>NC_053392.1:96351964-97046464 GCF_905171765.1 Bufo bufo | reverse complement strand
GCTTCTGGGACACTTTGAGGAGATGGCAGTACTAATGGTTTCATGATCAAATCAATGTTAGCTGTTAGTGTACCTGAAATAAAGACTAGAGGGGTTCGGCCACAGTACATTGTGCCACCCCACACCATAACCTCAGAAGTAGGATCATTGTGACAATCCTTTGTGGAGGCCTCTTCATGGAATTGCCCACATGGTCTCCAGACCAATCTCCATCTATCATTGAGTCCAAGACTCACTGCTTTAGAGAACAGACCACCATTCTAGCCTCCATTGCCATCTTGCTGGTCACCATGATAGCCTTTGAGAGTGGTGATGTGAGGTCAATAGAACACTTGTAACTGATTGTCTGGCTCATAGCTAAATGTTGTTTAAAAGCCTTTGGATGGTTTGTGTTGACACTGTTTGCAGTCTTAAAGGGATCCTGTCAACCTAGAAAATCCATATTAAACCGCCAGCAGTACTTTATTGCAGTCTGTAGTCAATTTCCACTTTTTAATACATAGCATGTGGATGTGTGATCCAGATTTTATTTTTAGGCTAGGGATGCACAACGATCTTGAGCACAACAGGTGTCGTGCAACCCGGGATCGCAGTGCAGCAGGGCAACCATAGAAATGGAGGTAGTTGCAACGCAAGTTGCATGTTTGCGAGAACACAACCTAAGAATCACAAAAAATTCAGCATGGTTGCGGCAAATATGGGAGTGGCACTGCAACCCCAATCATTTGTATGACTGCCCTGCAATGTGTAGCCCTTAATTTAAAATTGCATTAGCGCTCTGCTTTTTTTAATGGAGTCAGCACTCCTCTCATTCAACTCATCTGTTGTTATTAGCAGCAGAGACCACATGGAAAAGTGAGCATTTGAAATCTGTTCACATGAGGCTGTACTGCACAATGACTGTTATTGGTGTTGTGCTGTACCTATGGGTTGTGTGGCCCAGTGCTAAACTGGGCTTAGCCTGACAGCAGGGTTGTCTAACTGTTCTTATGGGGTACACTGGGGATATTACTGTTCTTACAGGGTACACTGGGGATATTACTATTGTAATAGGGGACATTACTATGATAATGTGCACAGTGGGGGACATTGTACATTTGGGGACAGTACTGTACAGTACTAATAGGCCACACTATGAACATTACTGTTCTAATGGGGTACACTGTGGACATTACCGTTCTAATGGGGTACCCTGGGGATGTACACACTGGATCATCCCCTGTCCTATCTTCAGTCTGTGCAATGACTCTGGGCCAGTGTGCTCTCTCTCAGCCCAACAGCCACTGCATTGGGCTGGCTAGAGAGAGCAGGATGTGCCCTGTTCATCGGGGGAACAGGGCTAGGTGAGTATTAATATTTTTTATGTTATTTACACCACAGAGCCAGCACTAATGTAAGGGGGGCACTAAGGGGGAGCAGTACCATGTGTGGGCACTAAGAAGGAACAATAGTGTGTGGGGGCACTAAGGATGCTTAACTACTGTGTGGGGGCACTACTGTGTGAGCGAACTAAGGGGGCCTAGCTACTGTGTGGGGGCACTACCGTGTATAGGTTCTAAGGGGCCTAACTACTGTGTGGCGTCACTATGGGGCAAAAGTACTGTGAAGCGGGCATGCTATTATGTGAGGGCCCTAATGGGGCATAATTACTGTGTGAGGGCACTAAGGGGGCATAACTACTGTGTTAGGGCACTAAGGGGACATACCTACTGTGAAAGAGACACTAAGGGGCCAGCACTAATGTAAAGGGGCACAAAGGGGGCATAATTTATGTGAAGGGGTACTAAGGGGGCATAACTACTATTAAAGGGGCACTAAGGATGGATAACTACTGAGCGGGTGGGGTTGAATGGTAAGCATGGGAAGAAGTTACTGGCAGGGCATTAAAAAAATTAGCTACAGGGCTCATCTTCTTCTAGTTACTCCCTTATACACAATGCAGCATTATAGGTCAGTGTGAGCCTTTCTCAAGCATAACATAAGTGTAGTGTTCTTCTTCATCATTATATACACAGCAAGCATGTGCCAAACAATAAAAGTGATTACAAAGTCATGATAACAATAAATCATAATTTCACAGTGATATACTAAATTCCAAATTGATATTACATGTGTCATGATTAGTGTTGAACGAAGCAATCGAAGCAGAATTCGATCTGAAGTTTAGGAAGACTTTGATACGCAACTAATCCAAATTTTCTTGCACTTCATGGTAATTAATCAGTTTTTCCTAAAATGGCAGCTGCACGTGTTACAAAGTGAAAGTAAGAAGCCTGGGAACGCAAGATCACCCATGATGCCGTGCAGCCAGTCAATCCGCAGATAGCCCTTCCATGTGATGTCACAGCCCTATAAAACCCTCATCTCACGTGGTGTCCTATAAGCTGGGCATAGGGAAATACATGTTAGGCACTCATGTCCTAGGGACAGTGTTGCTGAAAATGATTAATAGAAGAATATTGGAGAGGGATAGTCCAGGGAGAGCGCAGGGAGATTTATTCTGTGTCGGTTTTATTTATTTATTCCTACATATACTTATTCCTACAGCACATCCGCCGTAAATGTAATTCAATACCAATAATATGGAAGCATTTATTATTCTATTGCCAGTGTGCCAACCATTACCATCCAGTCTGCACCCCTTAGGTGGCCCAGGTCATAATGATGACCATCCTCATCTTTTGTTGGCTTTTCTTTTTCCAAATCACCCTTCTTGATCTTCATGACCTAGACAAGGCAGTAAGATGCAGAGAGAGGAGGAGCTGGATGTTGCTGATGACATTCTTATCGATATTAGATTATGTGGAAAAGGAGGAAAAGCAGATGGCAGAAGAAGGGCTCCCATCTGTAGGGCAGGAGAGCGCTGGGGTTGGAGAAGTGGGTATGCCAGAGGTGATTAATATTCAGTGTTTACTGTTAAATACCCTACAGGAGATTGCAGGCAAGAACAGCAATAATATGCATATTGTCCCCCCACCTAACCAGCTAAACCCCATACCAGCAACAGCCCCTGTTTAAAAGTGCATTAAAGGTGCAGCGTGGCCATTAACAATGAAGAAGGACTAAACAGTGCGGTCTTCATTATTATATGAAAGGCATTTGCAGGCTAATTGGCCGTGCGGTTCTTCACCGCATTTATAGAAAGCACACGGCAGCAGGGAGCCTGTGAAAATCCTATTCACCCTAAAAGATCTCTATTAGGGTGAATAGTACAAGGGATCAAAAGATTGCAGGTTCTAGCCCTCTAAGGGTGCTAATAGCTAAAAAATAAAAAGTGGGAAAAAGTAAATAAAAAATATAAGTCTTAATCACCCCCCTTTCCCAATTTTACATATGAAAACATATATGCAATAAAAAAATAAACATATTAGGTATCGCCACATCCAAAAGTGTCTGAACTATTAAAATATTTTTTAAAAATCCCTGAACGGTGATCAAAAAGTCGTAAGTACTGCAGAAATGGTACCAAGAAAAACTACAGTTCATTACGCCAAAAGCAAGCCCCCATACAGTTCTGTAAACCAAAATATAAAAAAGATATGACTGTCAGAAAATGTCGATGCAAAGAAAAGTTAGATTTTTTCCAAGGTTTTTATTTAAAAAAAAGTAGTAAATAAAATAAAAACCTACACAAGTTTGGTATCGCTGGATTCATATTGAGCTGCAGAATAACAACATCATGTCATTTTTAGCGTACCGTGAACGCCATGATGTCAAAACCCGAAATAGCTTGGTGGAATTGTTTTTTTTTTCAATTTAACCCCACAAATAAATTTTTCCTGTTTTCAGTAACAGAAATGGTGAATAAAATGGTGCAGTTAAAAAATGCATCTTGTCCCACAAAAAAACAAAAAAATTAAAACGTTATCGCTATTGGAATGTGTGGAGGAAAAAGCAAAAATGCTAAATCAAAAATGGGCCTGGTACTTAAGGGGTTAAAAAACATGATTATTAAGTCACAAGTCCATAACTCACTCCATCTGTGTTTTCAGTGTCTCCCTCTCCATATAGCGCATGTCCGTGTACCAAGCCTTACTTTCATTACGGGCTTGTGCTCCAAGCACACAGCGTGGCACTTCTCTAGTGGTGATTTTGGATGTGAGCCATAGAAAATATTAACTGAATATATACTGCTATATGTATAAAATTACTGTGATGTATTTTTTCGGTACACTACAAATCCAGATTTAGGACATTAGGGAGTTATAAAAAGAAGAATATAACCAATTATTTCAAAAGTTATTGGACTGGAAGTCTCTTATACAAATTAATCTACACAACAGTGTCCTCTTTATTGTCATTAGTTCAATAAAATTTTTACCTTCAGCTGAAAACCTTAATAATGTGTGACAAAATGATTTTTAGAAATATTACTGAACTCCTAGGTTTAGGAAAAGCTGAGATTTAAAGGGCTTGTCCTCCAAAAAATATTCTACAGTTTTCAAACCAGCACCTGGATCTGAATACTTTTGTAATTTCATATAATTAAAAATTCAGCATAGCCACTGAGTTATTCAATAAAATGTATCTGTATAGCGCCACCTGCTGTTTGTTTTTTTATCATTTCTTTGTCCTGCTCACTGAGAAGGCCGCACATGCTCAGTTTCATCCTTCCTCCTGAGATGTGATAGGGAGAGCTGAGACACGCCCCCTTAGCTGCAGCAGAAAAGACACTCCCCTTGAGCTGTCAGCTTGATATAAATCTAGCAGAGCAATGAATGGGGAGATCTCTGGACCCATGTGAAGTACTAGCTTTCAGATATTCAAAGATGGTGGCTCACTCAGGACGAAATTATTGAATTGGTGCTGCTAACCCGCAACAGGGACACCCACCCTCTGGTCAAAAATCAGTATCTATAGAATAAATGTAGGGTGAGCACTCAACAAATGGCGTTTTGGAAATTAAAAGTTTAATTAAACACTAAAATAATGTTAAAATACTAAAATACACACAAAATGAGGGATAGATGTGTATATACGATTTCATACATTCAATCATATAAAAATTTGCATGGATAAGCAATTGTCCCACTATGTATGAGCAGTCTCTTGATAGGACAATATAAAATGCGTAATTGTTATTGTAATATAGATGTCCTGTATAGGTTTAGTGTTCCCCTACTAAAGCGTCTCTCTCAACACTCGTGTGCTGGTTGATGATAGATGGTGCGTCTTCAGTAGTGATGTCGCGAACATAAAATTTTCAGTTCGCGAACAGCGAACGAGAACTTCCGCAAATGTTCGCGAACTGGCGAACCGGGCGAACCGCCATAGACTTCAATAGACAGGCGAATTTTAAAACCCACAGGGACTCTTTCTGGCCACAATAGTGATGAGAAAGTTGTTTCAAGGGGTCTAACACCTGGACTGTGGCATGCCGGAGGGGGATCTATGGCAAAACTCCCATGGAAAATTACGTAGTGGACGCAGAGTCGGGTTTTAATCCATAAAGGGCATAAATCAACTAACATTCCTAAATTGTTTGGAATAACGTGCTTTAAAACATCCAGTGTGTGTATACGATCAGGTATGATGTTGTATCGATCAGGTAGTGTAAGGGTTACGCCCGCATCACAGACATTGACAGACCAAACTCCCCTTTTAATGCACCGCAAACAGTTCATTTGCACAACCGCAAACTCCCCATTTGCACAAGGTTGGATACCAAGCTAGCCACGTCCCGGTGATGTCATTGAAGGTTTCTTCCTCCACCCAGCCACGTACAACACCAAGGGTCCCCGAAAGGTCAATTGAATTGATTTTTCGAACGGGGAGATGGTTAAAAAAACGCTGGCTCCCTCCCCTTTGTTTTTATCCACGGTGACTGCGTCTGCGCCGTGCAATTTACTGTCACACCCGATATGAGTGGTATTTTCTGTAGTACTATTCTCATCAGTTTAATCCCTCTAACGTCCCCAATCTGGGTGCCATTTATTGAATAGATTTTTCGAACGGGGAGATGGTATCAGTGGTTGGCACTGGCAGTGGGCACACTACAGTCAGTAGAAGCGGGCCTGACACACACTGGCAGCAGGCAAGCAACTGAAATTACACTAAAGTGTAAAAATTAAATGCCTTATTTATCGGCAAGCTACTGTGCCACCCGGTATGAGTGGTTGGCACTGGCAGTGGGCACACTACAGTCAGTGGAAGAGGGCCTGACACACACTGGCAGCAGGCAAGCAACTGAATTTAGACTACTGTCTAAAAATTAAATGCCTTATTTATCGGCAAGCTACTGTGCCACCCGGTATCAGTGGTTGGCACTGGCAGTGGGCACACTACAGTCAGTGGAAGCGGGCCTGACACACACTGGCAGCAGGCAAGCAACTGAATTTAGACTACTGTCTAAAAATTAAATGCCTTATTTATCGGCAAGCTACTGTGCCACCCGGTATCAGTGGTTGGCACTGGCAGTGGGCACACTACAGTCAGTTGAAGTCGGCCTGACACACACTAGCAGCAGGCAAGCAGCTGAAATTACACTAAAGTGTAAAAATTAAATGCCTTTTTTATGCAAAGTCCTGTGCCAGCCGGTATGAGTGGTGGGCACTGGCAGTGGGCACACTACAGTCAGTGGAAGTCAGCCTGACACACACTGGCAGGCAACTAACCTTAGATTAAAGTGTAAAAATTAAGTGCCTATTTTTTAAGCAAAGTCCTGTGCCACTCGGTATGACAGGGGTGGGCACTGGCAGTGGGCACACTACAGTCAGTTGAAGTCGGCCTGACACACACTAGCAGCAGGCAAGCAGCTGAAATTACATTAAAGTGTAAAAATTAAATGCCTTTTTTAAGCAAAGTCCTGTGCCAGCCGGTATGAGTGGTGGGCACTGGCAGTGGGCACACTACAGTCAGTGGAAGTCAGCCTGACACACACTGGCAGGCAACTAACCTTAGATTAAAGTGTAAAAATTAAGTGCCTATTTTTTAAGCAAAGTCCTGTGCCACTCGGGATGACAGGGGTGGGCACTGGCAGTGGGCACACTACAGTCAGTTGAAGTCGGCCTGACACACACTGGCAGGCAACTAACCTTAGATTAAAGTGTAAAAATGAAGTGCCTTTTTTTTAAGCAAAGTCCTGTGCCACACGGGATGACAGGGGTGGGCACTGGCAGTGGGCACACTACAGTCAGTTGAAGTCGGCCTGACACACACTAGCAGCAGGCAAGCAGCTGAAATTACACTAAAGTGTAAAAATTAAATGCCTTTTTTATGCAAAGTCCTGTGCCAGCCGGTATGAGTGGTGGGCACTGGCAGTGGGCACACTACAGTCAGTGGAAGTCAGCCTGACACACACTGGCAGGCAACTAACCTTAGATTAAAGTGTAAAAATTAAGTGCCTATTTTTTAAGCAAAGTCCTGTGCCACTCGGGATGACAGGGGTGGGCACTGGCAGTGGGCACACTACAGTCAGTTGAAGTCGGCCTGACACACACTGGCAGGCAACTAACCTTAGATTAAAGTGTAAAAATGAAGTGCCTTTTTTTTAAGCAAAGTCCTGTGCCACACGGGATGACAGGGGTGGGCACTGGCAGTGGGCACACTACAGTCAGTTGAAGTCGGCCTGACACACACTAGCAGCAGGCAAGCAGCTGAAATTACACTAAAGTGTAAAAATTAAATGCCTTTTTTATGCAAAGTCCTGTGCCAGCCGGTATGAGTGGTGGGCACTGGCAGTGGGCACACTACAGTCAGTGGAAGTCAGCCTGACACACACTGGCAGGCAACTAACCTTAGATTAAAGTGTAAAAATTAAGTGCCTTTTTTTTAAGCAAAGTCCTGTGCCACACGGGATGACAGGGGTGGGCACTGGCAGTGGGCACACTACAGTCAGTTGAAGTCGGCCTGACACACACTAGCAGCAGGCAAGCAGCTGAAATTACACTAAAGTGTAAAAATTAAATGCCTTTTTTATGCAAAGTCCTGTGCCAGCCGGTATGAGTGGTGGGCACTGGCAGTGGGCACACTACAGTCAGTGGAAGTCAGCCTGACACACACTGGCAGGCAACTAACCTTAGATTAAAGTGTAAAAATTAAGTGCCTTTTTTTAAGCAAAGTCCTGTGCCACACGGAATGACAGGGGTGAGCACTGGCAGTGGGCACACTACAGTCTGTGGGCCTGCAGCTCCTCACACACAGGCAGGCCAGGCAACTGCAATATGTATATAAAGGAAAAAAAAAAAGCAGACTAATGTTGCAGCCCTAAAAAGGGCTTTTTGGGGTGCTGTCAGGACGCTGTCCTTACAGCAGAGATCAGATGAGTCTTTCAGGACTGGAGTGGACACTGAATTCACTAGCCTAGCTATCGATTTCCCAATTAAATCAGCAGCAGTTACAGTCTCCCTCCTCTCACTAAGACTGCAGCTTCAGAATGAATCTAAAATGGATGCTGTGCAGGAGGTGGGAGGGTCTGGGAGGGAGGGTATGCTGCTGATTGGCTGGAATGTGTCTGCTGACTGTGAGGTACAGGGTCAAAGTTTGCTCAATGATGATGTATAGGGGGCGGACCGAACATCGCATGTGTTCGCCCGGCAGAGGCGAACGCGAACAAGCTATGTTCGCCGGGAACTGTTCGCCGTCGGATAGTTCGGGCCATCTCTAGTCTTCAGTGATGTCACCCAATATCGTATTATATATATTTGTTCGGCTTTACACTCGCTGATTCAAATATTGTGGTGCCGGTCATGCCGGTGTTTGGGCAGATTACGGAGGCAACTGTGTCTTACCTTCCTCGTGTCTGTCCCAAGTCTTCCTCTAGTTTCGCGAGGGCAACGCAGGACACGGTTGGTGTGACTCTGCGCGCTCCTTCGCAGACTCACCGACTTCTCGCGGGAGTTGAGGCTCTCTTCCGGTTTAGTCCGTCCACATGACTTGTATCCAGCGCAACAGGCACAACAAAGAGTCTGTTTGTTCCAGGTATTTCTTGTGGTTATTAGATTTCTCGCATGGCCATGCAAGTTACTGCGGAGATATTTTCTTTACTAAAGCGATCCAGCCCAGACGTGTTTCGGGAACTCTCCTTCCCTTCATCAGTGGTATCGCATCTGTAGCAGTCTCCGCCTTTTATACCCACAGTCTAAATCAAAACTGTGGATTCCTGGATTTTACTGGACCATAAATGTCCTGTTGCGTTTTATGTGAGTTTTTTGTGCGTTTTTTTCGCACTTATGCGTTTTTTACAATATGGATTACTTTTCTCATTCTAAAGCCCTTGTGTAGAGGAAAATATTGTCCAAGATTGCATGGGTGAGTTATTCGCAATCCAAACTTAGCTTTTTCAATTTTCGATAGTAATAAGAGGAATTGTATGGATGGGTATAAAATCACCTAATTATTACACACTATATCCCTTAGTGTATTATTGCACACACTAAAAATCATAAAAACTGTAAAAATTCATAAAAACTTATTAGGATCAAATAACATTCATATTATTACGGATTTTTGCAGAAATGCACATTAGGTTCTGTTGCTTAACAATTCATATTAATGATGCAAGACAGTTCTCTATAGAATATAAAATATAGAATATAAAATATATAATATATAAAATATTTAATATTTTTTCATAAAAGTCTTTTTTCATAAAAGTCTTCCATAAAAATCCTTCATAGGGAATTTCTCATGGAAATTTTTTTCTTTAATGAATTGTTTTTTTCTTCCCATAGAGGTCTTTTATGAAATACTTGATTTTCCATATTGATTATTAAGTTTGGTTGGGGCTGATAGATTGGTTGGACCTGAAAGGGATGGGGATCCGGATCCGAGTCCATGACACAATGCCGATTGCGGCCTGACTGTGGCATGAGAGTCGGATATCGGGCCGCCACCCCACAGAAATCCAAATAGCTCCAACTCGCCATTCAAGCCAGCAGGTAACATGGATCCAAATTCATAAATACGGCGCAACTCAATTTTTGACATCTGCTTGATGTAGTTACCCCCTCGCCAGTGTTTATCTACCCTCTCCAATGCCATAAATATTAAATTGGTTGGATCTTTATTATGCACTTCCCTAAAATGTTTTGATAGACAGTGTTTTTCATAGCCTTTCTTTATATTGGCTATGTGTTCAGACAGTCTAGTTTTTAGTGGGCGTTTAGTTCTGCCTATATACTGTCTAATGCATGGACATTGGATGAGGTAGACAATCTTTGATATTCCACCTATAAGAGTTTTGAGTAGAGGAAACTGATGTTGTTTTCCTTGGTGTAGAATTGATTTTGCACATTTTCCACACTTAAAAAATCCCTTAAGGTTCATCCACGTACCTAGGATAGTATTTTGGTTACCTATTGTAGATTTCGGTGTTCTGATGGATGGGGCTATTTTTATACCCAAATTAGGTGCCATTGTAAATGCAACTAGCGGAGTGACTGGTAGAAGGTGGCCTATCTTTTTATCATTTAAAATGTGATGCCAATGGGTTTTCATGATTTTTTGGACTCTCTTATATTGGTCATTGAATGGAAGGACCATTCTGGTTTTTATAACCTCGGAGTTTCGGTTTATTTCAACTGGTGATTTATTTGTTGTGAGACAAGTTAGTCTGTCCAATTTTCTAGTTTTTTCTAGGGCTAGTTCTATAATTTTTTCGGGATATTTTTTCTCTAGTAATTGGGCCTTGGCAGATGACAACTTGAGAATTGTATGAAACTGTTCTTGGATACCGGTTTAGAGAAAGTATTACAGATATATTTTGTCCCTTCTTTTCTTATTTTTAAATCCAAGAATTCTGTTTCATCTGACATATTTGAAGTGAATTTTAAGTTCAGTATATTCTGATTAATTTCTCTAAGGAATAACTGTAATTCTTCACTCCCTCCTTTCCAAATAAATATAATGTCGTCAATGAAACGACGCCATAGGGCCAGATCCGCCCCTAACCTTGGCACAATGTGATTGTGTTCCCATTCTGCCAGAAATAAATTAGCATAGCTCGGGGCGAATCTGGTCCCCATGGCGGTCCCACATTTCTGTAAATAATAATCTCCCTCAAAATATAAATAATTATGGGTGAGAATATATTCAATACCCTCTATTATAAATTCTATATGAGGTTGTTCCAAGATTCCTTCCCTAATTAATTGATTCTTCACCGCTGAAATCCCTTGGTTATGACTAATTGCCGTATATAACGATTGTACATCTAGTGTACCCATGATCCACCCCGACTCTACCTCCAAGTCCTCCAATATTTGGATAATATGTGTTGTGTCTTTTATGTAGGACCTAGTTTTTTTCACAGTTGGTTGAATTTGTACATCAATGTATTTCGATAAATTTGAGGAGATGGATCCTATACCCGAGACTATAGGTCGGCCCGGCTGGTCCTCCAAGGATTTATGAATCTTGGGGAGACAGTAGAAGATAGGTAACCTCCTCTGTGTCCCCAAGATATAATCTTGCTCTTGCATGGAGATCACCCGAGAATCCATACCCCTCTTACATAATGCTTTCAATTCCACATCAAACTCCTCTAGTGGATCTTTTCTTAATTTTGTATAGGTCTCTACCCTTATTAATTGCCTCAAGCAATTAGGTACGTGGATGAACCTTAAGGGATTTTTTAAGTGTGGAAAATGTGCAGCATGCAAAATCAATTCTACACCAAGGAAAACAACATCAGTTTCCTCTACTCAAAACTCTTATAGGTGGAATATCAAAGATTGTCTAACATGCAATACCGCCGGAGTTATCTACCTCATCCAATGTCCATGCAATAGACAGTATATAGGCAGAACTAAACGCCCACTAAAAACTAGACTGTCTGAACACATAGCTAATATAAAGAAAGGCTATGAAAAACACTGTCTATCAAAACATTTTAGGGAAGTGCATAATAAAGATCCAACCAATTTAACATTTATGGCATTGGAGAGGGAAGATAAACACTGGCAAGGGGGTAACTACATAAAGCAGATGTCAAAAATTGAGTCACGCCGTATTTATGAATTTGGATCCATGTAACCTGCTGGCTTGAATGCCGAGTTGGAGCTATTTGGATTTCTGTAGGGTGGCGGCCCGATATCCGACTCTCATGCCACAGTCAGGCCGCAATCGGCATTGTGTCATGGACTCGGATCCGGATCCCCATCCCTTTCAGGTCCAACCAATCTATCAGCCCCAACCAAACTTAATAATCAATATGGAAAATCAAGTATTTCATAAAAGACCTCTATGGGAAGAAAAAAACAATTCATTAAAGAAAAAAATTTCCATGAGAAATTCCCAATGAAGGATTTTTATGGAAGACTTTTATGAAAAAAGACTTTTATGAAAAAATATTAAATATTTTATATATTATATATTTTATATTCTATATTTTATATTCTATAGAGCAGCGGTCCCCAAACGCCGGGCCGCGGCCCAGGACCGGGCCGTGGAGGATTGTTAGCCGGGCCGCGGCGATCAGGGCAGTCTTTAACTCTGTACTAATGAAGCGTTTCCATTATGGAAGCGCTTCATTAGTACAGAAGGACCAGGGAGCGGTGAAGGATCTGTACTCACCGCTTCCTGGTCCTCGGCTCGGCTATCGGCTGTGCAGGGCTGCGCACAGCGTGAGGTCTCTCTGTGACCTCACGCTGTGCGCCGCTATACACAGCCAGCCGACTGCAGAATGAAGAATGAAGAGGATCGCGATGGTGACCAGGAGCAGGAGAGGTAAGTGTTTATTTTATTTTATTTTTTATTTGCACTGGGGGCTGATGGCTGAGCTGGGGGACATGGGGCTGACATGAGGGGCTAATGGGGGTCTTATGGCTGACATGAGGGGCTAATGGGGGCTTATGGCTGACATGAGGGGCTAATGGGGGCTTATGGCTGACATGAGGGGCTAATGGGGGCTTATGGCTGACATGAGGGGCTAATGGCTGACATGAGGGGCTAATGGGGGGCTTATGGTTGACATGAGGGGCTAATGGGGGGCTTATGGCTGACATGAGGGGCTAATGGGGGGCTTATGGCTGACATGAGGGGCTAATGGGGGCTTATGGCTGACATGAGGGGCTAATGGCTGACATGAGGGGCTAATGGGGGGCTTATGGTTGACATGAGGGGCTAATGGGGGGCTTATGGTTGACATGAGGGGCTAATGTGGGGCTTATGGCTGACATGAGGGGCTAATGAGGGCTTATGGCTGACATGAGGGGCTAATGGGGGCTTATGGCTGACATGAGGGGCTAATGGGGGGCTTATGGCTGACATGAGGGGCTAATGGGGGCTTATGTCTGACAGGAGGGGCTAATGGGGGGCTTATGGCTGACATGAGGGGCTAATGGGGGGCTTATGGCTGACATGAGGGGCTAATGGGGGCTTATGGCTGACATGAGGGGCTAATGGCTGACATGAGGGGCTAATGGGGGGCTTATGGTTGACATGAGGGGCTAATGGGGGGCTTATGGCTGACAAGGGGGGCTAATGGGGGGCTTATGGCTGACATGAGGGGCTAATGGGGGGCTTATGGCTGACATGAGGGGCTAATGGGGGGCTTATGGCTGACATGAGGGGCTAATGGGGGGCTTATGGCTGACATGAGGGGCTAATGGGGGGCTTATGGCTGACATGAGGGGCTAATGGGGGCTTATGGCTGACATGAGGGGCTAATGGGGGGCTTATGGCTGACATGAGGGGCTAATGGGGGGCTTATGGCTGACATGAGGGGCTAATGGAGGGCTTATGGCTGACATGAGGGGCTAATGGGGGCTTATGGCTGACATGAGGGGCTAATGGGGGGCTTATGGCTGACATGAAGGGCTAATGGGGGGCTTATGGCTGACATGAGGGGCTAATGGGGGGCTTATGGCTGACATGAGGGGCTAATGGGGGGCTTATGGCTGACATCGGGGGGCTTATGGCTGACATTGGGGGGGTTTATGGCTGACATTGGGGGGGTTTATGGCTGACATTGGGGGGGTTTATGGCTGACATTGGGGGGGTTTATGGCTGACATTGGGGGCTGATAGATGGCTAAAGGTTTGGGGGTTGATCTGAGCCATTGGGGGTCTGATCTGAGGTCTGATTAACATTGGGGGTCTGATTGGTGGTCTGACCTGAGGTAATGAAAAATATTTTTTTCTTATTGTTCTCCTCTAAAACTAGGTGCATCTTACAGGGCGAAAAATACGGTACAGTGCAGCAGAGACCAGTGCAGCAGAGACCAGTGCAGCAGAGACCAGTGCAGCAGAGACCAGTGCAGCAGAGACCATAGTCAGTTTATATAGTCATTATATAGTGTTATATATTTTAATATGCACCTTGTGTTTTGTTATGCGCGTGAATCAGTCAGCCCCCCCCCCCCCCCCCTAAGCCCCGCCCCAGAACCCACGCCCCCTTCCCCTCCCACCCGGTCCCTGGGAAAATTGTCTTGCATAAAACCGGTCCTTGGTGCAAAAAAGGTTGGGGACCACTGCTATAGAGAACTGTCTTGCATCATTAATATGAATTGTTAAGCAACAGAACCTAATGTGCATTTCTGCAAAAATCCGTAATAATATGAATGTTATTTGATCCTAATAAGTTTTTATGAATTTTTACAGTTTTTATGATTTTTAGTGTGTGCAATAATACACTAAGGGATATAGTGTGTAATAATTAGGTGATTTTATACCCATCCATACAATTCCTCTTATTTCTATCGAAAATTGAAAAAGCAAAGTTTGGATTGCGAATAACTCACCCATGCAATCTTGGACAATATTTTCCTCTACACAAGGGCTTTAGAATGAGAAAAGTAATCCATATTGTAAAAAACGCATAAGTGCGAAAAAAACGCACAAAAAAACGCACATAAAACGCAATAGGGCATTTATGGTCCAGTAAAATCCAGGAATCCACAGTTTTGATTTAGACTGTGGGTATAAAAGGCGGAGACTGCTACAGATGCGATACCACTGATGAAGGGAAGGAGAGTTCCCGAAACACGTCTGGGCTGGATCGCTTTAGTAAAGAAAATATCTCCGCTGTAACTTGCATGGCCATGCGAGAAATCTAATAACCACAAGAAATACCTGGAACAAACAGACTCTTTGTTGTGCCTGTTGCGCTGGATACAAGTCATGTGGATGGACTAAACCGGAGGAGAGCCTCAACTCCCGCGAGAAGTCGGTGAGTCTGCAAAGGAGCGCGCAGAGTCACACCAACCGTGTCCTGCGTTGCCCTCGCGAAACTAGAGGAAGACTTGGGACAGACACGAGGAAGGTAAGATACAGTTGCCTCCGTAATCTGTCCAAACACCGGCATGACCAGCACCACAATATTTGAATCAGCGAGTGTAAAGCCGAACAAATATATATAATACGATATTGGGTGACATCACTGAAGACGCACCATCTATCATCAACCAGCACACGAGTGTTGAGAGAGACGCTTTAGTAGGGGAACACTAAACCTATACAGGACATCTATATTACAATAACAATTACGCATTTTATATTGTCCTATCAAGAGACTGCTCATACATAGTGGGACAATTGCTTATCCATGCGAATTTTTATATGATTGAATGTATGAAATCGTATATACACATCTATTCCTCATTTTGTGTGTATTTTAGTATTTTAACATTATTTTAGTGTTTAATTAAACTTTTAATTTCCAAAACGCCATTTGTGAAGTACTAGCTTTGTTAGAAAGAGGTTGCCATGTTGTCACGGGGCGCCAAAGGCACACTCGGTCTCCCATAAGCCGCAGACCTGCTGCTTAGCTTCGGGAGCAAGGATCTGTGTTTGATCTCGTTCCCAGGGCGGCTTTGCAAGCTGGGAGGCTCCCTGCTCCTAGGTCTGCCTTGAGCGTCGAGCTGATAACTTGGTGCTTGACTGGTCGGTCTGTCAGTCATGTGACGCTGGCCACGTCACATGACCCTCACTCCCCACTATAAATACAGGCAGCCTTCTGGCCACAGGTTGCCTGTTAATTTAGGTTCCTGGCGTTTGTTGGATACCTGTATACTTACCTGATCCTGTTCCCTGACGATCCTTTGCCTGCTCCTCCTTTACTGCGCATCCCTCCTGGTATTTTGACCTCGGCTTTCACCTGACTATTCTTTGCGGACTCCTTTGGTACTTCTCGACTCTCCTGGTATTTATGACCCTGGCTTCTCCTGACCATTCTTTGCTTATCCCTCTGTACTGCGTTGTCCTCTTGGTTTTGATCCGGTCCGTTCACTATCCGTTATTTGTCTTGTCTGTCCTTCCCGCACGTATCCTAAGTTAGGGACTGCCGTCCAGTTGTCCCCTGTCATCAGGATTCGTGAGGCAAGAAGGCAGGGCCAGGGGTCAGGGTGAAGCGCAGTGGTCACTATCCTCCCCCCTGTGTGTGTGTGTGTGTACGTGACCGTTACACATGTACTATTTTTATTTTCATTTTTTACATTAGTCATGGGATAATCCTTTTAAGTCTTACTGAATCACTTCCCACAAGCCATTTATCAATCTGCTCAGTTCCTCCTGCTCTATCACATGCTGCCTGCATATTGGACACTGCTTTTAAAATGACAGAATCCCTTTAATTTTATGATCCTTTCTTGATTGCCAAATATATGTCAGCAGCATGAAAGGATTGTTTGGATGAAGCTCCCGAGCTGAGCCTGCTCCATATGAAGTGGGTGTCAGCTTTGTACCAGTAATGATAAGGAACAGAAATAACGTCAATCTTGGTAATTTAACCACTCAGATGCCATGGTCAATAGAGACTGTGGGATCTCAGAGGTTAGGTAGCGAGAGAGGGCCACCTCTGACCTCTGATCAGCAACCATATTGCGAGGCATGAATAGTTCGCCATGGCAGCCTGGGGGTTTGTGAAGGTTCCCGGGCCTGCCATTCAAAACTGCCTATTAAGCCACCAGAAATCCCTGCAATAGTATACTAATGTAGTCTATGGTATAATCAATTAAATTATTACAAGTTGAATTACCTTAGGGGGACTCAAAAAAAGTAAAAGAAAGTTCTTTAAATTGGTTAAAAAAGACTAAAAGAATAAAAAAGTCAAATCAATTTCTTTCCTAGTTTTACTTATATAAAACAATAAAAAAAAACATCATTGCTATTACAGCATCCAAAAATGTCCAAACTATTAAAATGTAAAGGTATTTATCCAGTGTGGTAAATGCCATAAAAAAAAAATGTCTGAATTGATATTTTTGTTAACTTTATCTTATGAAAAAGATTGAATAAAAAGTGTATGTACCCAAAAAATCTACAGCTACAGCTCGCTCTGCAAAAAAAATGAGTCTTCACATAGCACAGGAGATTGAAATGTCAAAAAGTTATGGGTGACAGAATATGGTAGTGCAAAAAAAAAACGTTTTCAGCGGTTTTTATTTTTTTAACCACTTCCCATCTGGGCCATTTGCCCCCTTCCTGACCAGGCCTAATTTTGCAAAACTGACATATCTCACTTTATGTGGTAATAACTTTGGAACGCCTTTACTTATCCAAGTCATTCAGAGTTTGTTTTCTCGTGACACATTGTACTTCATGATAGTCATAAATTTAAGTCAATATATTTCACCTTTATTTATGAAAAAATCCCAAATTTACCAAATATTTTGAAAAATTCGCAATTTTCTAAATTTCAATTTCTGTGCTTTTAAAACAGAAAGTGATACCTCATAAAATATTTATTACTTAACATTCCCCATATGTCTACTTTATTTTGGCATTATTTTAGAAATGTCATTTTATTTTTTTAGGACGTTAGAAGGCTTAGAAGTTTAGAAGCAATTCTTCAAATATTTAAGAAAATTGCCAAAACCCACTTTTTAAAGGACCAGTTCAGGTCTCAAGTCACTTTGTGGGGCCTACATAGTGGATACCCCCATAAATGACCCCATTGTAGAAACTACACCCCTCAAGTTACTTAAAACCGATTTTACAAACTTTGTTAACCCTTTAGGCGTTCCACAAGAATTAAAGGAAAATGGAGATCAAATTTTTAAATTTCACTTTTTTGGCAGATTTTCCATTTTAATCCAATTTTTTCTTTAACACATCGATGGTTAACAGCCAAACAAAACTCAATATTTATTACCCAGATTCTGTGGTCTACAGAAACACCCCACATGATTTTTTGATCATTCATTATAACACTTTATGGGGCAAGGTGACCAAAAAATTGGTTGTTTTAGCACAGTTTTTATTTATTTATGTTTACAGCGTTCACCTGAGGGGTTCAATCAAGTGACATTTTTATAGAGCAGATTGTTACGAATGTGGCGATACCTAATATGTATACTTTTTATTATTTATTAAAGTTTTACACAATAATTGCATTTTTGAAACAAAAAAATTATGTTTTAATGTGTCCATGTTCTGAGAGCTATAGGTTTTTTATTTTTTGAGAGATTTTCTTATGTAGGGGCTCATTTTTTGCGGGATGAGGTGGCGGTTTTATTTGTACAATTTTGTGGGACACACACCTTTTTGATCACTTGGTGTTTCACTTTTTGTGATGTAAGGTGACAAAAATTGCTTGTTTTGACAAAGTTTTTATTTTATTTTTTACAGTGTTCACCCGAGGGTTTAGGTCATGTGATATTTTTATAGAGATGGTTTTTACGGACGCGGCAATACCTAATATGTATGCTTTTTTTTTATTTCACTTTAACAGAATAATAGCATTTTTGAAACCAAAAAAATGATGTTTTAGTGTCTCCATGTTCTAAGAGCTATAGTTTTTTAATTTTTTGAGAGATTTTCTTATGTAGGGGCTCACTTTTTGCGGGATGAGGTGACGGTTTTATTGGTACCATTTTGTGGGACATACGCCTTTTTGATCACTTGGTGTTGCACTTTTTGTTATGTAAGGTGACAAAAATGGCTTTTTTTTACATTAATTTTTTTTATGGTGTTTATTGGACTGGGTCGATTATGTGATATATATTTATATTTATAGAGCCGACCGTCACGGACGCGGCAATACCAAATATGTCTATTTTATTTTATTTTTTCTATTTTTTACTTTTTTTTTTATTCCTTACTTGGGGAATAAAAAGACCTCGGGGGGACATTTACTTCACATTTTCATTTTTTTTTCACAGTTGATTTCTCCTTTAACTGGGGCTGACATAGTAGCCCCAGTTACAGGAGAAATGCACTCCCCAGAGAGGCTGTACAGCGCAATACAGCGCTGTACAGCCTCAGTGCAGGGCTGATCGAGGTCTGTGAAAGAGCTCACACAGCTCCTGCACTCTCCGGTCCCGGCGATCACATGACCGCTCGGTGAGCGCTGTGTATGCAGCGATCCAGAAGGCAGGGACACCTGGGCACTGTCCCTGCCTTCTCTCTGGGTTGCCCTGCTGTCACTGACAGCGGGCAGCCCGATCAGCAGCTGCTCGATTGTAACAGTACAGCCTGGATCACAGCGGCTCCCTGTGACGATACGCTGACTTGCGCTCCAGCGTGGAACGCACCGGCCGTCTGCGATGATACGCTGGCTTACGTTCCAGCGTGGAACGCAGCGACCGCCTGTGTTGTTACGCTGGCTTGCGCTCCAGCGTGGAACGCAGTGGCTGCTGGGCCCTCCTGTGACTCCACCCACTTGCCGTCCGGCCCTTAAATAGAAGACAGGTGCTAAGCAGGCTGTTCCACTAATGGAGTGCGCACCCTGCTAGCTCCACTGCATCTGAGGACTCTGTCCACATATCCAGACCTGGATCCCTAACAACAGCGTGAAGGGCTGTCTACCTTCTTGCCACTGGCTTCCCCACTGCTGGCTTCCTAGCCAGGACCAACTAACCGCAAGTATATGCCTGTTACCTGCTCTGATTAATGTCCTGGAACTCTGAGTGGGGTGGTTCCTGACTGGTGTGAGACGATACTCCCAAACCAACTCTGAACCTACTGCATACTATATGCTAAACTGTGGACATGCTATACTAACTCTGAACCTACTGCATACTATATACTAAACTGTGGACATGCTCTGAACCTACTGCATACTATATACTAAACTGTGGACATGCTATACTAACTCTGAACCTACTGCATACTATATACTAAACTGTGGACATGCTATACTAACTCTGAACCTACTGCATACTATATACTAAACTGTGGACATGTTCTGAACCTACTGCATACTATATACTAAACTGTGGACATGCTCTGAACCTATGGCATACAATATACTAAACTGAGGACATGCTATATACTAACCCTGAACCTATTGCATACTAGATACTAACTCTGAACTGTGCACAAGCTTATACTAACTTGTGACTCCTGTAATACTGGGAGACCTTCCTCTCCAACAGTAATACTAAATAGATGGATAGCGGTAAATGATTTTGTTACCCCAAACTCTCCGCCCAAGACTGAGAGAGACGCCTGGGGTACATACTGAGTAACCGCGAATCCCACAGCCAAGAACAAGGGCGGTGGGATAGCAATGTCCATTGCTTCCGCAGTTGAGATCCTAACTGATCAAATAGGTGCGTTACATATTAGTGGAACCCACATGGATCCAGCGGAGGTTGCAGGTCACCTCGTCACCCTCACTAAGAGGGTGGAGACCCTCAATGTGACTATACAACATCTCCAGCTAGAAAACCAGGCAATACGGCAACTTGTCACTCAGGGGCCAGGACACCCCCGTGATGGACCAGAACCCAAGGTCAGCCCACCTGAGATATTCGCGGGTGACCGAAGGCAGTTCAGGGATTTCCTGAACGCGTGCAAACTAATGTTTGAGCTGCAGCACCGGACTTACCCAACTGACAGAACAAAAGTACTTACCATGTTCTCATACCTCAGGGGGGAGCCCAGAGCATGGGCCAATACTTATTTAGAAAAAGAAGACCCAGTCCTGGAATCCTTCCCTCTGTTCCTTGAAAAAATGGCCCTTCTCTACGAGGACCATAGTAAACAGCTGACCGCTGAGACCGCTATACGCAGCCTTAAACAAGGGAGACGACCTGTAGAGGACTTTATTGCGGAATACACTCGCTGGGCCCGGGAGACTGAATGGAATGACCTCACCCTTAGGAATCAGTTTCGCCTAGGTCTTTCCGAGGCCCTGAAGGACGAATTAGCCCGAGGAGAATTACCACTTACACTTAATGCCTTGATGCAGAAGGCCACCACCATTGACAGACGGCTGAGGGAACGCAGAGCCGAGAGAGTCTCAGGCTTCACACCCAACCCAAGACCGTCCAGCCAGGGTCCTGCTGTAGAGATGATGGAGATTGGGGCGATCCGAGGTCCTCTGACCGAGAGAGAGAAAGCCAGGAGACGTAACCTCAACCTCTGTTTATATTGTGCGTCTGCTGACCATACCGTTGACGGATGCCCCGCGATACGTAAGAAGTGCGAAGGTAAGAGCGGCACATCTTGTACCTTAGGCAGTACAAAAAATAGTACTGGTGGTTACATATACACGTCTCTCACCTTACAGTGGGACCAAAACCGGATTATCGTTGAAGCCATGGTGGACACGGGAGCTTCGGGGAATTTTATCGATATGCATCTGGTTGAGCGAAATAAAATTCCCCACATGAGAAAAAACGTTCCGATATCCGTGAGTTTCATTGACGGTACCACTTCTAGTCCTATCCACAGTCAGACTCAACCCCTCATGGTGACATGTGAAAATAACCACACAGAATTCTTATCCTTTGATATCATACACTCTCCATTGTTTCCCGTGATTCTTGGGTTGCCATGGTTGCAAATACACCAGCCAACCCTCCTATGGAAACAGGGGAGAGTTCAGTTTACGTCACCTTATTGTATGGAGACCTGCTTTCCTCTCAAATCTCTCATGCACGTGGGAGTGAACCAGGTCCCCAGCCAATACGCAGACTTTGCTGAGGTATTCAGCGCAAAGAAGGCGGAATCTCTTCCGCCCCATAGATCTTACGATTGCCCCATAGACTTGCTGCCGGGTAGTGAGATACCCACGGGTAGAATTTATCCATTGGCACAACCAGAACTTGTTCACCTCAAACAGTACCTAGAAGAGAACTTACGAAAAGGTTTTATTCAGCCTTCAACCTCCCCGGCAGCAGCAGGGATGTTCTTTGTGAGAAACAAAGACTCAAGCCTAAGGCCCATTATAGATTACAGAGCCTTGAACAAAGTAACAATCAAAAATCAGTACCCCTTGCCACTAATATCCGAACTCATAGAAAGATTACAAACAGCAACAATCTACACCAAGCTGGATTTGAGAGGCGCATACAACTTAATTAGGATCAGAAAAGGTGATGATTGGAAGACAGCTTTCCGCACTCGGTATGGTCTCTTTGAGTATACAGTGATGCCCTTCGGGTTGTGCAACGCCCCTGCCACATTCCAAAATTTTATTAACGACATCTTTAGGGATCTACTGGACGTATGTGTAATCATCTATCTTGATGATATACTAGTGTATTCCGATAACTTACACGATCACAGGAAACATGTCCGTTGGGTTCTCGCACGGTTAAGTGTTCATCGCTTATACGTCAAACAGGAAAAATGTGTATTCGAGACTACCTCTCTTCCCTTCCTCGGATACATAATTTCACCCAAAGGTATCCAGATGGATCCCTCAAAAATCACTTGCATCCAAAATTGGCCGATTCCGGATTCCAGGAAAGCTCTTCAACGGTTCCTGGGGTTCTCAAACTTCTATAGGAAATTCATTAAAGATTTCTCCGCTACCACTAAACCACTAACCCGCTTAACTAGTGTCAACACGAAGTTCGTTTGGTCCAAGGACGCCCAATCAGCGTTTGAGTTATTAAAGAACAGGTTCACTACGGCACCAATACTGACTCTCCCAAATCCGAACCATCACTACGTGCTGGAAGTAGACGCATCCCAGGCAGCCATAGGAGCTGTTCTGTCCCAGCGAAGCTCTTTTTCAACTCCGTTACATCCTATCGGGTTCTACTCCCGGACGCTAAATACCGCCGAATTCAATTACCCCATAGGCGAAAAGGAACTCCTCGCCATAAAGTGCTCCCTGGAAAATTGGAGGCATTTACTTGAAGGATCAATACACCCCATCACAATTTATACGGATCACCGTAATCTACAATACCTGAAAACCAATAAAACATTATCAGGCCGTCAAGTACGGTGGAGTTTTTTTTTTGACAGGTTTAACTTCCAAATTACATACCGACCAGGCTCAAAAAATGGGAAGGCCGACGCCTTGTCACGACTGGCTGAAATTCGCACCTCAGACACGGCCCCCACATGGATCATTCCACCGAAGAAACTCGTCTTTGCCACCATAACGTTGGAAACCCAGCTCAAGGATGCTCTAATTAATGACCATGCTAATACCCCCCCTGGTCTTTCGCAGAACCAACAGGGTCTCCTTTACAAGGACAGCCAACTGTACATACCACCCTCCCTCACCAATCAGGTGATCAAACTTTGCCATGATTTACCCCTCGCGGGACATCCCGGCATTGCTAAAACCACAACCCTGATACGCAGGAACTTCTGGTGGCCAAAGATGACCAAACAAATTGAGGAATACGTTTCCACGTGCGAGACCTGTGCCTCATGTAAAACTGACAGAAACCGACCTTATGGTCTCCTAATGAGTCTTCCCATCGCCAACAGACCCTGGGAATGGGTCTCGATGGATTTCATAGTTGAACTTCCCCTTTCCAGAGGAAACAACACCATCATGGTGGTAGTGGATTTGCTGACTAAGTTGGCACACTTCGTGCCCCTCAAGAAGTTACCCTCCTCCAAGGAAACGGCCGTGGTATTCCTGTCTAATATTATTAAGTTACATGGAATTCCTAGCCAGGTCATATCAGACAGGGGTTCGCAATTCGTATCCAAATTCTGGAGAGCACTTTGTTCCAGACTTCAAATCGACCACAGAATGTCTACCGCCTATCACCCCCAAACTAATGGGCAGACTGAAAGGGTGAATCAGTGTCTGGAACAGTATCTCAGATGTCACTGCTCATTTCTCCAGGATGACTGGGAGGGCCTACTTCCTCTCGCTGAATTCGCCTATAATAATTCTACGAATTCCTCCACATTACATACTCCATTCTTTGCTAATTACGGATTTCACCCTAGGTCTCTTCCTCAAACCAGCCTTCCCATAAACGTTCCAGCCACAGACGATTATCTGACCACTTTGCAAACTACCCTTAAGACGCTAAAAGACAACCTTCAACGGGCAAAAGAAAGACAGAAGTGTTACTACGACCGTCGTAGGAGAGAAAGTCCTCCCTACCAGGTCGGGGACTCGGTTTGGTTATCAACAAAAAACCTTCGGTTGAGGGTACCTTCCAAGAAATTGGGAAGACAATTCCTGGGTCCTTTTCCGATAGAAAGGATTATTAACCCCAACACGGTAAGACTCACCCTTCCTCCGCGATTACAGGTACATCCCACATTCCACGTGTCACTACTGAAGCCGTTTAGATCTAGGCCGTTCCCATCAAGTGATCCTCGACCCTTGCCTCCGATAGAGGTCCAAGGAGAAGAAGAATTTGAAGTTGAGCAGCTCATTGATTCCAGAAGAAGACGGGGGAAGATCCAGTATCTCATTAGATGGAAGGGGTATGGTCCCCAGGATGACTCTTGGGAAGATGTGCAAAACGTTCATGCTCCCAGACTCCAAAGATTGTTCCATAGAAGATTTCCCAACCGACCCTCTCCTAGTGGGGTACCCCAGAGGGGTCCCTTAAGGGGGGGGTACTGTAACAGTACAGCCTGGATCACAGCGGCTCCCTGTGACGATACGCTGACTTGCGCTCCAGCGTGGAACGCACCGGCCGTCTGCGATGATACGCTGGCTTACGTTCCAGCGTGGAACGCAGCGACCGCCTGTGTTGTTACGCTGGCTTGCGCTCCAGCGTGGAACGCAGTGGCTGCTGGGCCCTCCTGTGACTCCGCCCACTTACCGTCCGGCCCTTAAATAGAAGACAGGTGCTAAGCAGGCTGTTCCACTAATGGAGTGCGCACCCTGCTAGCTCCACTGCATCTGAGGACTCTGTCCACATATCCAGACCTGGATCCCTAACAACAGCGTGAAGGACTGTCTACCTTCTTGCCACTGGCTTCCCCACTGCTGGCTTCCTAGCCAGGACCAACTAACCGCAAGTATATGCCTGTTACCTGCTCTGATTAATGTCCTGGAACTCTGAGTGGGGTGGTTCCTGACTGGTGTGAGACGATACTCCCAAACCAACTCTGAACCTACTGCATACTATATGCTAAACTGTGGACATGCTATACTAACTCTGAACCTACTGCATACTATATACTAAACTGTGGACATGCTCTGAACCTACTGCATACTATATACTAAACTGTGGACATGCTATACTAACTCTGAACCTACTGCATACTATATACTAAACTGTGGACATGCTATACTAACTCTGAACCTACTGCATACTATATACTAAACTGTGGACATGTTCTGAACCTACTGCATACTATATACTAAACTGTGGACATGCTCTGAACCTATGGCATACAATATACTAAACTGAGGACATGCTATATACTAACCCTGAACCTATTGCATACTAGATACTAACTCTGAACTGTGCACAAGCTTATACTAACTTGTGACTCCTGTAATACTGGGAGACCTTCCTCTTCAGCAGTAATACTAAATAGATGGATAGCGGTAAATGATTTTGTTACCCCAAACTCTCCGCCCAAGACTGAGAGAGACGCCTGGGGTACATACTGAGTAACCGCGAATCCCACAGCCAAGAACAAGGGCGGTGGGATAATAGTACATGTCCATTGCTTCCGCAGTTGAGATCCTAACTGATCAAATAGGTGCGTTACAACGATTAGCGTGCAGCTGCAGTTTCTGAATGGACATTCTGGAACGTCCATTCAGAAATAGAGAACCACCTCCCGGACGTTTATAGTCTATGGGCGGACGGGTGGTGGTTAAAGTAATAAAATATAAAATTGTATTTGGTAACTGCTGAGGCATGGCTTCTCAGCCAGCCTCTCATCTCACCTTCCTTACAGGAGGGGGAGTATTGAGTAGTGTATGCTCCCAGCATGGGTGAATAGTGAGTTGCCTTGCACCTCCTTCTTTAGGAAGTGAGTTGGAGGTGGGGGGGGGGATCTATCACTATCTAGAGGTAAGTGTTTGGATATAGTCAGTATAATAGATATGGGAGAACAAATAATATATATATAAAAAACATATATATAACAAGCAAATTCAGTCCAAGATACTAACAACAACATATAAGGCCATCCCCAGTCTTTCCCTTCTTTACATCTCTGACCTTCTTTCCTGATACATTCCCCCACATAATCTCCGATTCTCACAAGACCTCCTTCTTTGTTTTCCTGTTGTCTATTCCTCGCACAATCCTCTAAAAGATTTCTCACGAACATCCCCCATACTCTGGAATTACCCCAACACATCAGACTCTCCCCTAACACCCAAACCTTCAAAAGCAACCTCAAAAACACACCTCTTCAGGAATGCCTACCACTTACAATAAGCATGCTGCCACCGCACAGCCAGATAAGTAACCTTTACCCTCACTTACTGTGTTATCCCCCCCTTCCCTTATATTCTGTAAGCTCTTGCGGGCAGGGTCCTCTCCCACTCTATACCAGTCTGATAATAAATTCATTCTCATTGTACTTGTGTAGTTTTACAGTATATTATGCATATGTCGATGTTCAGCACCGTGGAATTAATGGCGCTTTCAAATAAATAATAATAATAATGGGTGAAGAACGGGGAGCTGCCAGGATAACGCCCTTAGGAGTAGGCCCAAGCCAAATGAATTCCGTAGGTACAGTGGATCCAACATCCACTTCCATTAGAAATGCCACACTAATAAGTATGTGGGTGCTGTGGAAAATCTTGTCTTCGAGACCCAATTACAACTGTGACCATTCCGACCCCTTTAACCACTCCACTGCTGCAATAACTATACCCTTCAATGGAAGTAAGGAGACTTGTCCAAACCATATAAAACAGCCTCATACCATTAGCCCTCCTCCAGTAGAAATTTCACAAACTGACATGTGGCAAAGTTGAAGCCCTGAGGCACTGCCAGTAAAATTATCGAGCTCTTCAATATGACCCATAATACTGCCAAACTTTATCTATAGAGAATGCATAGTTGTGTGCTTGATTTTATGCCCTTATGTCCAGTGAGCCTGGACGAAACACCTCGATTCAATAATTAGGAGTGCTGTCCAAGTAAAGTACATGGATACAACTGCTTACTCATTTACACTGCCATTATCAGCACCCCTAGTCTACGTTATAAATGAGTAGACGTTTCATTTAAGGTTAATGACTGTAATCTGAATGGCAGTATTTTAAGACTGGTACATACCTTCACAGTGGGAAACTAAATATCAATATTGCAACTATTGTATTCCTATTGTTTTCTCTTTGAGAGTTTTTGAAAAGAAAATCAAATCTGTAGCATTTAATATGAATAATGTATCTATGGTAACAGCCATTTCTTCAGGATAATGACTCTGCGGCAATCAGTAAGTGTTCTAGATTCTTTCTGAAACATTCAATTAGCTTTATAACTGTTTACATGAATTCATTAATGTAACCAATATTTTTTCCTTTATTATTACTATAAAATAAAATATTTCAGCACAACCCCACAGTAGATTTTTTAAAAAATTTTTGCAAATATTTAGATTTATGTTCCAGATCTCAATGCTGAAATCCCATAAGAGCTTTACTGTGCTGGAATGTAAATATTCCACAAAGCTATTAATTTAATGTGTTGCTCCATGCGTCCTTAATCAGTCACTTTATTTATCACTGTGATTTACTGTTACAAAACTTTGGGATTGAATGTTGTCTTCAAGAGAATATGAACCACCGAGAAGAAGCGTATCTTTCTGAATGTATAAAGCAAACATTCAAAGCAATCACTCACGTAGAATGATATAAAATTAATAGACAATACAGCTAGTTGGGGACCTCGCCTTTAGCTAAATCCATGACATGTTTCTTAGAAGGGTTATACAGAAAACTAGAATTCAATAGAAGAAACCAGACATGACAGCACCATTGAGAGTGATCTGCCCACAAAGCTGGACAGGAAGAGCAGTTAAAAAGGTAGCACCCACTTCCTCCTTCAGTGGATTCCAATCCTCCAGACAGAGGACCCTAAAATATGCGACTTCTGGGGTTGTAAGGCAAGGAATACATTGAAGAGGTTGTGCAAGAATGGGGAGGGAGTTGTTAAACCCCCTGCCTGGCCAGACCTGTAAAGGTTAGCTTACTTTCCTGCTTCACGGCACTGGCTCCCCGCTCCTTCTCCTCCGCTGCACTCCCTCACTGAAAACATCTGGTTTGACACCGCCTGGAGCCAATCACAGGCTGCAGAGGTGATCAGATACCTTACGTCATGTGACCACTTGTCATGATACAAGGGGAGGAAGTCACCGCCGCAGCCAATGATTGGCTGCAGGCAGCATCAAACTGCATGTTTGTTTTCAGTGAGGGAGTGCAGCGGAGCATGGCAGGCCAGGAGGAGAAGGAGCAAGGAGCTAGCACCGGGAAGCAGGTGAGTAAGCTTCCCTTTACAGGTCTTGCCAAGTGTGTGTGTGTGTGTGTGTGTGTGTGAGGGGGTGCCAACCCCTTTAATGATGGAATTAAGCCAGGATTTTCAGCAGATGTTTGAGTCTACTAGGCCTCTGGGGTTTAGTCCTCTTTTGTGTGAATAATTTAGCAGTCTGGGTATCTTTGCTTTGCTGCTGCCTGCTAGGCTGACTGCATCTACGTCTATATATGCTTGGCTGGCTTGTGTATGCAGCCATGCCTGCATCGAGGATTTTGTTTAATAGGCAGTTTTGAATGGCAGGCCTGGGAAACTTCAATGGGGTTTGGTGTTTGG
Source organism: Bufo bufo (assembly GCF_905171765.1). Lineage (NCBI taxonomy): Eukaryota > Metazoa > Chordata > Amphibia > Anura > Bufonidae > Bufo > Bufo bufo. The sequence continues at coordinate 97,017,636 of NC_053392.1, read as the reverse complement.
GGTCAAGCTCGGGTACACGAACCGAACTTTGAAAAAAAGTTTGATCAAAGCCGTCAAATATAAACATCCACTAATCCGCTCATCACCAGTATTTTGTTTCTGCAGCTTTGGCTGTTTAAATTATTTGGTTCCTGCAGCTAAGCCTGCTTGGATCATTGGCCTCTGCAGCTATGTCTGCTTGGATTATTTGCTTCTGCAGCTATGCCTGCTTGGATGATTTTGTTTCTGCAGCTTCGACTGTTTAGATTATTTTGTTTCTGCAGCTATTCCTGCTCGGGTGATTTTGTTTCTGCAGCTTTGACTGTATAGATTATTTTGTTTCTGCAGCTATTTCTGCTTGGATGATTGGCCTCTGCAGCTATGCCTGCTTGGATTATTTGCTCTTGCAGCTATGCTTGCTTGCATAATTGGTTTCTGCAGCTATGTCATTTTGCATTATTTGATCCTGCAGATATTCCCACTTGGATGATTGGCTTCTGCAGCTATGCACACTGGGATGATTGGCTTCTGCAGCTATGCACACTGGGATGATTGGCTTCTGCAGCTATGCACACTGGGATGAATGGCTTTTGCAGCTATACTCACTGGGATAACTGGCTTCTGCACCTAAGCCCACTTGGATGTATTTGCCTGTGCAGCTATGCCTGCTTGGATGTATTTGGTTTTGCAGCTATGTCTGCTTGGATGACTTCTTTTGCTTCTGTGACTGGTTTCGTCTGCGTTGTCTGGTCTGACTGGCTGCTTTTGCCTGCTTTGACTGTCTACTTCTGCATCTGTGTCTGCTTGCCAGTCTGCTTCTGCATCTGTGCCTACCTGTTCCTCTGCCACTCGATTGGCTGCATTTGCTGACTGTCTACATTTGTGCTGGATTTGGCTCATTGCCTCTGCCTTTATGCCTGGTTTGTCAGCCTCTTGAGTTTGGTAGAAGTAGCCGAGGTCCAGTCTAGGCTACTAGTATGAAGTGGTAGGATAGATAGTATGGAAAATTAGCAGATGAACATTCATTAAGAGTCTATGCTTACAATGTAGTCATAAGAAGGGCAGGATTGCCTTAAGTCTGATATATGATATAAAGAGCTAGAGTATGTTACTAGTTGATAGTCAGAAGGTGAAACATTCTGCACTAAAGCCTGCACACTAGCTATGGACCTAATGCAGATGATGGGCATCTTACACTGTGCCTGCACACCATCAAAGCCCAATAATTGGGAGTAAGAATATAAGCAAACCTGCACTTCGTCTGGCACACCAGCCCAATAATGTTTCTAGTTGGGAGTGAGAAGATGGGCAAAGCTGCACTAAATCTGTGTAATAAATGTGTATTATAGTCTCTCTTTACTTCAGAGAATCTGGAGATGAAATTCTAGCTCATACAGAGTTCTCCTGGTATGAGCTGGTATTTTCCTGGTTATTTCTGGTATGAGGCTTATTTACCAGTTTCTTAAAGGTTAATATCTCAACCTTAGGGGCTTTGTTTTTGCTCTTTTAAATCAGACCTCTTATTGGCCCTTTGTTTTCCTCTGCTTTATATGTATTTGTCACTTTGGCTCTGTCCTTAAAGGGGTTGTTCACTTTTTGTTATTGATGACTGGTGATGAGCGGACACGTGGATGTTCATGTTCGACAGCTTCGGCCGAACTTTGTTTCAAAGTTCGGTTTGGGTACCGAGCTTGACCCCAAACATCGAACCCCTTTGAAGTCAATGGGGACCCGAACTTTGGGGCTGAAAAATGACTGTAAAAAAGTCGGAGAAAGGGCTATAGGGCTGCAAATGGAACCAAAATGGGGGTAGGAGCAGTACAATTTCCATGCAAACAAATGTGGATAGGGAAATGGCTTAAAATAACATAAAATACATAAAAATTAAAAACAATAATCTTGAACCAAGAGGCGGAGATCTGAGTGGAGTAGGAAGTTGAGGAGGCTGTGGACGTGGCGGTGTAGGTGGAAGAGATGGAGGAGGAAGCCAACACTGTTTTTATGTTGTTGATTTTTAATTTATCTGTTAATTCTGTGTGTGACCTATAGCCATTCTTTGGGATATGGCCGGAATACTTCTCTCCTCTGCAAATATAACAAATAATAACCTTGACCCAGGAGGTCCAAGTAGAGGAAGAGGAGGTGGGCGTGGCAGTGTAGGTGGAAGAGGTGGAGGAAGTAGCCAACTTTCTTTTTTTTTCATTTTTTGTTTGTTTTTTAGTTTGTGGGGCCCTAAAACATTGGGAAATAGCAAAGAGAACGCAAAAACTGCGCTGGAGTATAACAATTGCTGGGTGCTGCAGGTATACTTCTCTACTCTGCCAATATAAGACATAATAATCTTGAGCCGGGAGGTGGAGGTCCGAGTGGAGTAAGAGGCGGACGTGGTGGTACAGGTGGAAGAGGCGGTGGAGGTAGTCAACTTTTTTTTACTTTGTTTTTTTATTTATAAATTTTTGTTCCTTTGTTTGTGGAGGCCCCAAAACATTGGGAAATGTCAAAGAGAACGCACAAACTGAGCTGGAGTATAATAATGGCTGGGGCCGGCTAGTATACCTCTCTATTCTGCCCAAGGTATGGACAAATCCTTTAGGATCCATGCCTGGTTAATTTTAATCAACGTGAGCTTGTCCACGTTGGCTGTGGACAGGCGGATACGCCTGTCTGTGATCACCCCTGCTGCCATGGAAACACACGTTTAGTTTAGATAATACACTTGCTGCAGGGCAGGCCAGCACCTCCAAGCGTAAAGGGCAAGCTCAGGCCATGTGCCCAATTTAGAGACCCAGAAGTTAAATGGGGCAGACTCATGAGTCAGTACTGTTCCATGTTGCTGAAACGCTGCCTCCTGCTAAGACGATCCCTATCAGATGGTGATGCTGGATGTTGTGGTGTGCTGACAAAGCTTTTTCAGCCATGCTAACCCTCCCTTTTGAGGTGCTGGCGGTGCCCCAGCTGAGTAGGCGACTTCCTCCTCCTCCGCCTTGTGCTTCCCCTGAGCCCCCGCTGTCAGGTGGGAACGCCGTCAGTAGGGCATCTGCCGATCACGCTTCCGTGACAAAAGTAAGGGCGGCATGTTGTCCTTGTAGCGGGGATCCAGCAGGGTGGCCACCCAGTAATCAGCACTGGTAAGAATGAGGGAATATTTTTTACATTAGAAGAGTGGAGTTTGATACATTCCACCATAGTCATTTTCTATGTCTTTTCTATATTTTATTTGTACAGGATTTTCCCCAAAGTCAGAAAAAACATTGGGAGGCTTCATTTCACAGAGCAACATCCTAAACCAATAAAGAGACCCTGTTTTTAATTTATTTTTATTATTTGTTAATTGGATACTAATTACGTCACATACAAAATTGATAGGAGCTTGTGGTTTGACGAGGTTGTGTTTGGTGTCTGTGATTAAGATATCAAGCAGCCACGGCTTCCCTCGGATGTATCTCAGATGCAGTGGAAGATGCGGCGAGCTATGGAAGTATCTCCTATTCACTATTACTCATATAATCCCACATCCTAGGTCTCCTTAAGACTTCTACATTTACTTCATCCTTTTTGGGTTCTAATGGAATAGTTGGAATAACATAGTCTTTGGTTGTGTATAGCTATCAATATGTAAGCGGAATACTATAGTTACGCTTGTGGCTCAATGTGCGTTCCATGCATAGTGCGATCACATGGTTCAAAACTTAGAGTCATGTGTGCGCTCCATTGAATGACATAGCAATGCGTGTCACAGGCTTCGGTAGGAAGTGTTAACTAGTCTTGTCCAAGCGCAGTACATGATACATGACGCCGTAAACATGTGGATTTGTGTTTTGTCACTTTTATGTTTTTAATCTACACCTGGTTTTGCACAGCTTTTTTTAATTTTTATTATTGGCAATCACGTGCAATATATATATATAAAATATGGGCAGATGAAGGACATATTGCACATTTAATTATGTATTACGAACAATATGAAGGACCTTGTTTATTATGATGTTTTGAGTATGATTATTTATGCACAAATTATGTTTGAATTGGGGATATATATATATATATATATATATATATATATATACAGTATATGTATATATATCTATATACACACAGCACCATTGTGTTTTGTAACTGCTTGAGAAAGGTCCCAGTAAGAGGACTGAAACGTTGCTTTTTTGTGATTACTTTTAATTTACTGCTTTGGGGGTGCCGTGGAATTTTGTATTTTATTTACTGGGTGGATGGTGGATCACTTCTACAGCCGCTGGCACACCACAACTATTTGACTGCAGTGCTGTTCATATTATTTGGATTGGATAGTTAGATAGATAGATAGATAGATAGATAGATAGATAGATAGATAGATAGACAGATAGATAGATAGATTAAATCCTGGAGGTCTACCATTTACCAACTAAAACTCATATATCTCACATAACATATATACATAAATATACACACACACATATGTATATATATATATTTTTATATATATATATATATATATAGAGAGAGAGAGAGTATATACTATTTTAGTAGTAGATCATATCTACCAGCTGCTGAGTTTAGGACATTTAGTCTGTTGCAAGACATTTCGTGGTATTACAGTTGACCCTAAAAGGGAAGGTCGATACACCCTCGGGGCAGTTTTAAGGCACAATGTACTTACTCCTTCTCAGCTTCCTGAATGTGAAACTTGATTAGCATAGAACAGGGTGGCACATCAAACAGAGTTTTCACAGTAGGCAGCAGGTGGAGCACTAGCCAAGATCTAATTAGGGGATCCCATGTAACTTCAGCCTCAAGGGGTGCCTATAGGAAGATAACCCACATTGAGATGAATTTCAGACATCAGCCATAAATCAGCATTTGCTGCTATACTGAGCCTACATACATTAATTTTTAAATAGGAGACAATCCAAAGAACAAAAAATAAAACTTCCCATCTCCGCAGATGTTCTATGATTCTACAGTACAGAGAGTGGAAATCTTTATTCTTATTTCCATTACACTTGTACGTAAATCAATGTAAATCCATTTTTTTATAATGTTTTCTGAGAAAAAAAATGCATATGTCACAAAGATATAACGGAATTTTCAGGAAATATTTGGTTTTGTTAAGATTATGAAATAGTATTTTAGGGGCTAAAATATTTTTGGTTTGTTCTTCGGATGTGTTATCAATTTGTAATCGGTGGGGCCTACATCCCAGCATGTAGCTGGCCAGCTAAGACCTGTCCTAGGTTGCTAACATAGCTTATATGTTTATAAAGCTAGCCCTGCCAATAACCTTAATACAGTTCCTATGTTTGTGTGTTAAAGACAAAAGCAGAGTTATTTATAGTGACGTCATGTTTAAATGTCATATAACTGTTATATGTTGTGTTCACAGAAGCAGAAAAGATAATATGCCAAAGGTGAAGGAAGCTTTTCACACACTTGGAAATGATGTACGGGAGGTTGCATCAACTGTTTCATTCTCTGCAGTTTTGCCTGTGCATAACCTTCAGCATGACAGGAAGATGCGCATTAAGGAATTCAATGTATGGCTTGGTGAATGGTGTCTGAACCAACGGTTTGGCTTTGTGTCTCATGTAAGCTCTCGTTGGAATGGAAAAGAACTGTACAAGAAGGATGGTTTGCATCTTTCTCTCAAGGAAACGAATGTCCTCAGTGAACAGTTCCAAGTATTTGCTAAGGAGCATTTAAACTAGGAAAGGGGGGGCAAAAGAGTGATAATACAGCAGTCCGACTGCCCCCCGTAACAATGCCAGAAGATGCCAGTAGCACATAGGTTAAGAAATGACAAGCTGAGAGTCTTGTCTACAAATGCTCGCAGTTTAGGGAATAAGATCAATGAACTTGAGGCTATAATGGCATCTGAGAATATAGATTTAGTGGCTGTTACTGAGACATGGTTCAATGGGAGTAATGACTGGGATATAACAATACCAGGGGTCTCTCTATATAGGAAAGACAGAGAAGGCAATAAGGGGGAGGGGTGGCCCTGTATGTGAAAGATTGCATAAAATCTAATTTAATACAAGTTAGCGAGACCAATTTAGAGTCAGTTTGGGTTACAAACTACAAATTGATGTGGTATTAAAAAGCAGGAAGTGCTCAACCCCATATGCAGTGGTGCATCTATACCGGGGGGGGGGCAGATCATGCACTTGTGGCCCGTTGCTAATGGCAATCCCCAGCAAAAATGCATACAATGGAGGATGCCTGCAGTGGACCACAAGTACCACAATGGACATCCTACACAGGATAGCAATTGTGTGGATGTGATAAGCAGTCAAAATAACATAACAAAAACAAAGACAGGTGCACTCTGCGGTCTTACTAACCCTCGTACTGGTGTAAAATTAGGCATTAGTGCCTGCGGCCTATCAGAAGAACAGGGGATGGACACGCCTCTCCCTCCCCTGCCCCACAGCACAGCCATCTGTATTGCTGTCCTGAGGACGGCGATATAGATGAATATGGAGATGAGAACTTCCAACAATGGAAGCGCTCATCTCTTACTGCCCGCCGCCACTGCTGCCCGCCGCAATTACATCCAGGGCCGCGCTGCCTGTGGTGATCGGCGGTGCGGCCCTGAGGAAAATAAAAATACATATTTTTTTTGTTACAGACGGGTGGCCCAGCGGCCGTTTTTTAGGGCGGCCTGGGGGGTAATTGCCTCCCTGCCCCCCGGCCCAGCCCGCCCCTGCATGTGAGGCCACGGGCTATATCAGCCAGTCTTGGGTGGGGCTCAGAGCCCTCTGCCTCCTCCCATTGTATGCATGGTCACATGCTGGAGGTTACTGGGAGATTGCTTTGAGTCGGACCTTGCGCACCTGTAATTCGCCCACTGGCTCCTGGTATTGCCCATACGGCCCAGGTAGGTTTAGCGTTAGGTTCCCGAGCTACTTGAGAAACCTTGGCGCGGTGCTCGGGCTCAGACATGTCCTCCAAGCAGGATATGTTGGCTAATTCTCAATTTTACACCAGTACGAGGGTTAGTAAGACCGCAGAGTGCACCTGTCTTTGTTTTTGTTATGTTATTTTGACTGCTTATCACATCCACACAATTGCTATCCTGTGTAGGATATCCATTGTGGTACTTGTGGTCTGCTGCAGGCATCCTCCATTGTATGCATTTTTGCTGGGGATTGCCATTAGCAACGGGCCACAAGTGCAGGATCTGCCCCCCCCCCTCCCCCCGGTATAGATGCACCACTGCATATGGGGTTGAGCACTTCCTGCTTTTTAATACCACGCCAATTTGGAGTTTGTATTTTGAATTTATGGAGGTGTAGAAACTCCTAGTCTGAATGTGCCTTCATTTCCATCCACAGGCAGCATTCTGGTGCACATGTGAGGCCACGGGCTATATCAGCCAGTCTTGGGTGGGGCTCAGAGCTCTCTGCCTCCTCCCATTGTATGCATGGTCACATGCTGGAGGTTACTGGGAGATTGCATTGAGTCGGACCTTGCGCACCTGTAATTCGCCCACTGGCTCCTGGTATTGCCCATACAGCCCAGGTAGGTTTAGCGTTAGGTTCCCGAGCTACTTGAGAAACCTTGGCGCGGTGCTCGGGCTCAGACATGTCCTCCAAGCAGGATATGTTGGCTAATTCTCAATTTTACACCAGTACGAGGGTTAGTAAGACCGCAGAGTGCACCTGTCTTTGTTTTTGTTATGTCAGTTTGGGATACCTTGCAGCTTGATAATCATAAGGTAACTCGTGTAGGTGTGATATATAGACCACCTATCCAAGTCAAAGAATTAGATGATCTACTAGTTGAGGAAATAGCTAAAATGACATTGAAGGGGGAAGTTATCATTATGGGAGACTAATCTTCCTGATGTAAACTGGAAAACCAAAATAGCTAGTTCTGCCAGGAGTACAGATATTCTAAATTCCCTACTGGGATTATCTCTACAGCAAGTAGTTGAGGAGCCAACCCGGAAGGAGGCCATTTTAGATTTAGTATTCACAAATGAGAATTTGGTATCTGATATTACTGTAGGGGAAAGCTTGGGATCAAGTGATCACCAGTCAGTGTGGTTTACTATAAGTACAGTGACTGATTCATACCACACAAAAACAAAAGTTTTAGATTTTAGAAAAACAGACTTTTCTAAAATTAGATTAGTGGTATACGAGTCCCTATCAGATTGGAACAGTTTCAATGGAGTCCAGGAGAAATGGGACTACTTAAAAGTGGCACTATTGAAGGCAACAGAAAATTGCATTAGGCTTGTCAGTAAAAGCAAAAAAAGGAAGAGACCACTTTGGTACTCAGCAGAAGTGGCCAAAATCATTAAAGACCAAAAAATAGCATTTAGTAATTATAAAATTAAAAAAACGAGAATGACAGGCAAATTTATAAGATTAGGCAGAGAGAGGCCAAACAAGTTATAAGAGCTTCTAAAGCACAGGCAGAAGAGAAATTAGCTCAGTCAGTGAAAAAAGGCGATAAGACATTCTTCAGATACATAAATGAAAAAAGGAAACTAAAACAAGGAACTACCAAATTAAAAACAAAAGAAGGAAGGTATATGGAAGAAGATAAAGAACTAGCTGACTGCCTCAATGAATACTTCTGTTCAGTTTTTACAAAGGAAAATGAAGGAAAAGGACCTCATTTAGGAAGGAAGACTAATGAATCTTTTGATGCATGTGTCTTTACAGAGGAAGAGGTTCTAAGTCAGCTGTCTAAAATGAATACAAATAAGTCACAGGGGCCTGATGGGATACACCTAAAGCTATTAAAAGAGCTCAGCGGTGAACTAGCAAAACCATTAACAGATTTATTTAACCAATCACTGGTAACAGGAGTCGTCCCAGAAGATTGGAAATTAGCAAATGTTGTGCCCATTCACAAGAAAGGTAGTAGGGAGGAATCGGGCAACTATAGGCCAGTAAGCCTGACATCAATAGTGGGGAAATTAATGGAAACCATACTTAAGGAGAGGATTGTGGAACATCTAAAATCCCATGGATTGAAAGATGAAAAACAGCATGGGTTTACTTCAGGGAGATCATGCCAAACTAATCTTATTGATGGTGCAGTAGACATAGCTTATCTAGACTTTAGTAAGGTTTTTGATACTGTCCCACATAGAAGGCTTATCAATAAATTGCAGTCTTTGGGCTTGGACTCCCATATTGTTGAATGGAAATGGATTAGGCAGTGGCTGAGAGACAGACAACAGAGGGTTGTAGTCAATGGAGTATATTCAGACCATGGTCTTGTTACCAGTGGGGTACCTCAGGGATCTGTTCTGGGACCTATATTGTTTAATATCTTTATCAGCGAAATTGCAGAAGGCCTCGATGGTAAGGTGTGTCTTTTTGCTGATGACACAAAGATTTGTAACAGGGTTGATGTTCCTGGAGGGATACACCAAATGGAAAAGGATTTAGGAAAACTAGAGGAATGGTCAAAAATCAACTAAAATTTAATGTTGATAAGTGCAAGATAATGCACCTGGGGCGTAAAAAGCCAAGAGCAGAATATACAATAAGTGATACAGTCCTAACCTCAGTATCTGACGAAAGGGATTTAGGGGGTCATTATTTCAGAAGACTTAAAGGTAGGCAGACAATGTCATAGAGCAGCAGGAAATGCTAGCAGAATGCTTGGGTGTATAGGGAGAGGCATTACCAGTAGAAAGAGGGAGGTGCTCATGCTGCTTGCTCTACAGAGCACTAGTGAGACCTCATTTGGAGTATTGTGCGCAGTACTGGAGACCATATCTCCAGAAGGATATTGATACTTTGGAGAGAGTTCAGAGAAGAGCTACTAAACTAGTACATAGATTGCAGGATAAAACTTACCAGGAAAGATTAAAGGACCTTAACATGTATAGCTTAGAAGAAAGACGAGACAGAGGGGATATGATAGAAACTTTTAAATACATAAAGGGTATCAACAAGGTAAAAAAGGAGAGAATATTTAAAAGAAGAAAAACTGCTACAAGAGGGCATAGTTTTAAATTAGAGGGGCAAAGGTTTAAAAGTAATATCAGGAAGTATTACTTTACTTAGAGAGTAGTGGATGCATGGCATAGCCTTCCTGCAGAAGTGGTAGCTGCAAATACAGCGAAGGAGTTTAAGCATGCATGGGATAGGCATAAGGCCATCCTTCATATGAGATAGGGCCAGCGGCTATTCATAGTATTCAGTATAATGGGCAGACTAGATGGGCCGAATGGTTCTTATCTGCCGACACATTCTATGTTTCTATGTTTCTAAGATTAATTATATGAATGTGAGGTAAGCTCAATGACACATCAGAAACAGAAAGCATAGAGTTAAACTGTTGTTGCTGGGCAGGAGTCTAGACCAATCCTAGCCAGCTTGACACAGTCCAGGAGTTTTGACCAATTACAGCCAGCCTCACACACAGCTTGTGGGGGAATCATTATTCACCAGAGACAAGCTGAACAGACATTCACTCCACTAAGAGCTGTGTTTTATAGAAGCAGAGAGGCCAAAATAGGTATTTAAAACAGTTATATAATGTTCCTACTGTTAATATAGTGATTAGAACTGTATACTGAACCAGTTATATGTGTGTTTACTTACAGTTCCACCAAATTCAATTGCAAACTTCAAAGTTCACAATCCAAATTCAAATTCCAAATTGCAATACAAATTGCATACAAACATACCAGATCATACTCAACCAATCTGCAAATAGTTACTGCTAACTGCATACTGCAAATTTCGACCAAATTCAGCAAGTGAACTATTAGTTAGACCTCAGATATACCTCTCAGAGAGATCATAAAGTGCTTAAATAACTTAAAGTGAGAGTACAGATACTCAAGAGAGAAATATATCCACCATTTTATGGTGAATGACAAGATTGAACAGTTGAACCACCATCTTATGCATACTGCCATTTTATTAAACTTTATTCAGCACGTGTACAAAGAAGTTATTTCAAGCATTTGGTGTGCTCTTTAACCCCTTAAGGACACAGCCCTATTTCACCTTAAGGACTTGGCCATTTTTTGCAAATCTGACCAGTGTCACTTTAAGTGCTGATAACTTTAAAACGCTTTGACTTATCCAGGCCATTCTGAGATAGTTTTTTTTTTCACATATTGTACTTCACGACACTGGTAAAATGAAGTCAAAAAAATTCATTTTTATTTATAAAAAAAATAAAAAATTTACCAAAAATTTGTAAAAAATTGCAAATTTCCAAGTTTCAATTTCTCTACTTCTGCAATACATAGTAATACCTCAAAAAATAGTTACTACTTTACATTCCCCATATGTCTACTTCATGTTTGGATCATTTTGGGAATGATATTTTATTTTTTGGGGATGTTACAAGGCTTAGAAGTTTAGAAGCAAATCTTGAAATTTTCAAAAACCCAATGTTTAGGGACCAGTTCAGGTCTGAAGTCACTTTGCGAGGCTTACATAATAGAAACCACCCAAAAATGACCCCATTCTAGAAACTACACCCCTCAAGGTATTCAAAACTGATTTTACAAACGTCATTAACCCTTTAGGTGTTCCACAAGAATTAATGGAAAATAGAGATACAATTTCAAAATTTCACTTTTTTGGCAGATTTTCCATTTTAATCAATTTTTTCCAGTTACAAAGCAAGGGTTAACAGCCAAACCAAACTCAATATTTATTGCCCTGATTCTGTAGTTTACAGAAACACCCCATATGTGGTCGTAAACCGCTGTACGGGCACACGGCAGAGCGCAGAAGGAAAGGAATTCCATACCGTTTTTGGAAGGCAGGTTTTGCTGGACTGTTTTTTTTGGCACCATGTCCCATTTGAAGCCCCCCTGATGCACCCCTAGAGTAGAAACTCCATAAAAGTGACCCCATCTAAGAAACTACACCCCTCAAGGTATTCAAAACTGATTTTACAAACATCGTTAACTCTTTAGGTGTTCCACAAGAGTTATTGGCAAATGGAGAATTTAATTTTTTTTTCAAATTTTCCATTTTAATCCATTTTTCCCAGTAACAAAGCAAGGGTTAACAGCCAAACAAAACTCAATATTTATGGCCCTGATTCTGTAGTTTACAGAAACACCCCATATGTGGTCGTAAACCGCTGTACGGGCACACGGCAGGGCGCAGAAGGAAAGGAATTTTGCTGGACTGTTTTTTTTGACACCATGTCGCATTTGAAGCTACATGTCCCAGTAGAAACTCCAAAAAAGTGACCCATTTTAAAAACTACGGGATAGGGTGGCAGTTTTGTTGGTACTAGTTTAAGGTACATATGATTTTTGGTTGCTCTATATTACACTTTTTATGAGGCAAGGTAACAAGAAATAGCTGTTTTGGCACCGTTTTTATTTTTTGTTATTTACAACATTCATCTGACAGGTTCGATCATGTGATATTTTTATAGACCAGGTTGTCACGGATGCGGCGATACCTAATATGTATACTTTTTTTTATTTATGTAAGTTTTACACAATGATTTCATTTTTGAAACAAAAAAAATCATGTTTTAGTGTTTCCATAGTCTGAGAGCCATAATTTTTTCAGTTTTTGGGCGATTATCTTAGGTAGGGTCTCATTTTTTGAGGGATGAGATGACTGTTTTATTGGCACTATTTTGGGGTGCATATGACTTCTTGATCGCTTGCTATTACACTTTTTGTGATGTAAGGTGACAAATTTTTTTTATTTAGCACAGTTTTTATTTTTTACAGTGTTTATCTGAGGGGTTAGGTCATGTGATATTTTTATAGAGCCGGTCGATACGGACGCGGCAATATCTAATATATATACTTTTTTTTTTATTTATGTAAGTTTTACACAATAATATCATTTTTGAAACAAAAAAAATGATGTTTTAGTGTCTCCATATTCTGAGCCATAGTTTTTTTATTTTTTGGGAGATTGTCTCAGGTAGGGGCTCATTTTTTGTGGGATGAGGTTACAGTTAGATTGGTACTATGTTGGTGGGCAAACGCCTTTTTGATCGCTTGCTGTTGTACTTTTTGTGATGTAAGGTGACAAAAAAATTGTTTATTTAGCACAGTTTTTATTTTTTATTTTTTACGGTGTTCATCTGAGGGGTTAGGTCATGTGATATGTTTATAGAGCCGGTCGATACGGACGCGGTGATACCTAAAATGTATACTTTTTTTCCCCCCAATTTTTTACCAATTTTTTTTAACATGACGTTTTTGTTTATTTTTACTTGAAACTTTTAATTTTTTGTGGGGGAAACTTTATTTTTACTTTATTTTTGTCCCACTTTGGGACTTCAACTTTTGGGGGTCTAATCCCTTTTACAATGAATTCTAATACTTCTGTATTGGAATGCATTGGCTGTATGAGTAATACTGTGTGTATTACTCATACAGCTTCCGGCCTGTGAGTTTCAGGGGGCTGGATCTCACATGCTCGTCACCGGAAGGCAGCGCAGATGCCTAAGGAAGGCATCGCGCTGCCTTCCATGCAATCGGGTCCCCCCTACAGCCGCATGGGGACCCGATGGCACCGCTGCCCGCCGGATAAGGTAAAAGCCGCAAACCGCAGGTCTGAATTGACCTGCGGTTTGCGGCGATCGCTGACACGGGGGGGTCACGGGACCCCCCCGGCATTGTGACAGGATGCCCGCTGAATGATTTCAGCGGACATCCTGTTGCGATTAACCCCCGCCTCACCTCAATTGCGATTTAAAGTTAGGACGTACCGGTACGCCCTGAGTCCTTAAGGACTCGGGAAACAGGGCGTAACGGTACGTCCTAAGCAGTGGCGTTGCTACAGGGGGGCAAGGGGGGGCAATTGCCCCCCCCAGGTCATTCCTTGTGCCCCCCCCCCGCTGATTCGCCAATCGCTGCTGCCTGCTGCTGCGCCGGCCGCCCGCACTACTGACTCAGTGTCAGTGATTAAAGTTAAAGTACACACCACTGACAGAGAAGAGAACACACAGATAGATACATACAGTCAGTCTGTCGTCTGAGAGTCACTAGACAGATGGGGTGGTGCCGTGGTGGGGGCGGCGTTCGGACCCAGCGGACTCGTGCAGGGCGGGCGCAGGCTGGGAGTGTGGAGCCGCAGAGATGAGTTGACGACTTGACGTCACGGTCGTCAACACGTAAAGCTGCACTGCTGCGTGCCTGCCCGCCCGCGCGAACGGACTTTGCAAATTGCTGCCGCCATGCCAGTGAGTGCCTTGCCTTGCCTTCATGTTCTGAGTTCTCTCTGCTCCTGCTAAAAAGTTTTAGAAAAAGTATGTACCCCTATACCCCCACTACTTAGTACCTCGCCTCATGGCCTGCCCTCCCTCCTGCTTGGTTTGCGCCCCCAGCCCCTCCTCAACCTGTCCCTGATGATACGGTTACCCCTATAACTTAGGGTATAATTGGTACATTATACAGGGGTAATATAACTAAGGACCCCTGTATAATGTCCCCACTCCCCTGATAGCACTGAGTCCTCCTCAGTTATATTACCCTTGTATAATGTACCCTGATACCCCTTAGTTATAATATTACCCATAATGTCCCCTGATACCCCTCAGTTATATAACTGAGGGTAATCAGGATACATTATACAGGGGGTAATATAACCAAGGGGTATCAGGGTACATTATACAGAGGGTAATATAACTTATATTACCACTGTATAATGCCTGATAGGCCTCCTGAGTTATATTACCCTTATATAATTATGTATCCGGATACCCCTTAGTTATATGATCTCGGCGGGGTCATATAACTAAGGGGTATCAGGGTACATTATTATACATGGGTAATATAACCCAGGAGGCCTATCGGGCATTATACGGTGGTAATATAGCTTACATTACCCCTGTATAATGTCCCATGATAGCCCTCCTCAGTTATATTACCCATGTATAATTATGTACCCGGATACCCCTTAGTTATATGATCTCGGCGGGGTCATATAACCAAGGGGTATCAGGGTACATTATACAGAGGGTAATATAACTTATATTACCACTGTATAATGCCTGATAGGCCTCCTGAGTTATATTACCCTTGTATAATTATGTACCCGGATACCCCTTAGTTATATGATCTCGGCGGGGTCATATAACTAAGGGGTATCAGGGTACATTATTATACATGGGTAATATAACCCAGGAGGCCTATCGGGCATTATACGGTGGTAATATAGCTTACATTACCCCTGTATAATGTCCCATGATAGCCCTCCTCAGTTATATTACCCTTGTATAATGTACCCTGATACCCCTCAGTTATATTACCCTTGTATAATGTACCCTGATACCCCTCAGTTATATTACCCCTGTGTAATGTACCCTGATATCCCTTAGTTATATAATATAACTAAGAGGTATCAGAGTGCATTATACAGGGGTAATATAACTGAGGAGTGCTATCCTATCAGGGACGTAATACAGGGGTAATGTAAGCTATATTACCCCTTTATAATGTCTGATAGCCCTCCTCAGTTATATTACACCCAATGTACCCTGATACCCCTTAATTATATTACCCTGGCGCCAGGGGCGTAGCTGCAGGGGAAGCGGCTGCTTTAGTATTTTTCAGTAGTATGATTAGCTGGTGAAAATTATTAGTGCCCCCCCCCATTTTTAACTGTGTATCTTCTGTGCCCCCCCCCCCCCTATATATTGATCCTAGAGTCGCCACTGGTCCTAAGTCCCTAAGGGGTTAAACCTACTGCTTCCATAGAACAGCGCTAGAGGAATTAGGGCTCTTTCACACCTGCGTTCTTGTCTTCCGGCATAGAGTTCCGTCGTCGGGGCTCTATGCCGGAAGAATCCTGATCAGGATTATCCTAATGCATTCTGAATGGAGAGAAATCCGTTCAGGATGCATCAGGATGTCTTCAGTTCCGGAACGGAACGTTTTTTGGCCGGAGAAAATACCGCAGCATGCTGCGCTTTTTGCTCCGGCCAAAATCCCGGAACACTTGCCGCAAGACCGGATCCGGAATTAATGCCCATTGAAAGACATTGATCCGGATCCGGCCTTAAGCTAAACGTCGTTTCGGCGCATTGCCGGAGCCGACATTTAGCTTTTTCAGAGTGGTTACCATGGCTGCCGGGACGCTAAAGTCCTGACAGCCATGGTAAAGTGTAGCGGGGAGCAGGGGAGCAGTATACTTACCGTCCGTGCGGCTCCCCGGGCGCTCCAGAGTGACGTCAGGGCGCCCCAAGAGCATGGATCACGTGATCGCATTGGACACGTCATCCATGCGCATGGGGCGCTCTGACGTCATTCTGGAGCGCCCCGGGAGCCGCGCGGACTGTAAGTATACTGCTCCCCCGCTCCTACTATGGCAACCAGGACTTTAATAGCGTCCTGGGTGCCATAGTAACACTGAACGCATTTGGAAGACGTCTTCAAATGCTTTCAGTATACTTGCGTTTTTCCGGATCCGGAGTGTAATTCCGGCAAGTGGAGTACACGCAGGATCCGGACAACGCAAGTGTGAAAGGGGCCTTACAGAGTAATAGAGTAAAAGTCAGAGATATCAAAATTCTTCTAATGCCACAGTGCAAAAGGCACTTCATAGTGCTGCGCCTGCCACACAGCACCCATGCTGATCAGCTGAATGAAAGGACCATGGAGCTTTAGTGCCATACACTTTCTTTTGGTTGTGCCTAATATCGTAGTTCACTCCTATTCAAATGTTCAGCATTGTGCTTAGTAAACAACAAAGGGGAGCAGAATCCTGGAGAGACACAAATTAAGGTTTAATGCACAGAAAATGTACTGGAGAGGCTGCATTCTGTGTGCTGTACAGCAGGGTGTTCACAGGCATCCCACACTTTTGAATAAAGCCACTTCTCTAAGTTGACCCTCCCCCCTGTACACTGCATTTTACTCTACTTGCTATACAGCAGCACATACAGTACCTCTCACACCCAGGGCCTCCCAGGTGACGTCTTCTCTGATGCAGATCTTCTCTGTCATCATCTTCTCCATTCAGTCCAGACAACTTCTTTCAGCCGCCTCATCTCTGCAGAGTGTGACACAGACATCTTAGCTTCCTCACTTTTCTATCATCATTCCCAAACCTGGAGTCCTAACAGTGTTATCCTGCTGCTTGCTGTGCCCTCCAATACCCCCAAATACTATCCTTAAGAAATATTAGTGCCATGCAGATAGTCCTCCCCATAGTAATAGTGCAACTCCAAGTCCCACCAATAGTAATTCTCTTCTAGAATGCCCTCATTAGTAATACTGCCCCCTACAGTGTCCCCAACAATGATAATACTCTCAACAGTGCCTCCATTAGTAGAAGAGCCCACCAGTATTAATAATGCCCCCATAGTGCTCTTAGTAGAAATAAGGCGGATTTATAAGTCCCTCCAATAGAGCCCCCAGTAGTAAAAAGAACGCCTATAGTGTCCCCTGTAAATGCCCCCATAGTGCCCCCAGTATTTATATTGCCCCTACTGTTATAATGCTCGCCCTGAAGTGCCCCCAGTATTTATAATGCCCCCTGCAGTGCCCCCTGTAGTTATAGTCCTCCCTTTAGTGTCCTCAGAAATTATAACTCCTCAGCCTCTCCACCATACAGTCCCATGTAAATATTTGCTTCCCTCCGCCGTATAGTTCCATGTAAATAACATCACACCACCTCTCCTGCCCCCTCCAACATTCAGTCCCATGTAAATAACATTACTCCTCCCCACAGCCACCATCAACATAAAGTCTCATCTAATTAACATCCTCCCCTCCCCAGCCACCTAGAACACACAGTCCCATGTAAATAACATCACCCTGTCCCAGCCATCTCCAACATGCAGTTCCATGTAAATAACATCACCCCCTCAACATTCAGTCCCATGTATATAACATCAATAGAGATGAGCAAATCGAAGCTGATGAAGTGGAATTCAATCTGAATCCGAATTTCCTCACCCTTCATGGTAACGAATCGCATTTTTTCCTAAAATGGCTGCTGCACATGTTAGGACATGGAGCAAGGAACTCTGGGAATGAGGGATCACCCACAATGCCTTGCATGCAGCCAATCAGCAGCCAGCCAGCCCT
This sequence comes from Bufo bufo, assembly GCF_905171765.1. Taxonomy (NCBI): domain Eukaryota; kingdom Metazoa; phylum Chordata; class Amphibia; order Anura; family Bufonidae; genus Bufo; species Bufo bufo. The sequence continues at coordinate 96,999,656 of NC_053392.1, read as the reverse complement.
GTGATGTCACAGACCTATAAATAGCCTCAACCATCTTGGATTCAGCCATTTTACAAATTTTTTTTGTCGTGTATTAGTGGGGGAAAAAGGGGCTTATTAGCCGTTGTGTGGTGAAGTGAGAAAATTACAGCCCTTTTTGGTGTGTATTAGTGGCAAAAAAATATATTATTTGACATTCACGGCCGCAGTTATATGTTCTAAAGCTTCTGTTTGGCGTGTATTAGTGGGGTAAAAGAAAAAGGGCTTAGTAGCCGTTGTGTGGTGAAGTGAGAAAATTACAGACCTATTTGGCATGTATTAGTGGCAAAAAAGATATATTATTTGCCGTTCACGGCTTCAGTTATATGTTCTAAAGCCTTTTTTTGGTGTGTATTAGTGGGGTGGAAAAAGGGACTTATTAGACATTGTGTGGTAAAGTGAAAAAATTCAAGCCATTTTTGTCATGTATTAGTGGGGGGGGGGGGGGGAAGAGGCTTAGTAGCCGTTGTGTGGTGAAGTGAGAAAATTACAGCCCTATTTGGCATGTATTAGTGGCAAAAAAGATATATTATTTGCCGTTCACGGCTGCAGTTATATGTTCTAAAGCCTTTTTTTGGTGTGTATTAGTGGGGTGGAAAAAGGGGCTTATAAGCTGTTGTGTGGTAAAGTGAGAAAATTAAAGCCCTTTTTGTCGTGTATTAGTGGGGGGGGGGGGAGAGTCTTATTAGCCTTTGTGTGGTGAAGTGAGAAAATTACAGCCCTTTTTGGCACGTATTAGTGGCAAAATAAAAAATATTATTTGCCATTTACGGCCGCAGTTATATGTTCTAAAGCCTTTTTTTGGCGTGTATTAGTGGGGGGAAAGAAAAAGGGCTTATTAGCCGTTGTGTGGTGAAGTAAGAAAATTAGAGCCCTTTTTAGTGTGTATTAATTTCCTTTTTATTTACTTATTTGATCTAACAGTATGTCAGACAGAGAAGTGCCAGGCCCTGCACAGGGGAGGGGCACAGGCCTAAATGTTTCTGCCGCATGCACAGGTCACAGCAGAGTAAGGGGGCAGGGGTCACTTCAAGAGGCCTGAGCTCCCAGTGTCAGCTAGCGGTCGTGTCTTGACCAGCAACCCAGCGGTTCTTGAATGGTTGACTCGATCTTTGACTTCTTTGTAAGTGACATCAGACACCCCCAGCCAAGAGTCGGTGGGTTCGTCAGACACAACCCTTAGTTGGCATGGCCCGGGAGCAGGCCCTGTGCCCGCACCTGTCCTCAACCTTCCTCTTTCCTTTTCTGTTCCCTCAGCCAGAGAAGTACTATATGCTGTGGGCTCAGCTCCACTATACAGCGAGGATGAGCTACTAGAGGACAATCAGCAGCTACTGCCCAGATGATGTAGCCGATTGCAATTGGGAGCCGGGTGACAAAGGGGCTATATGTAACGGTCCGGGTCTGGTTCGGAGTCTTTTATTGCAACTAGAGTTGAGAGGACACCTGGATGTTCGGGTTTGGCCGAACTTCAGAAAAAAGTTTGAGTTCGGGACCCGAACTTGACCCAAACTTGACCCCGAACCCCATTGAAGTCAATGGGGACCCGAACTTTTGAGCACTAAAATGGCTGTAAATGTCATGGAAAGGGCTAGAGGGTTGCAAATGTAGTCAAAATGTGGTTAAGAGCATGGCGATACGTAAAAATTAAAAATAATAATCTTGCTCTAGGAGGACCAGGTCCATATGGAGTAGGAGGTGGAGGAGGCGGTGGATGTGGCAGTGTAGGTGGAAGTGGCGGTGGAGGAGGAGGAGGTAGCCTACACTGCTTTTTGGTTTTAAATGTATTTGTATTTTTTAAAATTAGGGTACACCCCAAAACATTAGGAAATATAACCTGTGATAACCCCCTCCAGTCATGCTAAACACAAATTCAGACAATACACTGGCTGCAGGGCAGACCAGCACCTCCAAGGGCTAAAGGGCAAGCTCAGGCCATGTGCCCAATTTGGAGACCCAGAAGTTTTAGGGGCTGACCCCTGTCAGTCAGTTCATGTAGGCGTGTGCACACTTACTGCCTCACCATGTCGCACGTCCCCGTGATGTTCACGATCTAATTTGATATCTGCTCTATCAACTTTCGATGTTCTTTTATGCGCCTACCATGGTGATCACGGGTGGCGGGGAATCAGGGTAACTAGGTATAGGAGTGGTACATCACACCCAAAAATTGTTGAATTTCACCAGAATATATAACTGACAATTATTATTTTTTGTTTAATCTGTCTACTAGGTATAGCAGTGGTACATCACACCCTAAAATTGGTGTATCTTACCGGAAAATGTAACTGACTATTTTTTTTTTTAACCTGTCTACTAGGTATAGCAGTGGTACATTAGACCCGAAAAATTGGTGAATTTCACCAGAAAATGTAACAGAGGTATAGCAGTGGTACAGCAGTGGTACTATACACAGGGCCGGTGCAAGGATTTTTGAACACACAAGCGAAGCTACATTTTTGCCCCCCCCCCCCCACAACTCGGTGGGGGTGATATAAAAAGGAGGGCGTGATGTGACATGGAGGGGGATGAGAAATGTGACATGAAGGGGGGAGAAATGTGACATGGAGAGGGTTGAAATGTGACATGGAGGGGGTTGAAATGTGACATGGAAGGGGATGAGAAATGTGACATGGAGGGGGGAGAAATGTGACATGGAGGGGGTTAAAATGTGACATGGAGGGGGTTGAAATGTGACATGGAGGGGGTTGAAATGTGACATGGAGGGGGTTTAAAATGTGACATGGAGGGGAGAAATGTGACATGGAGGGGGGAGAAATGTGACATGGAAGGGGAAGAAATGTGACATGGATGGGGGAGAAATGTGACATGGAGGGGGGAGAAATGTGACATGGAGGGGGGAGAAATGTGACATGGAGGGGGGATGAGAAATGTGACATGGAGGGGGATGATAAATGTGACATGGAGGGGATTGAGAAATGTGACATGAAGGGGGGAGAAATGTGACATGGAGAGGGTTGAAATGTGACATGGAGGGGGTTGAAATGTGACATGGAAGGGGATGAGAAATGTGACATGGAGGGGGGAGAAATGTGACATGGAGGGGGTTGAAATGTGACATGGAGGGGGTTAAAATGTGACATGGAGGGGGTTGAAATGTGACATGGAGGGGGTTTAAAATGTGACATGGAGGGGAGAAATGTGACATGGATGGGGGAGAAATGTGACATGGAGGGGGGAGAAATGTGACATGGAGGGGGAAGAAATGTGACATGGATGGGGGAGAAATGTGACATGGAGGGGGGAGAAATGTGACATGGAGGGGGGAGAAATGTGACATGGAGGGGGGATAAGAAATGTGACATGGAGGGGGATGATAAATGTGACATGGAGGGGATTGATAAATGTGACATGGAGGGGGATGAGAAATGTGACATGGAGGGGGGAGAAATGTGACATGGAGGGGGATGTGAAATGTGACATGGAGGGGGTTGAAATGTGACATAGGGGGGTGATGTGACATGGAGGGGGAGAAATGTGACATAGGGGGGTGATGTGACATGGAGGGGGAGAAATGTGACATTTCTCCCCCTCCATGTCACATTTCTCCCCCTCCATGTCACATTTCTGTCACGAGAGTGTCAAGAACCACGCCTGACTCCGTTATACCCGGGGTCAGGAAGTCGCAGCGGTTGGCTGCACGCTCTATGTAAGATAGGGCTGTTTCCTTATGGTAGCTTTCTGGGTTTGCTTTGCAAACCCTTTTGGCTCACTCAGGGATCCGTAGCTCCTTCTCCTCAGCTGTTCCTTGTCCAGCACTCCCAACCTCCTTATATTCCCCTCTCACACTTCTCTGGTTGCCAGATATAGAGCTTCCTGCCTGGACATCTATTCTGACCCTCTGGAGCTGTGTTGCTGCGTTCTCTGGTAGTTGGTCCAGAACGCTACCCTCCGGATCCCTGTTGGACCTTTGTGGTCTATTGTGGTCGCCCACCTGGGTGTATGTGTTTGTCTGTTTTGTCTGTCCTCTCCCTGGTGTTTCCCTCTTAGTGACAGTGGTGCGGACTAGCGATTCCACCGGCCCGTTCACTATCTAGGGCTCATTTTAGGGAAAGCCAGGGTTTAGGCACGTGATCGCCGCACGGGTGAGGAACCCGTCTAGGGACGTCAGGGCGGTCAGGTGCCAGCCGCAAGGTGAGTTAAGGGTCACCACCACTCTCCCTTGGGCAGGGCTTTCCCTTTTTCCTCCCTGTGCGTGACACCGGTCATTACATTATATCTGGCCCTTATTTTGTGTAGGTAAAAAAAAAAAAATGTTTTTTTTTACCTACTTAGAATCCAGTATGGATCAAATTGCTGCTCTGTCCAAACAATTTCATGGCCTGTCTTTGGAGGTGGCAGGATTGAAGGCGTCGGTCCTCAAGCAACAGCAGCAATTAAAACTGGCCGCAAGCCCAGCGGTTGCTACTGGTAACCAGGTTGTTGCGGAACCCAAGGTCCCTCTCCCTGACAGATTTTCTGGGGGAAGGGACAAGTTTTTGACATTCCGTGAGGCCTGTAAATTATATTTTAAGCTGCGCACTTACTCCTCTGGTAAGGAAGAACAGCGGGTGGGGGTTGTTATTTCCTTGCTGCAGGGGGAACCGCAGTCCTGGGCGTTCTCTTTACCTACTGATTCCAAGGCTCTTCGGTCATTGGATGAGTTTTTCGGGGCCTTGGGTCTCATATATGATGACCCTGACCGAGTCGCACTGGCTGAATCAAGATTACGGAGACTCTTACAAGGAGAGCGGCCGGTAGAGGAGTATTGCTCTGAATTCCGTAGGTGGGCTACGGATACCCAATGGAACGACCCGGCTCTCAGGAGTCAGTTCTGCTCTGGGTTATCCAAAAGGGTTAAGGATGCGTTTGCATTATCTGAGACCCCCTTTTCCCTTGATGCGGTTTTGTCCCTTTCTATCCGAATAGATAGACGCCTTAGGGACAGGTTGAAAAAACCGGAGCAATTGGTAACCCCTCCCAAGCAGCAGTTAGTCTGTATGGACTTAGACGAGCCTATGCAGCTAGGAGGAACTACTCGTCAGGTCCGTCCTCCTGAGGCTCGCCGTAGGCGTGGGGTTTGTTTTTTTTGTGGGGAGAGGGGTCATTTCATTAATGTCTGTCCTTCTTTCCTCAAAAGACCATCGGAAAACTACTAACCCCAGGCTGTGTGGAGGATGTCATCCGGGGGGTATACGTTTCCTCCATACGTACATCGCAATTTGTGTTGCCAGCGGTTATTGTTTTTGGTGATAAGACGGAGACTATTTCTTTCTTTCTAGACAGTGGAGCAGGGGTAAATTTGATAGATGCCCATTTTGCCCGCACTATTATTTTGTCTCTCTGTACACTAGAGAGACCTATTCCCATATTCGCTATTGATTCTGCTCCTCTGTCTCAGAGAAACCTCACCCACATAGTTCATAATTTACACCTTCGGGTAGGGGACCACCATAACGAGATGCTTTCATGTTATGTTCTGGAGGGGCTTCCCACTCCGGTAGTGCTGGGTCTTCCCTGGTTGGTAGCGCACAATCCAGTGGTGGATTGGCAGGCCAGGGAGATATTGGAGCAGAGTGAGCAGTGCAGAGAAAATTGCTTAAATAGCAATTGCTTAGTCGCCTCCATAACTACCCTACCTACATTTATTTCGGATTTTGAGGACGTTTTTTCTGAAAAGGGTTGTCAGAAGTTACCACCTCATCGTCCTTATGATTGCCCGGTTAACCTTATTCCCGGCGCAAAATTACCCAAGACCAGGTTATATAATCTTTCGGGTCCAGAGAGACAAGCCATGAAAGATTATATCTCCGAGAGCTTGGCTAAGGGACACATCAGACCCTCTTCTTCACCCGTGGCTGCAGAGTTTTTCTTCGTTAAAAAGAAAGATGGGGGCCTGCGTCCTTGCCTAGATTTTCGCGAATTAAATCGGATAACCATCCGAGACCCATACCCTCTTCCTCTCATTCCTGACCTGTTTAACCAGATTGCGGGTGCTAGGTGGTTCTCCAAACTTGATCTTAGGGGGGCCTACAATCTGATTCGTATTAAGGAGGGGGATGAGTGGAAGACAGCTTTTAACACCCCTGAGGGGCATTATGAAAATCTAGTTATGCCTTTCGGTCTGACCAATGCTCCTGCCGTCTTTCAACATTTCGTTAATGACATTTTTAGTCATCTAATCGGCAGGTTTGTGGTAATATACCTAGATGATATTTTAATTTATTCGTCTGATCTGAGAACACATGAGGTGCATGTCAGACAAGTACTGCAGGTCCTACGGACGAATAAATTATATGCTAAAATTGAAAAATGTGTCTTCGCCGTTCAGGAGATACAATTCCTAGGTTATTTTTTATCTGCTTCAGGTTTCCGTATGGATCCTAGGAAGGTCCAGGCAATTTTAGATTGGGATCTTCCTGAGAACCTCAAACCACTACAACGGTTCTTGGGCTTCGCGAATTTCTATAGGAAATTCATTAAAAATTATTCACTTATTGTAAAACCCCTTACTGACATGACTAGGAAGGGGACTGATTTTTCTAAATGGTCTGACGCCGCTAAAGTTGCTTTTTCCTCTCTAAAATGTCTCTCAGCCTTTTATTGTTGAAGTCGATGCGTCAGAGGTGGGAGTGGGGGTGGTGCTGTCTCAGGGTCCGTCTCCTTGCAAATGGCGTCCTTGTGCTTTCTTTTCTAAAAAACTATCTGCAGCAGAAAAGAACTACGATATTGGCAATAGGGAACTTTTAGCTATTAAACTTGCGTTTGAGGAGTGGCACTTTTTAGAGGGGGCAGTCCACCGCGTCACTGTGATTACGGACCACAAAAATCTTCTGTACCTCGAATCAGCTAAGCGTCTCACCCCTAGACAGGCTAGGTGGTCGCTATTTTTTACCAGGTTTAACTTTGTGATTACCTATCGTCCTGGGGCAAAGAATACCAAGGCTGATGCACTATCTCGTTGTTTCCCTGGAGAGGGTAATGTGAGTGATCCGGTGCCCATTCTTCAAAGAGGAGTGGTTGTTTCTGCGGTACACTCTGTTATTGTTTGTACCGTTGAACCTACGTTTCGAATTATTAAAGGAACAACATAATTCGGCACTTGCTGGGCACCCGGGTAGTAAAGCAACCTTGGAGCTATTGTCTCGTCGTTTTTGGTGGCCAAGGTTGCGTCAGGATGTATTGGATTTTGTGTCTTCTTGTTCTACCTGTGCGCGCGCAAAAGTTTCACATACACGTCCTGCAGGGTCTCTATTACCACTCGTCATTCCCAATAGACCATGGACACATCTGTCAATGGATTTTATCACTGACTTACCTTTGTCTGCGGGTAAAACAGTTATTTTGGTAGTAGTGGACAGGTTTAGCAAAATGGTACACTTCATTGCGTTACCCGCACTACCTAATGCTAAGACTCTTGCTCAGGTATTCGTCAGTGAAATCGTGAAGCTTCACGGGGTCCCCTCCGATGTTGTTTCGGATAGGGGTACCCAGTTTATTTCAAAATTTTGGAAAGCTTTTTGTTCCCGTTTGGGGGTACACTTGTCCTTTTCCTCAGCTTTCCATCCTCAGTCGAATGGACAGACTGAGCGTACCAACCAAAACCTGGAGACATATCTAAGATGTTTTGTGTCTGAAAACCAAGAGTTGTGGTCATCATATTTACCGTTAGCTGAGTTTGCCATAAATAATCGACGTCAGGAATCCACTGGCAAGTCACTATTTCTTGGTGCATATGGTTTTCATCCCCAATTCTGTACTTTCAAAGAGGGGGGGTCTTCTGGGGTTCCCGAAGAGGAACGGTTTTCGTCATCTCTTTCATCGTTATGGCAGAAGGTGCAAGCTAACTTGAAAAATATGGGAGGTAAATACAAATGCATGGCTGATAAGAGACGGTCGCCAGGTCCGGACCTAGGAGTGAATGACTATGTGTGGTTGTCTACTAGGAATATTAAATTGAAGGTTCCCTCTTGGAAACTGGGTCCTAGGTTTATTGGCGCTTACAAAATTGTAGCCATCATCAACCCCGTGGCTTTTCGCCTGGAGTTACCTCAGACTTTTAAAATCCATAATGTTTTTCATAAGTCGTTACTCAAAAAATATGTTCCACCTCTAGAACCGTCACCGCTGCCACCCCCTCCTGTTGTCGTGGATGGTAATCTAGAATTTCAGATATCCAAAATTGTTAATTCTCGTCGGGTCCGCCGCTCTCTTCAATATCTGGTGCATTGGAGAGGTTACGGTCCCGAGGAAAGAATGTGGGTTCCTGCATCTGAGGTAAACGCCGACAGGCTAGTTCGGGTTTTTCATGCCTCTCATCCTGAGAGACCTGGTCCTGAGTGTCCGGAGGCCCCTCGTAGAGAGGGGGGTACTGTCACGAGGGTGTCAAGAACCACGCCTGACTCCGTTATACCCGGGGTCAGGAAGTCGCAGCGGTTGGCTGCACGCTCTATGTAAGATAGGGCTGTTTCCTTATGGTAGCTTTCTGGGTTTGCTTTGCAAACCCTTTTGGCTCACTCAGGGATCCGTAGCTCCTTCTCCTCAGCTGTTCCTTGTCCAGCACTCCCAACCTCCTTATACTCCCCTCTCACACTTCTCTGGTTGCCAGATATAGAGCTTCCTGTCTGGACATCTATTCTGACCCTCTGGAGCTGTGTTGCTGCGTTCTTTGGTAGTTGGTCCAGAACGCTACCCTCCGGATCCCTATTGGACCTTTGTGGTCTATTGTGGTCGCCCACCTGGGTGTATGTGTTTGTCTGTTTTGTCTGTCCTCTCCCTGGTGTTTCCCTCTTAGTGACAGTGGTGCGGACTAGCGATCCCACCGGCCCGTTCACTATCTAGGGCTCATTTTAGGGAAAGCCAGGGTTTAGGCACGTGATCGCCGCACGGGTGAGGAACCCGTCTAGGGACGTCAGGGCAGTCAGGTGCCAGCCGCAAGGTGAATTAGGGGTCACCACCTTTCCCTCTCCCTTGGGCAGGGCTTTCCCTTTTTCCTCCCTGTGCGTGACAACGGTCATTACAATTTCTCCCTCTCCATGTCACATTTATCCCCCTCCATGTCACATCACCCCCTTCTTTTTACATCACCCCCTTTGTGTCACATTTCTCCCCTACATGTCACATATCAACCCCCTCCATGTCATATTTCTCCCCCTCCATGGCACATCACCCCCCCTTCATGTCACATTTCTCCCCCTCCATGGCACATTCCCCCCCCATGTCACATCACCCCCCCCCCCCTCCATGGCACAGTTCCCCCCTCTATTAATGTTGTGTAAAAATAAACATTATGCTCCTCACCTGGGCCTGTTCCCGTCTGCAGCAGCTCCCCTTCTCCTCTGTGTGGTCCTGGTATCTTTTCTCTGTGCTCCCGACAAGACTTTGAGGACCTTTCCCACTCAGCCAATCAGTAGCTGCAGCTGTGTCATGTGTCAGACCAGTGATTGGCTCAGTGTGAAATCACTGCCCTGACACGTGACACAGCTGCGGTCACTGATTGGCAGAGTGGGAAAGGTCCTCAAACAACTTGTCAGGACTCGGGAGCCCAGAGAGAAGATATGGGGACCACCACACAGAGGAGAACAGCCGCAGGAGGCCGGCGGCATGCAAGTGATTAATGAAAAAAAAAAGTTCATTTTTCCGCCCCCCCTTCTCAGCGCCCTAAGGCGGCCGCTTGGTCTGCCTTATTATAGCACCGGGCCTGACTATACACACCAAAATAGGTAAATTTCACCCTAAAATGTAAATGACAATTTTTTTTTTTTTTTTTTTTAACTGTCTACTAGGTATAGCAGTGGTACTATACACCCAAAAATTTGTTAATTTCGCCAGAAAATGTAACTGACAATTTTTATTTTTTTTAACCGACCCACTAGGAATAGCAGTGGTACTATACACCCAAAAATTTGTGAATTTCACCCGAAAATGTTAATGACAATATTATTTATTTTAAACGGCCTACTAGGTATAGCAGTGGTACTATACACTAGAGTTGTGCGGACACCTGGATGTTCGGGTTCGGCAGGTTCGGCCGAACTTGAAAATAAAGTTCAGGTTCGGGACCCGAACTTGACCCCGAACCCAAACCCAATTGAAGTCCATGGGGACCCGATCTTTTGGGCACTAAAATGGCTCTAAAATAGTCCTGGAAAGGGCTAGAGGGCTGCAAAAGGCATCAAAATGTGCTTAAGAGCATGGCAACTGTTCTGCAAACAAATGTGGATAGGGAAATGACTTAAAATAACATTAAAATACTGAAAAATTTAAAATAACAATCTGGATGAAGGAGGTTGAGGAGGCGGTGGATGTGGCTGTGTAGGTTGACGTGGCGGTGTAGGTGGAAGCGGCGGTGAAGGAGGAATAGGTAGCTGATTTGTGTTATTTTTTATTTTTAAATTGGGGTATCCCCCAAAATATTAGGACATATAACAAAATAAAACAAAGAATAAGTGCACTTGAGTACAAGAATGGATGGTTGAGGCTGGTATAAATGTCTATTCTGCACAAGGTCCTGTGGGATCCATGCCTGGTTCATTTTAATAAACGTAAGCTTGTCCACATTGGCTGCGGCCTGTGATAATGCTCTCTGCCGTACTAAACACACGTTCACACTATACACTGGCTGCAGGGCAGGTCAGCACCTCCAAGGCTGACAAAGCTTTTCCACATTTTGGCCATGCTAACCCTGCCTTCTCAGGTGCTGGTGGTGCCCCAGCTGCGTTGGTGACCTCTTCCTCCTCTTCTGCCTTCATCTTGTGCTTCCACTGTGCCCCCGCTGTCAGGTGGGAATGCTATCATCAGCGTGCGCTTGTAGTCGCGCATCTTCCGATCAGTAGCAGATGTTTTCACTAAATTTAGTTCCCTGTCAGCAATGCAGAGCAGGGGTTCATTCACGGCAAAAGGGGGTTCTTGTCACCCAGCAATAGAACAGACGATTTTGAGAGATTTAGGCCCCTGTCACCCAGGCACAGCAGGGGTTCATTCATGGCAAAAGGGGGTTCATGTCACCCAGCAATACAACATAGCATTTTGAGAGATTTAGGGCCCTGTCACCCAGGCACAGCAGGGGTTCATTCACGGCAAAAGGGGGTTCTTGTCACCCAGCAATAGAACAGAGGATTTTGAGAGATTTAGGCCCCTATCACCCAGGCACAGCAGGGGTTCATTCACGGCAAAAGGGGGTTCATGTCACCCAGCAATAGAACAGAGGATTTTGAGAGATTTAGGCCCCTGTCACCCACTCACAGCAGGGGTTTGTATACGCCAAAAATGGTAAAATGTCACCCGACAATTGAAAGTAAGAATTTTTTAGGGCACTAAAATTGGCACTTTTTTTAATTAAAATGGCTCTAAAATAGTCCTTGAAAAGGCTAGAGGGATGTAAAAGGCAGTAAAATGTGCTTAATAGCATGGCAACTGCTCTGCAAACAAATGTGGATAGGGAAATAACTTAAAATGAAATAAAATAACTAAAAATTACAAATTATTAACCTGCAACTCAGAGAAGGAGGTGGATGAGGAGGCGGTGAATGTGGTGTTGTAGGTGGAGGCAGCAATGGAGGAGGAGGAGGTAGCCAAAAATGTTTTTTTTTAATTATTATTGGGGTAGGTAGCCCCCAAAATATTGGGACAAATAAAAAATAAATAAAACAAAGAATCATTGCACTTGACTTGAGTACAAGAATGTATGTTTGATGGTGGTATAAATGTCTATTCTGCACAAGGTACAGACAAGTCTTGTGGGATCCAAGCCTGGTTCATTTTAATGAACGTAAGCTTGTCCACGTTGGCTGTGGACAGGCGGCTGTGTCTGTCTGTAATGATGCCTTCTGCCGTGCTAAATACACGTTCAGAGAGTACACTGGCTGCAGGGCAGGCCAGCACCTCCAAGGCATACAGGGCAAGCCTGGCCATGTGGACAATTTGGAGACCCAGAAGTTGAATGGGGCAGAACCATCAGTCAGTACGTGTAGGCATGTGCACAGGTAATGTTCCACCATGTTGTTCAAATGCTGCCTCCTGCTAACACGCTCCATATCAGCAGTTGGGGCCGGTTGTTGCGGCGAGGTAACAAAGCTTTTAAACATGTCGGTCATGCTAACCCTGCCTTCTGAGGTGCTGGCACTGACACAGCTGCGTTGGCGACCTCTTCCTCCTCCCCTGCCTTCGCCTTGTGCTTCCACTTGTCCCCCAGCATCAGTCGGGAATGCTCTCAGGAGCGCGCCTACCAGCGTGCGCCTGTAGTCGGTCATCTTCCGATCACGCTCCAGTGAGGGAATTAAGGACGGCACATTGTCTTTGTAACAGGGATCCAGCAGGGTTGCCACCCAGTAGTCAGCACACGTTAAAATGTGGGCAACTCTGCAGTCGTTGCGCAGGCACTGCAGCATGTAGTCGCTCATGTGTGCCAGTCTGCCCAGAGGTAAGGACTAGCTGTCCTCTGTGGGAGACGTATCGTCTGCGTCCTCCGTATCCCCCCAGCCACGCACCAGTGATGGGCCCGAGCTGCGTTGGATACCACCCCGCTGTAATCATGCTTCATCCCCATCCTCCTCCTCCTCCTCCTCCTCCAGTAGTGGGCCCTGGCTGGCCAAATTTGTACCAGGCCTCTGCTGTAGCAAAAATCCTCTTTCTGAGCCACTTCTAAAAGACTGGCCTGAAAGTGTTAGAGATGACCCCTCTTCCTCCTCCTCCTGGGCCACATCCTCTTCCATCATCGCCCTAAGTGTTTTCTCAAGGAGACATAGAAGTGGTATTGTAACGCTGATAACGGCGTCATCGCCACTGGTCATGCTGGTGGAGTACTCAAAACAGCACAACAGGGCACACAGGTCTCGCATGGAGGCCCAGTCATTGGTGGTGAAGTGGTGCTGTTCCACAGTGCGACTCACCCGTGCGTGCTGCAGCTGAAACTCCACTATGGCTTTCTGCTGCTCGCACAGTCTCTCCAGCATGTGCAAGGTGGAGTTCCACCTGGTGGGCACGTTGCATATCAGGCGGTGAGCGGGAAGGCCGAAGTTACGCTGTAGAGCAGACAGCCGAGCGACGGCAGGATGAGAACGCCAGAAGCGCGCACAGACGGCCCGCACTTTATGCAGCAGATCTGACATGTCGGGGTAGTTGTGAATGAATTTCTGCACCCCCAAATTCAGCACATGCGCCAGGCAAGGGATGTGCGTCAAACCGGCTAGTCTCAGAGATGCAACGAGATTTCGCCCATTATCGCACACCACCAGGCCGGGCTTGAGGCCCACTGGTAGCAACCACTCGTCGGTCTGTTGTTCTATACTCCGCCACAACTCCTGAGCGGTGTGGGGCCTGTCCCCCAAACACATCAGTTTCAGAATGGCCTGCTGACGTTTACCCCTGGCTGTGCTGAAGTTGGTGGTGAAGGTCTGTCGCGGACCGGATGAGGAGGTGGTAGAAGAGGAGGAGGAAGCCGAGTAGGAAGAGGAGGCAACAGGAGGCAAAGAATGATGCCCTGCGATCCTTGGCGGCGGAAGGACGTGCGCCAAACAGCTCTCCGCCTGGGGCCCAGCCGCCACTACATTTACCCAGTGTGCAGTTAGGGAGATATAGCGTCTCTGGCTGTGCTTACTGGTCCACGTGCCTGTGGTTAGGTGGACCTTGCCACAGATGGCGTTGCGCAGTGCACACTTGATTTTATCCGATACTTGGTTGTGCAGGGAGGGCACGGCTCTCCTGGAGAAGTAGTGGCGGCTGGGAATGACATACTGTGGGACAGCAAGCGACATGAGCTGTTTGAAGCTGTCCATCTCCACCAGCCTGAATGACAGCATTTAAAAGGCCAGCAGTTTAGAAATGCTGGCATTCAGGGCCAGGGATCGAGGGTGGCTAGGTGGGAATTTACGCTTTCTCTCAAAGGTTTGTGAGATGGAAAGCTGAACGCTTCCGTGTGACATGGTGGAGATGCTTGGTGACGGAGGTGGTGTTGTTAGTGGCACATCCTCTGTTTGCTGGGCGGCAGGTGCCAACGTTCCTCCAGAGGCGGAGGAAGAGGCCGAGGCAACAGCAGAAGAGGGAGCAGGAGGGGCCTGAGACCTTTCTTGGTTTTGAAGGTGCTTACTCCACTGCAGCCGGTGTCTCGCATGTAGATGCCTGGTCATACAGGTTGTGCTAAGGTTCAGAACGCTAATGCCTCGCTTCAGGCTCTGATGGCACAGCGTGCAAACCACTCGGGTCTTGTCGTCAGCACATTGTGTGAAGAAGTGCCATGCCAGGGAACTCCTTGAAGCTGCCTTTGGTGTGCTCGGTCCCTGTTGACGGTGGCCAGTAGCAGGCGAACTGTTTTGGCCACGGCTGCTCTGCTTTTGCACCCTGCTCCCGCTTTTGCTACGCTGTTGGCTCGACCTTCATTCCATGTGGGGTCTAGGACCTCATCGACCCCTGCATCGTCTTCCACCCAGTCTTCCTCCCTGACATCCTTTTCGATCTGCACACTGCAGAAAGACGCAGCAGTTGGCACCTGTGTTTCGTCATCATCAGAGATGTGCTGAGGTGGTATTCCCATGTCCTCATCAGGAAACATAAGTGGTTGTGCGTCAGTGCATTCTATGTCTTCAATCCCTGGGGAAGGTCTAGGTGGATGCCCTTCGGAAACCCTGCCAGCAGAGTCTTCAAACAGCATAAGAGACTGCTGCATGACTTGAGGCTCAGACAGGTTCCCCGATATGCACAGGGGTGATGTGACAGACTGATGGGCATGGGTTTCAGGCGCCACCTGTGCGCTTTCTGCAGAAGACTGGGTGGGAGATAATGTGAACGTGCTGGATCCACTGTCGGCCACCCAATTGACTAGCGCCTGTACTTGCTCAGGCCTTACCATCCTTAGAACGGCATTAGGCCCGACCAAATATCGCTGTAGATTCTGGCGGCTACTGGGACCTGAGGTAGTAGGTTCAGTAGGACGTGTAGCTGTGGCAGAACGGCCACGTCCTCTCCCTGCACCAGACGCTCCACCAACACCACCACGACCATGACCGCGTCCCTTATTAGATGTTTGCCTCCAAGTTAGCGTTCACAAAGCAAAGTAAAAAGTGGTTAAGAACCGTATTTTTCGCCCCATAAGACTCACTTTTTCTCTCCCCAAAATGGGGGAAAATGCCCCTGCGTCTTATGGGGCGAATGCTGGCAGTTTTATATCGCAAGCTGCGATGTACGAGCGAGCGGGGAGGGACTGGGAGAAGGAGCTGGGTGCCGGCAATAGCGGCGGGGCGGTGCAGTCAGTGTACTATAGCCCCGCCGCTCCGGTATACTAATATAAAATGTCTTATTTAATTAATAGTTATTAAACATGCCCCCAACTCCTAATAGTACCGTACATCCTAACCGCTTTAGTAGAATGCAGGCAGGCAGGAAGGGCGGGCGGCAGCGTAACTCCCTGATGTCACGTGCCTGCGCCGCCTACTTTATGAATGAAGCAGGCAGCGCAGGCAAGTGACGTCAGTGAGTGACGCGCCGGCCGCCCCTGCCTGCCTGCCTGCATTCTACTGAAGCGGTTAGGATGTACGGTACTATTAGGAGTTGGGGGGCATGTTTAATAACTATTAATTGAATAAGACATTTTATATTAGTATACTGAAGCGGCGGGGGGGGATCTGTGGATGACATTTTTATGGGGGACATCTGTGGATGGCACAGTTATGGGCTGGGGGGGCCTGTGGATGGCACTGTTATGGGCTGGGGGGGCTGTGGATGGCACTGTTATGGGCTGGGGGGGTCTGTGGATGGCACTGTTATGGGGTGGGGGGTCTGTGGATGGCACATATATAACAGTGCCACCCACAGATCTCCCCTCTAACAGTGCCATCCAAAGATCCCCCTGTAACAGTGCCAGCCACAGATCCCCCTGTAACAGTGCAAGCCACAGATCTCCCCCCATAACAGTGTCCATCATCCACAGATCCCCCCATAACAGTGTCTGTCATCCACAGATCCCCCATAACAGTGTCCGTCATCCACAGATCCCCCCATAACAGTGTCCGTCATCCACAGATCCCCCCATAACAGTGTCCTTCATCCACAGATCCCCCCATAACAGTGTCCTTCACAGATCCCCCCATAACAATGTCCTTCACAGATCCCCAGTAATAGTGCCATCCACAGACCACCATTAGTTCCAAACCCACCAAAAGCACACCTTTTGTTTAAAAAAATTTTTTTCTTATTTTCCGCCCCAAAAACCTAGGTGCGTCTTATGGGCCGGTGCGTCTTATAGGGCGAAAAATACGGTATGTTAAAAATAATTAACCGCCAACATAAACCCTGATGTAGGGTATTGCAGGGTATTTTTTTTAGACGTGACAGTCACTTATGCACGTCTAATCCTAGATGTGCAGTATATCAGAGGCTTTTTTCACCCCAGTAACCAAAAAGTTGTATTTCTGGCCTAAATGTGACAGTCACTTATGCTTGTCTAATCCCAGATGTGCAGTATATCAGAGGCTTTATTCACCCCATTATGCCAAAGCCGTATTTATGGCCTAAATGTGACAGTCACTTATGCATGTGTAATCCCAGATGTGCAGTATATGAGAGGCTTTTTTAAGCCCAGTATGCCAAAGCCGTATTTATGGCCTAAATGTGACAGTCACTTATGCTTGTTCTAATCCCAGATGTGCAGTATATTAGAGGGTTTTTTCACCCTAACGAAAAAGCTGCATTTCTGTCCAAAATGTGACAGTCACTTATGCATGTGTAATCCCAGATGTGCAGTATATGAGAAGCTTTTTTCACCCCAGTATGCCAAGCCGTATTTATGGCCTAAATGTGACAGTCACTTATGCTTGTTCTAATCCCAGATGTGCAGTATTTTAGAGGGTTTTTTCACCCTAACCAAAAAGCTGTATTTCTGTCCTAAATGTGACAGACACTTATGCACGTGTAATCCCAGATGTGCAATATATTAGAGGCTTTTTTCACCCCAGTAACCAAAAAGCCGTATTTATGGCCTAAATGTGACAGTCACTTATGCTTGTCTAATCCCAGATGTGCAGTATATTAGAGTTTTTTTTCACCCTAACCAAAAAGCTGTATTTCTGTCCTAAATGTGACAGTCACTTATGCTTGTCTAATCCCAGATGTGCAGTATATTAGAGGGTTTTTTCACCCTAACCAAAAAGCTGTATTTCTGTCCTAAATGTGACAGTCACTTATGCACGTGAAAATCCCTGAAAATAGTGTTTTTTGTCAAAAAAGTGTGTTTTTAAAACCCCAGAAAATGATGGGTGTATTTCTAGCTTAAATTGCACACTGATTAATCCAGATGTTGTAGATTGCCAAAAAAGTGTTTTTTTAGTAACAGAATATGAAAGCTGTATATATTAAACTTGAATTTAACACTTGCAGATCAGGAAAATACTATTTTTTGACCAAAAAAAGTGTCATTTTAAAAACCCAGAAAATGATGGGTGTATTTCTAGCTTAAATTGCACACTGATTAATCCAGATGTTGTAGATTGCCAAAAAAGTGTTTTTTTGGTAACAGAATATGAAAGCTGTATATATTAAACTTGAATTTAAAACTTGCAGATCAGGAAAATACTGTTTTTTGACAAAAAAAGTGTGTTTTTAAAACCCCAGAAAATGATGGGTGTATTTCTAGCTTAAATTGCACACTGATTAATCCAGATGTTGTAGATTGCCCAAAAAGTGTTTTTTTGGTAACAGAATATGAAAGCTGTATATATTAACCGACTCCGGACCGCCTAACGCGAGAGGCGAGATTTCCGATGAACAGGAACTGCAGGTAATCGAGTGGATCTGCAGCCTGCCAGCGGCGATCATTCGCTGGCAGGCTGTAGATCCGATTTTTTTAACCCCTTAAAGGTACAGTACAGACCAAAAGTTTGGACACACCTCATTCAAAGAGTTTTCTTTATTTTCATGACTATGAAGGCATCAAAACTATGAATTAACACATGTGGAATTATATTTAACACATGTGGAATTATATACATAACAAACAAGTGTGAAACAGAAAATATGTCATATTCTAGGTTCTTCAAAGTAGCCACCTTTTGCTTTGATTACTGCTTTGCACACTCTTGGCATTCTCTTGATGAGCTTCAAGAGGTAGTCCCCTGAAATGGTCTTCCAACAGTCTTGAAGGAGTTCCCAGAGATGCTTAGCACTTGTTGGCCCTTTTGCCTTCACTCTGCGGTCCAGCTCACCCCAAACCATCTCGATTGGGTTCAGGTCCGGTGACTGTGGAGGCCAGGTCATCTGGCGCAGCACCCCATCACTCTTATTCATGGTCAAATAGCCCTTACTTTCAAAGTTTTCCCAATTTTTCGGTTGACTGACTGACCTTCATTTCTTAAAGTAATGATGGCCACTTGTTTTTCTTTACTTAGCTGCTTTTTTCTTGCCATAATACAAATTCTAACAGTCTATTCATTAGGACTATCAGCTGTGTATCCACCTGACTTCTCCTCAATGCCACTGATGGTCCCAACCCCATTTATAAGGCAAGAAATCCCACTTATTAAACCTGACAGGGCACACCTGTGAAATGAAAACCATTTCAGGGGACTACCTCTTGAAGCTCATCAAGAGAATGCCAAGAGTGTGCAAAGCAGTAATCAAAGCAAAAGGTGGCTACTTTGAAGAACCTAGAATATGACATCTTTTCATTTGTTTCACACTTGTTTGTTATGTATATAATTCCACATGTGTTAATTCATAGTTTTGATGCCTTCAGTGTGAATCTACAATTTTCATAGTCATGAAAATAAAGAAAACTCTTTGAATGAGAAGGTGTGTCCAAACTTTTGGTCTGTACTGTATATTAGACGCTGTTTTGATAACAGCGTCTAATATACCTGCTACCTGGTCCTCTGGTGGTCCCTTTCGCTTGGATCGACCACCAGAGGACAAAGGCAGCTCTGTAAAGTAGCACCAAACACCACTACACTACACCCCCCACCTCATCACCCCCCCAAATCACCCCATATAGACTCCCTGATCACCTCCCTGTCACTGATCACCCCCCTGTCATTGATCACCCCCCTGTAAGGCTCCATTTAGACGTACGTATGTGTTTTGCGGATCCACGGATCCGCGGATCCGCAAAACACATACAGACGTCTGAATGGAGCCTGACAGGGGGGTGATCAATGACAGGGGGGTGATAACCCCATATAGACTCCCTGATCACCCCCTGTCATTGATCACCCCCCTGTAAGGCTCCATTCAGACGTTTTGCGGATCCGCAAAACACATACGGATGTCTGAATGGAGCCTTACAGGGGGGTGATCACCCCATATAGACTCCCTGATCACCCCCTGTCATTGATCACCCCCCTGTAAGGCTCCATTCAGACGTCCGTATGTGTTTTGCGGATCCACGGATACGCGGATACTCAAAACACATACGGATGTCTGAATGGAGCCTGCCAGGGGGGTGATCAATGACAGGGGGGTGATCACCCCATATTAGACTCCCTGATCACCCCCCTGTCATTGATCACCCCCCTGTAAGGCTCCATTCAAACGTCCGTATGTTTTTTGCGGATCCGCAAAACATATACGGACGTCTGAATGGAGCCTTACAGGGGGGGTGATCACCCCATATAGACTCCCTGATCACCCCCCTGTCATTGATCACCCCCCTGTAAGGCTCCATTCAGATGTCCGTATGTGTTTTGTGGATCCGCAGATCCACGGATCCGCAAAACACGGACACCGCGGATCCGCAAAACACGGACACCGGCAATGTGCTTTCCGCATTTTGCGGATCCGCACATTGCCAGAACTATATAGAAAATTCCTTTTCTTGTCCGCAATTGCAGACAAGAATAAAACATGCTCTATAGGCTCTACAAAAAACGCAGTGTTCACCCGATCAGGCCTGATCTTGTGCGCACACTTGCGTTCAGTCCGCCCAACCGCTGTGACAGAAATTTTTTTTTTCTGATCACTGCAAAAACACCGTAAAATCGCTGCAGCGCTATAAAAAGATCACT
This sequence comes from Bufo bufo, assembly GCF_905171765.1. Classification (NCBI taxonomy): domain Eukaryota; kingdom Metazoa; phylum Chordata; class Amphibia; order Anura; family Bufonidae; genus Bufo; species Bufo bufo. The sequence continues at coordinate 96,979,653 of NC_053392.1, read as the reverse complement.
TTTGAGGGGCATGGCGAGTTCATAGAAGATTTATTTTTTGTCACAAGTTAGCGGAAATTGTTTTTTTGTTTTTTCTTACAAAGTCTCATATTCCACTAACTTGTGACAAAAAATAAAATCTCACATGAACTCACCATACCCCTCACAGAATCCAAATGCGTAAAATTTTTTAGACATTTATATTCCGGACTTCTTCTCATGCTTTAGGGCCCCTAAAATGCCAGGGCAGTATAAATATCCCACAAGTGACCCCATTTCGAAAAGAAGACACCCCAAGGTATTCGCTGAGGGGCATTTTGAGTCCATGAAAGATTGAACTTTTTGTCACAAGTTAGCAGAAAGGGAGACTTTGTGAGAAAAAAAAAATATATATTTCCGCTAACTTGTGCCAAAAAAAAAAAACTTCTATGAACTCGCCATGCCCCTCATGGAATACCTTGGGGTGTCTTCTTTCCAAAATGGGGTCACATGTGGGGTATTTATACTGCCCTGGCATTTAAGGGGCCCTAAAGCGTGAGAAGAAGTCTGGAATCCAAATGTCTAAAAATGCCCTCCTAAAAGGAATTTGGGCCCCTTTGCGCACCTAGACTGCAAAAAAGTGTCACACATGTGGTATCGCCGTACTCAGGAGAAGTAGGGCAATGCATTTTGGGGTGTCTTTTTACATATACCCATGCTGGGTGAGAGAAATATCTCTCTAAAATGACAACTTTGTATAAAAAAATGGGAAAAGTTGATGTAACGGATCCGCTTCCATTAATGGACGCTTCCTAGCTTGCGCCGAGGACCACAAGCACCGCACTGGACACCACAACCACCGCAGACTCCACAACCGCCGTAGCTTAACTGGAGCCGCGCCGTCTTCCTTCCACCCTGAATGAACCTCCAGCATTCAGGACCGTTTGGGAAAAGATCTCTCCTCCAGGGAATATGCAGAGCATAGCAATCCCCAGCGTGATACAGCAATTCCCTCCAATAACGAGACAAGGCTGCGTTTTGAAGGGTTAGAAAAACATGAACTGAACTGAACTCTTTATTGAGGGCTACCCGCCCATATTTATGCAGGTCCCCACAATGCATCATGGTTTCCTCCTCTCTGCCCTGGAGACACCCGAAGAGCAATTCAATTATCTCTCAGGACAAAGGGAAATCACCAATACACATGTGGGAACAATAGGGCAGGAATTACCACCCAAATACACAAAATCCTCCCTTCTGTCTGGGATATAATTATGGATTAACATAACTATCACAGACAGTAAAAATACAGTTTTTAAACATACACTGTAACTTTAAAACCATACATTCCATCTCCATAAAAATTACATATTTAAACTCAGCATACATCAAACATAAACACTTCCAAAAATCACACAAATCCCTCCAGCGGATCAAAAGTTTAGTGGAAGTCCTTTATGACCGACCGCAAGCACAATTTCCTGCCCAAAACAGTTCCATAGATTTGGGCTGTGCGGTCGGTCAATTTCATGCAGAAAAACGACTAAGTCCCATCTTCGAACGGGACTTAGTCTCTGGAGCTGAAAGTTCAGTATGGAAGAAGGTAATATGTCCCGGGGCCATAGTCGTAGGGCAGGAGGCTAGCCATAAGTCCTCTACAATGCCCAGTGGCAAATGGCAGTTTGTCACAGTTGACTTTTACAGAGATATTTATCTCACCCAGCATGGGTATATGTAAAATGACACCCCAAAACACATTGTCCTACTTCTTCTGAGTACGGCGATACCACATGTGTGACACTTTTTTGCAGCCTAGGGGGGCAAAGGGGCCCACATTCTAAAGAGCACCTTTAGAATTTCACAGGACATTTTTTACACATTTGAATTTCAAACTACTTCTCACGCATTAGGGCCCCTAAAATGCCAGGGCAGTATAACTACCCCACAAGTGACCCCATTTTGGAAAGAAGACACCCCAAGGTATTTCGTGATGGGCATAGTGAGTTCATGGAAGTTTTTATTTTTTGTCACAAGTTAGTGGAATATGAGACTTTGTAAGGAAAAAAAAAATCATCATTTTCCGCTAACTTGTGCCAAAAATTTTTTCTTGAGGAACTCGCCATGCCCCTCACGGAATACCTTGGGGTGTCTTCTTTCCAAAGTGGGGTCACTTGTGGGGTATTTATACTGCCCTGGCATTTTAAGGGCCCTAATGCGTGAGAAGTAGTTTGAAATCCAAATGTGTTAAGAATGCCCTGTGAAATCCTAAAGGTGCTCTTTAGAATTTGGGCCCCTTTGCCCACCTAGGCTGCAAAAAAGTGTCACACATGTGGTATCGCCATACTCAGGAGAAGTAGGGCTATGTGTTTTGGGGTATATTTTTACATATACCCATGCTGGGTGAGATAAATATCTCTGTAAAATGACAACTTTGTATAAAAAAAATGGGAAAAGTTGTCTTTTAGAGAGATATTTCTCTCACCCAGCATGGTTATATGTAAAAAGACACCCCAAAACACATTGCCCAACTTCTCCTGAGTACGGCGATACCACATGTGTGACACTTTTTTGCAGCCTAGGTGGGCAAAGGGGCCCAAATTCTAAAGAGCACCTTTAGGATTTCACAGGACATTTTTTACACATTTGAATTTCAAACTACTTCTCACGCATTAGGGCCCCTAAAATGCCAGGGCAGTATAACTACCCCACAAGTGACCCCATTTTGGAAAGAAGACACCCCAAGGTATTTCGTGATGGGCATACTGATTTTATGGAAGTTTTTATTTTTTGTCACAAGTTAGTGGAATATGAGACTTTGTAATAAAAAATAAATAAATAAAAAAATCATAATTTTCCACTAACTTGTGACAAAAAATAAAGTTATATGAACTCACTATGCCCATCAGCGAATACCTTAGGGTGTCTACTTTCCGAAATGGGGTCATTTGTGGGGTTTTTCTACTGTCTGGGCATTGTAGAACCTCAGGAAACATGACAGGTGCTCAGAAAGTCAGAGCTGCTTCAAAATGCGGAAATTCACATTTTTGTACCATAGTTTGTAAACGCTACAACTTTTACCCAAACCAATAAATATACACTTATTGCATTTTTTTTATCAAAGACATGTAGAACAATAAATTTAGAGAAAAATTTATATAGAAATTTATTTATTTTTTAAAAAATCTTACAACTGAAAGTGAAAAATGTCATTTTTTTGCAAAAATTTCTGTAAATTTTGATTAATAACAAAAAAAGTTAAAATGTCAGCAGCAATGAAATACCACAAAATGAAAGCTCTATTAGTGAGAAGAAAAAGAGGTAAAATTCATTTGGGTCGTAAGTTGTATGACCGAGCAATAAACCTTGAAAGTAGTGTAGTTTAGAATTGTAAAAAGTGGTCTGGTCATTAAGGGGGTTTAAGCTAGGGGAGCTGAGGTGGTTAAACTTGAATTTAACATTTGCAGATCAGGAAAATAGTGTTTTTTGGCAAAAAAAAGTGTGTTTTTAAAATTTCAGAAAATGATGGGTGTATTTCTAGCTTAAATTGCACACTGACTAATCCAGATGTTGTAGATTGCCAAAAAAAAGTGTTTTTTTGGTAACAGAATATGAGAGCTGTATATATTCAATTTGAATTTAACACTTGCAGATCAGGAAAATACAGTTTTTTGGCAAAAAAGTGTGTTTTTAAAACCCCAGAAAATGATGGGTGTATTTGTACCTTAAATTGCACACTGACTAATCCAGATGTTGTAGATTGCCAAACAAATTTTGATTTGCAATGTCCCAAAAGCTCAGATGCAGTGCTGGTGCACTGAGCTTGCATAAAATTTTCTTTTTGGTCAATGGGCTCAGGGCAGGGTAAAACGATTGTGCCCTGCACCCACACAACTATTTCTATGTAGATCGCTGAGTTAGATTCTCTCCTATTCTCTCCCTGAAATCACAAGTCCAGCAGCATTCTCGCCCTACACTTGTTACAGCAGAGTGACGTTGTCACGGCCTTTGGTTTGCGCTATGACACTGTTGCCACACTTGCGGTTGCCCGCGGCAACGTGTTGCTGTGAGAGCATGCGGTGGCAGTGTCTCGGCCTTCTGGGTGATTGCCATGACATGGTTGCCATGCTTGCTGTTGCCGGTGGTAACGTTTTTGGTATGCTTGTGTGTGCACTTCCCCTTTAAGTTGTAGCCTGCCTCTGTCTGGGGCTGTAAGGGTTAACTCCCTGACTGTGTGTGGTCACTTCCTTATATCTTCTGTGGTTTCCTGGCTGGATTCTGTTGTACTTCAGCTGTTGTTGGTGCTGGAGTTCTGATCCAGTCCAGGGTGTTCCATCTGTCCAGTGAGGGCCACCCTTGTGGCCATTAATGTTATCCCGGTGTCTCCTTCCCTTCCTGTCCCTATTTGAATGGAGTGGGTTAAGTTCAGGGTGTTTGTATGTCTAGTTTGGTGTTACATGTCTGGTGGTGTTTGGTGTCATGTTTGCTAGACATTTCCCTGTCTTATGTTTATTGCAGCTATGGGTGTCCTGGGTACCTGTGTGGTTTGTGGTGTGTGCTGTGTCCTTTAATGTTGGTGAGGACAGCAGCACTAGTGCACGGGTTCCAGTCAGTGTGTCTGTGGCAGGTAAGTGTGTTATGGGTGTCGCTTACCTGCCATCTCCATATGCTGTATGTGTTCCCCTCTCCTTGCAGCCTGGCCTCAGATAGAGACACCTGTTCCTCCATGACTGGGATGAACAGGTCGTCTCTTCCCTGCTCCTTGGTGAGGGTTTACCAGGGCGAGTTAGGGTCTCTAGGAATCCTGAGTATGAGTCGTCCTACCATTGGGGTCCGCTCATACGGTGAGGAGTCAGGGAGAGGATTAGGGATGTTGTAGGAGGTGACCTGCTCCCTTATTACTCCTTTTGGCCAGGCTGATCCCCTTTCACCCTTTTACACCGCACGGTGGGGGGTTTCCCCTACTCCCCGCCGTGACAGACGTGCAACGCTATGTGACTCAAGCTTATATAGAGCCTGGGTCACATGCTACTCTGGCCAATCACAGCCATGTCATTAGTAGGCATGGCTGTGATGGCTTCAAAGGTCAGACAGTTAACCGCTTGTTGTTCGGCAGCTCTGCCAAGAAAGCACCGAACCCAAACTTTTACTGAAATGTTCAGGTCCAGGGTCCAAAAATCCTAAAGTTCAGTACGAACCCGAACTTTACAGTTCGGGTTCGCTCAACCCTACTCCTTAACCATTAATTCTGCAGTTTGTTCTGCAGTAGGGATTCCTCTAATTGGAATAAAATGGGCCATCTTTGTAAGTCGGTCTACAACACCAAGGATGGTAGTAATTTCTTTAGAAGGGGGAAGGTCCAAAATATAATCCATGGAAATTGACCCCCAAGGGCAAGATGGAACTGGAAGTGGTGGAAGAAGACCTAGAGGAGGAGATCGTGGTGTCTTATTTCGTGCACATGTTGAACAAGAGAGAACATATTTTTTAACATCGTTCTTACAATTAGGCCACCAAAATGAACGAAGCAGTAGGTCATAAATTTTCATGACTCCAAGATGCCTTGCAAGTTTCGAATCGTGGACCAGTTTGAGGACTTCAAGTTGGGCAGATTCAGGGACATATATTCTGTGTTCCTGCTTCCAAAGCCTCTCTTTAAAAGAAAGGTCCACATCTTTAGAAGGATGGTTGAGAAAAGAGTCATTCTGGTATCCCTCTCTGAGCATGGTTAAAAATTCTCACTTTTAGGCCCCTCCTGTGGTTCAGCTAGATTCCTAGACAAAGCATCAGCCTTGCCATTTCTTGAACCTGGCCGATAATAAATGATGAAATTAAATCTAGAGAAAAACAAGGCCCATCTTGCTTGTCTGGCTGTATGAATGAACACTAAATTTTGTTGTCAGTAAGGACAGTCACTGGATGATTAGCTCCTTCTAAAAATGTCTCCATTCAGAGAAAGCAACTTTAATGGACCACAGTTCCTTGTTTCCTATGTCGTAATTTCTTTCTGCCGATGACATGGTATGAGCAAGAAAATCACATGGATGCAGTTGCATCTTGCCTTCAACTCGTTGAGAAAAGACAGCTCCCACAGCAGAGTCTGAGGCGTCTACTTCAACAACAAAAGGCAATTCAGGATTTGGATGGAACAGTATGGGCGCAGAATTAAAGAGAGTCTTTAGTTGGTCAAAAGCAACTTGTGCCTCTGGAGACCATGAAAATACTTGATTTTTTTTGTGAGTAAAGTGATTGGTAAGATGATTTTGAAAAGTTTATAAATCTCCTGTAGAAATTTGCAAACCCTATAAATCACTGAACGTCTTTAAGATTTCTTGGAGTGGGCCAATCCATTACAGCTTTTATTTTACTAGAATCCATACTCATACCTTCTGGGGAGATGATATAGCCAAGATATTGGATTTTTGTTTGTTCGAATTCACATTTTTCCAGTTTGATATAAAGATTATTCTCCTGAAGACGTTCCAAGACTAACTGAACATGTCTGCGATGTTCCTCCAAGGTGTCTGAAAATATAATGATGTCATTAAGGTACACCACAACAAATTGATCTAAGCAGTTTCGAAACACATCATTAACAAAATGTTGAAAGGTTGCAGGGGCGTTACAGAGACCAAACGGCATAATCAGATATTCAAAATGTCCGTATCTAGTTCTAAAGGCGGTCTTCCACTCATCCCCTGGACGAATGCGAATGAGATTATAGGCCCCTCTTAAATCTAGCTTGGTAAAAATATAAGCAGAGCAGAGTCTTTCCAGTAACTCAGGAATTAGAGGAAGAGGGTAACGATTTTTAATAGTAATCTTATTTAGTTCTCTGTAGTCAATACATGGTCTCAAGGTTGAGTCTTTCTTTTCTACAAAGAACAAAGGTCAACCAGCTGGCGATGAGGAGGGTCGAATGAAGCCTTTCTTTAAATTTTCAGCCAAGTATTCTCTGAGCACTTTTAATTTTGGTTCAGAGAGATTATAAATTCTGCCAAAAGGAATAGTAGCTCCAGGAAGCAACTCGATGGGACAATCGTAAGGACGATGAGGAGGCAGTTGATCAGCTTTTTTCTTGCTGAAGACATCACTGAACTGTTGATACTGAGGTGGTAATTTATCATAACTCTGATGAGGACTTTTGGAAACTTTTATTTGTTTTTGAATAGATACACTTATATTACAATTATCCTTGCAGTATTCGGAAGGAAATGGAACAGTCCTTAAATCCCAGTTGATAGAAGGATTACGGATAGCAAACCACGGACTTCCTAAAATAACCGGAAACTTGGGAGAAGAAATCAGATAAAAACTAATAGTTTCATGATGATCAGGTTCAATACAGAGTCCAAGTTCTATTGTCTTGTGAGTTACAGGTCCAGATGGTAAAGGAGATCCATCAACAGTTTCCATATCAATTGGCATAGATTTTGTTCTACGCAAAATGTTATTACTAAGCGCAAATTGTAAGTCCATAAAATTTTCCCCCGCCCCAGAATCCAACATGGCAGAGCATAGCAGTTTATGGCTCCCAACTATGACCTGTATCGGAATGACAAAATGAGAAGATGATGAATACATTTTGTTTTTGTTTTGGGTTACAGATGAGATGGTCTGCATAACTGAATCCGGCAGTTCAGAATATTCAAGATTGCTATCTGCCTTAGCACAAGTGCAGGCTATAGACCTTTGAAACTTGTTGGGACAGTTAATGGCATAAAGTCCTGAGCCCCCACAATAGAGACACAGATTTTCTGTACGACGCCTCTCTTTCTCCACCGCACTAAGAGGTTTTCGGATGACAACAATCTGCATAGGTACTGGTAAGGATTCAGTCTTTTGCTGTGAATTCAATGCTGATTGACTGAATGAGTAGGTATGTTTGCTTCCGAATATCTGTAGTCTCTCTTTTCTACGTTCAGTAACTCTGATCAATTCGGATATACAGTTGTATGAAATCTTCAAAATTATCAGGAGCCTCAACTCTACCAAGCTCATCCTTTACCAACTCTGATAACCCTCGTCGAAATTGACTCCTTTGGGCTGCTAGATTCCATGTGGTATCAACTATCCAACGATGAAATTTCACTGTGTATTCAGCAACAACGATTGGAGTCATCAAAAACTTGATCAGTAAGCAGTGATAAAGGTATCTAAATCATTGAGAAGGTCACAGTTCTTTTCCACATAAGGGGGGGCCCATGCAACAGCTTCATCTGTCAGAAGATTGGTGATAAATAGCACTTTTCTCCTGTCACTAGTGAAGCTCAGCAACTTGTTGGTCACAACAGACTACATTTTTGGGAGAGATTTTTCTGTAACGGTCCGGGTCTGGTTCGGAGTCTTTTATTGCAACTACTAGCAAGGCTGATATCGTAGTCAGGAGAAAGTCAGTGGTCGATGCACAGATAAGCGTCCGTACTTGAGGAGTAGCAAGTACTGTAGTAAGGAGGAAGCCAGTGGTCGATGCACAGATAAGTGTCAGTATTTGAGGAGTAGCAAGTACCGTAGTCAGGAGGAAGCCAGTGGTCGATGCACAGATAAGTGTCAGTATTTGTCAGAGGAGCATGGAGAGACTATCTTGATTACAGGCTGAGGAGCACAATAATCTCGCAAGGCAGGAAGTGCAAGGCTGGATTTAAATAAGAAGTCCAATCAAGGAACAGTGTGGAGCAAACAGGGAGGTGGGAAACTGAAACTAGAGGCACAGGGAACTGTAGGCTTCAGTTCAGCACAGGAGCTGTCCAGAAGGCAATACTGATGGATTACTGAACAAATGCTGACCGAGTGAAGGCGGATGCTCAACAGTCAAGATCAGTTTTTTTGGGGGTTATTGTTCTGACGGATCAGAGGAAGGGCAAAATAATCAGTGACGTCAACACAAACTTACTGCTGACACCCTCTCCACTCTGTCAGGGGACTCTACTTGTATAATTGTTGAATAGAACAGGTTCTGTAGACATCTATGTGGCATCAGCTGACGACGGTGTAAAAGAAGTACACTCTTTCACGCTATAGTAGGATCTTGGGGCTCTGCACGGTTCTTTATACCTGACGCTAACATCGACCTGTAAGGCTAAGTTCATACTTGAGTTATTTGGTCAGTTTTGGTCCCATAACTGCCCAAAGAAGTGAAGTGTACAGTGATTCTAAGAGCGACACTTGTCATCTGCGTGTCATACTGACTCACAGTATTTTTTCACTACCACAGCAGACTCACTATGTGTGTTGCTGCAAGGCACAGTGTTCTACACCACTATACAGGCTCTCTGCAGCCAGGAAATAGCTGTTTTTTAACGAGATTTGCCACAAATTAATTCGGATCGAATCAAATCTTTTTGGAACATTTGGTGAACCGACCAAATCGAATTTCTGATCAATTAGCTCATTTATAAAAATCACTCCCTTCAGCTCCCAGCATTACTTTGCCTCTCACACTGATAACCCCTTCACTTACCTCTCCTCATAGCAGACCTCACCACAGCTTCATCACCGGGACTTCTCCTCTTCACTGCTGAGCGCCATCCTCTCCTGCACTGGTCTTTATGGTTGTGAGGGTAAATGCTTTGCCACTGATACTTTGGAGGTTGTGGGTTCGAATCCCAGACACATCAGAAGACTTTAGGAGACAGTAAGATTAGATCACATTAGCGAGGGTGAAGGGGCCCTGAACATTAAGACATCGATATTTAACTAACTTGAAAATAAACTGTCACACACGCTGCCGGGCCCCCTTGGCTTCCCCGGTAGTTACGCGAGTGCACTCGTCGGTCTGTTGTTCTATACCCCACCACAACTCCTGCGCAGTGTGGGGCCTGTCCCCCAAACACATCAGTTTCAGAACGGCCTGCTAACGTTTACCCCTGGCTGTAAAGGGGAGTAATGACTGGGATATATCAATACCAGGGTTCTCTCTATACAGGAAAGACAGAGAAGGCAAGAAGGGGGAGGGGTGGCCCTGTATGTTAAAGATAGCATAAAATCTAATTTGATACAAGTTAGCGAGAACAATTTAGAGTCAGTCTGGGTTACCTTGCAGCTTGATAATCATAAGGTAACTCGTGTAGGTGTTATATATAGACCACCTACCCAAGTCAAAGAATTAGATGATCTACTTGTTGAGGAAATAGCTAAAATGACATTGAAGGGGGAAGTTATCATTATGGGAGACTTCAATCTTCCAGATGTAAACTGGAAAACCAAAATAGCTAGTTCTGCCAAGAGTACAGATATTCTAAATTCCCTACTGGGATTATCTCTACAGCAAGTAGTGGAGGAGCCAACCCGGAAGGAGGCCATTTTAGATTTAGTATTCACAAATGGGAATTTGGTATCTGATATTACTGTAGGGGAAAGCTTGGGATCTAGTGATCACCAGTCAGTGTGGTTTACTATAAGTACAGTGACTGAGTCACACCACACAAAAACAAAAGTTTTAGATTTTAGAAAAACAGACTTTTCTAAAATTAGATTAGTGGTATACGAGTCCCTATCAGACTGGAACAGTTTAATTGGAGTCCAGGATAAATGGGACTACTTAAAAGTGGCACTATTGAAGGCAACAGAAGATTGCATTAGGCTTGTCAGTAAAAGCAAAAAAAGGAAGAGACCACCGTGGTACTCAGCAGAAGTGGCCAAAATCATTAAAAACAAAAAGATAGCATTTAGGAATTATAAAAATAAAAAAAACTAGGATGACAGCCAAATTTATAAGATTAGGCAGAGAGAGGCCAAACAAGTTATAAGAGCTTCTAAAGCACAGGCAGAAGAGAAATTAGCTCAGTCAGGGAAAAAAGGCGATAAGGCATTCTTCAGATACATAAATGAAAAAAGGAAACTAAAACAAGGAATTACCAAATTAAAAACTAAAGAAGGAAGGTATATGGAAGATGATAAAGAACTAGCTGACTGCCTCAATGAATACTTCTGTTCAGTTTTTACAAAGGAAAATGAAGGAGAAGGACCTCAGTTGGGAAAGAAGACTAATGAATCTTTTGATGCATGTGTCTTTACAGAGGAAGAGGTTCTAAGTCAACTGTCTAAAATTAATACAAATAAGTCACAGGGGCCTGATGGGATACACCCAAAGCTATTAAAAGAGCTCAGCGGTGAACTAGCAAAACCATTAACAGATTTATTTAACCAATCACTGGCAACAGGAGTCATCCCAGAAGATTGGAAATTAGCAAATGTTGTGCCCATTCACAAGAAAGGTAGTAGGGAGGAATCGGGCAACTATAGGCCAGTAAGCCTTACATCAATAGTGGGGAAATTAATGGAAACCATACTTAAGGAGAGGATTGTGGACCATCTAAAATCCCATGGATTGAAAGATGAAAAACAGCATGGGTTTACTTCAGGGAGATCATGTCAAACTAATCTTATTGATTTTTTTGATTGGGTGACTAAAATAATAGATGAAGGAGGTGCAGTAGACATCGCTTATCTAGACTTTAGTAAGGCTTTTGATACTGTCCCACATAGAAGGCTTATCAATAAAGTGCAGTCATTGGGCTTGGACTCCCATATTGTTGAATGGATTAGGCAGTGGCTGAGGGACAGGCAACAGAGGGTTGTAGTCAATGGAGTATATTCAGACCAAGGTCTTGTTACCAGTGGGGTACCTCAGGGATCTGTTCTGGGACCCATATTGTTTAATATCTTTATCAGCGAAATTGCAGAAGGCCTCAATGGTAAGGTGTGTCTTTTTGCTGATGACACAAAGATTTGTAACAGGGTTGATGTTCCTGGAGGAATACACCAAATGGAAAAGGACTTAGGAAAACTAGAGGAATGGTCAAAAATCTGGCAACTAAAATTTCATGTTGATAAGTGCAAGATAATGCACCTGTGACGTAAAAACCCAAGAGCAGAATATAAAATCAGTGATACAGTCCTAACCTCAGTATCTGAGGAAAGGGATTTAGGGATCATTATTTCAGAAGACTTAAAGGTAGGCAGACAATGTCACAGAGCAGCAGGAAATGCTAGCAGAATGCTTGGGTGTATAGCAAGAGGAATTACCAGTAGAAAGAGGGAGGTGCTCATGCCGCTCTCCAGAGCACTAGTGAGACCTCATTTGGAGTATTGTGCTCAGTACTGGAGACCATATCTCCAGAAGGATATTGATACTTTGGAGAGAGTTCAGAGAAGAGCTACTAAACTGGTACATGGATTGCAGGATAAAACTTACCAGGAAAGATTAAAGGACCTTAACATGTATAGCTTGGAAGAAAGACGAGACAGAGGGGATATGATAGAAACTTTTAAATACATAAAGGGAATCAACAAGGTAAAAGAGGAAAGAACATTTAAAAGAAGAAAAACTGCTACAAGAGGACATAGTTTTAAATTAGAGGGGCAAAGGTTTAAAAGTAATATCAGGAAGTATTACTTTACTGAGAGAGTAGTGGATGCATGGAATAGCCTTCCTGCAGAAGTGGCAGCTGCAAATACAGTGGAGGAGTTTAGGCATGCATGGGATAGGCATAAGGCCATCCTTCATATAAGATAGGGCCAGGGGCTATCCATAGTATTTAGTATATTGGGCAGACTAGATGGGCCAAATGGTTCTTATCTGCCGACACATTCTATGTTTCTATGTTTCTATGGTCTCATGATGGTGACATGGGGATGCTCAACCACTGCCTTCAGGACTGATCACATGACTGTGTTGTTATCACAGGTACTTCAGCTCTTTCAGTGCATTAGATTCAATTGTATTGCCATCCTGAGGAGTGCAATACGGTTGTATCTATCTGGCAGGCACTACATTCGGGGCCGGGGACAAAATGCTCATGCTCTGATGCGCTCCCTTGCCCTGCGCTACATCGCGCAGGGCACGCGCTCTTTTATTCATCATAACCCACTGCCGGGCGGAAGCTTCTGCCCGGCACAAGTGTGTTCAGTGAAATCACTGGCTCTGATAGGCGGGATTTAGTGCTGCCCTAGCCGTTTTACTGGTTAGGGCAGTGCTAAAGCCCACCCATCAGTGCCAGTGATGTCACCGGGCTTCCTGGAAGCCCCATGGAGACCCCAGTACGTCACCGAAACTCCTAAAAATGTATTTTCCATACACGTTTTAGCACAGGGCAAAGGAGAGCATCAGAGCATGAACTGCTCCGATGCTCAAGACAGAGGGGCTGCCTGGGTGAAAATGGGGGTATGTCCGGGTTCAGCTCTGAACCCGGACAACCCCTTTAAGCAAGTTGAAGATAAAATGATCTCCAAAAGGCATAAAGTTCAAGATGACATATAACCTTTGCATTTTAAAGGGCTTCTGTCACTCCACTAAACTCTTTTTTTTTTTTTGTCTCCTTAAAATCCTTATGCTGCGATTTCTCAATATATAATGCTATTACTCAGTTTGGTTCAGTAGTTATATAAAAAAACTGACTTTTATAATATGCAAATTACCTCTCTAGCAGCGGGTAGGGCGGCTACCCGCTGCTAGCAGCCGCATCCTCTATTCATAATGACGCCCCCTCCTCATGTTGATTGACAGGACCAGCCAATGCGCTCGTCCTCTGACTGGCCCTGTCTGCGTTTTAAATCTCGCGCCGGTCTTCAGTTGGCGCAGGCGCACTGAGTGGAGGACGCTCGCTCGGCCGCTCCATCCTCAGTGCGCCTGCGCCGGGTGTACATGTGAAGTCATTGGCGCAGGCGCACTGAGGATGGAGCGGCCGAGCGAGTGTCCTCCACTCAGTGCGCCTGCGCCAACTGAAGACCGGCGCGAGATTTAGAACGCAGACAGGGCCAGTCAGAGGACGAGCGCATTGGCTGGTCCTGTCAATCAACATGAGGAGGGGGCGTCATTATGAATGGAGGATGCGGCTGCTAGCAGCAGGTAGCCGCCCTACTTGCTGCTAGAGAGGTAATTTGCATATTATAAAAGTCAGTTTTTTTATATAACTACTGAACCAAACTGAGTAATAGCATTTTATATTGAGAAATCGCAGCATAAGGATTTTAAGGAGACAAAAAAAAATATTAGTTTAGTGGAGTGACAGAAGCCCTTTAAGAAAAGACATTTTTTTTTTTTTTTTTTCATGCATTCTTCCTTGCAAAGGTCTTTCAGTTCTGTGAGATTCATAAGCTGTCCTGCATGCACTGCTCTTTTGAGAACTAGCCACAGAATTGTAATCATGTTCAGATCAGAGGACTGTGAGGGCCATGGTAAAACCTTCAGCTTGCGCCTTTTGATGAAGTTTTAGGTTGCCATTTCCTCAGTTTGAAATGTAATTAAGAAAAGGCAGTTAACAAGAACAGTGGAGTTTAAGAGAAGGTCTGGAAGACCCAGGAAAAATTTCAGAGACAGATGCTTGTAGGATTGCTAGAAAGGCAAATCAGAACCCCCGCTTGACTGCAAAAGACCTTTAGGAAGATTTAGCAGAATCTGGAGTTGTTTTATATTGTTCTACTGTTCACAGACATCTGGCCTTTATGAAAGATTCATCAGAAGAAAACCTCTCCTACATCCTCACCACAAAATTCAGTGTCGGAAGTTTGAAAACGAACATCTAAACAAGCCTGATGCATTTTGGAAACAAATCCTGTCAACCGTTGAGGTTACAATTGAACTCTTTGGCCACAATGAGCAAAGGTATGTTTGGGGGAAAAAAGGGCACATCATTTCATTAAAAAAACACTTTTCCAACCATTGCATTGGGGGTGGATCAATTATGCTTTGGGCTTGTGTTGCAGCCAATAGCACAGGGAACATTTCAGAGGAAGAGGAAATAATGGATTTAATGAAATTTAAGCAAATTCTAGAAGCAAACATAACACCAACTGTAAAGAAGCTGAAGTTGATAAGAGGATGATCCTAAACACATCTCAAAAAGCACAAGCTGAAGGTTTTACCATGGCCCTCACAGTGCCCTCATATGAACATCATAGAAAGTCTATGGATAGACATCAAAAGATCAGTGCATGCAAGACATCCCAGGAATCTCACAGAACTGGAAGACTTTTGCAAAGAAGAATGGATGAAAATCCCTCAAGCAAGGGAACAAGCAACAAAAAGCATTTACAAGCTGTGATTATTGCCAAAGAGGGTGCTACTAGGTACTAAACATGCAGGGTGCCCAAACGTTTGCTTCGGGTCCTTTTCATTTTTTTGTTATTTTGAAAATGTTAAAGATGAAAATAAGAAAAATGTTTTTGGTAAAAGTACAGTCCTGATCAAAAGTTTAAGACCACTTGAAAAATGGCTAAAAATCATATTTTACATTGTTGGATCTTAACAAGGTTCCAGGTAGAGTTTCAACATGCAACAAGAAGAAATGAGAGTGAGACAAAACATTTTTTGAGCATTCAATTAATTGAAAATAATTATTAAACTGAAAAGGGCTGTTTTTCAGCTGATCCAAATTTTAGGACCACATGCCTTTAAAAGGCCAAATCTGTGCAAAGAGGTGGATTCATTGTCATTTTCTGTCAGGTAGTCACAATTTGTGATGGCAAAGGCAAAAAAACTCTCTGTTTTTGAACGTGGTCAGGTTGTTGAACTGCATAAGCAGGGTCTCTCACAGCGCGCCATCGCTGCTGAGGTGGGACGCAGTAAGACAGTCATTTGGAATTTCTTAAATGACCCTGAGCGTTATGGAACAAAAAAGTCAAGTGGAAGACCCAAAAAAATTTCATCAGCACTGAGCCGGAGGATCCAATTGGCTGTCCGTCAAGACACTGGATGATCCTCGACCCAAATTAAAACCCTTACTGGTGCTGACTGCAGCCCCATAACCATCAACTGCATCTGAGACTGAAGGGCTTCAAAAACAAAAAACGTCTTCAAAGACCTCATCTCCTTGAACGCCACAGAACTGCTCGTTTGGACTTTGCAAGAGAGCACCAAACATGGGACATTCAAAAGTGGAAGAAAGTTTTATTCTCTGATGAGATTTTTTTTACCTTGATGGTCCTGATGGTTTCCAACGTTACTGGCATGACAAGCAGATCCCACCTGAGATGTTTTCTACGTGCCACAGTGGAGGGGGTGCCATAATGGTCTGGGGTGCTTTTTCCTTCAGTGGAACAATGGAGCTTCAGGAAGTGCAGGGGCGTCAAACGGCCGCTGGCTATGTCCAGATGTTGCAGAGAGCATTCCTCATGACTGAGGGCCCTTGCCTGTGTGGTAACGACTGGGTTTTTCAACAGGACAACGCTACAGTACACAATGCCCGCAGGACAAGGGACTTCTTCCAGGAGAATAACATCACTCTTTTGGCCCATCCTGCGTGTTCCCCTGATCTAAATCCAATTGAGAACCTTTGGGGATGGATGGCAAGGGAAGTTTACAAAAATGGACAACAGTTCCAGACAGTAGATGGCCTTTGTGCGGCCGTGTTCACCACTTGGAGAAATGTTCCCACTCACCTTATGGAAACGCTTGCATCAAGCATGCCGAAACGAATTTTAGAAGTGATAAACAATAACGGCGGAGCTACTCATTACTGAGTTCATGTTTGGAAGTTGGATTTCTGTTTTGGGGGGGTTTAGTTTTTTTTTGGGAGGTGTGGTCCTAAACTTTTTATCAGCTGAAAAACAGCCTGTTTAAGTTTATTCGTTGTTTTCATTAAATTGAAAGCTCAAAAAATGTTTTGTCTCACTCCCATTTCTTCTTGTTGCATGTTGAAGCTCTACTTGGAACCTTGTTAAGATCCAACAATGTAAAGTATGATTTTTTGCCTTTTTTCAAGTGGTCTCAAACTTTTGATCAGGACTGTAAAAAAGGAATGTATCATCTTTGACTTTATACCTTTTGGAGATTGTTTCAACTTGCTTAACTGGTCACAGTAACAGTAATTTTGACCAGGTGTGCCCAAACATTTGCATGCCGCTGTAGCACCACTCCAATCACTGAGCAACCATTAGCAATCACCCATATGGAGAAGCAGCTTTTCCACATTCGGGAACACAGGGTTTTCAGGGTTATTTTTGTGACAGGGAACAGATGTGGTCTGTTCCCTGTAACAGTACAGGACTGTCTGTGTGACACCCCAATCCTGCCAATAACACCACATACAGGCAAACACAGTGTCATGAAACTCACAACAGAATTTAACTTCCTGCAGGCAATTACTCATTTGTCAGCTTTTTTATTTCACGGCTCCTTAAAATGCAATGTGACAATGCAGCCCCCAGACCAAAAGAGTTTGTGCACCCCTGCTCTACAGTTTAGTTCTTATGGTTTGATTAAGAAGTAAATAGTACAAGTGCGGAGAACTTCAAAAGTCAAGACAAAGTATACAAAGACGTACAGTAGACAATTGAATTTGAAACCTATGGGTCCCATTGCAAAATCTTCAATATGTGTTATTTATAATACTGGTGTCTTCTTATGTGGTACAAGGGAATTTGGACCCCTTCAGGAACCACAGCATGGGTGCGACTACTACCTGAATGGCCTGCCATAATTTATACATTTCCATCCCAAAAAAATTCACCTTCATCAACAATGCTATTTTGTTCTTATACATACCTGTACTTTGTAGGTTTCTTTTGTTATTTAGGACATTGCACTCACCCCAGGAACCATCACTTACAGTGCATGCATTTTCACCTTGCCATCAGATATTGTCACATTCCTTTGATATTCTCTTTCTAGACCAGCGTGTTGTCTCCAATTCACTCCATGTCCTCTCAAGTTTACAGAATCAAGCCAAGAACCTGACAAAAAGCTGTTGGAAAGAGGATATTAAAAAATAATAAATATGGTATGTCAAAGAATAGATGTTAATGTGGAGTATACATGATAGTAAAGAAAACCATATAATACAAAGATGTCATTAGTATTTAATTTCCCCCAAAAAATACAAAATTATAGCTACCAGTATGTTATGAAAGCACTAGTATAACACAGGTATACATTGATAATGAGAAGATGGAATATAAATACCATTGCCAAGCTTTAAGGCCTCCTGCTAATCTACTGGCACTTCTCTCCAAGTGAAGTCATCAGTAATTTATTCTACACCTTTTATTGTTGTAAGAGGTGACTGAGTGTAAATGACTACACATTTGTAATATGCTTTTCGAATTTAGAAATGGAAGAAGCTGCACTGTTTAAAAAAATGTTGAATTATACTGGTCTACAACCTTATTCTTATCACTTAAAGGACACTTTTTGAGTTACACTAATCAACATTGAAATTGCAACACCAAGAAGGGCAAGCCGTAAGGTTATGTAACTCGAGGAAGTAGCAGGTGTCACTAAGATTTGCAGATCACATTTTCTAGCACCTAGCTACAATCTATGACATGTGGGAGGGGCATAAAAGTCAGATTGAAAGCAAAGCATTTTAGCCACATGAAACCTCAAAAATTGTGCAATGCTTTCTGTTTGTCGACATGCCAGTTATCGCCATTTGTTGTAAACTGAGCGGGACAGAATCCTTGAACTGAGAGACTTTGGTTTATCACTGGTAGATCACTATGTGCCTAGGCCTAAAAGTCAGCACTGTTCAACGTTGTGTGTCCCAGTGGTTGGGAGAACAATAATGAATTCATAATATTAAAAATATAGCGATAGTTCAAAAACCTACCATGAACAAGAGATCTTGTGTAGCCTGAAACATGTATAGTTTCAAGAAAAAGTATGTGAACCCTTTGGAATGATATGGATTTCTGCACAAATTGGTCATAAAATGTGATGTAATCTTTATCCAAGTCACAACAATAGACAATCACAGACTGCTTAAACTAATAACACACAAAGAATTAAATGTCACCATGTTTTTATTGAATGCACCATGTAAACATTCACAGTGCAGGTGGAAAAAGTATGTGAACCCCTAGACTAATGACATCTCCAAGAGCTAATTGGAGTGAGGTGTCAGCCAACTGGAGTCCAATCAATAAGATGAGATTGGAGGTGTTGGTTACAGCTGCCCTTCCCTATAAAAAACACACACCAATTCTGGGTTTGCTTTTCACACAAAGCATTGCCTGATGTGAATGATGCCTCGCACAAAAGAGCTCTCAGAAGACCTATGATTAAGAATTGTTGACTTGCATAAAGCTGGAAAGGGTTATAAAAGTATTTCCAAAAGCCTTGCTATTCATCAGTCCATGGTAAGACAAATTGTCTATAAATGGAGAAAGTTCAGCACTGCTGCTACTCTCCATAGGAGTGGCCTTCCTCTAAAGATGACAGCAAGAGCACAGCGCAGACTGCTCAATGAGGTGAAGAAGAATCCTAGAGTGTCAGCTAAAGACTTACAAAAGTCTCTGGCATATGCTAAGATCCCTGTTAGTGAATCTATGATATGTAAAACTCTAAACAAGAATGGATTTCATGGGAGGATACCACAGAGGAAGCCACTGCTGTCCAAAATAAACATTGCTGCACATTTACAGTTTGCACAAGAGCACCTGGATGTTCCACAGCAGTACTGGCAAAATATTCTGTGGACAGATGAAACCAAAGTTGAGTTGTTTGGAAGAAACACACAACACTATGTGTGGAGAAAAAGAGGCACAGCACACCAAAATCAAAACCTCATCCCAACTGTGAAGTATGGTGGTGGGGGCATCATGGTTTGGGGCTGCTTTGCTGCATCAGGGCCTGGACGGATTGCTATCATCGAAGGAAAAATCAATTCCCAAGTTTATCAAGACATTTTGCAGGAGAACTTAAGGCCATCTGTCCACCAGCTGAAGCTCAACAGAAGATGGGTGTTGCAACAGGACAACGACCCAAAGCAAAGAAGTAAATCAACAACAGAATAGCTTAAACAGAAGAAAATACGCCTTCTGGAGTTGCCCAGTCAGAGTCCTGACCTCAACCCGATTGAGATGCAGTGGCATGACCTCAAGAAAGCGTTTCACACCAGACATCCCAAGAATATTGCTGAACTGAAACAGTTTTGTAAGAAGGAATGGTTAAGAATTACCCCTGACCGTTGTGCACGTCTGATCTGCAACTACAGGAAACATTTGGTTGAAGTTATTGCTGCCAAAGGAGGTTCAACCAGTTATTAAATCCAAGGGTTCACATACTTTTTCCACCTGCATTGTGAATGCGTGTTCAATAAAAACATGGTAACATTTAATTCTTTGTGTGTTATTAGTTTAAGCAGACTGTGATTGTCTATTGTTGTGACTTAGATGAAGATCAGATCACATTTTATGACCAATTTGTGCAGAAATCCATATTATTCCAAAGGGTTCACATACTTTTTCTTGCAACTATCGCTGTATTTTTTTTAACATGATGAATTAATAAAGACCTACGGATTTTTAAAGACCTAAGTTTTTGCATGTATTGTCAATCCTCTGCTGTTTTTGGATTCTGCTGAGGACTACGGATTTCTGTATTGCAGCTGAATTGGTGAGCACTTGCTTCCTTTTTGTATTTAGTTTTTGTTCACAATGGCGAACCTCTGCATGGATGGATCATCTGATTAGAGGAATGGCACATAGTGATCCATTCTCTATTGCAAGTGAAATTGGATGCCATCAGAAGGCATTTTCACAACATTGGACTACGAGCCAGAAGTCCAGCTAGAGGTGTTCCACTGACCTCTAGCCAATGAAGGCTGGAATGGAAGTCTACCTCTTCAGTCATGAGTCTTGCTTTTGTTTAAAATGCAGTGATAGCCAGAGATTGTTCTAGAGACCACATGGGCAACACCATAAAGAGACATTCAAAAGAGAACATAACGCCAATCCTTCTCCTGGAATCATGGCGTGGGGTGGCATAATGTATGGTAGATAGACTCCTCTAGTCTTCATATCAGGGACATTAACAGCTCTGCATTACATTGAGTCACGGAACCAGTGGTTTGGAAATTTCTTCAAAATGTCCCAGGACCAGTTTTTCAACAGAAGAACATTAGGCCACATGTTGCTTATGCTATTGTGAGCAGCCTGCGTGGCCTAAATATGCTTCTGTGGCCTGCAGCGTCTCCAGTATTTTCTCAGATTGAGCACATCTAGGATGTCACTTATCGACAATTGCAAAGGGAGCTGCCAGGGGGATGATTTGTGTGCCTTCAGTATGGCAGAACATTCAGATAACCATTAATAACCTCACTGATAGCATGCCAAGGCGTGTAAGTGCATATACAGTGGATATAATGTGACCTGAAAACTATACAACTCAATTGAAAAACAAACTGAAATCTTTTAGGTAGAGGGAAGGAAAAATATAAAAATAAAATAATATGGTTGCATAAGTGTGCACACCCTTCAACTAATACTTTGTTGAAGCACCTTTTGATTTTATTAGAGCACTCAGTCTTTTGGGTATGAGTCTATCAGCATGGCACATTTTGACTTGGCAAGATTTGCCCACTCTTCTTTGCAAAAACAGGAATTACAACAGTTTGCATATGTGCCTTCCACTTGTTAAGGGACCAAAAGTAATGGGACAATTGGCTACTCAGCTGTTCTATGGCCCGGTGTGTGTTATTCCCTCATTATCCCAATTGCAATGAGCAGATAAAAGGTCCAGAGTTCATTTCAAGTGTGCTATTTGCATTTGGAATCTGTTGCTGTCAACTCTCAAGATGAGATCCAAAGAGCTGTCACTATCAGTGAAGAAAGCCATCATTAGGCTGAAAAAACAAAACAAACCCATCAGAGAGATAGCAAAAAAATTAGGCGTGGCCAAAACAACTGTTTGGAACATTCTTAAAAAGAAGGAATGCACTGGTGAGCTCAGCAACACCAAAAGACCCGGAAGACCACGGAAAACAACTGTGGTGGATGACCGAAGAATTCTTTCCCTGGTGAAGAAAACACCCTTCACAACAGTTGGCCAGATCAAGAACACTCTCCAGGAGGTAGGTGTATGTGTGCAGCCCCCCGATGGAGAGGGGGAGAGCACCCAGACAGCCCCCAGACAGCTCCCCTCCTTACCCTTCCCCGTCTGCGAAGTTCTGACCAGTACTGAGCAGACGGGGAAGGTTCCCATGGCAACAGGACGCCGTCTCAGGCATCCTGCTGTCCATGGTGCTGAACAGATCTGTGCTAAAGGCAGAGATCTGTTCAGACAAAGTGTAAGTAAAATACAGTACAGTACACTATATATTATACTGTACTGTATTATACAGACATCAGACCCATTGGATCTTCAAGAACCAAGTGGGTCTGGGTAAAAAAAAAAGTGAAAAAAAAAAGTAAAAATCAAAAAACACATTTAGCACTGATTAAAAATGAAAAAAATATAATTCCCTACACATGTTTGGTATCGCCGCGTCCGTAACGACTTGATCTATAAAACGGTCATGTTACTTTCCTCGAACGGTGAACGCCATAAAAATAAAAAAATAAAAACTATTAGGAAATTGACATTTTGCCCACCTTACTTCCCAAAAAAGGTAATAAAAGTGATCAAAAAAGTCGCATGTACGCCAAAATAGTACCAATCAAACCTTCATCTCATCCCGCAAAAATTATACCCTACCCAAGATAATCGCCCAAAAACTGAAAAAACTATGGCTCTTAGACTATGGAAACACTAAAACATGATTTTTTTTGTTTCAAAAATGAAATCATTGTGTAAAACTTAAATAAATTAAAAAAAAGTATACATATTAGGTATTGCCACGTCCGTATCGACCGGCTCTATAAAAATATCACATGACCTAACCCCTCAGGTGACCACCGTAAAAAAATATAGATAAAAACGGTGTAAAAAAAGCAATTTTTTGTCATCTTACGTCACAAAACGTGTAATAGCAAGCGATCATTAAAACTATGGAGACACTAAAACATTTTTTTTGTTTTAAAAATGAAATCATTGTGTAAAACTTACATAAATAAAAAAAATTGGATACATATTAGGTATCGTCGCGTCCGTGACAACTTGCTCCATAAAATTACCACATGATCTAACCTGTCAGATGAATGTTGTAAATAACAAAAAAAAAGTGCCAAAAAATCTATTTCTTGTTACCTTGCCGCACACAAAAGTGTAATATAGAGCAACCAAAAATCTTTCTACTCTAGGGGTGCATCAGGGGGGCTTCAAATGGGACATGGTGTCAAAAAAACCAGTCCAGCAAAATCTGCCTTCCAAAAACCGTATGGCATTCCTTTCCTTCTGCGCCCTGCCGTGTGCCCGTACAGCGGTTTACGACCACATATGGGGTGTTTCTGTAAACTACAGAATCAGGGCCATAAATAATGAGTTTTGTTTGGCTGTTAACCCTTGCTTTGTAACTGGAAAAAAAAAATTAAAATGGAAAATCTGCCAAAAAAGTGAAATTTTGAAATTGTATCTCTATTTTCCATTAAATCTTGTGCAACACCTAAAGAGTTAACAAGGTTTATAAAATCAGTTTTGAATACCTTGAGGGGTGTAGTTTCTTAGATGGGGTCACTTTTATGGAGTTTCTACTCTAGGGGTGCATCAGCGGGGCTTCAAATGGGACATGGTGTGAAAAAAACAGTCCAGCAAAATCTGGCTTCCAAAAACCATACGGCGCACCTTTCCCTCTACGCCCTACTGTGTGCCCGTACAGTAGTTTACAGCCACATATGGGGTGTTTCTGTAAACTACAGAATCAGGGCCATAAATAATGAGTTTTGTTTGGCTGTTAACCCTTGCTTTGTAACTGGGAAAAAAATATTAAAATGGAAAATCTGCCAAAAATGTGAAATTTTGAAATTGTATCTCTATTTTCCATTAACTCTTGTGCAACACCTAAAGGGTTAACAAAGTTTGTAAAATCAGTTTTGAATACCTTGAGGGGTGTAGTTTCTTAGATGGGGTCACTTTTATGGAGTTTCTACTCTAGGGGTGCATCAGAGGGGCTTCAAATGGGACATGGTGTCAAAAAACCAGTCCAGCAAAATCTGGCTTCCAAAAACCATACAGCGCACCTTTCCCACTACGCCCTACTGTGTGCCTGTACAGTATTTTACGGCCACATATGGTGTGTTTCTGTAAACGGCAGAGTCAGGGCAATAAAGATATAGTCTTGTTTGGCTGTTAACCCTTGCTTTGTTAGTGGAAAAAATTGGTTAAAATGGAAAATTAGGCAAAAAAATGAAATTCTCAAATTTCATCCCCATTTGCCAATAACTCTTGTGCAACACCTAAAGGGTTAACAAAGTTTGTAAAATCAGTTTTGAATACCTTGAGGGGTGTAGTTTATAGAATGGGGTCATTTTTGGGCGGTTTCTATTATGTAAGCCTCGCAAAGTGACTTCAGACCTGTTGTGGTCCCTAAAAATTGGGTTTTTGTAAATTTCAGAAAAATTTCAAGATTTGCTTCTAAACTTCTAAGCCTTGTAACATCCCCAAAAAATAAAATATCATTCCAAAAATGCTACAAACATGAAGTAGACATATGGGGAATGTAAAGTCATCACAATTTTAGCAGTGTCATGAAGTACAATATGTGACAAAAAAACTATCTCAGAACGGCCTGGATAAGTCAAAGCGTTTTAAAGTTATCAGCACTTAAAGTGACACTGGTCAGATTTGCAAAAAATGGCCAAGTCCATAAGGTGAAATAGGGCTGAGTCCTTAAGGAGTTAACAAGTGGGAGGCACATATGCAAACTGTTGTAATTCCTACACCGTTCACCTGATTTGGATGTAAATACCCTCAAATTAAAGCTGACAGTCTGCAGTTAAAGCACATCTAGTTTGTTTCATTTCAAATCCATCGTGGTGGTGTAAAGAGCCAAAAATGTTAGAATTGTGTCGATGTCCCAATATTTATGTACCTGACTGTAGGTAGAGGAGGGGTATATTACACTGAAAAATTGGTGAATTTCACCAAAAAATGTAACTGACAAAAAAATTTTTTAAACCTGTCTACTAGGGATAGCAGTGGTACATCACACCCAAAAATTGGTGAATTTCACCAGAAAATGTAACTGACAAAATGATAATTTTTTTCGGTCTACTAGGTATAGGAGTGATACTATACATACCAAAATTGGTGAATTTCACCCTAAAATGTAAATGACAATTATTATTTTTAACCGGCCTACTAGGGATAGCAGTGGTACTATACACCCCAAAAAAATTTAAATTTCACCAGAAAATGTAAATGACAATTATTTTTTTTAACCGGCGTACTAGGTATAGCAGTGGTACTATACACCCAAAAATTTGTTAATTTCACCCAAAAATGTTAATGACAATTTTTTATTTTTTTTCCGGCCTACTAGATATAGCAGTGGTACTATACACCCAAAAATTAGTGAATTTCACCGGAAAATATAAATGACAATTATTTTTTTGTTTAGCCTGTCTACTAGGTATAGCAGTGGTACTATACACCCAAAAATTGGTGAATTTCACCCAAAAATGTTAATGACAAAGTAGTGAAATGATATAAAATAAAAAACGTACAAATAAAAAAAAAAATATTAGATTTATGAGGTGGAGTTCCATATGGAGTAGGATTTTGAGGAGGCGGTTGACGTAGCGGTGTAGGTGGAAGCGGCGGTGGAGGAGGACGAGGTATCAAACACAGGTTTTTGGTTTTAATTGTATTTTTTAAAATTTGGGTACACTCTAAAAGAGTGTGAAATATCCAAAATACAAGAATGAGCAATTGCGCTGCAGTATAAAAATGGCTGGTTAGTGCCGGTATACATGTCTATTCTGCACAATGTACGGACAAGTCCTGAGGGATCCATGCCTGGTTCATTTTAATGAACGTGAGCTTGTCCACATTGGCTGTGGACAGGCGGCTGCGCTTGTCTGTGATGACACCCCCTGGCGTGCTAAACACACGTTCAGATAATACACTGGCTGCAGTTCAGGCCAGTACCTCCAAGGCGTAAAGGGCAAGCTCAGGCCATGTGCCCAATTTGGAGACCCAGAAGTTGAAGGGGGCAGACCCGTCATTCAGTACGTGTAGGCGTGTGCACACATACTGCTCCACCATGTTGGTGAAATATTGCCTCCTGCTAAGACGTTCCATATGAGCTGGTGGTGCTGGTTGTTGTGGCGTGCTGACAAAGCTTTTCCACATTTCGGCCATGCTAACCCTGCCTTCTGAGGTGCTGGCGGTGCCCCAGTTGCGGTGGCGACCTCTTCATCGTCCTCTGCCTTCGCCTTGTGCTTCCACTGTGCCCCCGCTGTCAGGTGGGAATGCCACCAGCAGCGCGTCTACCAGCGTGCGCTTGTACTTGCGCATCTTACGATCACGCTCCAGTGAGGGAATTAAGGATGGTATGTTGTCCTTGTAACGGGGATCCAGCAGTGTGGCCAGCCAGTAATCAGCACAAGTTAGAATGTGGGCAACTCGGCGGTCGTTGCGGAGACACTGCAGCATGTAATCGCTCATGTGTGCCAGGCTGCCCAGAGGCAACGAAAAGCTGTCCTCTGTGGGAGGTGTATCGTCTGTGTCCTCTGTATCCCCCCATCCACGCACCAGTGATGGCCATGAGCTGGTCTGGGTGCCACCCTGCTGTGAACATGGTTCCTCCATCTCCTTCTCCTCATCCTCCACCTCGTCATCCTCCAGAACTGTGCCCTGGCTGGACAATTGTGTACCTTGGGTTTGTGGGTGCAGGAACCCACCCTCGGAGCCACTTGGGAATGACTGGCCGGAAACCCTACGAAATGATCCCTCTTCCTCCTCCTCCTGTGCCACATCCTACTCCATCATCGCCAGGAGCGTTTTTTCAAGGAGGCATAGAAGTGGGATAGTAACGCTGAGAACGGCGTTATCGGCACTGGCCATGTTGGTGGAGTACTCGAAACAGCGCAACAAGGAACACAGGTCTCGCATGGAGGCCCAGTCATTGGTGGTGAAGTGGTGCTGTTCCGCAAAGCGACAGACCCGTGCGTGCTGCAGCTGAAACTCCACTATCGCCTGCTGCTGCTCGCACAGTTTGGCCAGCATGTGCAAGGTAGAGTTCCACCCTGTAGGCACGTCGCATATGAGGCGGTGAGCGGGAAGGCTGAAGTTACGCTGCAGCGCTGACAGGCAAGCAACAGCAGGGTGAGAACGCCGAAAGCGCGCACAGACGGCCCTCACTTTATGCAGCAGCTTTGACATATCGGGGAAATTTTTAAGGAATCTCTGCACCACCAAATTCAGCACATCCGCCAGGCAAGGGATGTGCGTCAAACCAGCTAGTCCCAGAGCGGCTAGGAGATTTTTCCCATTATCGCACACCACCAGGCCGGGCTTGAGACTGACTGGCACAAACCACTCATCGGTCTGTTGTTCAAGGCCCGTCCACAGCTCCTGCGCGGTGTGGGGTTTGTCCCCCAAACAGATAAGTTTTAAAACTGCCTGCTGTCGTTTACCCCTGGCTGTGCTGAAGTTGGTAGTGGCGGTGTTACGCTGACCGGATGAGGAGCTGGTAGAGGATGAGGAAGCAGAGTAGGAGAAGGAAGCAACAGGAGGCAAACTGAAGCGCCCTGCAATCCTCGGTAGTGGAAGGACATGCACCAAACTGCTATCCGCCTCAGGCCCAGCCTTCACTGCATTTACCCAGTGTGCTGTTATGGAGATATAATGGCCCTGACCGTGCTTACTGGTCCACGTATCTGTAGTCAGGTGCACCTTGCCACAGATGGCGTTGTGCAGTGCACACCTTATTTTGTCCCCTACTTGGTTGTGCAGGGAAGGGATGGCTCGCCTTGAAAAGTAGTGGCGGCTGGGCACGACGTACTGTGGGACAGCCACCGCTATAAGGCCTTTAAAACTATCCGTCTATACCAGACGGAATGACAGCATTTCAAACACCAGTAATTTAGAAATGCTGGTATTCAGGGCTAGGGATCGCGGGTGGGTAGGGGGGTAATTCCTCTTCCTCTCCAGCGTTTGGGAGATGGAGAGCTGAACGCTTCCGTGGGACATTGTGGAGATGCTTGGTGACCCAAGTATTGGTGTTGCTGGCAGATCCTCTGTTTGCGGGGTGGCAGGTGGCACTGTCACTCCAGAGGTGGATGAAAAGGCCGAGACTGCAGCAGAAGAGAAAGCAGGGGGAGCCAGAGACCTTTCTTGGTTTTTGAGGTGTCTACTCCACTGCAGCTCGTGCTTTGCACTTAAATGCCTGGTCATGCAGGTTGTGCTCAGGTTGAGAACATTTATGCCTCGCTTCAGGC
This sequence comes from Bufo bufo, assembly GCF_905171765.1. Taxonomy (NCBI): domain Eukaryota; kingdom Metazoa; phylum Chordata; class Amphibia; order Anura; family Bufonidae; genus Bufo; species Bufo bufo. The sequence goes on along the minus strand of NC_053392.1, from coordinate 96,951,660 downwards.
TCTGATTGCACAGCGTGCAAACCTCTTGTGTCTTGTCGTCAGCACATTGTCTGAAGAACTGCCACACCAGGGAACTCCTTGGAGCTGGCTTTGGTGTGCTCGGTCCCTTGCTGCGGTGGGCAGTAGCAGGTGTTCTGTCTAGAGGACAGCCACTCCGCTTTTGCACCCTGCTCCCTCTTATGCTGTGTTGGTGGCTCTGTGCGACCACCGCCTCCTCCTCCGAACTACATAGGTCACTCGCATGACCTTGATTGCATGTGGGGTCGAGGACCTCATCGTCCTCCACATCATCTTCCACCCAGTCTTCACCCCTGCCTTCATTGTCGGTCAGCACACTTTCGAAAGCACCCGTGTTTTGTCATCATCCGAGACATGCTGCGATGGTCCTCCCATGTGCTCATCTTGAAAGATAAGTGGTTGGGCATCGGTGCACTCAATCTCTTCCACTTCTGGGGCAGGGCTAGGTGGATGGCGCTGGGAAACCCTGCTAACAGAGTCGTCAAAAAGCAGAAGAGACTGCTGCATGACTTGGGGCTCAGACTGCTTGGCTGATTTGCAAGGGGGTGAGGTGAAAGACTGATGGACATCGGCTGCAGGGGCCAACAGTGGTCTTTCAGCAGGAGACTGGGTGGGAGACAATGTGAAGGAACTGGATCCACTGTCAGCAACCCAATCTACTATCGCCTGTACTTGTTCAGGCCTCACCATCCGTAGAGCAGCATTAGGCCCGACTAAATACCGCTGCAGGTTTTGTCGCCTATTCGCACCTGAGGAAGGGGTTTCACTTGTGTGTGTAGCTGGGACAGATCGACCACGTCATCTCCCTGCAACAGGAGCTCCACCAGCAGCACCACGACCTGGGCCGCGTCCCTTATTTGACGCTCTCCTCATATTTTTCAAATTTAGGATCTTGCCATAAATGGGTGTTTAATTAATAGTAGAATAGAACGACAGTATGTAAAGGGTGTATCTCACACGGTCTGAACCAGATTAGGCCTCAATTAAAGATTTTTTTGCCCACAATGGCTGTATTTCAAATGCCTGAATCAAACCCCTGTATGTAGAGGGTGTATCTCACAGGGCCTGAACCAGTGTAGGCAAGAACTCAAGATTTCTTTTCACAAAATGGCTGTATTTCAAATGCCCGAATCAAACCCCTGTATGTAGAGGGTGTATCTCACATGGCCTGAACCAGTGTAGGCCTGAATTAAAGATTTATTTTCACAAAATGGCTGTATTTCAAATGCTTGAATCAAACCCCTGTATGTAGAGGGTGTATCTCACACGGCCTGAACCAGTGTAGGCCTAAAATAAATATTTCTTTGCCCAAAATGGCTGTATTTCAAATGCCTGAATCAAACCCCTGTATGCGGAGGGTGTATCTCACACGACCTGAACCAGTGTAGGCCTGAATTAAAGATTTCTTTGCACAAAATGGCTGTATTTCAAATGCCTGAATCAAACCCCTGTATGTAGAGGGTGTATCTCACAGGGCCTGAACCAGTGTAGGCCTGAATTCAATATTGATGCACCAAATGGCGGTATTTCAAATCTCTGAATCTAACCCAAATGTATTAAGGGTGTATCTCACAATGACATATGCATAAAAGGCTGCCAAATAAACTTTTTTTTGCCCATACGGGTGTTTGTTTAATAACTCAATATGGCAGCAGTATATAAGCCAGAAATTTCAAACGTGCTTATGCTGCAAGGCCTGAAATATTGTGTATTTTGCCCCAAAAAGGGTGTTTTATTAATGAAATAATATAAGCCCTGTATATACAGGGTGTATCTCACACGGCCTGACCCACTGTAGGCCTGAATTCAATATGGGTGCACCAAATGGCGGTATTTCAAATCTCTGAATCTAACCCAAATGTATTAAGGGTGTATCTTACAATGACATCTGCATCAATGGCTGCCAACTAAAAATTTTTTGCCCAAACGAGTGTTTGTTTAACAACTGAATTTGACAACAGTATATAAGCCTGTAATTTCACACGTGCTGATGCTGCAAGGCCTGAAAATAGTGTTTTTTAGCAAAAAAGTGTTTTGAAAAACCCAAGAAAATGATGGCTGTATTTCTAGCTTAAATTGCACACTGACTAATCCAGATGTTGTAGATTGCCAAAAAAGTGCTTTTTTGGTAACAGAATATGAAAGCTGTATATATTAAACTTGAATTTAATACTTGCAGATCAGGAAAATACAGCTTTTTGTCAAAAAAGTGTGTTTTTAAAACTCCAGAAAATGATAGGTGTATTTCTAGCTTAAATTGCACACTGACTAATCCAGATGTTGTATATTGCCAAAAAAAGTGTTTTTTTTTGGTAACAGAATATGAAAGCTGTATATATTAAACTTGAATTTAACACTTGCAAATCAGGAAAATACAGTTTTTTGGCAAAAAAGTGTGTTTTTAAAACCCCAGAAAATGATGGGTGTATTTCTAGCTTAACCCCTTTAGGACACATATTTCACCTTAAGGACCAGGCCATTTTTTGCAAATCTGACCAGTGTCACTTTAAGTGATGATAACTTTAAAACACTTTGACTTATCTAGGCCATTTTGAGATTGATTTTTCGTCACATATTGTACTTCATGACACTGGTAAAATGAAGTAAAAAAAAATTATTTTTATTTATAAAAAAAAAAACGAATTTACCAAAAAATTTTAAAAATTGAAAATGATCAAGTTTCAATTTCTCTACTTCTATAATACATAGTAATACCTACAAAAATAGTTATTACTTTACATTCCCCATATGCCTACTTTATGTTTGGATCAATTTGGGAATGATATTTTATTTTTGGGGGATGTTACAAGGCTTAGAAGTTTATAAGCAAATCTTGAAATTTTTCAGAAATTTTCAAAAACCCACTTTTTAGGGACCAGTTCAGGTCTGAAGTCACTTTGTGAGGCTTACATAATAGAAACTACCCAAAAATTACCTCATTCTAGAAACTACACCCCTCAAGGTATTCAAAACTGATTTTACAAACGTTGTTAACCCTTTAGGTGTTCCACAAGAGTTAATGGCAAATGGTGATAAAATTTCAGAATTTAGATTTTTTTGCAAATTTTCCATTTTAATCAATTTTTTACAGTAACAAAGCAAGGGTTAACAGCCAAACAAAATGCTATATTTATTGCCCCGATTCTGTAGTTTGCAGAAACACCCCATATGTGGCCGTAAACTACTGTACGGGCACACAGTAGGGCGTAGAGGGAAAGGTGCGCCATATGGTTTTTGGAAGGCAGATTTTGCTGGACTGGTTTATTTACACCATGTCCCATTTGAAGCCCCCCTGATGCACCCCTAGAGTAGAAACTCCATAAAAGTGAATTCATCTAAGAAACTACACCCCTCAAGGTATTCAAAACTGATTTTACAAACTTTGTTAACCCTTTAGGTGTTGCACAAGAGTTATTGGCAAATGGAGATGAAATTTGCAAATTTAAATTTTTTGGCAAATTATCAATTTTAATCCATTTTTTCCAGTAACAAAGCAAAGGTTAACAGCCAAACAAAATGCTATATTTATTGCCCCAATTCTGTAGTTTGCAGAAACACCCCATATGTGGCCGTAAACTACTGTACGGGCACACAGTAGGGCATAGAGGGAAAGGTCCGCCGTATGGTTTTTGGAAGGCAGATTTTGCTGGACTGGTTTTTTTGAGACCATGTCCCATTTGAAGCCCCCTGATGCACCCCTAGAGTAGAAACTCCATAAAAGTGACCCCATCTAACAAACTACACCCCTCAAGGTATTCAAAACTGATTTTAAAAACTCTGTTAACCCTTTAGGTGTTCCACAAGATTTAATGGAAAATAGAGATACAATTTAAAAATTTCACTTTTTTGGCACATTTTCCATTTTATTTTTTTTTTTCCAGTTACAAAGCAAGGATTAACAGCCAAACAAAACTCAATATTTTTGGCTCTGATTCTGTAGTTTACAGAGACACCCCATATGTGGTCGTAAACCGCTGTACGGGCACACGGCAGGGCGCAGAAGGAAAAGAATGCCATACGGTTTTGGAAGGCAGATTTTGCTGGACTGGTTTTTTTGACACCATGTCCCATTTGAAGCCCCCCTGATGCACCCCTAGAGTAGAAACTCCAAAAAAGTGACCCCATTTTAGAAACTACGGGATAGGGTGGCAGTATTGTTGGTACTAGTTTAGGGTACATATGATTTTTTGCTTGCTCTATATTACACTTTTTGTGAGGCAAGGTAACAAGAAATAGCTGTTTTGGCACCGTTTTTATTTTTTGTTATTTTCAAAATTCATCTGACAGGTTAGATCATGTAATATTTTTATAGAGCAGGTTGTCACGGACGCGGCGATACCTAATATGTATACTATTTTTTTTATATATGTAAGTTTTACACAATGATTTCAGTTTTTGTGTCTCCATAGTCTGAGAGCCATAGTTTTTTCAGTTTTTGGGCAAATATCTTGGGTAGGGTAATATTTTTGCGGGATAAGATGACGGTTTGATTGGCACTATTTTGGGGTGCGTATGACTTTTTGATCACTTGCTATTACACTTTTTGTGATGCAAGGTGACAAAAAATGGCTTTTTTTACACCGTTTTTTTTTGTTTTTTTACAGTATTCATCTGAGGGGTTAGATCATGTAATATTTTTATAGAGCAGTTTGTCACGGACGCGGCGATACCTAATATATATACTATTTTTTTTATTTATGTAAGTTTTACACAATGATTTCATTTTTGAAACAAAAAAAATCATGTTTTAGTGTCTCCATAGTCTGAGAGCCATAGTTTTTTCAGTTTTTGGGAAAATATCTTGGGTAGGGTATGATTTTTGAGGGATGAGATGACGGTTTGATTGGCACTATTTTGGGGTGCGTATGACTTTTTGATCGCTTGCTATTACACTTTTTGTGATGTAAGGTGACAATAAATAGCTTTTTTTACACCGTTTTTTATTTTTTTTACAGTATTCACCTGAGGGGTTAGGTCATGTGATAATTTTATAGAGCAGGTTATTACGGACGCGGCGATACCTAATATGTATACTTTTTTTTTATTTATGTAAGTTTTACACAATTATTTTATTTTTGAAAATAAAGCAAAAAAGTGTCTCCATATTCTGAGAGCTATAGTTTTTTCAGGTTTTGGGCGATTATCTTAGGTAGGGTCTAATTTTTTGCGGGATGAGGTGACGGTTTGATTGGTACTATTTTGGCTTACATTCGACTTTTTTGATCACTTTTATTACTTTTTTGGGAAGTAAGGTGGGAAAAATTTTAATTTCATCATAGTTTTTTTTTTTTTATGGCATTCACTGTTTGGGTAAAGTAACATGACCGTTTTATATATCAGGTCGTTACGGACGCGGTGATATCAAACATGTGTAGGGAATTTTATTTTTTTCATTTTTAATCAGTGATAAATGTGTTTTTTTACATTTTTTTGACCCAGACCCACTTGGTTCTTGAAGATCCAGTGGGTCTGATGTCTGTATAATACAGTACAGTACACTATATAGTGTACTGTACTGTATTTTCACTTTACAAAGTCTGATTAGACTTCTGCCTTTAGCAGAAGTCTAATCAGCACCATGGACAGCCTCTGATCAGTACCATGGACAGCCGGATGCCTGTGAAGGCGTCCGGTTGCCATGGTTAACCATCACTTGCTGCCACAGCAGAGCAGTGGGTGATGGGGAGGGAGGGGGGCCCCCTCCCTCTCCCATCGGGGGCTGAAAAGGCACAGCAGCCCCCGATGGGAGAGGGAGTGAGCTCCCTCCCTCTTAACCTTTTCCATACAACGGTCCCTACAGGCCGCGGCATGGAAGGGGTTAAACGCATGGCATCTGTGCCAGCACAGATGTCAGGCGTTTCGAGCAGAGTGTCAGAAATGTGCTGACACTCTGCAAACCGCTCGGCTATCCTGAGAGAGGGGGCGGGCGGATGATCGCATGCTTGCCCGCCCCCCCAAGCACTACCTGCACAGCCCGCCCTTCCTGCTGCACTCCCCGCACCCCCTCCCGCTGCACCCGCCGGCAGATAACAAAGAGGGCAGCAGGGGGGTTAAACATTAAAATAAAGCTTATTTGAAGTTTCTGATCCCCGCGGTCTGTGACCGCGGGGATCAGAAACTTCCGAAACCGCAGCAAACCGCAGGTCTGAATTGACCTGCCGTTTGCTGCGATCGCCGACATGGGGGGGGTCACAGGATCTCCCGGCGCATTTAGCCAAGGTGCCTGCTCAATGATTTGAGCAGGCTCCGGGTTCCGATCACCGCCTGCTGGGCGGCGGTGATCGGGACTATACATGACGTACCGGTACGTCATGTGTCCTTAAGTACCAGGACAACATGCCGTACCGATACGTCATGTGTCCTTAAGAGGTTAAATTGCACACTGACTAATCCAGATGTTGTAGATTGCCAAAATAGAGTTTTTTTGGTAACAGAATATGAAAGCTGTTTATATTAAACTTGAATTTAAAGGGCTTCTCTCACCCCACTAAACTAATATTTTTTTTTTTGTGTACTTATAATCCCTATCCTGCCATATTGCCATACATTATGTTATTAATAATTTTCGTTCAGTAGATTTTGAAAAAAACTTATTTTTATGATATGCTAATTACCTTTCTACCAGCAAGTACGGCGTCTACTTGCTGGTAGCAGCCGCAGAAAACCGCCCCCTCCGTCTGTTGATTGACAGGGCCAGCCGCGATCTCCTCCTCCGGCCAGCCCTGTCAGCATTTCAAAAATCGTGCGCATTGCCTCCCTATATTACCATTAACCCTTGCCTCAACCATATTCTGCATTAACCCCTGCAGTACCCACTGTTCTATAGATCCATATACCTGTCCAACCATATTACCCCTGCTGCCCTGTACCCTTGGTTTACAGACCCCAGTCTATACCCCCTGCATTCCCTGTAACCCTGAGGTTCCTTGCCCACTGTACCCTTTTTAACCCCTGGTGTATCTACCCCTGCATTGGCCATAATACCTCTTTCTGCCTTGTAGGGACAGTACATAGCCAGGTTGGGTGGGCTGCTGCTGATATAACGTGTGTGTGAGTGTATTTTTAGGTAGATTTGTGGGGTGGAATTGTGTATTTTACTGTGTGTAGCGTAGTTTAGGTATATTGCAGTGTTGTTATATATTACTGTGTGCGACCATAGGTATATATATTTATATGTCCTTTGATATAAATATATATGATTATAGCACTAATTAGACTGTAAACTTGTTATTGTGTTAATAAATATACTTTATTGTTCATGACACAGCGTATAGTCATTTATTGTAGTAGTCGCCACCGCAGTAGTAGTATAAGGGAATGTAGCATGTAGTTCAGGGAATTAGGTAAGGCAACAGAGGTAGTTTCTTGTAAGGTATAAATAGGCGGAGTCATCAATAGACGATTCATTGTCTATTTATGAATATTAAATATTGATATTAACCAAAAAATAATTAATATTAACAGCCAAACTTTATCTCCAGGTGAGATCTGAGGTGGAGGCCTGAAGTTGCAGTCAGCAAATCTCTTCATCCGGGCTAAGGTGTGTAGAAGAGTTACCTCAATTTCCTGCCGGATCTGCAAAAAGTTTTTAATGGAAGAGTCAGCTGCAGGTACAACAGACGAAACTGTGACAGGAAGAGGCATCATAGTTGGTGACCATACACAAGAAGGAAAGGAGACTTGCTGGTAGCCTCTCTAGAATAGTTATTATATGGAAATTCTGCCCACGGAAGCAAAGCAGCCCAATTATCTTGGCGTGCTTTAGTAAAGGGGCACAAGTAGTTGATTAAGATCTGGTTAATGCGTTCCACTTGACCATTGGTTTGCGTATGGTATGCAGATGAGAAGCCCAATTCGACATTTAGAAGGTTGCACAAATCTGTCCAATCAAATCTGTCTTTCACTCCCTGGTTAGACACGATATGTAAAGGGAACCCATGGAAAAGGAACATGTGCTGGATAAACAACTGCTAACTAGCTGGCAGAGGGTAGACTGGAGAAAGGTACAAAGTGAGCCATCTTTGAAAAACGATCTACTACCACCCAGATGACCATACAGCCAGTTGAAGCAGTCAAGTCTGTAATGAAGTCCATGGCAATGTGTTGCCACGTTGTTTCGGGCTCTTATAGAGGAAGGAGCATACTGTATTTGTTTTAGAGTCTTGTTTGAGCATACATAGGTGGTACAAACTGAAGCAAAATCCTGGATGTCTTGGGACATAGAATATCACCAATAGTGTTGGGAGATAAACTCTGATAGATAAACTCTGATAAACTCGGATGTTTTACAGAGGCCAGGATGACCCATGACTCTAGAGTGGTGAGTGAGTGTGTATAAATGATAACTGGGTGGTTGGTTCCTTCCAACAGATGACACCTCTCCTCTAAGGTCAACTTAATAGCCAGCAGCTCACGGTCCCCAATGGAGCAGTTTTTTTCATCAGAGGAGAAGAAGACACAGATGTATATTCTCCCCTTTTTGCAAGGGTACAGCTCCAGCAACTACAAAGGATGCATCCCCCTCAAGGAAGAATTTGTTGGCAGGGTCAGGATGGTGAAGAATGGTTGCAGAAGAGAAAGCCTGCAGGAGAGATTTTAAAGCTGCCTCTGCCTCTGGAGTCCATACTTTCAGATTGGCCCCTTTTTGGATAAGAGCAGAAATCGGTGCTGTCAAAGTCAATAAATGATGAATACATTGCCTGTAGTAAATGGCTAAAAATCTCAGAATGGCTTGTAGACCAGTAGGACGAGGTAAGGTTAGAACGGCAGACAGCTTCTTGGGGTGCATGGATGTATCTTTATTGGAAATATTTTAGATAAATAGATATTTGATATGTCAACTAAAATAATTCATTACTTTGATATCATTAAATGAACACATACTGTACATCACTTCTTACTTGGAGTTCCTTTTCTTTAGATGACTATCTTCCCAGATAACAGATGAAAGATAGGAGAAGATGACAGATGAATGTATTGCTGTACAATAATGTGCTTGACATTGCTGATTTCAGAATCCTGTTATGTCAGATATTTCCTTGCTGGCTATTTCAAGCTCGATATAGAAAATATCATCCAACCTTCTGTCTGAGAAAAGCATAAATTCTCTCCAAATAATCTGCTTAATAAATTGGGAAATTCATGCACGATAAAGAATAATCTGCAACATACGCTGTTTGTTCATGGAGCAGAGCTGCTTGACCTCAAATTGACATCACAGATACAGCCTACGGGACTTGAAAATGTTCTGAAAACAGATGAAAAACTAGGCTATTCCATGAAAAACCATTTGGCTTCTGTGTGCATGCTACTAACAGATTTTTCCACTGCCCTAAAACAGAGTAACAGCTATTTCAAGCTAAGCTCATAATGTGAGAATCAGACTCTCAATATGTTGCTATGCTTCAGCGCTATTACAGCACATCTAAAATGTTACCGCAGCTCTACCGCGGATCTATTTTGTACTGTACATACAGCTTATGCTTTATTATTATATTTAAATCTTTTGTAAAGAAAAGCAGAACCCAATAGACAATGACATTACTGTAAATATTTTAAAAAGGATACAGTATATTAAATGGAGTCTGTGAGCAGAAAATTCACTGATAAACCGGGCACAACGTCTTGTAAGGCTAGTTCAGTTAAATATAATGAAACCTTTTATTTCATTATGGAGATAAGTGCAACGAGGGTGGGCCCTAGCCACTCTGTGCACTGTTGCTCCTCCTGCTTCCTCTGCCAGCCCCTCCCTGTCCTTGATTGTCAAGGCCAGGTTCCTGCATAGTCATCCCTCCTGGCCCTTGCAATCAAGAAGGAGAGGGAGGGACTGGCAGAGGAAGCAGGAGGAGCAAAGGTGCACAGAGTTCTTTAGGCCCCCGTGGTGCACTTAACTTCATACAAACTAATAGTACAATCAGCCAGATTTACTCTAGATCTCTACATCTAGTGCAGGGAGGGGCGGGTCAGAAAGAGGTATGACTTTAAGGGTAAGGTAGCAGGCCTAAGATTGCGCCACAATTTTGGCATAAAAATCTGTCCCAGAGTAAGCCAACCATCTTCCTCCTGACAAAGCTCATAACGCGAAACGCGCGTTGAGGACTTCTTGCCATCAGCACTACATTGCTTAGACATGCATGGGTTTAAAATAACCCTGGCACATTCTGCATAATAGACAGTAGAGGGGCATTTTGTGTGAGGCATTCAGACTCCGCTGTTTAATATCCAGTATATAATTATGTAGTGTTGTATAGTGGCATACATTTTTGTATTCCCTACTAGTGAGTAATTATTTGTAATTTTTATCTTGGTATATCAATAAAAATTGATTGATTATTAAGGAACGTTTCACATTCTTATTAATTTGAAGTGATATTGCTAGTTTAGAGTGTTCCGGTGAGGTTCTGATCGGAATTGTTTTGGATCTATCTTGATGATAATTGGTCTAAACTTATGCCATCTACAGCATTAGTAAGTCTGGGCCTTTTTCTCCAAATTGCTTAAGTGAAAGGTATCCTTACATTCGGTAGAGCTAGCTCTACAAGACATTGTGCCTGGTTTATCATTGAATTTCCAGGTTTCCCATTGGAAAACTTTACTTTTAAACTAAGGAACTGCATTATCGGTAATTCTTTAATTTACCATTCTTCTCAGTACCAGATTTATATGTCATCACCCTGAAGGCACAGATCATGTATATCTGTATAATCTTCATCAGTGCCTACATATGTACATTCTCACCATCCTACTGTGTCTACACTGCGTGCAGAATTATTAGGCAAATGAGTATTTTGACCACATCATCCTCTTTATGCATGTTGTCTTACTCCAAGCTGTATAGGCTCGAAAGCCTACTACCAATTAAGCATATTAGGTGATGTGCATCTCTGTAATGAGAAGCGTGTGGAAAAACCAAGGCACAAAATAACTGCCCATGAACTGAGAAAAGTCAAGCATGCAGCTGCCAAGATGCCATTTGCCACCAGTTTGGCCATATTTCAGAGCTGCAACATCACTGGAGTGCCCAAAAGCACAAGGTGTGCAATACTCAGAGACATGGCCAAGGTAAGAAAGGCTGAAAGACGACCACCACTGAACAAGACACACAAGCTGAAACGTCAAGACTGGGCCAAGAAATATCTCAAGACTGATTTTTCTAAGGTTTTATGGACTGATGAAATGAGAGTGAGTCTTGATGGGCCAGATGGATGGGCCCGTGGCTGGATTGGTAAAGGGCAGAGAGCTCCAGTCCGACTCAGACGCCAGCAAGGTGGAGGTGGAGTACTGGTTTGGGCTGGTATCATCAAAGATGAGCTTGTGGGGCCTTTTCGGGTTGAGGATGGAGTCAAGCTCAACTCCCAGTCCTACTGCCAGTTTCTGGAAGACACCTTCTTCAAGCAGTGGTACAGGAAGAAGTCTGCATCCTTCAAGAAAAACATGATTTTCATGCAGGACAATGCTCCATCACACGCGTCCAAGTACTCCACAGCGTGGCTGGCAAGAAAGGGTATAAAAGAAGAAAATCTAATGACATGGCCTCCTTGTTCACCTGATCTGAACCCCATTGAGAACCTATGGTCCATCATCAAATGTGAGATTTACAAGGAGGGAAAACAGTACACCTCTCTGAACAGTGTCTGGGAGGCTGTGGTTGCTGCTGCACGCAATGTTGATGGTGAACAGATCAAAACACTGACAGAATCCATGGATGGCAGGCTTTTGAGTGTCCTTGCAAAGAAAGGTGGCTATATTGGTCACTGATTTGTTTTTGTTTTGTTTTTGAATGTCAGAAATGTATATTTGTGAATGTTGAGATGTTATATTGGTTTCACTGGTAAAAATAAATAATTGAAATGGGTATATATTAGTTTTTTGTCAAGTTGCCTAATAATTATGCACAGTAATAGTCACCTGCAAACACAGATATCCCCCTAAAATAGCTAAAACTAAAAACAAACTAAAAACTACTTCCAAAAATATTCAGCTTTGATATTAATGAGTTTTTTGGGTTCATTGAGAACATGGTTGTTGTTCAATAATAAAATTAATCCTCAAAAATACAACTTGCCTAATAATTCTGCACTCCCTGTATAGGTAAGTACAGCTCTGCTCATGTTCAGTTAAGGTTTGAGTAATGGGATATATGCCTCTGTGACAGCTCTCCTAGATCTATCAGCAGAGTACAGTCATCATTTGTGGGTTCCAGTATTCTGCCATTGGGGAGAGGGACTGTCATAGTCTATTAGAGTGCATTCACACAACAGAATTTTCGGTCCACATCTGATCTGCATTGATTGGCCAAGCCACAAATTATAGAACACGTGCTTCTCTTGTCCGTTTTGTAGACAAGAATGGGCATTTCTTTTTAATGGGGACCTGCTAAAAGTGTTGGGCGCACACAGACTGCATCCATATTTTGCGGACTGCAAAATGGATACAGTCATGTGAATGCCGCCTTATTCTTTTGACTTCTGCATTCTGTACAGCATCTCGCCCAAAGTAATAGTTACTTAAAACATGGCCATATTATGTATATACTCTGAGTCAGAATGCACTAATACACAAAACTTATTCATATGACCGTAGTCTTCTTCTGTGTGCTACCCACTTTTGAAAAGGACAGCCCATACAAGTCAATGGGGGCGTTCACACATCTGTTTTTTAAATGGATCCAGGTACCCAATCTGAAAAACTCATTGCACGTCCTATTCCGATCCATTTTTGAAAAGCCCGTTCTACTGATTGGAGTGAGAGAAAAATAGAATGCACGAGGAAGATTCCCGTCTTTCCCGAAAATTTTTATTGCAGATGGAAAATTGGAATGTAACCACTCATTTTGCTAAAATCAGTGTTGCGCAGCTCCCCCGAGTGCACAAGCTAGGGAGTCCTGACATATTAATGAGCTCCGGCCTCCCTCCGCCGCCAGCCGATGACTGACAGCTCTTTTTCTGTATAAGGAGAAAGCTGCCTAAAAGTAAAAAAGGAATGGACAAAACTAGGGCTTAGTTACCTCTTCCCTAGGGCTCCTTGCATGCCACTCATTCTGAATATTTGAATCATTAATGGAAAGGGGCGTACTTAAAATAATAACAGAAAGGAGTTAAATTGGTAAAGTCATACGTTCTGTGGAATAACAGGCATCAATTTAAAGACTATGTACACCTTTAAGGGGTAATTTTTTTTAGATCTCATTTTGCTCATTTTGGGCTAAAATCAACTCTTCTAATGGTCTTTGTTAAAAATATTGAGCCGTTCTATCACAAAGGATTACCTTCCTACCTGTGTGAATTGTACTCTCACTTTGTGCAGGTCATCTAATAAACTTTATCTCTAGATTACTAAAAGGTCATAAATAGGATTGAGGGAATCGAAGTATCCAAAATGAACTTCGATCCGAATGTCAGGAAACATTTGATTCACCGTGAAGCTGAATTTCCTCGTGCTACGTGGTAACGAATCAATTTTCTCTGAAATGGTTTAAAAAAAAATACATACTCACCTCATCCATTTAAGTGCGAAGAGGCCGCCACAGCCTTCTTGATTAAAGATTCCACTCGAAATCTCATGCGTGGTGACGGAGGCCATGGCAGCCTTATTGTGCTCAAATGGATAAGGGGAGTATATATATATTTTTTTATTTTTATGGCTTAACCCCTGAAAGCCCTCACTATTATTCTCAGATGCTGCGTACAGCAATGAACATGGTATCTGAGGGGTTCAATAACGGGGGCAGTGCAATCGCCATTCCCAGTTATTGCGCCCACTACTTACAAAGAAATGCAAATGCAACGTAATTTGTCACAAAGCGAAATTCTTTGTGGAATTCTACAAAGCAGCAGAATCAAATTTTTAAAAACTTCGCTTAACACTAGTCATAAACACTTGGTGAGATAAGAATAAAAAATGGATAAGAGATACGGACTGGCACTCTAAATGTGTGGATAGATACTATAACAATATAGTGCATTAAGTGATCACAAATATTTAATAACAATTAAGTTAAAAGCACAATAAAAATCACAATAAAAAAATAAAAATAAAATGAGCATACAATAATCTGTAGTTTGAGTGAATGAAGCACTCAAAGAGCGTGCATATAAAGTTCCTTGAGACAATGCATATGAAGTTCTTTGAAATGACACTTATAGTGGTATGAATCTCTGTGTTATTTTCATAAGAAATACAAAATGCAGTTGCTGTAAGTAAAAGGCCACTTGTTGGCAAATGGTTGTAGGTACCGTCTTGCAGGACGGATCCTTGGTAAGGATAAATAGTCCCAGTTTGTTGGTACTAAATGTCCGGACCTGGTTTCCACCGATGGTTATAGGTAAAGTGCTATCACACTGGATGTAAATAGGTGGATAGGTCTTACCTTCTCCTTTCAGGTTTCGGCTTGGTGTATCCAATATTTCGGCTTACATACCCGATGTTAAAATCTCTGTTGTGCTTGTTGTCCCAGCACGCTCATGCGGACGCCGGCGTGTCACGTGGTCTGTGAAGGGATTTCAACTTGTATCTCACAGCGAAGTCTTGAGGGAACTGATGCCGTGAGTCTGATGAAAAATCTTCTTATTGTATTTGGAGCGCTCCAATTGTTCAGATATCTTTAACAGACTATGTGATCATCTGTGTAGAGGCCTCTTTTCGTTGTTAGTCCGATGAAAGTTATCAGCTTTCACACCAGACGCGTTTCGGGGACCTCTTACCCCTTCCTCAGTGGCAGCCACTGATCAGTAGTAGTGTTGATCGTGAATATTCAAATCGCGAAATTTTTATCGACAATATCGGCACTTCGTAATCACGAATATTCTAGATTTTTGTTTTCATCAGTGAGTGAGGTGAGTGAGGTTCTGTACATGCACAGGATTTGGGGCGTGAGTTCGGGAGGAGGGTAGGATCTTTATATTCTGTCACTCTTATTACGGGAGGTGGGGTTAGGAATGGAAAGTCATGAGGTAAGCATTTAATTTACATAACTTGAAAAAAGCGAAAGTTCACTGTAAAAGTACTTAGAGGTGTTTAAAAAAAAAATAACTAGGATGATGAGGGTGGGGGAGAACTATCTCAGAATGTCGATGATTCTTATGGTTAAAAACCGGTGACAGGTTCCCTTTAAGGTAGGAGGGTGGCACATGTCGCACATGTTGGTTATAGTGCATTTCCTTCTGAAACACAGGTGAAATTTGGTCTGATGATACATACTTTGATTAAAAAGTTGATTAGAGAGGGAAAATCACATAGAGAAGTGCAGGAAATTACCGGCCTTACCTCAATCCCATAGAGAACTTGTGGGGTGAAGTTAAAATTTTTTATATATAAGCCAAACCCAAATATGCAAAACAACTGAGGAATGTAGTCCAATTGTCCCGGGCTGGAATACCTGTTCAGAGGGACCAGAAGTTTGTTGACTCCATGCAAGATAGATGTCAAGCAGTTCTGAGAAACAATGGTCATGCCACTAAATACCAGTTCTGTAATTCAAAGTAAGGTGAAATCTCAAACATTTTTTCAGTTTAAAAGTTTTAAGTTTTTAAAGAAAAATGCTGAAGCTGCTATTTTTGTGAACAGCCTAATATTCCCATTTCTTTAAGTCATGTAAAGGATTAACACAAACTGGAGAAATGTTATTGTGTTGATTTGGAATTTAATTTGTTGTATTTCCAGCGGATTCACATTTATGAAAATAAAAGTTATTACATTGATTTTGGGATTTATTTGCTTTTTTAAATTCACTGCTATTTTTTGAACACTACTGTAAGTGTAATCTGTCTATATGTCACCTTAGTCTCCATTAGTATTCTGAAGGTGAGCAGTGTGATGTATGTAGTACTGCTAAGCCCATCTATATACATTAGCGTGTGGATGAGAGCTGTACTCATTTCACCTCCCACTGTATTCAGTTAAAAAAAAAAAAAACTTTGAATCCAGCCAGCAGTAAATGCTACGTCCAGGATGCATTCAAATACTTCCTCTTCATAAAATAAAGACATATTTCAGGGTTGTGTGATGGAAACAACAGGAAGCTCAATAGCTGAATAACAATTCACAGGCTAAATGCTTGCAATTGTTGAATACATATTGGCAACATTATTCCTGTACAGGATGTGCTTAGAGGAGGACATGGCATTGACCCTTTCAAGACCAAGCCAGTTTTAACCTTAAGGACCAGACCGATTTTTGCAAATCTGATTTGTCACTTTATGTGGTACTGTAATAATATTGGAATGCTTTTACTTATCCAAGTCATTCTGAGACTGTTTTCTCGTGACACATTGTACTTCATGTTAGTGGTAAATTCGATATGGTAGAGTCGATATGTTTTAACTTTATTCATAAAAAAAATGTAACTTTTGAAATTTGAATTTCTCTGCTTTTAAGACAAATAGTGATACCTCATAAAATAGTCATTCACCATATCTATACTTTATGCTGACATCATTTTGTCAATGTCATTGTATTAGGATGTTTTCAAGAAAATGTACAAAACTCACTTTTTTTAAGGACCAATTTAGTTATGAAGTCACTTTGTGGGGCTTACATAATAAAAAACCACACATAAATGATCCCATTTTGGAAACTGCACTTCTTAAATTATTTAAAACTGGTTTGACAAACTTTGTTAACCCTTTAGATGCTCCACAAGAATTAAAGGCAAATGGAGGTGAAATTTCACTGGGTGGTCCAGTTTTGATTCCAACAGGTATTCTCCTCAACTTGCCATCTGCTCTCCCCGCGCTGTGGGACTATGTCTCACGCTTCTGATATTGTGGAGGCCTTGGTCAATGATAATGCCACCAGACTGTCCAAAGGGGGTAGCATCCCGTCATTACGGAATTGGACCGTATTTCAGATTTTCCATTTTAATCCATTTCTCCTGTAACATAGCAAGAGTTAACAGCAAAACAAACCTCAATATTTTTTACCCAGATTCTGTAGTTTGCAGACACACCCCATATGTGGTTGTAAACCATTGTATGGGCACACATCAGGGCTCAGAAGGGAAGGAGCGCCATAGGTTCTTTTGGAGGACACATTGTACTGGAATGGTTTTCAAGTGCCATGTCATGTTTTAAGAGACACTAATGTACCCCTACAGTAGAAACCCCATATAAGTGACCCCATTTTGGAAACTCTACCCCTTAATGTATTTATTGAGGGGTGTACTAACCATTTTGACCCCACAGACATTTCATAGAATTTCGAAACACTTGGCAGTGAAAATGAAAATTTTTATTTCTTCCACTAAAACTAAAAAGCACCTCACAATTTGTTAATCATTTTCTCCTGAATAAGGTAACACCCCATATGTGTTCATAAACTGCTATATGAGTGCACAACAGGGCTCAGGAGGTAAAGAGCACCATATAGATTTTGGAGGGCAGATTTCACTGAAATAATTCTCAATCACCATGCTGCATTTGAAGTCACCCTGGGGTACCCCTACAGTGTAGCTTTCAAAAAAGTGACCTCATTTCAGAAACTATACACCTCAGGGAATTTATTGAGCAGTGTAATAACCACTTTGACCCTCCAGGCTTTTCACAGAATTTAGAAACACTTGGCTATGAAAATTAAAAATTTAATTTCTTCCAATAAAAAGTTGCATAAGCCCCAGATTTTTCATTTTCACAAGAAGTAACAGGAAAGGCATATCACAATTTGTTAATAATTTTCTCTTAAATATGGCAACAGCGCATATGTGGTCATAGACTGCTGTTCGGGCACCAAGTAGGGCTCAGAAGGGAAGGAGCACCATATGGGTATGGAGCTCCTGATGAAACACTGCAAATTATAGTGTGGAAACATGTCAAGCACCTTCACCTGCCTCTGAGCACCTTCACCTGCAGCTAGCCATACCAGCAATACTATTCTTTGAGAATTATATAGACAGAGCTAGAGTAACTTAGTATGTATAAAAGGAATGATACAGCTGAGTGAGGGAACTGTGCAGGCACGTGTATGACCTTCCAACAGAGCACAGATCCCAGTCCACTCTCTCTCAAACTGTGTCTAACCAGGGAGGGATTATTTGTCCATGTGCATAAGATTGCTAGGGGCACAATCCCCCTGATTTGTTTGTATGGTGTGATTGGGGTAAGTGGGAAGACAAGTGGGCTGTATTTCATTTTATTTGTACCAAGACATATTGCATCATCAGTGGTCAGCTGTGTCTGATATTCATGGTGAAGCAGGACACAAATTGCGGGTCCGCAACACACCAGCCCGGCACCCCCATAGAAATGCGTATTCCTTGTCGGGTGGTAATAATTCAATTAAGAATTATTAATTATGGTCATAAAAATTATTAACCATAAAAAAATAAAATTTATAAAATTTGTCATAAATTCTTAAAATCATGACCTGGTGAATTGTAGACAACCTAATTGATACAATTCACATCTGAGTCCGACTATTTCCTCAGATAAATAAGTTATTTTTGATGTGAGATGATGTTAATGATAAAATGTAGTTCTACATTATACAATAATACACAGGTATATTGGTTACAAGATTATAAACATATATAAGTAAATAAACACAAAAATACATGCAAATGAATATACATAGCGTTAATATAAAGCATTAGAAGCTTAACAATACATGTGAGTGGAAATAACTTGTCACATTATAATCAAGCTATTATTAGGTTAGGATATCAAAATATGAACATAAGTTAAATATATTACTTCTGTTCAGAGAAAACCTCATGATATCAAGATGGGCATGTCTAATCCTAGACATCAATATAGAATGCTAAATACATTCCACCCCCCTCTAACCAACTACACATCACTTGACTTCAAGATGGGCAAATCCATCCAAGGATATAACTTAGAAGACATAACTGTATCCTTCCACCCCATCCTGGACTATTTTCACATATATAACTTTGGTAAGACTATTAAGACAAATAACAGGGATCTAGGATTTTGCTAGACCATATCTTAAATGGAAGGACTTGAAATAAGTCCTTCCTGTGGGAATCCATCACTTAGCTTGGCGAAGAATGTTCTATCAATATATATATATATATATATATATATATAAGCAATCATTTAATGATTTGCTAGATTATGAGTCTAGATTCTTCTGCAGGTAGAATGAAGCCTCACAATATCCTAAGACTACATCTCAATATGGAGATGATCAATTAATTTAATTATTTATTTATTCGCCAATCTAGATGGTATAATTTCACCCACACTATCAAATTAGTCTTAATAAAATAAAATATAATTTTCTGTGTCTCTTACCAAGTCCTAGTAGGAATCTCACTTCTGCACCTAGGAAAGCTGGGTGGTCCATCATAGCGCATCTCACCATGGCTTTCATCTTGATAAACCCCTCTAGAGAGCTCAACTTCTCTTCTCTCTCTCTTTTCTCCTTTTCTCTTTTTTTCTTCCTCCTGTGTATGGCTTATGATCCCAAACTTATCAGTTAGACACACCTTCCTAGTTTGGAACTTTCCAATCATTGTCGGATGGGCGTGACCATTGATAAAAATTGTGACATCATAACCTTACCCAGAATGCACTTTTGCTACTGTTGTAATGTCACCTACTGATACCTAGGTGGCACTACTGTATAAGCTATTTGCATCATAGTATAAAGGGTTAACTTATATAAGTCTGAATATACATTTTGACCTTAGAAGCTTTAATTCAAAGCCATAGGGATTAATTCTGACACTTGTAGCAATTAGAGACAGACCTCTAGGCGTCTCTTTAAACGTTTCTCACACTGCTAATTTATGGATTGTAAATGGCCTTGTTTTCTCACAGAGATATCAGTACCTCCTCTGTCATACCAAAGATGTGATTAATTGTTACAAAACACACATCTTCACAGACACTCTTCTAATGAGAAATATATATATAATATACTGGATACATGTTGTCTTCGTAACATATAACAATCTAATATAAACAAATATATATATATGTCCTACTGATTGTCTTATGCTAAGGACTAACTAAGGCTCATTAAATGAATACATACATATTATATATTTTGCTTCATTAATAAATGCCTAATTGTATAGGTAATTATCACCAGCTGCATAGAGCTCATCTTTATCTCCCATCATAAATTTAAAAGTAGACAAGGAGGCCTCTTCTCAGACTGGTACATTCATGAGAAGAATAACACTAAAGCTTTGTGTGACCTTAATTTGGCCTACTCAAGACATACAAAATTGTAACTATAGTCGAGCATGGCTCTTAAAGGCAATGAACATCCATCTTGACAATAATGAATTGGATATGAATGTATTTACCTATGAAAAGGCACAACATCCTGTCCGCAAGCTGCGGACAAGAATAGGACATGCTCTATCTTTTTGCGGAGCTGTGGACCCAAAGATCGGGGCCGCGCACCGCAAATGCGGATGCGGACAGCACACGGTGTGCTGTCCGCATCCATTGCGTCCCCATAGAGAATGAATGGGTCCGCACCCGTTCCGCAAAATTGCGGAATGGATGCGGACCCATTTTGCGGACGTGTGAATGGAGCCTAATAGTGAACACTCTCAGTGAAAACTGGCCCACACATTACCATATACCTGGCCAATTATCTGGCATCTTACATTAAATAGTTAATTTAAATAAAGGTATTTTTAGGTTTTTTTTCACAGTAAACCGTCTTTGCCAGGCAGTGATTATATTTCTTTAGTCCTGACAGAAATATATTTACCTAAGGGCTCTTTCACACTTGCGTTCTTTTCTTCCGGCATAGAGTTCCGTCGTCGGGGCTCTATGCCGGAAGAATCCTGATCAGTTTTATCCTAATGCATTCTGAATGGAGTGAAATCCGTTCAGGATGCACCAGGATGTCTTCAGTTCCGGAACGGAACGTTTTTTGCCCGGAGAAAATACCGCAGCATGCTGCGCTTTTTGCTCCGGCCAAAAATCCTGAAGACTTGCCGCAAGGCCGGATCCGGAATTAATGCCCATTGAAAGGCATTGATCCGGATCCGTCCTTAAGCTAAACGTCGTTTCGGCGCATTGCCGGATCCGACGTTTAGCTTTTTCTGAATGGTTACCATGGCTGCCGGGACGCTAAAGTCCTGGCAGCCATGGTAAAGTGTAGCGGGGAGCGGGGAAGCAGCATACTTACCGTCCGTGCAGCTCCCGGGGCGCTCCAGAGTGACGTCAGGGCGCCCCAAGCGCATGGATCACGTGATCGCATGGCACGTCATCCATGCGCATGGGGCGCTCTGACGTCATTCTGGATCGCCCCGTGAGCCGCGCGGACTGTAAGTATACCGCTCCCCCTCTCCCCGCTCCTACTATGGCAACCAGGACTTTAATAGCGTCCTGGCTGCCATGGTAACACTGAAAGCATTTTGAAGACGGATCCGTCTTCAAATGCTTTCAGTACACTTGCGTTTTTCCGGATCCGGCGTGTAATTCCGGCAAGTGGAGTACACGCCGGATCCGGACAACGCAAGTGTGAAAGAGGCCTTAGCTGTGATTACTATTGAGCATTTTGACCTAACAGGTGTTTTGCAAAAAGGAAAGATTGTGCAAAGTGAAAATTGCAATTTTTACATAGATATGCCATTCCAGTGCCTAATATGCTGTGCCCAGCCTATGCCAGTGTGAAAAGTCAGGCTTCTAATTATTATACTGAGCTTCCTAGTTTTATAAACACCCTACATGCACCCCTAATCTTTTTTCTGCACATATATCGGTGCTCAGGAGTAAAAGAGCACCATGCACATTCAAGACCCAGTTTGGTGATTTACGCATATTTTCCTGACAACTGTTGAGGTTCTGGCGGTGAGATAATAAATGGAACCCCCTTGAAGTGACCCAATTTAGCAAATTACACCCCTTTAGGGTCCATTCACACATCCGTAGTGTATTGCGGATCTGCAAATTGCGGATCCACAATACACCCGGCCGGCACCCCCATAAAAATGCCTATTCTTATCTGCAATTGCGGACAAGAATAGGACATGTTCTATTTTTTTCCGGAGCCGTGGACCGGAAGATCGGCGGAGCGCTCCGGAAATGCAGATGCAGACAGCACACTATGTGCTGTCCGCATCCATTCCGTCCCCATAGAGAATGAATGGGTCCGCACCCGTTCCGCACAATTGCGGAGCGGATGCAGACCACAATTGCGGACGTGTGAATGGAGCCTTAAGGTATTTATTAAGGGGTGGAATGAGCATTTTGCCATCACAGGTGTTTTGCAGAAATTAATGAGCAGGGGACGGTGCAAAATGAAAGTTTTCCACAGATATGGTATTTCAGTGCCCAATATGCTGTGCCCAGCTTGTGCCATCTGAGACACACCACTCCCTTAAAATTGTTAGGTGGGTTTGACTGGGAACTAAAATGCCATAAATGTATATGTAAGCTATTGTTTGGGTACGCTGCAGGATTCAGAGGGGAAAGACCACCTTATGGACTTTGCAGCACAGATTTTGATGGAATGGTTTACGGGCACCATGTTGCTATTGAACACCCTCTGGGGTGCCAGTACAGCCATTTTTTGACAATCATATGTTTATTTTTCTCTTGAGGGGGCTGTATGAGGATTTATTTTTTGTGGGATAAGTTGCCCTTGTAATTGGTTCTATTTTGGGATACATACGACTTTTTGATCACTTTTTATTTTGCTTTTGGGGAAGATAGCAATTTTGTCACTAATTGTTGAGGTTTGTTATTGCAGCAAACACCATGTTATTTTGCTGGTCAAGTTGATTACCAGTTTTATATAGGTTTTTTATGTTTTAACGGTGAACGTTGTAGGAATTACAACAGTTTGCATATGTGCCTCCCACTTGTTAAGGGACCAAAAGTAATGGGACAATTGGCTTCTCAGCTGTTCCATGGCCAGGTGTGTGCAGTAGAGGCCTGGCAGAGCATCACCAGGGATGAAATCCAGCATCTGGTGATGTCTATGCGTTCCAGACTTCAGGCTGTAATTGACTGCAAAGGATTTGCAACCAAGTATTAAAAAGTGAAAATTTGATTTATGATTATTATTCTGTCCCATTACTTTTGGTTCCTTAACAAGTGGGAGGCACATATGCAAACTGTTGTAATTCCTACACCGTTCACCTGATTTGGATGTAAATATCCTCAAATTAAAGCTCACAGTTAAAGCACATCTAGTTCGTTTCATTTCAAATCCATTGTGGTGGTGTATAGAGCCAAAAATATTAGAATTGTGTCACTGTCCCAATATTTATGGACCTGACTGTATACACGTACAATGGTTATAGCGAGGTTCTCCATTCTCATCTCACTAGATCGTGTTCAGTCATTTTCAGATACGAAATTATGGCGTTAGTTCGCTTCATACCGCAACAGACTACGCATAGCACGCTCGTATATATTCATCAATCTCATTGCCGTTTCCTTATCCATTTAAGTATGTTTTTTCGTTCTCCGCCACTGGGGCTACCGGTACGATAGTCTCAGTTCCCAATATCACTCCGGCTCACTTCATATTGGCTAACACCAAAAAAGATATCCTTGAAGGCAGGGGCGTCAACTTGGCTTCCTTGTTGATTGCTACCCGGGATTTCTCAGACAGCAAAGTCATCGCGTGCGGTGATGTTTCAGTGGTACTTAGGGGCCGTGATCTCAGGTTGAATAGAAAGCTTACCATCCCTGAGTTTGTTCTAGCTTTTAGCCTATATAGGGATGTGATTTGCTCTGTACGACCCGACCGGAGGGAAGAATTAGATCTCTATCTCAGGGCAACCGAGTTGGGGTACAAATATGATGGTAGTTTGTTCTACGACTATCACTGTTCCTTTTCCGCTAAGGCTGCTGCGGCCCTTAGTCAGTTTCAATTCGGCACGAACTGGGCTAATATCGACACTGAGATATTTTGTAGACATTTTGCTGGCCTTAGGGCTCCTGCTTGTCCCCTATGCCAGTCCATCTACCATACAGCAGAATGGTGTCACAAAGCTGCCTCAAGTGTCGATAGCAGCGTTTCCGCACAGCCATCTGGGTACTCTGAACCCCAGAAAACCTCCAGTTTAGTCGATAAGTTAGGGAGGCCCATAAAACACCTCGGCCGGTCTCAGATCTGCAATAACTTTAATTTTCCTCCTGCAATTACAGTCAGTGTAGTCTATTACATGTTTGTGTTAATTGCTTCAGAGCCCACCCCAAATCGGTCTGTACATTAAAGTTGGATAAGTCATATTTAAGTGTCGTTAACATTGATTGCTTGCTGCATTTCCTACGCAACCACCACGACCCTAGCTTCGTACCATTCCTCATATCGGGACTTTGGTCAGGTTTCCACACTGGTCTATTTGCCCTGCCCGAATCATCTTATAAAAGCAGAAATTAATTATCAGCGGAGCGCTACCCTGAAGCAGCAGATGAACTTATTGCCATCGAGTTGGCCAAAGGGTTCCTGATAGGCCCCTTTTCTTTCCCTCCTTTTGATCGGTGGAGAGTCAGTCCTATAGGCGTAGTCACAGGGAAGTTTAGCAATAAAGAAAGATTGATCATTGATTTATCAGCCCCACACGGTCACTCCATTCCCAGTATCAACTCCCTCATACCTTCCGAAGTAGTCAGTATGAAATATTCCTCGATAGATCAGGCTATCGCCATAATACTGCAGTTAGGCCGTCATACTATTCTGTCAAAAGCCGATATTTCTGACGCTTTTAAGCTACTCCCCATCAGTCCAACTCTGTGGCAGTGGCACGGTATAAAGTGGAGAGATCTTTACTACTTTGCCTCTAAACTCACCTTCAGGTAGAAAAGCAGCCCGTGGTTGTTTGACAAATTGGCTCAGGCTCTCCACTGGATACTAGTCAACGAGTTTCATTGTAGTTTTGTCATCCATTACCTGGATGACTTTCTATTGTTAGAACACCCCGGGTCCAATTCAAAAGCACTACAGTCGCTTCTAAGCTGTTTCCACCAACTTGGTATTCCCGTATCCCCAAAAAAGGTCGAAGGTCCATCCTCGGTTATCACTTTCCTAGGCATCATTCTGGACACGCTAAACATGGTCGCAAAATTACCGGAAAACAAATTGAGTAGGATTAGGGTCGTCCTTCACAAGTTTACGCAGACCAGAATTATTAAGAAAATAGAATTACAGTCTCTTTTAGGTATGTTAAACTTCGCCATGCGAATTATTCCCCAAGTTAGGCCATTTGTTTCACGACTACTAGCTCTCCTTCCTTTAGCTCCTTCCCAAGACAGCCTTATATGCCTTGACGATCAAGCAGTAGCCGATTTAGCCATGTGGGACTATTTTCTTAAACACTGGAATGGTATTTCACTTTTCATCCCTGAAGTGTCCAACAGTTCCCCTGTAGTATTCTCCGATGCCGCTCCCAGTTCTGGGTTCGCAGCCATTTTTGGCACACACTGGCTAGCGAACGAGGTCAAGACACTGCCGGGGTTTCTACAGTCTTCAGCTTCCTTTGAGATTTACCCCATATTTGCAGCCGCTCGTGTTTGGGGTCACGAATGGACCGGTCATACGGTATTATTTGTTTCCGACA
The DNA here is from genome assembly GCF_905171765.1 of Bufo bufo. Classification (NCBI taxonomy): domain Eukaryota; kingdom Metazoa; phylum Chordata; class Amphibia; order Anura; family Bufonidae; genus Bufo; species Bufo bufo. The sequence continues at coordinate 96,926,144 of NC_053392.1, read as the reverse complement.
ACGCAGCAGTCATTGATATCTTGAATAACGATCTAAATCCCCTCAGGTGTTGTTGTTCGTCAGACGTCTAGTGCTTCTTTCGTTGCAGCACCAATTTCGATACATATGCTCACATATATCCAGGGAAAAGAATGTTGCATCCGATGCCCTGTCTAGAGCTAATTTTGCCCTTTTCTCACAGGTATTTCCCGATGCGGACGTCAACGGTGCCACAGTCCCTCCTTTTCCGTCACTGATCTGTTTTTTGTTTTTTTTTAACTCGTTTTATTGAAGTATAATGTTGCAGATAGAAAAATAAAATATATGCCATATGTTACATGACATTAGAATCATCAAGTTAAAATCAAAAGTTAAACATAACTACAGACATGGTACATGGTACATAATAGTATATCCCTGTACGCAGCAGGGTTTCCAACATATATAAAAAAGCACATTTCTTACAGAGGTGAGCATGATATTTCAGGGGGTCAAATCTAGAGAGTACAAAACCGTGGGAGGATATATAACTCCTATTATACTCATGGCATGTGTGGGGCAATTCGGACGGAAAGCGTGTTTGTGGACGCGCACCAATCTCCCCACACCTTCAAAACATCACAATCAGGCCCTCCAACCCAGATCATATACTACCCTACCACCCACTGCTGGTGCCCTGTTCAGGTGCTACGCCAGTTGTTAAAAAATTCAGACAGTAAACCACCCGATAGTCCATTGTTGCAATTCAATGCTGCGCATCTCACAACTACGCAATTTGTCTCACATATCCGTACCCTGGTGGCCAACCTAGGTATAGACCCAGCATCTGTCTCTGGCCACTCCTTACCTCATCCGAACGTTGAGTTGTCTCTTGCCTTTCAGAACTTGGTGTTGTAAGTGCAAATTGTAATAAAGTTTTTCTGGTTATATGTTGTTTCTTTTGGCCTCCTTCAGTCATCCCTACAACGTTGCGGTTACTTAGTTAGGATTCCTGTTCTAGTATAGCCCCGACCACAAGTAATAAGGCCGATTTATTGGTGTGTATTTGTGGGAGGGGCTCTGCCCCGTAATTTTAGGGTCACTCTCCCCCCTCCACTTTGTATGTCGGTTTCAGCACACCCACCCTTCCCACCCTCTATTCCATTGTCACACCAAGGGATGGCCTCCTTCAGTCATCCCTACAACGTTGCAGTTACGGCACAAATCAAACCACTTATTCAGGTAATCACTGAGTTAGGATTCCTGTTCTAGTTGTAGCCCCGACCACAACCATATTCCGCAGCACTTTACAGACTTTAGCAACCAACTGTCCCCAATGGCGCTCACAATCTAAGTTCCCTATCAGTATGTCTTTGGAGTATGGGAGGAAACCAGAGGAAACCCACGCAAACATGGGGAGAACATACAAACTCCATGCAGATGTCCTTGGTCAGATTTGAACCTAGGACCCCAGCGTTGCCACTGTGCTGCCCACTGTATATATGTAGTATACTTGGTTCTGGTACCATATCTTTCTAGCAATCTTGATTCCATTTCTTTAGTTATGCAGTATGCTTGATTCTTAAACTATGTAAACTTGGTTCTCTTACTGTATTTATGTTGTAAACTTGGTTCTGTACCATATGTTTGTAGTAAGCTTGGTTATGTTACTGTATCTACGTAGTAGACTTGGTTCTGTTACTGTTTGTAGTAAACTTGGCTCTGATACTGTATATATGCTCAATGCATTGTCTAGTTACCATGTGTATGCTCAGTGCCTGATTCTGTTACAACATGTATGGTCTAGTTACCATAACTAGCTTGCATATCTGTACATGGAGTTTTGATCTGTTACTTCATCTATGAGGTAGGCTTAGTTCTAGCATTGTACCTATGCACTAAACCTAACAAATACAGTGCCAGTACATCACTAACAAATGAGCATCCACATCCTAGTCTACATAAAACATACAAAAAGTTTGTTTGTAAATTAGCCAAAAGGTCAATAGTTCTGTAAATAACTAATTATTTGGTATACATTTTCTCTTTTTTGGATTTTCTTGAATAACTATGATCAACTGCCTTGATATCTGTTTTCCATGGTCTTAATGTCCTGGTGGAAACATTCTCCTTGTTCTTCACTCAGAGCACCTTGATTTGTGGGGATGTACAGGGTGGGCCATTTATATGGATACACCTTAATAAAATGGGAATGGTTGGTGATATTAACTTCCTGTTTGTGGCACATTAGTATATGTGAGGGGGGAAACTTTTCAAGATGGGTGGTGACCATGGCGGCCATTTTGAAGTCGGCCATTTTGAATCCAACTTTTGTTTTTTCAATAGGAAGAGGGTCATGTGACACATCAAACCTATTGGGAATTTCACAAGAAAAACAATGGTGTGCTTGGTTTTAACGTAACTTTATTCTTACATGAGTTATTTACAAGTTTCTGACCACTTATAAAATGTGTTCAATGTCCTGCCCATTGTGTTGGATTGTCAATGCAACCCTCTTTTCCCACTCTTCACACACTGATAGCAACACCGCAGGAGAAATGCTAGCACAGGCTTCCAGTATCCGTAGTTTCAGGTGCTGCACATCTCGTATCTTTACAGCATAGACGATTGCCTTCAGATTGTACGAGATATGCAGCACCTGAAACTACGGATACTGGAAGCCTGTGCTAGCATTTCTCCTGCGGTGTTGCTATCAGTGTGTGAAGAGTGGGAGAAGAGGGTTGCATTGACAATCCAACACAATGGGCAGCACATTGAACACATTTTATAAGTGGTCAGAAACTTGTAAATAACTCATGAAAGAATAAAGTTACGTTAAAACCAAGAACACCATTGTTTTTCTTGTGAAATTCCCAATAAGTTTGATGTGTCAAATGACCCTCTTCCTATTGAAAAAACAAAAGTTGGATTCAAAATGGCCGACTTCAAAATGGCCGCCATGGTCACGACCCATCTTGAAAAGTTTCCCCCCTCACATATACTAATGTGCCACAAACAGGAAGTTAATATCACCAACCATTCCCATTTTATTAAGGTGTATCCATATAAATGGCCCACCCTGTAGTTTATATTACTATGGAGGAAATCCTTGACACTCATGTTTTTCCCAGTCTTTGAAAAGAAGTCAACCAAATTTGAGTACTTCATTTTCAGCGCTGATATTGCCAATAAAGATTGTCATGACATCAAAAAAAGGTAACCAAGTGTGAGTTCATGGAATGTGTAGTAATGAGCTTCCAACTATGAAACTTGTAGGTGGTATCTAGTCTAATCAATCAAAAATTACTCAATTACATAAAAGTGATAAGTGTTACATTGAACCTATCCTTGGTTCTTGTTGGCACAATGATGTTCTTGTAGACGATCAACACTGCCTATGACTTATATCTACAGACTTCTACCAAGTAGACCTACTGTATTTATATTGTTCTGTTTATTTGTAGCCTTGCCTCTCAGCTTCCGCCACAAGATTAACTACCTACTAAGTACTAGGATGGATGTATTACCTCCTTCTTTCCCCTAATGGACTCATGAAAGAGTTTAACATAATTTATTAGTTCCAGCTCTTTACCCATTTAATCTTCTTTGAAAGGACCATTCCTGGTTATCTCTGTGATTCAGCCTTTATATTTTAGCTCATTTGTCTTATATGTCATTCATTCTGATATGTCACACATAGTCAACTGATGCATTGAAAACAATACCAGCAATGACTTAATAGGATGGAAGATCACTTCAGTCATCCACAGTACCTTCCTACTAACTACACCCTTCCACCCAAAATAAGACACATGAATACCTTCTTGGATAAAGAGGCCTTCTTGGCCCAATTTATTAAAAAGTGCATAATTCACCAACTTTCCAATAATAATAATGAACACAGAAAACATATCAAAATGTAACAACATTCCGAACCTAGAAAGAATAATTGGATCCTAGAAGGCAACGAGGCAAGCCATTCTCTTCACTCTTCCCCTCCACTTGTCATACCACCTTACCCTTGGCCACGGTCACCGACCCAAGGGCACCAAATCCGCCAAATTCTAGTTCCATCTGCCCCTGTGGGCCCATTTTGCCCAAACAGGGGCCCCAACCACCAGCTTACCGAACCTCATGCGATGCACGCTCCAACTTGTCATGCACCTATTAAGCCTTGCATTGCCTTCCAGGATCCTCCATTAACCCGCCACAAAACGACCAGAGGTGACACCTCACCTGTGGGCGTCCTGCCACACCCTCAGAGCCATCTCCAAGCCCTCCTGGAGCCCCAAAGCCCACATGTCAGTACCCACATCGTTGAGATGAACCTCGTCATCCCTAAGGAACTGAGGCGAAGCAGCCTCCAATTCTCTGTGACACACCACTATTCCGCCATGACGCCGCACAAAGCGCCCCACTTCCTTATTTAGCTTCGCCCTCGCCTTATAAATCCGGTCAACCGACCGCGCGAAACACCAAACCCTCCGAGCAACCACCTCCGACCACACCACCAACAACCCAGGAAAGTCACACCATAACCGCAACAAGTCCAATTTAATATCCCGAATCACTTCCCTAGAACTACGAACCCCCAAATCGTTGCCACCCACATGCAACACCAAAATATCCGGTGCCCTGTCAAAAGAAACTAAAGCAGGAAATTCCTGAAGCACCCGACCCCATAAGAGCCCCCGCAAACCAATCCATCGCACTTGCAATTCATCGGTTCGGAAACCCAATTGCCTTCCGTTCCTCCGCACGTCAGCATGCAAAGCTCCCCAATGAACATAGGAATGTCCAATAATCCACGCCAAGCACGGTAATGAACCTAAAAACAAAACAATTAGACTTGCTGAACTGAAAACCAACAACAACGGGAACAGTGCAATACCAATCACAACCCCGAATTAAAGCATGTGAGGACGAATGTATGAACGATACCACGCCGATTCCCACCTCCCTATCCGCTTGATAGCTTCCTCGTCCAAACCCCATCTAGCCGCCTCAGTTGCAGCGCCAATCCAGAAAGAATGAGACGCAAACTCTTGTGCCGGGTATCCCGCGGCAGAAAAGCATTTCCTAAATACCGCCACGAATTGAAAACGGGACAACGCCGAACCATCCCTATGCATCAATAATGAACCCGGAACATCAGGCCTGACCCTCAAAAATTCCTCCAAGCTCCTGATTGGACACAAGACAGTCCCACTCAACGCGCGCAACACAATCCTCACCCCCTTGCCATCCTGGTCAGTCTTAGACCTGCGCAACACACACCGCAGCCCCCCTTCACTAAAGGAAATGTCCTCACGTAACAGGCCGCCCCCGCCAAACCGACTACTAGCCACCAACTCCGAGACCTGAAAGGCACCAAAAAAGGCCAAAGAAAAAGCGGCTCTAAACAAACTCACCTCAAACCCACACTAGCTTGCTCCCACAATTTCTGCAACACAGCAAACGAGACCGGCCGGCGAGAATCCCGTCTTATAACACTACGACGATAGCCTTTTAAGGCCTGGCGCACCAAAAATCTCTTAGACACATCAGGCCGACCCCGCAAACACAACCAAAAAGCAACCGCCGCCACCCTTTTGGAGGCTACTGAAAAGGACACACCTGAACTGAAAGACACCCCCACATAATACAAGAACAATGAATGAAAATCCTCCACCTCCCCACAACCTCCCACTTGCTCAATTAACCGCTCCCACTGAGTCCACAGAGATGCATACGCCGACCACGTACCCCTACTCACAGACCGCCCAATCAGATCTGAGGAGACCCCGAGCCACTGAGGACAAGGCAGACCCTTCGCATCCGCGTCCGGCACCAGCCTGCGAAAACGATCCCACTGAAATCGAGAAAGTGAGTCAGCAATAGAATTGTCAACACCAGGAACATGCACAGCCACAAAACAAGCATTCAACCGCAAACCCCTAAGAACTAAGTGGTGCAGCAGGCGCAACACTGGAGGGGAATTAGCCGACTAACTATTAACTGCTTGCACCACCCCCAGATTATCAAACCAAAAACGCACCCCTTTATTTGTGAGCAAGTCCCCCCACAATTCCGTTGCCAAAACAATTGGGAACAATTCCAACAAAGCTAAATTGCCCAAAAAACCTGTCGCCCTCCACTCCTCAGGCCAGGGACCCGCACTCCACTGCCCCTGGCAGAATGCTCCATAACCGCACAACCCTGAAGCATCAGTAAACAGTTCCAAATCAGCATTGGAAACAGGCGCCTCCATCCATACTGACCGACCATTAAATTCGACAAAAAAACGCTCCCAGACTGCTAAGCCTGCCCTCACTTCAGATGACAACCGCAAGAAATGAAAAGGTACCGTGACCCCTGCCGTAGCCATGGCCAAGCATCTACAAAAAACCCGACCCATCGGCAAGATCCTACACGCGAAATTCAACTTACCTAAGATGGACTGCACCCGCCGCAACTGCACTTTTCTAGCCCTACTCAGGGAAACCACCTCACTCAACCAATCCGCCACCTTATCTTCAGGTAACCGACATTCCATTGCCACACTATCAATTACAATACCTAAAAACTTGACAGTCTTAGCCGGCCCCTCAGTTTTCTCGGGCACCAGCGGCACGCCGAACCTGGCCACCACCCTCTCCATCGTCCGCAACAAAACCGAGCAAACCCTTGATCCCGCCGGTCCCAAAAACTAAAAATCATCAAGGTAATGCAACACTGAATTCCAACCAGCTTCCTGCTTCACCACCCACTCCAAAAAAGAACTAAAGGTTTCAAACAGTGAACATGAAATAGCGCAACCCATCGGCAAGAAACAATCAACATAAAACTGCCCCTCCCACTTAAAACCCAGAAAATGAAAACTATCCGGATGAATGGGCAGTAAACAGAACGCTGCCTCAATATCCGTTTTCGCCAACAAGGCCCCCTGGCCAAAACGATGCACCCAACGGACCGCCTCATTGAAAAACGTGTACGACACTGAACATAACTCATCGCTAATACCATCATTAACCGAACACCCCGCGGGAAAAGACAGGTGATAAATAAGCCTGAACTTGCCCGGCTCCTTCTTAGGAACCAGCCCCAGAGGGTAAACCCACAAATCCCATAAAGGACATTCAACAAACGGACCCACTTTTCTTCCCGCAGCCACCTCTTTTCCAATCTTCTCCGCAACCACCTCAGGCCGTCGCAAGGCAGAAGCCAGATCTCGAGCAGCGACCTTCAGCCGAACTGACACACACGGGATCACAAACCCGTCCCTAAAAACCCTCAACAACAACTCCGCAGCCTCCCTATTTGGGTATGTCTTTAGCCATGGTACCATCTCTTCCACCATCATGGGAGTCGCTCCCTTAGTGCGCAGCCTCAAATACTCTGCCTTTTCCGAGCTTAAAACACCGTGACAAGCTGTGGGACCCCCCGCAACCTGAACATTTATGCTTGAACCTGCAATCGGCATGGTATCTATGGTAACCCTCGTTATACTGCCAACAGCACCCCTTCCTATTCCCGCTAGTGAACTCTGACGCCGAGGAACCCCCGGCCCCGGACCGAAAGGGCTGGCTAACACCCTTTGGAACCGACATGAGCCGCATCCATAGGCCGATGTCCTTGTGGTCCCACCTGATACTCGATCGCACCGCCTTTCTCTGTCTAAACTGCTCGTCATACCGGAGCCATGCTACCCTACCATACGTCCTATACGCTTGCCCAATCGCATCCATATAACAAAATAAGGCAGAACAATTCTCCGGCGCCTTCTCACCCACCACACTCGCAAAGATCGCGAAAGCCTGAAGCCAGTTCAAAAATGTCCGCGGAATCAACCTATACTGCCGCTTCTCCTCCTCCTTCTTTCTGCTTTCATCCTGCTTCCCCCTTTCCAAATTAAACTTTTCCAACGGAAGCAACGAGAATATCTCAACATACTCGTCCTGCCAAATTCTTTCCCTGACTTAAACCTTCAAATGCGCCCCCAAAGGCCCTTCAAAACAAACATAAACCTCCCCTTTTCGCCGAGTCCGCCACCCTGACGTCCTCCCCCGCCCTGACTCTGTTACCCCCACACACCGCCGTCTCCCCCACCAAAGCACCCGCCGTGACAGTCGGCAATAGCACACACTCCCCCGCCCACCACTGGCGCAGGCGCGCACACCGCCACCAGGGACGCCCCAGCACCAGAACCCAAGCTCGCCAACAGCGATAGCATACCCGACATAAACTCCCGCGCTAAACCTTAAGACCCAGACAGCCCCCCCAAGTCACCCCCCGATCCCGACCCGACACAGGTCTGTCGCTGACACGAAGATCGCTCACCTGGCTGTCCCTGGGGCGTCCTCCCAGCAGCCGCCGACCACCCTGTAGGTCCTCCCGTCCACGGTCCGCTCTGCGCTGATGATGTAGAAGAATCGGCACCCACCGACACCTCAAGGCCGCCGTCCGTCTCCCCTTCATCTTGACTCACTTCACCTTCTTCCAAGGCTCGGTAGTCTTGGGAACCACGGCCAGCGTCCTCCTGGCCAGGCTGCAACTCACAGTTGACAAAGCAGCTAGGCCCACCTCCAGATGGCCGCCGACCTTGCGCACCCCCACCGTCTTCAAACATCTTTTCAATCCCTGGCTCCTCGGCCTGAAAACCGACAGCCGCATCCATCTCCGGCACCGCTGTCATCCCCCCATGCTGCACTGTGGGCGGGGCCAAGCCTGAGTCCACAGCCAGCGCATGAAAAGAATCTTGGCCTGCAGTACCGCCTCTGTCCACCGGCGCCGCTGTTCCCTGGTTCGTGCTTCCTCGCCGAACAGATGAAGACTGCCGCCGGCCAGAGGATGCAGGCCGCGACGTGACTCGCTCCCTCACCGCAGCTGCGCTCCCAGGAAGGCCCCCACCGACCACAGATGAGGCCGCACGCTCCACCGCTCTCCCGGACCCGACACTACCCACAGGCTGCGCAGGTTAGGTCCGTCCGCCGGCTCGCTCCCCCCCAGAACACGCTGGAGGGGAGTACACCGCACTGGAACCCATCCCCCTTCGCAGCGCTGAGGACGAAGGACGCAGGACAGCGCGTCCTTCTCCCATCGGTGCCCGGCGCTGCGCAGGATTCCTCCCACTGCGTCGGCAGGGGTTAACCGGCTCAGCCCCAACTGGCGGCAGCGGAGGGTCCCGAACGGGGCTCCTTAAGCGCCGTCAAACCCGGGGGGTCGCCTCTGGGCTCAAGCGCTCGGGTGGCACCGATCTCTTGGCCCTAGATCTAACTGCAGGCGCTGCTGGGGGCCCAGCCGGACCCGCTAAAGCCACCCGCAAACAATCCTCCAGCCATGCCTGACCATGATGGTCTGCTGCTGCCCTCACTGCCAATAATAACTCCTCCACAGATGCCATGCTGCGACTGACCTGGAATCGTGACAAAAAACACTGAACGCCGGTGGGAGGTGTCTCCTCCCCCAGGATTATATACTGCCCGCGAATACCTAGCCCAACCCCTATCCTACCAGATACATCAACCCCTTACTGCCTTCAACTTCCCCCTAAGTCAGGCTACACTACGCTATGCTGCGCCCCGCTCCGTTGCTCTCATTTATGGGAAAACTGGACCTGACCAGAATAAATTAATGTGATATTGCACAAAATAATTTACAGAGATCAGATGTTATCATGTGGTCAGCCAAAAATTAATGTAGACCAGTGTAATCATAGTTTTAGAAGTATGGTCATTATGCATAAGGGATTTGATTATCCTAAATACTTTGCAGTGGTGGATCGTGCACAACTCTCCATACTGAATATGTGAACTAAAGAGGTATAAATAATTTGTGTGCAATTTAGCCAGAGTCCATAGATATATATGTATATGTAATTGTATGCATAATGTGGAACACCATTTAAAATGCTGGGGGCAGTGGTCCTACACTTCCCATACAGCCCTGGCCCATGGTTTCCTTAATCTGCCCCTGATGGAGCATAGAACTCTGAAAGTACATGTCCAAGATTTTACAAGTGATGGCGTATCCTGACACCCCACACACCCAACGATCAGCTGTTTCAGAATAGCACCAGCATTGAAAGTTGGTAACGGAACTACACAGCAGGTTACAGCAGCACTGCTCCCATTCAGTTCAATGGGAGCAGTGCTGCAGTAACCAGCTCCATCCACTACAGAGTGGAAATTGCTGTGTAAGGCTGCTTTGACACAGTCAGTGTTTGATCAATGATTTCCATCAGTGATTGTGAACCAAAAAAAGGTATGGTTCAAAAACAGAACAGGTGCAAATCTTTTTGGCTAACAATCGTTGATGGAAATCACTGATGAAACACTGACCAAACACTGACTGTGTGAAAGCCACCTAATACTGGGTTAACTCAAAGCTCCTAGGCCCTAATGCAAAATATGTAATAATGGCCCAACTATCACGTCATATACTGTATTTAGTACTTATCTCCTACTATCAAGCAGAGGTACTTCTTGTGCTCCTCTCAGGCTCCTGGGTTTTAATGAGTCTGCAAACCATTGCAAGCCCCATAGTTACCTCTCTGGTTCACCTTCACCCTCAATGAAAACCATAGTCCACTAGTCCGATATCCATATCACTGAATCTTAGTTATGATTTTAATGAGTTGCAAAGCCACACAAGAATTCATAGTGCAATGTATGGAAATTGGGTTGTGCACACGTCGAAATTAATCTTTTGGGGGGAGGGGAGTTGATAGGGATAGGGAGTCCCTAAACTGTGTTCCTGTCTTCTACTGCTGCCTGCCACAAGAGCACAGCCACCTTCCAGACCCTCTGTCTAACTCACGACCAGCACCCACTGTCCATCTTCCTTTTCTTCCACATCTCTATTAAGATGTGGACTATTCACAGACTTAAGAGAGCGGTATCAAATCCAGTGGTCTGATTTTTATAAGTACCTTCAGCTACGCCACCTCCTAGCATCCAAGAACATTACACATACTACACATTCCTCTATGTATACAGCATATTTCCAGAACCCCAGAATACGGAAGGGAGGTATTTCTGAGGCCTATAGGGGGTTGCAGCTCTCAGTTACTATATCAAAATTTCCGTTCCAGACTAAATGGGAGAAAGATTTAAATAAAACTTTTGCACCAGCGCATTGGGCCTTTGTTTTCTCCCTGAGCTCTAAAACCTCGAAGTGTGTCGATCACCTGGAGGCCTCAAGAAAACTCCTTTATAGGTGGTATTATACCCCTTATCGCCTATCCATCATATATCCAACCACCTCAAATGTTTGCTGGCGATGCCTATCAGCAGTTGGCAACTTAATGCATATCTGGTGGACATGCCCTGCTATCAACCGTTTCTGGTCCAATATATTGTCACTCATAGGTGCTGTAATAGAGAAGGTACTCCCCATATCCCCGGAAATGGCATTACTCTCTTTGGGGCTGGAATGTTTAGATTTAAAAGACTTCACTATTGCTTTTCATATACTAACAGTAACGAGAGTCGCGATAGCTAAAAGATGGAAGAGTAGGGACATCCCAACCATACCAGAAATCATTGCTAAAGTTCACTATAATTACGGCATGGAACTACTGATTGCAAAACAACTTTGCCGGCTGGCAAGTGTCAGTGTCAGGTGGCGTAATTGGGCGTCTTATATATCCAAACACTATCCATCTTTGCCAAATCTACAAGTGTAGAAGATGTATACCTTAATTCTAACGCTTGATTTTAACTGTGGTGCAATGTTTATGTTTATGTTTATTATTGTTTGTTTGTTGGTCGTCTTCTCACGACCTTGTCTTTTTTTTCCTTAATATAAATGAAGGCTTTTCATCCGATGTCTTCTATCCTGAATACTTGTAATGTGATGAACAAATTATACTGTAATTTACGGTAATATGTCACTGTGGAAGATGTTGTATGCTTCAATTTTCAAATAAAAAATTTGTGAAATAAAGATGTGGACTGTGAGGATGAGAGATTTGCATGCACAGCGCTCTGTGCTGTCCTCTGTGCTGCCATGCTTGCCTCTGACAGATCCTGTATGGAAGCACACAAAAGCTGTACCTCTCCAAGCTAATGCAGGTGTACAAGACCTGTACTAGTGGGCATAGGGATGGCAATAAAATGATGGTGATAAGAAGTGCATGATGATGCCTTGGAGCTAAGATTGCTCTCTGTCTGTCCCAGTGGCACAATCATGTGGATACTGTACAGAAGAACTATTAGTGCTGTGAATAGAACTATTAGCTTACTACTTGGAGTTATTATGTAGAAATATAATACATTAACATATGCAAATTACATTGCTAGCCACCCCTAGCCCTTTGTACCACCTGTAGAGATTCCGGAATGCAACTATATTTCATCTGGTGTTCTGTAGCATCAGATTATCATGTTCTGCAGTAGCTGATTTTTGTATTACGATTTTCTGCAGCAGCTAAGGTGTGTATTATGATGTTCTGCAGTTGCCGAGGTGTGTATTTTGATGTTCTGCAGCAGCTGAGGTGTGTATTATGAGGTTCTGCAGCAGCTGATGAGTGTTTTATAATGTTCTGCAGTATCTGAGGTATGTATTATGATGTTCTGTAGTAGCTGAGGTATGCATTATGATGTTCTGTAGTAGCTGAGGTGTATATTATGATGTTCTGAGTAGCTGAGGTGTGTATTGGTATGTTCTGCAGCAGCTAAGGTGTATATTATGATGTTCTGCAGTAGCTGAGGTGTGTATTGTGATGTTCTGCAGCAGCTAAGGTGCGCATTATGATGTTTTGCAGCAGCTGGAGTTTGTATGATGAGGTTCTGCAGCAGCTCAGGTGTGTATTAGGAGGTTCTGCAGCAGTTGATTTTGCCCCAATGCTAAATCTCTAACAGGCCCCCAAAGTACAGTTATAATACTGGTGTTTTGTTATACTGTCGAGGAGTCTTTGTTTCCATAGGCCCAGATGTGACTGCTACTTTATACCGCCTGTAGCTACGCTACTGGTCAAAGGGACTCTGCAGTCTTTTGGAGAACTTTTCGTAGTAGTCAGGGGCAAAAAAGATGAATGACTCCAGTCATAGAAACATCAGTTGTGACTGGATTAAATCCTTTAGTATTATGTGTCTGCAATTTGTTAAATGTAATAAAATTCATTTTATTAGCATGTAAAGTCGTTTTTAATTAATTCTACAAAGGGGGATCCATTTGTTTAATCTGCCTGGGGCACCAAACTACCTTGTCCTGGCCCTGAGTATGTTCCATTTTCAACTGTATCTGGGTCCCGGTGATGTACATACAGTTGAATGCTATGATGAAGTCGGGAGCTGCCTACTCCATCATCCACCGGCCTCTTCGCTCCCCAGCACCAGGAGTGGTGACACCATATCTTTTTAGGTTTAGATCCTTGGGGTATCAAATCTAGAAATTGGGACATATCTTGATGTTTCTTGGAGAACCTTTTCCACATCTACCTCTGTGCTGATGATGTTTCTCCACTTTTTGAGGATTTCATTTTTGTTCATCCTCCTTATTTCAGGGACCAGTTCTCGGATTTTCAAGGTATTAGAAAAGGTCCTCTGAAGTTGTTCATCGGGGGAGTTTGCAGAGTGGGATTCCGTGAGGTTCTCAATTTTCCTTTTCTATGTAAGCAGTTCATGTTCTTTCTTGTTTTCTCCAGATTCTATCTTATGCATGGCAGTTTTGAGGTGTCATTGTCCATATCCAGTGGTTGGTTGTCTTTTTGGCCTAAAGAAAACAGTGGTTCCTGCCTTTGATTCCTCTACTTAGACTTACAACCAGATCTTTTTGGGTTCTCCAACATTATAAAATCTATTTTTCTTAGTGTATCATTAAACACATAGGGACCACCTAACCCTTGGAGGTCTGTAAGGCAGTCATTTTCTTCTAGTGGCAGAATTGCAATATAGAAGGCAATGATGTCATTATATCACTTCTGACATTTTTTATTGTGATGTCTTAGTGCTCGGGTTCTGCAAGTTACCATTACAAATTTCTTACTGTGAGTTCATAGTGCTGGGGTTTTATAGTTACTATGAAAAAATACTCTCTGGGAAGTCACACAAGGACATAATGTCACTACTTGGTTTGTAATTTGTCACTGACCAAGTGAACAGCTTGATAAATAACGATCTCTCATCTCCTTTTTAATTTTGATCTTTAGTGCTGCCTGCTTCTCTCCATAAAGTTTGACCATCCAGTCCTGTCCAGTTTTCATATTTAGATGCTAATTCTACAATATCCATTCTGCAAAGTCTTTAGGTTCAGCGCATACATCAAGAAAATCTCAGGTGTTAAATGTAAAGCCTCAGCATATGCAACTGTCTACCGTACAGTTGCATACATCGTCCATTGGCTACTATTGTATAAAATAAATGATGGTATACTATTTTATATACTAGTTTATAGAAGCAGGCCAGACTAAGCTTTCCTATACAGTGAAAAAAAAAGTTTCTGCCCAAGAAACCAAGTATTTGTCAGATCCATAGGGATCTATGGACCCATTTATCTTAAAGGCTATGAAAACCTTCTGCGGCATTTTTTTTCATGATTGCATTTTACTCATTTTGGGTTAAAAATCATTTTTTCAATTTAATCGGTAAGATAAGAACTGAACTACACTGCTCAAAAAAATAAAGGGAACACTTAAACAACACAATGTAACTCCAAATCAATCACACTTCTGTGAAATCAAACTGTCCACTTAGGAAGCAACACTGAGTGACAATCAATTTCACATGCTGTTGTGCAAATGGGACCACAGACCACTTCTCAGTTCCTATGCTTCCTTGCTGATGTTTTGGTCACTTTTGAATGCTGGCGGTGCTTTCACTCTAGTGGTAGCATGAGACGGAGTCTACAACCCACACAAGTGGCTCAGGTAGTGCAGCTTATCCAGGATGGCACATCAATGCGAGCTGTGGCAAGAAGGTTTGCTGTGTCTGTCAGCGTAGTGTCCAGAGCATGGAGGCGCTACCAGGAGACAGGCCAGTACATCAGGAGACGTGGAGGAGGCCGTAGGAGGGCAACAACCCAGCAGCAGGACCGCTACCTCCGCCTTTGTGCAAGGAGGAACAGGAGGAGCACTGCCAGAGCCCTGCAAAATGACCTCCAGCAGGCCACAAATGTGCATGTGTCTGCTCAAACGGTCAGAAACAGACTACATGAGGGTGTTATGAGGGCCCGACGTCCACCGGTGGGGGTTGTGCTTACAGCCCAACACCGTTCAGGACGTTTGGCATTTGCCAGAGAACACCAAGATTGGCAAATTCGCCAATGGCGCCCTGTGCTCTTCACAGATGAAAGCAGGTTCCCACTGAGCACATGTGACAGACGTGACAGAGTCTGGAGACGCCGTGGAGAACATTCTGCTGTCTGCAACATCCTCCAGCATGACCGGTTTGGCATTGGGTCAGTAATGGTGTGGGGTGGCATTTCTTTGGAGGGCCGCACAGCCCTCCATGTGCTCGCCAGAGGTAGCCTGACTCCCATTAGGTACCGAGATGAGATCCTCAGACCACTTGTGAGACCATATGCTGGTGCGGTTGGCCCTGGGTTCCTCCTAATGCAAGACAATGCTAGACCTCATGTGGCTGGAGTGTGTCAGCAGTTCCTGCAAGACGAAGGCATTGATGCTATGGACTGGCCCGCCCATTCCCCAGACCTGAATCCAATTGAGCACATCTGGGACATCATGTCTCGCTCTATCCACCAACGTCACGTTGCACCACAGACTGTCCAGGAGTTGGCAGATGCTTTAGTCCAGGTCTGGGAGGAGATCCCTCAGGAGACCGTCCGCCACCTCATCAGGAGCATGCACAGGCATTGTAGGCAGGTCATACAGGCACGTGGAGGCCACACACACTACTGAGCCTCATTTTGACTTGTTTTAAGGACATTACATCAAAGTTGGATCAGCCTGTAGTGTGTTTATCCACTTTATTTTTGAGTGTGACTCCAAATCCAGACCTCCATGGGTTGAAAAATGTGATTTCCATTTTAAAATTTTTGTGTGATTTTGTTGTCAGCACATTCAACTATGTAAAGAACAAAGTATTTCAGAAGAATATTTAATTAATTCAGATCTAGGATGTGTTATGTTTGTGTTCCCTTTATTTTTTTTGAGCAGTGTATAATGAGTGTTTAGGTTAGAAATTACTGTAGGAGCTGCCTGACGGAAGAAAGTAAAAATACAGAGCATGCTACTAGAGAATCTCAAGGCTGTACAGAGGAAAGGGCTCAAAACTTTTAATAAAGACCAATTGAAGAAATCAGTTTTAGCTCAGAATGAGTACAATGCAATCATGAAAAAAAAATCACCCAAAAGGTGTTCATAACCTTTAAGATGAATGAGTCCATAGATCCCTATGAATCTGACAAATACTTGGTGTCCTGGGCAGAAATACATTGTTATAACTTTTTTCACATGCTGCAATTGCAACGTGACAATCACAAAAAAATCTGACTGAATTTTTTGTCACATTTGCATCTTAGTTGTAGCATGTCAAATTTAAACACCTTTGAAATACATTATATGAAATATCACGTGACTTTCTTGTCGTGCAACTTATGTCACCTTGTAGCCATACTTATTGTTGAATAATTAAGGAACTTTGCATTACCCTGTTTCCCCGAAAATAAGACAGTGTCTTATATTAATTTTTTCTCCCAAAGATGCGCTAGGTCTTATTTTCAGGGGATGTCTTATTTTTCCATGACACAGGGGGATCAGAGGGGAGAATCAAAATGACACAGGAGAATCTGAGGGAAGATTACAATTTTAGTACCCTTTCTTATCCTCCTGTGTCATTTTGATTCCCCCCTCTGATCCCCCTGTGTCATTTTAGGTGATCCCCCTCCCCTGTGCCAGCGGACAGTGGATTATTTAGTCTCTCCCCCCTCCCACCTTCACCAGACATCCCCCACCACTTTATCAGACATCTCCCCCCCCCCATACCTCAGTCACCCCTGTATGTCCGTGCCGGCCAGATTCCACACAATGTGCCCGATTCCTGCCCTGCGCAACTCACTCACATTTAGACAGTGAGTCAGCCAGACTCCGTCAGGGCAGACCGAGCAGCAGGCGGCAGCTTGTCCTGGCAGTGGCGTGGGCTCTCTGATTTAAAGAGACCTCGCACCGCCTGAACAGCTCTGGCTGTGCTGCGGCCAATCAGTGAGCTGCTACGATCGGGAGGAGTCAGATGCCTTGCAGTAACTTCTGGGATCTTATATTCCGGGGGGCCTTATTATCGGGGAGGCCTTATTTTCGGGGGGATGCCTTATATTTCAGCAAGAGGCAAAACTAGAGGTAGGTCTTATTTTCGGGGGATGTCTTATTTTCGGGGAAAGACGGTAGTTGTTTTTTTATTTCCATTAAAAATTCACTATTGTTTTGCCTACAGCTTCTCTGTATCTAACAGACAACAAACAAACTCTGTGTAGTCTGAGCTGTAAATTGTAGTCCCCTTCTTCTGCCCTGTAATTTTTGCTAACCTACCAAATATTTGTTTATTGTCTGTTCCGTGGAAATAAATACCGTATTTTTCTCCCTATAAGATGCACCTGCCCATAAGACGCACCTAGGTTTTTGAGGAGGAAAATAAGAAAAAATATATTTTGAACCAAAAGGTGTGCTTTTGGTGGGTTTTGAACTAATGGTGGTCTGTGGATGACACTATTATGGGGGATCTGTTGAGGACACTGTTATGGGGGATCTGTGGGTGACACTGTTATGGGGGATCTGTGGGTGACACTGTTATGGGGGATCTGTGGGTGACACTGTTATGGGGGATCTGTGGGTGACACTGTTATGGGGGATCCCCTCCATAACAGTGTCCCTGTAGTGTAAATTACCCCCAATACAGGGGGTGGGGGTCGCATCTGGTTTTATAATGACAGCGGGGCCAGTGCAGTGACTGTATTCTACTACACGGGCATCGGTCACTGTATATAATCTTATCTATAATTGTAGGCATTGTTAATATATAAAATATCAGGGTAATCAGCGCCTGTATTACTTACAAGCGCTCAATAGCAGAGAGGAGGGAGGAGGCAGGCCGGGAGGACGGGCGCTGGCAGCATGAGTCACTACGTCACACGCCGGCCACTTTATGAATGAAGTAGGCGGCGTGGGCGCATGACGTAATGACTCATGCTGCCAGCGCCCGTCCTCCCGTCCTGCCTCCTCCCTCCTCTCTACTTTGCACCTTGACAAATTCACAACTTCTTGACAGATGCATCACTCAATATGGGGGGGGGGGGGCATCTGACTGCACTATTCCAAACAGAAGAAAATATATACTGATATATGCCAACCAGTCCAATGGAGGCCATGACGGATGGAGCCTATGGTTACATTTGACATACCTTTATACCCCAGGAGCTTGCTCTGCACATTCCTCATATGATAGCATCATTGTAATTTAGGGTGCAATGTTTCCTTGATGCAGAAAATGGTTTTATTTTTCATAATTAAAGGAGATGACTGGGATTTCCAAAAATGAAGAAAAAAACCACAATGAAACAGCACTCTGCAAACACAAATAAAGGTCAATAATGCCATAATTATAGAAAATATGCTGGTGCTAATGCTACACTATTTTGTAAATTTGAGATTCTTGGCAAGTACATTTTCTACAAAATTATTTGGGCCCGTCTGCCAAACGTCAAGGTGAATCTCTATAAGACGGGAACCTAACACCAAATACTACCTGTTATGTGCCATACCTTCTGCCATAAAAACAGGTAGTGCAGGTTCCACATGCATGCTGGGTCTCCTCTGCCTTTTACCATTTTTGTGCCATAATGCCCTCCATTAAATCTAGGGAATGCAGGTACCAGCATGCATACTGAGCCCACTCTATACTTCTCCTGGTGCCAACAGGCTTCCAATGAATGCAATGAGACCAGGCTACTGCTTTATACTTACACTAATTTAAATCAGCCTATGGGCTAATTATGAGATTATGGCATTATTTTACTTTATTTGGTTTGAAGAGTGCTGTTGCATTGTATTTTTTTTCTTCGTGTTTTCAGCAATGGAGACATGCACCTGCACATTGGGATGTGCTTACTGACCCCCTTTTGCAGTTGTACTGGAGCTGGAGGTGTGGCTGACTCCAGTTGGTCTTGCATCCTTGACTAGCCTGTCTGCCCCATAGGTTGATTTTAATTAGTGTAAGTATAAAGCTGTAGCCTGCTTTCCATGAATTCATTGGAAGCTGTCTGGCACCGGGAGAGGTATAGAGTGGGCTCGGCATGCATGTTGGTACCTGCATTCCCTGGATTTAATGGAGGCCATTATGGCACCAAAAATGTTAAAAGGCAGAGTGGACCCAGCATGCATGTGGAACCTGCATCCCCTGTATTTTATGGTAGTCGCTATGGCACATAACAGGTAGTATTTAGTGCTAGGTTCCCGTCGTATAGAGATCGCTTTGACGCTGGCAGATGGGCCCAAATAATTTTGTACAACATGTATTTGCCAAGAATCTCAAATTTATAAAATAGTGTAGCATTAGCACCAGAATGTTTTCTATAACTATGGCATTATTGTACTTTGTGTTTGCAGAGTGCTGTTGCATTGTGTTTTTTTATTTGTGTTTCTAACCATGGCAGCATGCACCTGCTCATTGGGATGTGCTGACTGACCCCCTTTTTTGTGATTTCAAAAAATGCCTAATAGAAGAGAAGTTGATAAAACTAAAGAAAAACAATAACCTGTTCAACCCCCCACACTTTTCTAGTGGTCTACATCAGTTTCTGTTTCATTCCCTGCATGGATGACATGCCGTACATGCACTTGACCACTGCATTCAACCACAGATCTCACTGGTGATGCCTGCATGTGACCACAGAGGCCAGTGATTGGCTGCAGCAGTCACATGAATGTACGTGATATCATCACAAGCAAACAGAGACTAGCCAGGCAATAGAAGAACAGGTGAGTATTTTTTTTTTTTATAAACTTTACTGCTGTTAGACAATCTCTTTTAAATGACAGATGACCCCTTTAACATCAAAAGGGATAGTCACATAATGTAATTCACAATACTTCTCCTGTAAATGGAAAAGATACTAAGGCATGCATTTAAGAAATGACTATATACCTTGGGGACAATTTTAAATGTTTTTTTAAATGTGTAGGAAAGATTAAAGTGATCCACCACAAGTCTGCATTGCCAGACTTCTCCTCATTAGCTATAGTGTCTTCATTTTCCTCTATTAACCCCTTAAGCACTCAGCCCTATTTCACATTAAGTGACGGTGTCACTTTATGTTTGAATAACTTTAAAACGCCTTTACTTACCCAGATTTTTTCGTCACATATTGTACTTCATGACAATGCTAAAATTGGGTCAAAAAAGTAAATTTTTTTGCATAAAAAATAAAAAATGTACCCAAAATTTAGAAAAATTGGCAAATTTCAAAGTTTCAGTTTCTCTACTTCGATAATACATAGTAATACCCCCAAAAATTGTGATGACTTTACATTCCCCATATGTCTACTTCATGTTTGTATAATTTTGGGAATGCCATTTTATTTTTTGGGGATGTTACATAGCTTAGAAGTTTAGAAGCAAATTTAGAAATTTTTCAAATCCCACTTTTTATGGACCTGTCCAGGTCTGAAGTCACTTTGTGAGGCTTACGTAATAGAAACCACTCAAAAATGACCCCATTTTAGAAACTACACCCCTCAAGGTATTCAAAACTGATTTTACAAACTTTGTTAACCCTTTAGGTCTTCCACAAGAGTTCATGGCAAATGGACATAAAATTTAAGAATTTCGATTTTTGGGAAAATTTTCCAATATAATCCATTTTTTCCAGGAACAAAGCAAGGGTTAACTGCCAAACAAAACTCAATAGGGGTTGCCCTGATTCTGTAGTTTGCAGAAACACCCCATTTGTGGCCCTAAACTACTGTTTGGCCAAACGTGAGGACATAGAAGGAGGAGAACGCCATATGGGTTTTGGAAGGCAGATTTTGCAGGACTGGTTTTGTTTATACCATGTCCCATTACAAGCCCCCCGTTGCACCCCTAGAGTAGAAATTCCAAAAAAGTTACTCCATCTAAGAAAGTACACCCCTCAAGGTATTCAAAACTGGGTTTACAAACTTTGTTAACCCTTTAGGTGTTCCACAAGAGTTAATGGCAGATGGAGAAACAATTTTGGAATTTCTATTTTTTGGAAAATTTTCCATTTTAACCCTTACTTTATTACTGGAAAAAATGGGTTAACAGCCAAACAAAACTCAATATGGATTTCCCTGATTCTGTAGTTTGCAGAAACACCCCATATGTGGTCATAAACTACTATTTGGCTAAACGGTACTTTTTTGAGGCAAGGTAACAAAAAATTTAAATTCTAAAATTGTTTCTACATTCGCCATTAAGTTTTGTGGAACACCTAAAGGGTTAACAAAGTTTGTAAAGTAACTTTTGAATGCCTTGAGGGGTGTAGTTTCTTAGATGGGGTCACTTTTTTGGAGTTTCTAATCTAGGCTACATCAGGGGGGCTTCTAATGGGACATGGTGTAAATAAACCAGTCCATCAAAATCTGCCTTCCAGAAACCATATGACGTTCCCTTCGTTCTATGCCCTGCCATGTGGCTATACAAAATCAGGGCAATAAATATTTAGTTTTGTTTGGCTGTTAACCCTTGCTTTATTACCGGAAAAAAAGGATTCAAATGGAAATTTTGCCAACAAATGGGTGTTTTGCCACCATTTTTATTTTATATTTTTAACGCTGTTCATCCGAGGGGTTTGGTCAAATGTTATTTTTATAGGGCAGATTCTTACGGATGTGGCAATACCTAATATATCTACATTTGAAAATTTATTTAGATTTTACAGTATATTATCATTTTAGGAACAAAAAAAAAATTATTTTAGTATCTCCATAGCCTGGGAGCTACAGGTTTTTTTTTTTTTTTTTGGGCGACTATCTAATGTAGAGGCTCATTTTTTGAGAGATGAGATGGCGGTTTTATTGGCACTAATTGGGGGTGCATATGACATTTTGATCGCTCGCTATTACACTTTTTGTGATGGTAGGTGACAAAAAATGGAATTTTTTTACATGGTTTTTATTTATTTATTTAATGCTGTTCATCCAGGGGGGTTGGGTTAAATGTTATTTTTATAGTGAAGATTCTTACGGACGTGGAGATACCGGAATCTAGGGCTCAAAATCCACTGGGGAACACCAGCTAAGTTCAGCGGTAGGGGGCTCCAGTGGGCTTATTTGGTGGGAAACCCCAGGATGGCTCTTACTGGTGTGGGCCACAGGGTCCCTAGCAAGTCTCCGCCGCCTTGGGGGCTCATCGTCATCAGATGATGATGAGGAGGATGCGGATGACAAGAGGAACGTGGGGTCATCCTCATCCTCACTGGAGCTCTCGGAGTCGGAGGCAAGCTGGGCGTATGCCTCCTCGGTCGAGAACATCCGGCGGGCCATGGGTATGTGTGTGTGCGTGTGTATGTGCGTGCGTGTAAAACTTTATTGTATGTGCGTGTGTGTGGGGGCACGGGTGTTCACGTACTAAAAAGCTAAAGTAAAAAAAAATAATGGACAAGTGTTGGAAAAAAAAAAAAAGTTCAAACTTGCTGATCAGCGGTGGGCCGGACGCTAAGAGTGCTGGCCACAGTCAGCGCACGCAAAAAAAAAAAAAAGTGGTGGTGGGGGGCAAGTGGTAGCACTCCTGGGTGGGCCTAGGGTCTCACAGCTAAGTGCTGTGGACCCCAACCACCAGAAACACTAAATCAGTTAAAGTTTTTTTTTTTGTTGTTTTTTTCCACTAACTAACTCTCCCTTCTATCCCTGCCTAATCGTCCTCTCCCTCACTGACCCTAACCTACCTGGAGGGTGATGAGTGCCAACGGGGGGGTCACAGGAGCTGGTGCAGAACGGTGCAGGAGCAGCAGCACGAAGAGGAGGGGAGAGAGGAGCGCCGGGAGTTTGAATCTCCCGCCTCTCTCCCCGCACCAATCAGCACCAAGAACAGCACCGCCACCCCCAAATGCTCGGACTGTGATTGGTGGTGTGTAATCACACCACCGATCACCGTCCTTTTCCGGTTGAACGGGTCACCGGAGACCCGAATGGACCGGAAACGCAGCAAACCACAGGTCTGAGTTGACCTGCGGTTTGCTGCGATCGCCGATACAGGGGGGTCACATGACCCCCCCCCCGTCGTTGTGACAGGATACCCGCTGAATGATTTCAGCAGACATCCTGTTCCTATTAACCCCCGCCGCGCCGCAATCTAGTTTTAAAGTTATGACGTACCGGTACGTCAAGGGTCCTTAAGGACTCTGGAAACATGCCGTACTGGTACGTCATGAGTCCTTAAGGGGTTAAATGCAGTGACCCAACCTTCCACCATAAGATGCAGTGTCCTCACTTTCCACTATAAAATGCTCTGCATCCATAACTTCTACCTTGCTATGCAAAGTCCATCATCTTCCACATAAATTGCCCCCCACATTTTACTTTAAGATGCAATTCTCATTATCCTTCATTTTAAGATGATGGCCTACCTTCTATTATGAGAAGCAGTGCCTCTACCTTCCAATTAAAGGGATTGTGTTTGGGTAGTCCAGTGGCACACTCAGCAGCAAAAGGGTAAATGGATGTACTGTAGGCTTCAGCCATCTCTTGGCTTATGGCAGTGTGCTGGTGTGGTGCCCTGGAGAAGGCTACTTTGAAGTCTGGACATTTGTGGACATTTTCCCCCTATTGCTGCTATGCAAAACCATCAATTCACTACTTTAGTGCACTGTGAAGGGTTAACTTGCAGTGTGATACGTACTCCTCATCATAAATTAGGCGCAGCATCCAGCAGTCCGTGAGCCTGAACTGATATCTACGCTAGGAAAGCTGGCATAGAAGATGATAAATGTGGAGGGCCACTGGCCTCGCCCCCCTCCCCATCCTCACAATGCCCCCTTTTCGGGAAAGTGGCGAGGCTGCCTGAGTAAATAATATGTGTGCTACCTTACTGGACATCCAGCTACAATATGCTTTCCTGTTTTATTTTTCTGGGCAGAAGAAACGCTCAGTTTCTGGCGTAAATGATGGGTAATCGCCCTGCCTAGACTCAGTCACTGCCCTCGTTATGCCCCATTTATAGAAACTGGTGAAGGTGACGTAAAAACAGCAGTTGCAATGGTGTTTAAAAAGTTGAAAGGGGTTGTGTCACTTTGTCAAATAGCATTTATTATGTAGAGAAAGTTAATACAAGGCACTTTTTTTCCTATAGTGTGCAAGCACGACCACCACTGATGGATAGCCGGGTGGTCGTAACCCTTGAAATGAGCCGTGCATAATGTGATGGAAAAATTAATGAAGCCAGCAAAGGAGGCAATATGGACAATCACAGTACATTAGTAAGTGCCTTGTATTAACTTTATCTACATGATAAATGCTATTTGCTAAAATGAGACAGCCCCTTTAAGTTTTGTGACTTTTTTATACCAAGAACATGGCGTGGGGAATGATACATTTCTCCCAATGTATCCATATGTATGTTTAACCTATTTGTTATGCAACAATGCTATAAATTTATTGTCTGATGGCATTGGATGGCATATCTACATAAACTTTTTAAATGGATATAAAGATACAACTGTTAGATTTATATTCCTTACCTCACCTAATCCATGTCCTTCTGTGCCATTGTATCACTTTTTTTTCTCTCTATTGATCAGTAAAGTACATCCCTTCTAATATATGTGAAAAGCTAACCTTTATTTAAGGTAGTGTGGGAGAGTGTCCTTGGTTCCCTGTGGTGTAGCATACAATGTTAGCTGCTCTACACATTCAATAGCAGGCCCGTGCCTTTAATGAGGTGACCCCAGGCAGCTACCTCAGCATATGGGCAAAGAGTAAGAGCAAAACTGAGTGAGCTGACATAAAGTGACACTTCTTTGCACACTGAAGAGGACAGTATACTACTACAGAGGGATCTGGATAGATTGGAGGCTTGGGCAGAGAAGTGGCAGATGAGGTTTAACACTGACAAATGTAAGGTTATGCATATGAGAAGGAATAATGCAAGTCACCCGTACATACTAAATGGTAAAACACTGGGTAACACTGACATGGAAAAGCACCTAGGAATTTTAGTGAACAGCAAACTAAGCTGTAAAAACCAGTGTCAGGCAGCTGCTGCCAAGGCCAATAAGATAATGGGTTGCATCAAAAATGGCATAGATGCCCGTGATTAGAACATAGTCCTACCACTTTACAAATCACTAGTCAGACCACACATGGAGTACTGTGTACAGTTCTGGGCTCCTGTGAACAAGGCAGACATAGCAGAGCTGGAGAGGGTTCAGAGGAGGGCAACTAAAGTAATAACTGGAATGGGGAGACTACAGTACCCTGAAAGATTATCAACATTAGGGTTATTCACTTTAGAAAAAAGACGACTGAGGGGAGACCTAATTAATATGTATAAATATATCAGGGGTCAGTACAGAGATCTATCCCATCATCTATTTATCCCCAGGACTGTGACTGTGACTGTGACGAGGGGACATCCTCTGCGTCTGGAGGAAAGAAGGTTTGTACACAAACATAGAAAAGGATTCTTTACGGTAAGAGCAGTGAGACTATGGAACTCTCTGCCTGAGGAGGTGGTGATGGTGAGTACAATAAAGGAATTCAAGAGGGGCCTGGATGTATTTCTGGAGTGTAATAATATTACAGGCTATAGCTACTAGAGAGGGGTCGTTGATCCAGGGAGTTATTCTGATTGCCTGATTGGAGTCGGGAAGGAATTTCTTTTCCCCTTAAGTGGGGAAAATTGGCTTCTACCTCACAGGTTTTTTTTTTGCCTTCCTCTGGATCAACTTGCAGGATAACAGGCCGAACTGGATGGACAAATGTCTTTTTTCGGCCTTATATACTATGTTATGTTATATGTACAGAAAACACCTCAGCTATTTTTGGATCTTACTTAAAAATGAAGGGAGGGAGGCCGCCCTCGTTCATTTTGGGATCTCCGTTCTCAGGGGTGCACCTAGCATTTCTGCTGCCTGAGGCGAAAACTGAAACGGTGCCCCCCTTTCCCCCCAATGCCAATTTCTTAACTTAACTCCTTTGCCACAATGAACGCGCTCATGGCCCATGGCCCTTCCTATGCTCCCCCTCTTGCCCCTACTTGGTGCTGCCTCACCTTGCCTCATTGTTAGTGCGCCCCTGTCCGTTCTAGAGATACATAGATGTGGGTCCTACCTGACATTGGTGGCCACCGACGCCTGAGGGGAGACAACTCCTTTAACAAAAGTGCCAGTAGTAAAAATAAAAACAGATGTGTGTCCTGCTTTTCATAATTCCCACAGACCTTTACCTAATACCTGTTTTTGCTCCCTTTCCCCTAGCCCCACCCCCCAAGAAAAAAGAAAATAGCACAAAAATACTACATTTGAACGCACCCTTAAAAGGTGTTTTCCAGATGAGAAATAATTGGGTCAATAATAAAAGAACGATTACTCCCGTCTCCCGTGCCAGTCCAGCTCCGGTGCTCCCCACTGTTTACTGTGTGCCCGACTACCCACATCACCGCTGCAGTCAATCACTGGCCTCAGAGATACACCTGGGCCTGCGCCCTAGATATTTTAGGACCCTGCTCCCAAGTAACTGGAATAGCTGACAATTACACCATTTAGGACTCTGGTAAAGAAGGCGACTGAGTTAAATACTTACATGAAAAAAGTTTATTAAAAATGTTGAATCTTGATGACTTACAAATATCACTTGTCTTACAAATGTTCTATAGAAACGTATGCACCTATTTAATGTGTTAAATATAATGATCAAGATTTAATTGATTCTTGATTACAACCAATTATATCTCTAAAAGCATCCAAAATCTTATCATTGAAAAGTAATTGATTCATTAGTTAGAGATACAAGACAATTAGACTAATGTATTATTTATGCAATCAAACCATCTAATGTTCTATTGTGTAAATTAAAGATGTATAGCTTCTATATTGGTATTGAATATGTAGCCATATATCAAGCTTCTCTTATAAGAACTAATTAGTAAATCTCATAGTCAGAAACAAAGTTTGTTTTGTATGAGACACTTCTGCTATCCAGGGTGGAATAAAGAAGCGCTGCACTAAGGCTTAACAAGTGTATAGGAACGGGCCGTCTCATAAAAGTGAATGGGACGGCTTGTAATTACACCTGCTCACCACAGCGGGTGCGACAGCGAGCAGGTAAACAATAAAGGGAAATCTGCTCTGGCATAGCCCGTGCCTTTACTTCAACCAGCTGATCGGCAGGGGTGCCAGGTATCCCCACCAATCTGATATTGATGACCTATCCTGAGGATAGTTCAATCTGCGTCGGTCGGCACTGTGTTGGACAGGTGCCCGGTCAGTGGGTCGCTATCCCAAAGAACAACTGGAGAAAAAGACCGGCATTCCAAATTGCTGGTGAAGTGGACATTTATTGGTCACATAACACAATAGTGACGCGTTTCGGCACTTATAGTGCCTTTTTCAAACTAGTGTATGAGTAGCAATAGACACACACAAAACAAATTTAAATAGACCGCCATTGTCACATGATCTGACATCACGTTGCCAAGCAACCATGTATTCAGTGTTCATTTCTGGGGGCCGGTTATGCACAGCGAAGATCAGCCGTGGCAGAAGGTGAGTATCACTAAAGTAGAAGCGATACTTTTGTTGCGCTGAGGAAAGAAACATTTGAAAATATAATTAAAGACTGCATTCATAAAAAACTAGTGAGCGTATATTCTCTGTTAAGTCCCTTGGACTCGAGCGTCTGGAGCCGGTGTATCCAATATGCCTCTCTCTTCGTGAGGATCGCAGCCCTATTGTCACCACAACGGGGCAATGGTACTTCTTCTACAATCTGGAACCATAGCTGTGCAATGTTGTGATGAAGTGCATGGAAGTGATAGGGAATGGGTAAAAGTGTACGGTGTGCGGGGTATCCCCTTTCCTTAAACCTAGTGGTCATCTCATCTAGCCGAATCTCACGGGTCGTAGGGTCGCTGACTATCCTATTGACCCTCTGGAGATGAGAGTAGGAGAGAGATCTCTTGATGGCTGGCGGGTGATTACTGCTGTAAACTAATAAGATCAGTGTTTTTTGTGTATAGATCCGTAATGCACTTGCTTTCCTCCCCTTTGATGACCCATGTATCAAAGAACGATATTTGCTGCGAATCTGAATTTAGGGTGAATTGAAGTTCCAGTCGTACATTGTTAATAATGGTAGTGAATTCCTCCAGGGTTCGAAGGCCGCCACGCCATACACAAAAGATATCATCAATAAAACGTTTCCAAAATATACAGTACTTTTAATATAGACAATTGGAATACACGTGCTCAAGCTCAAAAACCGCCATGTAACAATTTGCGTACGGCGGTGTGGCATTCAAACCGATCGCAGTCCCGCACTGCTGCTGGTAAAATGTATCCTGGAACATAAAATACATAGTTCCGCTTGAGGACAATGGTAAGAAGTGCAAGAAAAAAGTTTTTTTCTTGTTGTTTATAAGGACTACCCTCAAGGAGAAGTTTGATGGCCCTCAGACCTTTCAAGTGTGTGATGGACGTGTATAAACTACACACATCCAATTTCACTAATATACACTCTGTGTCAAATTGCACTTTATGCACTTCTTCCAAAAAGTGTTGTGTATCTCTGAGATAGGAGGGGGCCTGCTGAGTCAAAGAAGTTAGGACTTTCTCCAGGAAGATCGCTGGGGGGGAGAGGATGGAGTCCGTTAATGCCACAATTGGACGTCCAGGTGGAGCATCCATTGATTTGTGTACTTTAGGCAAAGTGTATGTAAAACACAGGAGTAATAGGATGCTGTTTTATAAAAAAGATTCTGCCAGTTTGGCATCAATGACTCCATCCTCTCGATTGGTGTCTATCAAAATTTGCAATTCATTTTAAATATCCCAAACTGGGTCCCTGGGTAGTATATGGTATGTATGTTGATCAGAAAGCTGTCCCATGATCTCACGTATGTAATACTCCTTGTCTAAGATTACTAGTGCTCCCCCCTTATCTGCTGGTTTAAAGATCAATGTGTTATCATCCAGTAACTGATTGAGCATCTGTTTCTCCTGGGTAGTCAAATTATAGTGTATATGTAGGGAAACTTGTTTAAATTGGTGTAGTAGTTTATCAATGTCCCTCTGTACTTGCAATGGTTCACTTCTAAAGTTGTCAGAATACTTACTGAAATGTCAACTAAACACTCTAAGTGGTACAAATAGTTCAGGTGGCTTATATATGCACTATGTATCCCAAAAGGCTATTTATATGAGTAAGAAATACTTAACCGGCAGTTCTTAGTGTTAGTTACCAAGTGGTGCCCTTTCCCCTGGTTAGTGAGTCATGTAGCAAGCAAGACAGAGTGAAGACCTGGTGTGTGTTTGTGTGTGTGTGTGTGTGTGTGTGTGTGTGTGCTGCTGTCATGTACATTAGGCCAAGACAGAAACCTTGTCCATTTAGACAAGATCCCTGTGAGATATCAAGCTGCCAGAAAAACACTTTTGCTAAGAACCAACCTCTGAGGGATTGAAGCATTGAACTTTTAAAGAAGGTTGAGGACCATAAAAGGACAGTGCTTGGACAGACACAGTAAAGGTAACGCACACATATATGACTGTAGACTTAACTGCACATGGTTTGAGTTATATTGCTTCTGGCACCTGCCACACTATTAAGAAGGACTGGCCATCCAATCTTGGACTGCACCCCCACAGTTGGACATTGCAGAGAAAGGTTGAGAGAAATTTCACACCTTTGGTCATTTGGGAAGATTTTATGTACCTATAGAAAGAGACTCTGGTAGAACCATCATCATAACCATCCCCTATACCTAGGAAAATAAACATAGCATCAAGATGAGAGTGCATAACCAGGATACACCTCAGGGAAAGGGTATCTGTAGAAATATTGCTCACATTACGGTGTTGTGCAAAGCAGCCACAACGCTGACAATAGCATGTAGTTGGTCATTTTTTACATTTTTTTATTTTTTTTTTAAAGGGCTGTCTCACTTCAGCAAAAGGCATTTATCATGTAGACAGAGTTAATACAAGGCACTTACTAATGTATTGTGATTGTCCATATTGCTTCCTTTGCTGGCTGGATTCATTTTTCCATTGCATTATATGCTGCTCATTTCCAGGTGTTACGGCAACTGCTGCAGCGCAGATACAAGGTGGCCAGGATGGGAACTGCTGTACATGTACAGTACAGACCAAAAGTTTGGACACACCTTCTCATTCAAAGAGTTTCCTTTATTTTCATGACTATGAAAATTGTAGATTCACACTGAAGGCATCAAAACTATGAATTAACACATGTGGAATTATATACATAACAAACAAGTGTGAAACAACTGACATTATGTCATATTCTAGGTTCTTCACAGTAGCCACCTTTTGCTTGGCTTACTGCTTTGCACACTCTTGGCATTCTCTTGATGAGCTTCAAGAGGTAGTCCCCTGAAATGGTTTTCACTTCACAGGTGTGCCCTGTCAGGTTTAATAAGTGGGATTTCTTGCCTTATAAATGGGGTTGGGACCATCAGTTGCGTTGAGGAGAAGTCAGGTGGATACACAGCTGATAGTCCTACTGAATAGACTGTTAGAATTTGTATTATGGCAAGAAAAAAGCAGCTAAGTAAAGAAAAACGAGTGGCCATAATTACTTTAAGAAATGAAGGTCAGTCAGTCAGCCGAAAAATTGTGAAAACTTTAAAAGTAAGGGCTATTTGACCATGAAGGAGAGTGATGGGGTGCTGCGCCAGATGACCTGGCCTCCACAGTCACCGGACCTGAACCCAATCGAGATGGTTTGGGGTGAGCTGGACCGCAGAGGGAAGGCAAAAGTGCTAAGCATCTCTGGGAACTCCTTCAAGACTGTTGGAAGACCATTTCAGGGGACTACCTCTTGAAGCTCATCAAGAGAATGCCAAGAGTGTGCAAAGCAGTAATCCAAGCAAAAGGTGGCTACTTTGAAGAACCTAGAATATGACATATTTTCAGTTGTTTCACACTTGTTTGTTATGTATATAATTCCACATGTGTTAATTCATAGTTTTGATGCCTTCATAGTCATGAAAATAAAGAAAACTCTTTGAATGAGAAGGTGTGTCCAAACTTTTGGTCTGTACTGTATGTCTATGTGCGCTCCCACGGTCCCAGCCACCAGAGAGGCTGGCTCTTTTTCCTATTGTACGCAAGCACGACCACCGATTCTGGATTTCAGGGTGGTTGTAACCCCTGAAAATGAGCAGGAACACTGATCCTGCAGTCAGCTGTGTTTCTGACCGGAGTGCTGCACAGCACTGGATTAAAAGTCCTGTTCCTGCACTCTAGCAGGAGCAGTTTGGGGACCCAAGGAGAAGACAGAAGCAGTTTATTACCGCTGCCTTCTCCACAGACAGGTGCATAACGGTCATTGAGCGCTATGCAGTAAATAGACAAATCAGCCATGACACTTCCTCTATTGTCTCGGGGGCAAAGCACAACTGCAGACTCTTAGCAGAACCTCATCTCTGCTTTGTACAAAGCCTCTACAGGAGGCTGTTTTCCCTGTAACTGAGGTTCCTTTGGATGTCCCAGTTACAGTGAAAATAATGCAAAAAAAAGTGTCAATATCCCCCAGAGGTCTTTCAATTATATCTTAGACAACATGTTCTGTGCAAAAAATATTAAAAAAAAAAAGTTTAAAAAAAATAATAAAAAGACAAATAAAAGAAAAAATGACCACATCAACCAAAATTGTCTCCATTATTACTTCATTCACATGAAACTATACATAATATTTATCAAAGTGACTGACTCAAAATACATTCATACACTCATTCCTGATAACTGGCCTGTATAATCATGCCGCCGATCAGTCGATAAACGAATATCACTTCCTTATCTGCAGATTTATATATATGTGTAATCAGGGACGTACTGCCGAAAATCAATAGAACTGGTTGCAATTGTTCCTCCCCATTCACTTTGCATCTGCCTGGGGCACGGCCTAGCCTGCATGGCGTTAGGAAGCAAGGTTTAACCACTTAAGGACCACAGGTTTATACCCCCCTAAAGACCAGGCCCTTTTTTACAAATCGGCACTCCACAACTTTAGCGGTTTATTGCTCGGTCATGCAACTTACCACCCAAATGAATTTTACCTCCTTTTCTTCTCACTAATAGAGCTTTCATTTGGTTGTATTTCATTGCTGCTGACATTTTTACTTTTTTTGTTATTAATCGAAATTTAACGATTTTTTTTGCAAAAAAATTACATTTTTCACTTTCAGTTGCAAAATTTTGCAAAAAAAAACGACATCCATATATAAATTTTTCTCTAAATTTATTGTTCTACATGTCTTTGATAAAAAAAAAAATGTTTGGGTAAAAAAAAAAATGGTTTGGGTAAAAGTTATAAGCGTTTACAAACTATGGTACAAAAATGTGAATTTCCGCTTTTTGAAGCAGCTCTGACCTTCTGAGCACCTGTCATCTTTCCTGAGGTTCTACAATGCCCAGACAGTACAAACACCCCACAAATGACCCCATTTCGGAAAGTAGACACACTAAGGTATTCGCTGATGGGCATAGTGAGTTCATAGAACTTTTTATTTTTTGTCACAAGTTAGCGGAAAATGGTGATTTTTTTTCTTTATTTTTTTTTTCTTACAAAGTCTCATATTCCACTAACTTGTGACAAAAAATAAAAACTTCCATGAACTCACTAGGCCCATCAGCGAATACCTTAGGGTGTGTACTTTCCAAAATGGGGTCACTTGTGGGGTGGTTATACTGCCCTGGCATTCTAGGGGCCCAAATGTGTGGTAAGGAGTTTGAAATCAAATTCTGTAAAAAATGACCAGTGAAATCCGAAAGGTGCTCTTTGGAATATGGGCCCCTTTGCCCACCTAGGCTGCAAAAAAGTGCCACACATGTGGTATCGCCGTACTCAGGAGAAGTTGGGGAATGTGTTTTGGGGTGTCATTTTACATATACCCATGCTGGGTGAGATAAATATCTTGGTCAAATGCCAACTTTGTATAAAAAAATGGGAAAAGTTGTCTTTTGCCAAGATATTTCTCTCACCCAGCATGGGTATATGTAAAATGACACCCCAAAACACATTCCTCAACTTCTCCTGAGTACGGAGATACCAGATGTGTGACACTTTTTTGCAGCCTAGGTGGGCAAAGGGGCCCATATTCCAAAGAGCACCTTTCGGATTTCACTGGTCATTTTTTACACATTTTGATTTCAAACTTCTTACCACACATTTGGGCCCCTAGAATGCCAGGGCACTATAACTACCCCACAAGTGACCCCATTTTGGAAAGAAGACACCCCCAGGTATTTCGTGATGGGCATAGTGAGTTCATGGACGTTTTTATTTTTTGTCACAAGTTAGTGGAATATGAGACTTTGTAAGGAAAAAAAAAAAAAATCATCATTTTCCGCTAACTTGTGACAAAAAATATAAAATTCTAGGAACTCGCCATGCCACTCACGGACTACCTTGGGGTGTCTTCTTTCCAAATTGGGGTCACTTGTGGGGTAGTTATACTGCCCTGGCATTTTCCAGGGGCCCTAATGTGTGGTAAGTAGGTAAATGACCTGTGAAATCCTAAAGGTGCTCTTTGGAATGTGGGCCCCTTTTCCCACCTAGGCTGCAAAAAAGTGTCATACATGTGGTATCGCCGTATTCAGGAGAAGTTGGGCAATGTGTTTTGGGGTGTCTTTTTACATATACTCCTGCTGGGTGAGAGAAATATCTCAGCAAAAGACAACTTTTCCCATTTTTTTAAACAAAGTTGGCATTTGACCAAGATATTTATCTCACCCAGCATGGGTATATGTAAAATTACACCCCAAAACACATTGCCCAACTTCTCCTGAGTACGGCGATACCAGATGTGTGACACTTTTTTGCAGCCTAGATGTGCAAAGGGGCCCAAATTCCTTTTATGAGGGCATTTTTAGACATTTGGATCCCAGACTTCTTCTCACGCTTTAGGGCCCCTAGAATGCCAGGGCAGTATAAATACCCCACATGTGACCCCATTTTGGAAATAAGACACCCCAAGGTATTCAATGAGGGGCATGGCGAGTTCATAGAAATTTTTTTTTTTTGGCACAAGTTAGCGGAAATTGATTTTATTTATTTTTTTCTCACAAAGTCTCCCTTTCCGCTAACTTGGGACAAAAATTTCAATCGTTCATGGACTCAATATGCCCCTCACGGAATACCTTGGGGTGTCTTCTTTCCGAAATGGGGTCACATGTGGGGTATTTATACTGCCCTGGCATTCTAGGGGCCCTAAAGCGTGAGAAGAAGTCTGGAATATAAATCTCTAAAAATTTTTACGCATTTGGATTCCGTGAGGGGTATGGTGAGTTCATGTGAGATTTTATTTTTTGACACAAGTTAGTGGAATATGAGACTTTGTAAGAAAAAAATAATAATTTCCGCTAACTTGGGCCAAAAAAATGTCTGAATGGAGCCTTACAGGGGGGTGATCAATGACAGGGGGGTAATCAATGACAAGGGGGTGATCAGGGAGTCTATATGGGGTGATCACCACAGTCATTGATCACGCCCCTGTAAGGCTCCATTCAGATGTCCATATGTGTTTTGCGGATCCGATCCATGTATCCGTGGATCCGTAAAAATCATGCCGACGTCTGAATGGAGCTTTACAGGGGGGTGATCAATGACAGGGGGGTAATCAATGACAGGGGGGTGATCAGGGAGTCTATATGGGGTGATCACCACAGTCATTGATCACGCCCCTGTAAGACTCCATTCAGACGTCCGTATGCGTTTTGCGGATCCGATCCATCTATCAGTGGATCCGTAAAAATCATGCGGACGTCTGAATGGAGCTTTACAGGGGGGTAATTAATGACAGGGGGTGATCAGGGAGTCTATATGGGGTGATCACCACAGTCATTGATCACGCCCCTGTAAGGCTCCATTCAGACGTCCGTATGCATTTTGCGGATCCGATCCATCTATCAGTGGATCCGTAAAAATCATGCGGACATCTGAATGGAGCTTTACAGGGGGTAATCAATGACAGGGGGGTGATCAGGGAGTCTATATGGGGTGATCACCACAGTCATTGATCACGCCCCTGTAAGGCTCCATTCAGACGTCCGTATGCGTTTTGCGGATCCGATCCATCTATCAGTGGATCCGTAAAAATCATGCGGACGTCTGAATAGAGCTTTACAGGGGGGTAATCAATGACAGGGGGGTGATCAGGGAGTCTATATGGGGTGATCAGGGGTGATCAAGGGTGAATAAGGGGTTAATAAGTGACGGGGGGGGTTGTAGTGTAGTGGTGCTTGGTGCAACATATTACTGAGCTACCTGTGTCCTCTGGTGGTCGATCCAAACAAAGGGGACCACCAGAGGACCAGGTAGCAGGTATATTAGACGCTGTTATCAAAACAGCGTCTGATATACCTTTCAGGGGTTAAAAAAAACACATCTCCAGCCTGCCAGCGAACGATCGCCGCTGGCAGGCTGGAGATCCACTCTCTTACCTTCCGTTCCTGTGAGCGCGCGCACCTGTGTGCGCGCGGTCACAGGAAATCTCGGCTCACGCGAGATGACGCCAATCGGCGTTGGCGTAGCCTGGGGGAGCCGCCGCGATGACGCCTTTCGGCGTTACAGTTGCGGCAAGTGGTTAAGTGCTCCTCCAAAATCCTGATTAAAAACCCTGTAACACCCAGCAAATAAGGGGTTATTCAAGCTCTCACTGTTAATACTAAAGACCCTTAAGATCTGGGCACATACCACACTATCCGGATCGCTGCAGACCGGGTTCCAGCCTGAGAACGCTGACGGCGCAGGGGTGAGAGCGGGAAGGAGCCGTGTGGAAGGGCTGTGGAGCGGTGCTGTGCTGAGCCCTGAAGGAGTGAGGGAAACGTTCAGCGGAGTCGGCATCACATCGGGAGGCACCGGGAGTGCTCAGCTTGAGGTGCGCTGAGGAAGGTGCTGAGGTGACACACATGACCAGTGGCAGAAGCGGAGGAAGTGCCGCGTGGTGAGCGCCATCTTAGTGTGACAGAGCTCGCCTGCTTGAGCGGTCGGCCGGAGCAGAGCAGTGGGGAAGTGTGGGTGAGTGGCTCTCCCTTGTCAGCACTCCCATTAAAAGTCCTTGTGTGACTCTCCTCATACAGGATCGTTTGCCTGTGCACTGTGGTGGTGGCTGGAGGATCCCCTGGATATACCTAGTGCATCCACAGAGAGGGGCTGATATACTTACCTCCCTGCAGAGTGGAGGGAAAGTTAATAGCAGTCTGACTGTCTACTCTGCAGGTCTCACTGATCTCAGGGTGATAAGCATCTACTAGTCTGCAGAAGTGCCTTACTTGAATTAACCATTTCAGCGTCTGTGGACTGTTTCTATGGGGCGTAAAACCTCCTCTGTGGCTCCATCATCTGCTAAAATACAGTGCTCAAAAAAATAAAGGGAACACAAAAATAACACATCCTAGATCTGAATTAATTAAATATTCTTCTGAAATACTTTGTTCTTTACATAGTTGAATGTGCTGACAACAAAATCACACAAAAATAAAAAAATGGAAATCAAATTTTTCAACCCATGGAGGTCTGGATTTGGAGTCACACTCAAAATTAAAGTGGAAAAACACACTACAGGCTGATCCAACTTTGATGTAATGTCCTTAAAACAAGTCAAAATGAGGCTCAGTAGTGTGTGTGGCCTCCACGTGCCTGTATGACCTCCCTACAACGCCTGTGCAAGCTCCTGATGAGGTGGCGGATGGTCTCCTGAGGGATCTCCTCCCAGACCTGGACTAAAGCATCTGCCAACTCCTGGACAGTCTGTGGTGCAGTGACGTTGGTGGATAGAGCGAGACATGATGTCCCAGATGTGCTCAATTAGATTCAGGTCTGGGGAAGGGGCGGGCCAGTCCATAGCATCAATGCCTTCGTCTTGCAGGAACTGCAACACTTCAGCCACATGAGGTCTAGTATTGTCTTGCATTAGGAGGAACCCAGGGCCAACCGCACCAGCATATGGTCTCACAAGGGGTCTGAGGATCTCATCTCGGTACCTAATGGCAGTCAGGCTACCTCTGTCGAGCACATGGAGGGCTGTGCGGCCCTCCAAAGAAATGCCACCCCACACCATTACTGACACAATGCCAAACCGTTCATACTGGAGGATGTTGCAGGCAGCAGAACGTTCTCCACGGCGTCTCCAGACTCTGTCACGTCTGTCACATGTGCTCAGTGTGAACCTGCTTTCATCTGTGAAGAGCACAGGGCGCAAGTGGCGAATTTGCCAATCTTGGTGTGCTCTGGCAAATGCCAAACGTCCTCCACGGTGTTGGGCTGTAAGCACAACCCCCACCTGTGGACGTCGGGCCCTCATATCACCCTCATGGAGTCTACAGGTTGTGGACCATTTTGGTAGCTTTTCGGGACTTCGTGTGAACTGGGTTAAGTCGAGTCTCTGCCCAATTGATAGATTTGTTTCAACTCATATCTCATTGAATTCTAGGCTTCAGGTTGTTGAGCAATTTACATATTTGGGGATTGTCATTCACAAAGAGGTGACGAAGTTTTATGACCTAAATGTTGTTCCTACAATGCAATATTTTACTAAGAAATTAGAGGCTTGGGAGAACTTACCTCGGAACCTTATTGGGCGTATCAACATTATAAAAATGATTCTCCTCCCAAAGCTGCTATACTTGTATAGGGCTGCCCCGATGCTATTCCCCAAGAAGCATTTCACTACACTGAATAAAGCAATTTCCCCTTTTCTATGGAACAAATCCTCTCCCAGAATAGCGAAATGCACCCTTCAGGCAACCTACCTACAGGGAGGTCTTGCTTTGCCAAATATGTACATGTACTATGTGGCTGTACAGTTGAGCTACATGGCTTGGTGGGTGCGGGCAGACTCGGGCAATCCGGCGGTGGTGCTGGAAGCAGCATTGATGGGATCCTTTGAAGCACTTACGAATTTGGCATACAGGGGAGGGGCGGGCTCGGCAGAACACTATACCCAATCTATGTCTGCGGTAGTGAAGATCTGGGTCAAATGGAGTCCGGTGAACATTTCTAGAGAGAATATTCCTACTTGGTCATCCTGTATGCCTCTATGGAAAAATAGAGGCCTGCCGGAATTGCGCTCGTTAGTAGAGTTTGAATTTTTGCCCCAAAAGGGGGTGCGTTACCTCACCCAATTATACGAGAAAGTAGTTTGAAGCAAGAATTTAATCTTCCCCAACATAGTCTGTTCAGATACTTTCAGCTCAGACATGCCTGTCAAGCGCAATTTGGTAGAGAACCTCTAAAACTGGAGTGTGGCCCGATAGAAGCAGCAATCAGGATGGTTCCTCTAGTCATACCTGTGTCGGCTCTCTATGCGTCACTAATGATGCTGCAGGATTCTCCCCTTGATAATTCATTGGTCAAGTGGAGAAGAGACGTAGCAGTTCTAGAAGATGTACATATTAAGGAAATTGGTTATACATGGAGATCTACTGTGGTAAGCGCTAGGTATCAATTGATTCAAGTTAAGTGGCTCCATAGGATATACTATACCCCTGAGAGACTATTCAAAATGGGTAAATTACCAGATCCGCAATGTACGAGGTGTGGGCATGAAAAGGGCTGCCTAATACATATGATCTGGCAGTGTCCAGTCATATATAGCTTCTGGGATTGGATCCATGCCTATATTAACGACAAACTGGGCTTTCCCAATGTCTGTACTCAGCTGACGAGTCTGCTGGGGATAGCTAATGAGGTTGTTCCCACCAAATTCGGCAGGAAACTATACAGGATTCTCTTGTTTTATGCAAGAAAAACCATCCTCCTTAATTGGAAACCCCCTAAGAGTCCTACGGTGCAGCAATGGATACAAATAATCAATGCTGACCTTGAGATGTACAAGTTTATTTATGAACGTCGAGGAACCCCAGACCGTTTTATGAAAATCTGGGATCCCTGGATTAGCCCCCTAAAATAGAGGAATGTGAAAATGCTGCCCCTGGTTAAAAAAAAAAAAAAAGGTTGTGCACCCCTGCTCTAGACTGTCAACACCAAAAACTGTGGATATTACAGAACCTGCACTACCTTTCTTCCACCATCTCCCTAAAATACACAAATCAATGGAAAGTCCCCCAGGGCGATCCATTATCCCAGGAGTCGGGATCGGAACCCTAATTAGCAATCTGTCACTCTTCCCTTATATTTGAAAGACTGAAAGCAGCTGATCAAGGAATTATTCCTGATGAATGGTGTTGAACGAATCAAAGTATCCGAAGTGGAATTCGATCCAAATTTCAGAAAAAATGTGATTCGCCATGAAGCCGAGTTTCCTTGTGCTTTATGGTAACGAATGAATTTTTCTTAAAATGGTGACTGAAAGTATAAAAAATGTCCTCATCCACTTAATCGCTGAAAGGCCTTCCGCTCTTGTCTTGAAGAAAACCTGCATGCTCACCACAGGTCATTTGGCGGGTTTTACTGCGATCAAGTTGATGAGTTCAGTATTTATTTATTTTTAACCCCTAATTAACCCAGAAAGGCTGCACATCATAAATGGCGCAATCAGCCTTAAACTCGGGATCTTAGGGGTTAAATGACAGGAGGCGGCGTGATCACCGTTCCCCGTCATTGTGTCTGCTCCATACAATGCAAAGCGATTCGTGATGAAGTCACAGAGGGTGCACCGCGCATGTGGGACCGTCCTTCATTCATTTCTAAGGGGCCGCCAAAAATAGGCGAGCAGTGGCTCGGCTATTTCTGTAGGCCCAATAGAAATTAATGGGCGTGCAGGGCATTCACTTCTATGGGACCGACAGAAAGCTGCAGGCTAATTGGCGGCACAGTTCATGACCACAGCACAGCCCTAACCCGACCAGATCAAGACATGCCATGTGGTCATACCCTAAAACCCCTTTAAAACCTTGTTTCTATGCCATAAAGAGCCAATGCGGTGTCAATCCTATGTATCACTGACTTCACTTATGAGTTGAATGTGTTTATTAGACTTGGAGCTACTATAATAAATGTTAGCCTAGCCATTTGTGTCTGATATTTATTTATTTATTTTTATTTTATACACTTATATAGCGCTACTATATTCCGCAGCGCTTTACAGACATTAGCACCCAACTGTCCCCAATGGGGCTCACAATCTAAAGGTATATTTCACTTCATTTTCTAACTTTATGCATTGAGGAACGAACTCTTTGTGCCAAAACTCAACAGCACGCGTATGCATTGTTAAACTTTGCCTATCAATGTAATAGGCATGACAGGACAATTAAGTGCTCCTGAAGCACTGCATGAAAGTCTGTAGAACTCTATGTAGAGTGCCCTTATCCATGAAGAGCTGCACTGAGTGATTTGTTGAAATCTACTTATTACGACGGTTTCAAGTCTATTCATAGCTTCAAAATGCTGACACTTTCTGGTACTGTACGCCACAGATGAAAGAAAAGTTTTTAGACTACAGCACAGAAGTGTGGCGGAGAGGAACATCGATTGGAATGAAGACAAATAGCTTCTCATCCTCTGAAATCACTGTACTCACAAATAACTCAATCATTCCAGCTGTCCTAGTAGGGCTTCAATATCACAAACTCAATCTGTCCCACATCAGACATGTCTATTTTAGTCATTGTGTTTATTGCTTGCAATATTTCTAACCCTGAAACTGAAGCCTGAAATACATTCCTAAAAGACGGTAAACCTCCACTTTAGCAAGAGCCTAATATAATTAAGAAAAAATATAATAAGTATAGCCACAAGAAGTATAAACATAACTCTGTCATTGTGTATTAGCAAGGGAATGATTGGTAGCACATTCATCTTTATTACACAACAGACAATGACCAAAGTTGGATGGTGGCACATTTGCAGTACCCTAGACCTGGGGGTATTTTCAAATGTTTTATTATGTATTGTTATGTTATGTTTAGACCATGTATTCCAACAAGAGATATGGTTCTCAGTGGTTTTCAGAAACAGAGCTAACTTCCATGTTCCTCCCTTCTTGGTAGGAGTGGGTTGATCCTACCTCCTGCCAGGAGGGGGAGTTCAACAGTAGAGAATGTGGAGGAAGGAAGCAGATGCTTAAGTTCACTTCCCTAGTCCTAATGTCACGGTGGGAAGTGGGGGGAAACTCCACACCATACAATCTAGGTTGGAGGGATATGCCACTAGGCCTGGAAACAGGAATAAAGGGAGCAGGTCACCTAACACATCCCTAAATCCTAGCTCTGACCTCCTAACTGTATGAGCGAACCCTAATGGTTGGAGGGCTCATACCCGGAACCTCTGTCCCTACTAACCCTAGAGATCCCTGGTAATAATGTCAGGGCTAGGAGCTGACCTGTTCATCCACAACACGGATGAACCGGAGTCTCCAGCAGGCCTAGCAACAAGGAAAGGGACAGAAAGTAGCATAAACTAGATTGGCAGGTAAGCACTCAGCGCAAACAACACACACTAGAACAACAGCACTTACCTGCCAAAACAACTGGATGAAACAACAACTGCTACTGACTAGTGGTTCCCCGTCCGGGAAACCCTGGAGCCCACTTCCGCAGGCAGGGGGTCAACGTGGTTCCCCCTCCGAGGAACCCAGGATCCCCCTCACCGGAGGCACAACACACAGGGAAACGCCTTGCATACATGCTGGACGAACAACACCAAAAGACCAGACATGAAACTACAACAAGACATACACCACACCCTGAACATAAACCCACACCAAACATCAACACAGGTAAGGTAGGGAACATGGAGTATGCATAAGGGATGACAATCTATGCTACACAAGGTGGCCCTCAAACTGGACAGATGGTAAGGTCCAGGATGGCAGCATAACTCCAGTTCCGCAAGAAGCTGAAGTCCCATTAATCTTAGGCTCCAAGCCCAAGTACTCTAAGAGCCCACACCCAGCTCCACCTTGCTCACACTTTAACCCCATACCCACCAGAATGGGAAGGGACAACAACTTTAAAGGGGAAGTGTGTAAACATGCCAAAAACTGCACATTGCCACCGGCAACAAGCATGCACGGCTAAAGTGTCACGGTCCACTACCACCAGACCATGACACAGCCGTGACACCTAAAGCCTGAGACTATTTTTCTGTGAGACCCTTACTCCTGGAAGACTCCTGACACTAAGTCTGACACTGGTGATGGACGAACATCAGCCGATTCGCGAACATGATCAAATGTTTGCAAACCGCAAGTTCACAGCGGGCCCCATTCACTTTAAGGTCAGGCGAACCTGGAATACCTTCAGGTCATATTTGAAGCCACCAAATACTTACTAGAAGTGCACAAAAAGTCCCACAACATGGACAGTGACATACCAGATGTATTATTCGAATTTGCGATCTCCAGTCATTATTTTTTTCAATGCGAAATATAGGCAATGCAATTTTTGCCTATGCTCATGCGCAAAAGAGGCTCGACCTACTTCAGCAACTGGGTTTTCACCTGGCCGAAGTTGGATGTGATCAGAAAATATGGTTGGCAACAATTTTCGCAACTTTGAGGAAGAATTTCTGATCACTGTAAGTAATTTGACATTAAAGCAGTGTATTTGATTACATTTGACATGCATGTTATAACAATCGCTGTATATGCATACAGCGATTGTATACGCTGTATATAAAGCGCCATTGCGAAAATCCCTAATGATGCGATTTATTTTTTCGTGGTACACACAACTTCACATTTTATAAGGTCTTATGAAATATTAGTGATTGGTGCACTAAGTATTGTTGTGAGAACTTGCCACTCCAGTACAGGCCCAAAAAAGTAGCCAATAGGCTTTCACCTCACAGCACACAACTTTGTAGGATTCTGTGGCTGGAGGTACATTAGGCGGTCATAGGATAAAAATTTAACTGTCGGCCAGTGCAGGCCCCAAAAATTAGTCATTAGGCATTCACCTGACAGCAAAGAACTTTGGATTCTGTGGCTGGAGGTACCGTATTTTTCGCCCTATAAGACGCACTTTTTTTCAACCAAAAGTGGGGGGGAAATAGCAGTGCGTCTCATGGGGCGAATGCTGCTGATTTTGCAGAATTTTCAATGATACACCCGCCGCGATGCCGTGCCGCCCACTTTATGAATGAAGCAGGCGGCCTGGGCGCATGACGTAGTGACTCATGCTGCCAGCGCCCGTCCTCCCGGCCTGCTTCCTCCCTCCTCTCTACTACCGAGCGCTTGTAGTTGTAAGTAATACAGGCGCTGATTACCCGATTATATACATAACAATTAACTATTACAGATACGATAATATACAGTGAGCGGGGCCCGTGTAGTAGAATACAGTCACTGCACGGGCCCTGCTGTCATTATAAAAGCAGATGCCGGCCCCCAGCCCCTGTATTGAGGGTCATTCACTACAGGGACACTTATGGAGGGGATCTGTGGATGACACATAGCATAAGATGCTATATATGTGTCATCCACAGATCCCCCCCATAACTGTCATACAAAGATCCCCATAACAGTGCCATCCAGAGACCCCAATAAGAGCCACCCACAGATCCCCCATAAATGTAACCCACAGATTCCCCATAAGTGTCACCCACAGATCCCCATAAGTGTCACCAACAGATCCCCCATAACAGTGCGTCACCCACAGATCCCCCATAACAGTGCGCCATCCACAGATCCCCCATAACAGTGCGCCATCCACAGACCACAATTAGTTCAAAACCCACCAAAAGCACACCTTTTGGTTCAAAATATTTTTTTTCTTATTATCCTCCTCAAAAACCTAGGTGCGTCTTACGGGCCGGTGCGTCTTATAGGGCGAAAAATACGGTACATTAGGCGTTCACAGGATAAATATGTAACTGTCGGCCAGTACAGGCCCCAAAAATTAGCCAATAGGCGTTCACCTGATAGCAAAGAACTTTGGATTCTGTGTCTGGAGGTACATTAGGCGGTCACAGGATAAATATGTAACTGTAGGCCAGTACAGGCCCCAAAAATTAGCCAA
Source organism: Bufo bufo (assembly GCF_905171765.1). Lineage (NCBI taxonomy): Eukaryota > Metazoa > Chordata > Amphibia > Anura > Bufonidae > Bufo > Bufo bufo. The sequence continues at coordinate 96,882,137 of NC_053392.1, read as the reverse complement.
TAGGCATTCACCTGATAGCAAAGAATTTGGGATTCTGTGGCTGGAGGTACATTAGGCGTTCACAGGATAAATATGTAACTGTAGGCCAGTACAGGCCCCAAAAATTAGCCAATAGGCGTTCACCTGACAGCAAAGAACTTTGGATTCTGTTGCTTGAGGTACATTAGGCGGTCACAGGATAAATATGTAACTGTAGGCCAGTACAGGACCAAAAAAATTAGCCAATAGGCATTCACCTGACAGCAAAGAACTTTGGATTCTGTGTCTGGAGGTACATTAGGCGGTCACAGGATAAATATGTAACTGTAGGCCAGTACAGGCCCCAAAAATTAGCCAATAGGCATTCACCTGATATCAAAGAATTTGGGATTCTGTGGCTGGAGGTACATTAGGCGGTCACAGGATAAAAATGTAAGTGTCGGCCAGTGCAGGCCCCAAAAATTAGCCAATAGGCATTCACCTGACAGCAAAGAACTTGGGATTCTATGGCTGGAGGTACATTAGGCGGTCACAGGATAAATTTGTAACTGTCGGCCAGTACAGGCCTCAAAACTTAGGCATTCAACAGACATAAAAGGCCTTTTATGCCACTGTATTTACCTAAGACAGGGACCATGATTTGTTCTGGGTGGTGGCGGATATTTGTGGGCTGTCATGAGGAATTTCAATCAAACATGGTCGACTCGTCACAGGTGTTGAATTCCTCCGAGATCCATACCTCATTAATTTTTAGAAATGTGAGGTAGTCCACACTGTCGTGAGCTAGGCGAGTGCGCTTATCGGTCACGATCCCCCCTGCTGCACTGAACGTCCTTTCGGACAGGACACTGGACGAGGGGCAAGCCAACAGTTCCATGGCAAATTGTGCAAGTTCTGGCAACAGGTCAAGCCTGCACACCCAGTAGTATAGGGGTTCATCGCTTCTCAGAGCGTCCACATCGGCCGTTAACCCGATGTAGTCGGACACCTGTCGGTCTAGGCGTTCCCTGAGGCTGGACCAGGAGGATGGCTGTCGATGGGTTGGCTGCAAGAATGATCTCATATTCGAAGTCACCAACACATCTTCAAACCGCTCTCTTCTTCCATGCGCTGTTGGATTGGTACCCGCAACTGTTTCTCTGTGAGTGGAAATTCCTCTGCCAGCGCCCGCAGAAGCAGAATGCAGCATTTCTCGAAGCAAGGCCTGGAAGTGCTGCATTCTGACAGCCCTCTGTGATGGTGGTAACATTTCCGCCATTTTGTGTTTGTACCGGGGGTCTAAGTACGTTGCTACCCAGTACTGGTCCTTGCCCTTTATGCTTTTTATACAGGGGTCCCTCTTCAAACACTGGAGCATGAAGGCCCCCATTTGTATTAAACTGGAAGCGGTGGAGTGGCCTGGCTCATGCTCATCATCCAGGATAATGTCGTCCTCGTTCTCCTTCCCCATCCACGGACAACACCAGGGATCCCAGAAACGTTTAAAGCATGCTCTTCTTGCTCCTCCTCCGCCCCGGCACCATGCTCCTCTGACTCCTCTTCAGACTCCTGTTGTTGACTTGTCTCAGATGGAGTAGCCCCCCTGGGAATTCATCCAGCATTGCGACTTCCTCATCTTCCTGCTCCTCGACAGCTTGATCAATGACACAACACAATGCACGCTCAAGAAAGAAGGCGTAAGGTACAATGTCACTGATGGCACCCTGGTGATCTCATCAAATGGCTGCAGAAATCTGCATGCATCGCAGAAGTCTGCATGGGTTCTGACGGTGTTGCTCCCACTGGGCTCAGTGATAGGAGGCCAGGTGCCTTCTTAAGGCGGTCATCCCTAGGCGAGTGTTGGGCTTACCGCGACTTATGCGTTGACAGCACAGGCTGCAGATGGCAACACTATTGTCAGCAGCGGACATGTTAAAAAAAAGCCCCAAATAATTCCTCTGACTCGAGCGTAGGGGATATGGTACTGGGGGTGGTGTCTTTGGGGTGGACACAACAGAGAGTGAAGAGGGTGCAGATAGAGAGGATGAGGAGGGTGGAGAAGCGGAAGGCTGAGTGAGCCACTCAACCAAGTCTGGTGCGTCCTTTGACGTAATTGCACGCACCTTCTGCAACTTCCCACTTAGGCTCCAGCCTGGTGCTCCTGCCCGACCCCTACCACCCCTGCGGAATGGCCTGCCTCTTCCTCTGTCTGTCATTTTCAAAATGGCCCTGTGACAAACGTCCCTATAGAAGAGCAGTATTTGTGGAAGAAGGTATATCACACCCCTGCCTCAATCAGTTTTTTGGGGGGGCAACTGGTAAATTACACCAGTAGAAATTATTGGTTCCAATGGTGTTTTTCACTCTGTGTAGATGCGGTAACGCAGCAAAACCGCAGACAAATGCTGCACTACCTAATTGCACTATATAGAACGTATATTATTGGTATATAAAATCCCTGCTTCGATCAGTTTTTTTGGGGGGCAACAGGTAAATCACACCAGTAGAAATTATTTGTTCCAATAGCGTTTGGCACTCTGTGTGGCTGCAGTGTCACAGCAGAACCGCACACAACTGCTGCACTATACAATTGCACTATAATATACTTTCTATGTTAGAAAGTATATTATAAGTATATTACACCCCTCTGTGTATCACACATATCAATAGCACACCTATACTAGTCCTTAAAAGGACTTTTGTGGCCCTATTAGCTAGCGTTTGGTGTCCCTAACAGTCCGTCCCTGCTCCACACAGCAACCTCTCCCTACACTGGCAAAAGACTGAATGAAAAAATGGCGCCCAGATCAGGTTTATTTATAAGGTAGGGGTATGTCCATGTGCTGAAACGTCTCAATTGGCTGTCCTGTACCACCTGATGGATGTGTCATGGGTCAAAGTTCTTCACAATGTAAAAGAATATGGTGGGCGTGAATATCGCCATATGTTCGCATGTTCGGCGAATCGCAAACGCGCAAAGTTTGCCGCAAACCGCAAGGCCATCTCTAGCTGACACTAACCGCCAGGCCATACTAACTTCAAGCCTGTATCACATAATGGACACCTACAGTGGCATGCAAATGTTTGGGCACTTCTGGTCAAAATTACTGTTATGCTAAACAGTTAAGCAAATTGAAGATGAAATTATCTCCAAAAGGCATAAAGTTAAAAATTACGCATTCCCTTTGTATTTTAAGCAAAAACAATTTTTTATTTCTATCTTTTACGTTTACATTTTCAAAATAACAAAGAAGGAAAAGGCCCCTAAGCAAAACTGGGCACCCTGCACGGTTAGTAACTAGTAGCACCCCCTTTGGCAAGTTAATACTTTTTGTAGCCAGCCAAACGTCTTTCAGATCTTGTTTGAGGGATTTTCACCAACTCTGCCTTGCAAAAGTCTTCCAGATCTGTGAGATTCCTGGGCCGTCTTTCATACCCTGCTCTTTTGAGGTCTATCCACAGATTTTCAATGATGTTGAGATAGGGGGACTGTGGAGGCCATCGCAAAACCTTCAGCTTCCGCCCTTTGGAGGTAGTCAATTATGAACTTTGAGGTGAGTTTAGGATCATTATCTATTTGTAGAAGCCATCATCTTTTAAACTTCAGCTTTTTTAGGCCTCATGCACACGACCGTTTTTCGTATCCACATCCGAGCCGCAGTTTTTTGCGGCTCGGGTGCGGACCCATTCACTTCAATGGGGTCGCAAAAGATGCGGACAGCACTCCGTGTGCTGTCCGCATCCGTTTCTGTTCCGAGGCCCGGTACAAAAAAATAGAGCATGTCCTATTCTAGTCCATTTTGCGGACAAGAATAGGCATGTCTACAATGGGCCGCCCGTTCCGTAAATTGCGGAAGGCACACGGGCGGCTTCTGTATTTTTCGGATCTGCGGTTTGCGGACAGCAAAAAACGCAACGGTCGTGTGCATGAGGCCTTACAGTTGATGTTATGTTTTCTTCCAGAATTTGTTGGAGTTTCATTGAATCCATTCTTCCATGCACCCGTAAAATGTCCCCGATGCCATTGGCTGCAACACAGCCTCAAAGCATGATTTTCATTTTATTTCATAAATTTTCATGAAATTCTGTGCCCTTTTTTTCTCCAAACATACCTTTGCTCATTGTGGCCAGAGTTCTATTTTAATCTCATTGGTCCACAGGACTTGTTTCAATAATCTATTGCAAACATATGGTGTTAATTTTTTATGAGGATACAGAAGAGGTTTCCTTCTGATGAATCTTGCATGAAGGCCATATTTGTGCAGGTGTCGCTGGACAGTAAAACAATGTAGAACAACGTACCACAACTCCACAAGCCTGCTAAATCTTCCTGATGTTTTTTTTCAGTCAAGTAGGAGTTCTGATTTGCCTTTCTAGCAATCCTACGAGCAGCTGTCTCTGAAATTTTTCTTGGTCTTCCAGACCTTCTCTTGACCTCCACTGTTCCAACTGCCATTTCTTAATTACTTCTCAAACTAAGGAAATGGCAACCTGAAAATGCTTTGCTATCTTCTTATAACCTACTCCTGCTTTGTGTTAGGCAGCTGCTTAGAAGAACCTTCAGCTGCTGTTTTTTGGGACAAGATTAGAAGAGTCTGGATATTTATATAGCTTTGAAATTTGCATAACCTGGCCTTTGCTAATGATGATTGTGAACAAGACATAACCCTAACAGGCTATTTAAGGTCTGAGACCTGGGTCAAATTTATCTGAGCACACCAAATCTCCTTGGTTTCCCCCATACTTTTGCAAGGTACTCATTTCCTTTATTCACTCTAAAATTGTACAAAACCAAAATAATGCACTGATAGTGCTTAAAATGTTGAAAATTGAAAATTGAAAATTGTGTTTCATCTTTAACTTTAAGCCTTTACGAGATCATCTTCAACTTATTTAACTGGTCACAGTGACAGTAATTTTTACCAGGGGTGCACAAATTTTTGTATGCTACTGTATTAAATTGCCACCTAACCAGCCATCATACTTCATCACCTGGTGACTGAAAACTGCACTTTGTATCTACTATTGCTTGATGTATCATAAGTTATATTTTGCAGTAAGTAAAAAAAAAAAGACTGTTATACCTTCAATTCTGGCCTGATTCTTTAAACCACCTTTCTACTGCACCAATCACCATGCAGCAACGGCCTGAGAGAGTACACCGTGACACAACATCTCATAAGGGCAACTACCACTCCTATCCTCTGCACCAGCTCCTCAGAAGCTCGCTACAAATTGAAATGACCAGAGGTATCCACTCTGAATGTCCATCTTTTCTATTCCAAACAATCTACTGGAACCTGGACATTTTTGTACATACCAAGGATATACAAAAGGAATATAAAGCATTGGTGAATATAGTTTAGAAGTATTTGGACATAATTAAAGGAACAGTAAGAGGCCTATTACACTGCCCACTTTTCAGGCAAGACAAGTGCCGATCAACGATAAGTACGTTGAATGATGCATGTTTTCATCAGCCTAGTATAATAATTAAAAGCTGGTCAGTGGCACAATTCTGCAGGCTAATTAGTGGGAACGATTGTTCCTAAGAACACTTGTTCCCAATGATTTTTCTGAAAATTGGTCGCTCTAATAGGGCCTTAAAAGGGTTGCCCACCTTCAGATGCCCCTTCCCCTCCCTTCCCTCACATCACCGACATGCGTTGGGAAGCATACTTACCTTCTCTTCACCCTGGGTTACCACTCTTTTAGTCCCCGCTGGTAAACTTCCTGTTTGACAGGGTTCACATGTCATTGGCTGCACCAGCCTCATGACCCCCATTAAACAGGAAGTTTACCAGCAGTGAAAGAAGGACGGCAGTGGGAAGCAAGTAGATATGCTTCCCTCTACTGGTCTGGCAACGAAGAAGGGTCTGGCCGAAAGGCCCCCCCCCCCCCCCCATAGGTTGACAACCACTTTAACCCTAGTAATGAATGATAAACAGGAGAGAAAGTTACATAGACAAGTTATGTCTGTGAAGGTTCTCATTTATCCAGGTCATGGTATATCAGTAAAGAATAAATCAAGGCAACTGGACTTACTGTAGATTTCTTGAAAACGTTTCACTCGTTCTTCCAACGAGCTTACTCAATTCTGAGTGACTGTACAAGAATTGTCTGGGAATAAATATGTAACTTAATCAACATCTGGTAATTATACCCAGCATGGGGTCAGAGGTCATTATACCCAGCATGGGGTCAAAGGTGTTGATTCCATTATCCTAATTGGAGTCAGTAGGTGATAATTACCTCCCAGAAAAAGGTGTCAAGACAGCATTGTATGTGGCAGACAATAGATGAATAACCCCCCCATCTTGACACCTTTTTCTGGGAGGTCATTATCACCTACTGACTCCAATTAGGATAATGTAATCAACACCTTTGACCCCATGCTGGGTATAATGACCTCTGACCCCATGCTGGGTATAATTACCAGATGTTGATTCAGATACATATTTATCTACAGTAAGTCCAGTTTCCTTGATTTATTCTTTACAGATATACCATGACCTGGATAAATGAGAACCTTCACAGACATATTGCAACACATTTTGGGGGAAAAACCCTTAAACTTGTACGAGAATATGAAAAGACAGCAAGAAAACTGGCAGACTATAGAAACCAATAAGGGGTTGGGTCAGCACAACCTGCCTGTAGGTGCAGATCACTATGGCGAAATACATATATAAACGGAAAATGCAAATGTGATCGCACACTACATCCAGCACTCTGCCCTCCATGCTGGATGAGACATTGGTTTATATTTTGGCCAAAGCATAGTAAGCCACTCACCGCATCAAGGTCGTCTCATGGATTCCCAAGGTCGCATTCCCTGGATTTTATGTGGCTGTCATGGCCCATGAACAGGTAGGAACAAGAGTTAGGGACCACTCATGAGACGACCTTGACGCGGTGAGTGGCTTACTATGCTTTGGCCAAAATATAAACCAATGTCTCATCCAGCATGGAGGGCAGAGTGCTGGATGTAGTGTGCGATCACATTTGCATTTTCCGACTATAGAAACCACCTGCGTTTCAACCTCAGATGCCGAAAATGGGGGCTGGTACCATGCAGCATCCGTTTGGACTCCACGATGAAGGGTCACAGAGCTGAGATGATTCCACAAAAAGCCCAGAAGCAACTACTAAATGAACGGGTACGACAGACCCATTTCACAGTTGAAGCCTTGAAACAAACTATCAGTCAGCTGGAAGTGGACCTGACTTTGCAGCTACCCACTGAAACGTGGAGGAAAGTAGCAGATTTCACAGTACGTGCACTGGCATTTCTGGACTGTCTTATAACAGTGGAAGAGGGAAGGAAGCTGGGAATAGAGGTCTATCGAAAACCAACACACACAGACCAGTACCTGCTATTTGATTCCCACCATCCTCTAGACCACAAACTCGGAGTCATCCAGACTCTACACCACCGGGCAGAGAAAATCCCCACCAGAACAGAGGCCAAGGCGAAGGAATTCAAACACCTCAGAGGGGCACTTAAAACTTGTGGGTATCCAGATTGGCCCTTTGTCAAAACAGAAGGAAGGAGAAGAAAGAGCACCAAGACTACCAGTGAGGGCGAGAAGCATGACAGACGCAAGAATATGGTTATCCCATATGTAGCTGGGGTGTCTGAGAAACTCTAAAGGATTTTTAATAAACATCACATCCCTGTCTGCTTTAAATCCAGCAACACACTGAGGCAACAACTGGTTCACCCAAAAGACCCGACGCCTAAACACAAGATGGACAACATTGTGTACGCAGTCCAGTGCAATGAGGAATGCTCAGAACTGTATATCAGCAAAACAAAACAACAACTACATCAGCGTTTGGCTCAGCATAGAAGAGCCAAAACCTCTGGTCAAGATTCAGCCGTGTACTTACATCTAAAAGAAACAGGTCATACCTTTGAAAACAGTCAAGTACGTGTTTTGGATAAGGAGGCCGATTGGTTCAAACGAGGTGTGAAGGAGGCCATCTACGTAAAAATGGAGAAGCCAAGCTTGAATAGAGGCCTCTATTCAAGCTTGGCTTCTCCATTTTGTCTGCCACATACAATGCTGTTTTGACACCTTTTTCTGGGAGGTCATTATCACCTACTGACTCCAATTAGGATAATGGAATCAACACCTTTGACCCCATGCTGGGTATAATGACCTCTGACCCCATGCTGGGTATAATTACCAGATGTTGATTCAGTTACATATTTATTCCCAGAGAATTCTTGTACAGTCACTCAGAATTGAGAAAGCTCGTTGGAAGAACGAGTGAAACGTTTTCAAGAAATCTACAGTAAGTCCAGTTGCCTTGATTTATTCTTTACAGATATAGACAAGTTATGAACACAAATGAGGAAAATAGCTGCTCTCACCTGTGTCCTGCTTAATGGAGGCACGGGACATAAGCCCCAGATCAGGCAAGATTAAAGTCCAAAGAAAGTCATAAATAAGGATCGTATTTTGGTATCCAAAACGCATAGACTATAACGCGATCCTGTCTGTACGCTGTCATGCTTGATTTTTTTTATTCATGCTTTTTGAAGAATAAAGTTGCAATACTTTTTATTGGAAGCTGGACTTTTTTAACCTTCTATAGACAAGTAATAAATACAAAAGTAACATTTTGTTAAACTACAGTAATTCCTAATAATTCTTGAAAAATCTGTGTTAATTTATTTACACTAACCACATTGGCTACAACAGTTTCCTCATTTCTATAAAATTGCTGCAGAATTGTGTTGAGAACTTCCACTAAAAAGAACATAAAGCATAAGTTTCGCCACCAACACCCCTGTTTGCTGCTGCGCCTCTCAAAAACATCAGCCTTGCCACAATCTCCCAAGTAAGAGAATGCTCCAGCAGGCCCCACAATAGGGGTGAGAACAATATGCTACTTCAGAGCACACTTCTAAATAAAAAGCCTCTGCTTCCTTTCCCTTCAATTGAGCACATGTGGATTTTTAATTTTTTTAGCTGTCAGGAGTGCATTTAAGTAGATGATTACAGGAAATTGCGCATATAAAAAAGTTTTTATATTCTGAGATATATATTCATTATCTGCTGAGGATCCTTTCCCAAATTATACTTTGGAGGCAGCTACTCGGTGCTTTCGGTGGCAGGAGGTTGCAGTACAATGGAGGTGACTGTGCAGCTGTCTTCATCTCACTTGTCTGGGTGAGTTTTTTCTGCATTGTCCTCGGCGCCCGGTGTGTCATTCATTACTATTCTGATTGTTCAGAGCTTGTCTGTGGATGCGTTTGGACGTTTGATTAAATATTGACAATAATTACTCCATTTCCTCGCTTCTGCATACCTATAGAAATCACAGGCCTGGCTGTGTGATGAGGACACAGATGGGAAACGTCAATGTATTGTGTTACTATCTGCAATCACTGGTACCATTGAGGATCATCTGAGCAATGTTACTGCCAGTGTGGGGGGAGGTGAGAACAAAGAAGTCCCTGGTAAAGCAAAATGAGACAAAAACAGGAATCTAATTCATATACATATGTGAAAATCTTTCTGTGCCATGTTCATAATCAGATATTTTTCTAGATGAACATACATTTTTAGGGGGTGAGATTATAGAATACATGGGGTAAGGAAACAGCTTAGAACAACAACTTTACTGATTACACATACAGCAACAAGCTTGGTGGTTACAAGATTCCTACAAGAGGCAACTAGCTTGATGGTCACATACTTACATAGGGCAACAAGCTTGGTGGTTACAAGGTTCTTACAAGAGGCAACTAGCTTGATGGTCACATACTTACATGGGGCAACAAGTTTGGTGGTTACAAGGTTCTCACAAGAGGCAACTAGCTTGATGGTCACATACTTACATAGGGCAACAAGCTTGGTGGTTACAAGGTTCTTACAAGAGGCAACTAGCTTGATGGTCACATACTTACATGGGGCAACAAGTTTGGTGGTTACAAGGTTCTTACAAGAGGCAATTGGCTTGATGGTCAGATACATACATAGGGCAACAAGCTTGGTGGTTAAAAGGTTCTTACAAGAGGCAACTAGCTTGATGGTCACATACTTACATTGGGCAACAAGCTTGGTGGTTACAAGGTTCTTACAAGAGGCAACTGTCTTGATGGTCACATACTTACATGGGGCAACAAGCTTGGTGGTTACAAGGTTCTTACAAGAGGCAACTAGCTTGATGGTCACATACTTACATGGGGCAACAAGTTTGGTGGTTACAAGGTTCTCACAAGAGGCAACTAGCTTGATGGTCACATACTTACATAGGGCAACAAGCTTGGTGGTTACAAGGTTCTTACAAGAGGCAACTGTCTTGATGGTCACATACTTACATGGGGCAACAAGCTTGGTGGTTACAAGGTTCTTACAAGGGGCAACTAGCTTGATGGTCAGATACTTAAATTGGGCAACAAGCTTGGTGGTTACAAGGCTCTTACAAGAGGCAACTAGCTTGATGGTCTGGTCACATACTTTCATGGGTCAACAAGCTTGGTGGTTACAGCACTCTCTCTTGAAAGGCTCAGACTTGGTTAGATCAACAGGTTTTAGGAACACACAGTCAACGTGGTAACATGCTTACTCTCACCAACAGGCTTGCTCATATCTTCTGGTGAAGAGCTTGGGATATTGTACCTAGCTTCAATGGGTGATGGTAAATATGACCTGGAGTCTCCCTCTCAATGACAGCAATAAAAATAGCTGTTTCTACTTGATACAAACAATGCAACTCTCCTCCTAGTTCACTTTGGACACAATCTGGCCACAGCAGCACTCCTTGTGGAACAGAGATGCATACTCTGGACATACTCGCTGCAGTACCACTTCTTGACACACTTTATATACAAAGTCTGGTATGCCATTCTCTACATAGTCAGCTTGCAAAGGAGAACAACCACATGAGCGGGGCCTCTTGGAGGAGGAAGAGATCATATGATGATGATGATTTATCTTAAAAAAATGAAACAAAGTCCTCGGTTAAGGGCTTGGTTACCTTGACTGTTTGATCAATTCACTATTGTTGCTTCTGATTAGGTTAAAACTATATATGAATACTGTAAAATCTTGCATGAGATTAGCAAAAACTGACCATTAGTGTTTTATAATTTCGATATAAAAAAAATGAATGGCCATTGAAAGCCTTCCGTGTATAACAGTGTGCAAAATGAGATTTAACTAAATAAATTACAAAAGATTTATAAAAACTAGAAGAATAAAAAGGTGAACCCGTCATCTACAGTACAGTAACCAATGAGGTTACTTATCCCCTATACAATGTATTCAGAAAGTCTTTGGACCCTTTCACTTTTGTTGCTGTCTTGTGCTTCGGCTACTTTCACACTTGCGGCAGGTCCTAGGTTCGAATCTGACCATTGACAACGTCTGCATGGAGTTTGTATGTTCTTCCCATGTTTGTGTGGGTTTCCTCCGGGTACTCCAGTTTCCTCCCTCACTCCAAAGACATAGATGACTTAGGGTACTTTCACACTTGTGGCAGGACGGATCCGACAGGCTGTTCACCCTGTCGGATCCGTCCTTCCGCTATTTTGCCGTGCCGCCGGACCGCCGCTCCGTCCCCATTGACTATAATGGGGACGGGGGCGCAGCTTTGGCGCAGCACGGCAGTTCACGGCGAGAGGCCGCAGGACTAAAAAGTCGGACATGCAGGACTTTTAGTCCGGCGGCCTTTTCACTGTGCACTGCCGTGCTGCGCCGGAGCTCCGCCCCATCCCCATTATAGTCAATGGGGACGGAGCGGTGGTCCGGCGGCATGGCGAAATAGCGGAAGGACGGATCCGACAGGGTGAACAGCCTGTCGGATCCGTCCTGCCGCAAGTGTGAAAGTAGCCTAAAATAAAATACAAAATTAATCTTTTTGTTACCTATGATTCTGCACTCAATACCCCATAATGCCAAAGTTTATTATTTATTTATTTTATGCACTTATATAGCACTACTATATTCTGCATCGCTTTACAGACATTAGCATCATGCTGTCCCCAGTGGGGCTCACAATCTAAGGCTACTTTCACACTTGCGGCAGGACGGATCCGACAGGCTGTTCACCATGTCGGATCCGTCCTTCCGCTATTTCGCCATGCCGCCGGACCGCCGCTCCGTCCCCATTGACTATAATGGGGATGGGGCGGAGCTCCGGCGCAGCACGGCAGTGCACAGTGAAAGCCGCCGGACTAAAAAGTCCTGCATGTCCGACGGCTTTCACTGTGCACTGCCGTGCTGCGCCGGAGCTCCGCCCCAGTCCCCATTATAGTCAATGGGGATGGATCGGCGGACCGGCGGCACGGCAAAATAGCGAAAGGACGGATCCGACATGGTGAACAGCCTGTCGGATCCGTCCTGCCGCAAGTGTGAAAGTACCCTAAGTCATGTATGTCTTTGGAGTGAGGGAGGAAACTGGAGTACCCGGAGGAAACCCACACAAACATGGGAAGAACATACAAACTCCATGCAGACGTTGTCAATGGTCAGATTCGAACCTAGGACCCCAGTGCTGCAAGGCACCAGTGCAAACCACTGAACCACCGTGCTGCCCACATTTAAAATAGAATTTTCGAAATCTTTACTAATTTATTGAAAAGGAAAAACTAAAATCTTGCAGTGACATAAGTAGGGATGAGCAAATCGAATTTGGATGAAACATCCGAAGTCGATTCGCATGAAACTTCGTTCTAATACTGTACGGAGCAGGAGCTCCGTACAGTATTAGAATGTATAGGCTCCAATGAGCTATACATTCTAATACTGACTTCATAAATGAATTTGTACTGCAAAAAAACATTTCCCGAACTCGGGTTCGGTTCCAAGGTACCACTGCTTGGAAATGTTTTTTTACAGTACAGGTTAATTTATGAAGTTATTGCCCGAAGTCTCACTTCGCGAAGCAATAACTTTGGCTCATCAGAGCCAATACATTCTAATACTGTACGGAGCTCCTGCTTCGTACAGTATTAGAACAAAGTTTTATGCGAATCGACTTTGGATGTTTTATCCGAAGTCGATTCGCTCATCCCTAGACATAAGTATTCAGACCCTTTACTCAGGACTTAGTTGAAGCATCTTTTGCAGTGATTACAGCCTCCAGTCTTCTTGGGTATGCCACAAGGTTTGCACACCTGGATTTGGAAATTTTCCACCATTCTACTCAGCAGATTACTTCAAGTTCTGTCAGGTTGGATGGGGACCATGGGTGGACAGCCCTTTTCAGGCCTCTCCAGAGATGTTTGATTGTGTTCAAGTCAGGGCTCTGGCTGGGCCACTCAAGGAAATACACAGAGTTGCCCCTAAGCCCCTTGTGTGTTGTCTTGGCTGTGTGCTTAGGGTCATTGTCTTGTTGGAAGGTAAACCTTCATCCCAGTCCAAGCTCCAGAGCACTCTCGATCAGATTTTCACTAAAAATATCTCTGTACTTTGCTCCATTCAGCCTTCTCTCAACTCTGACCAGTTCCCTGTCCCAGTCACTGAAAAACACCCCCACAAATTGATGCTGCCATCACCATGCTTCAGTGTAGGGATGGTATTAGACTAAGCAGTGCATGGTTTCCTTTAGACATGATTAAAATTGAGGCCAAAAAGTTCAATCTTGGTTTCATCAGACCAGAGAATCGTGTTTCACACACTCTGAGAGTCTTTTCATGCATTTTTTTTTGTCAGGAAAGGATTCTTTATGGCCATAAAACCCAGACTGGTGAAGTATTGTAGTGATGGCTGACTTTCTGAAAGTTTTCCCCATCTGCACACAGAATCTTTGAAGCTCAGTCAGAGAGGTCTCTTACCAAGGCCCTTCTCTTCCGATTACTTAATTTGGTGGGAGAGCCAGCTCTAGGAAGAGTCCCAGTTGTTTCAAACTTCTTCCACTTAAGAATTATAGAGGGGGGCGTGGTCAACTGCCGACATGGCCGGACGCGTTTGAGCGCTGCTCCGACTCCCGCTGATTATCCTGAGCTATCCTAGCTATTACAATACTACCTGACATCCCCGGATAGTGCCCCGACATATCCTGTGGCAGCAGGACCGCACCATGAGCCCCAGTAAAGCCCAACCTGTGGCGGAACGCCTCAAGGAATACGCCAGGCAAGAGGCTCAACATGGCGCTGCTACTTCCTCTCCTGCACGTGCACTGCAGACCAGAGGGCAGGCGGCGCAGCAGTCTGAAGAAGTGCCAGAAGTCACCCTGCAGTCATCGCATGAGCGGCTGATGGCGCCGAATACAGGCTGCCAATCATCCCTTACTGGTAAGATAGAGGAGGTGAGGGTTGATTTGGGACTTCTGCGCCATAATGTGCAGCAGCTAAGAGAGAGGACCAGGCTCACTGAGGAGAGGGTCTCTGGGCTGGAGGACAACACGAGACTACTGCCGGACAGGATTACAGATGTGGAACGTGCTGTGGACTCTCTGAAACAAAAATGCAATTTTTTGGAGAATCGTGCACGGCGCAATAATGTGAGAATCCTAGGGATGCCGGAGAGATCGGAGGGTGCCTATCCAGCAGCCTTCCTGAAGGGTTGGTTTAAATCCATTTTCCCTGAGGCATCCTTTTCAAAGGCATACGCAGTGGAGAGAGCTCACAGGGTGCCGATCAGGGCACCACCTCCGGGTGCGCCTCCTAGACCCTTGCTGGCTCGCCTGCTTAATTGGAGAGACAGGGATCTCATACTTGCACAAGCCAGGATAAAGCAAACCATAACCTTGGGATCTGCAAATATATCCCTATATCCTGATTTTTCGGCAGATCTACAGAAGAAGAGAGCGACCTTTGTCAGCATTAAGAAACGTCTACGTGACTGTAACATCCAGTACTCCATGGCCTATCCGGCTCGCCTGAGAGTGGTCGACGGCGGGAAATCACTTTTCTTCTCTAGTCCCAGAGAAGCTGAAGACTGGCTCTCTATGAGGCCAAGAAGATCACCTCCCAGATGAACTGCATCGCGGTTTCCAAAGGGTCATGCTTGCCCATTTTACCTGGAGGACTGTTATAGTTATAGGCGCAGTATCCTGCCTAGCGCCACTGGCATGCAATCTGAATGGTATCACTTATTGTTCTTATGTTTAAATGGTTTATAGGCACTGTCCTATGGGATATAGCATTGCATTTTGTCACTTCTTAATATGCTACTGTGGGGGGGGGGGGGGGGGGGGTATGCTCCACTACCTGTCTCAGTTTTCCACCTATCTACACTGGGCAGGTCCCCCGAGCATATGGCCACTATAGTTAACTACTTGTTCACGGTTCTATGTTTAAGAATCTGGGTACCTTTGTACTGCTATCAGTTATGTTCTATTGTTGAGGATTGGTATGAACATGCAACTATCATGGGGCTTGCAGCTTGCATTACTTGTATGGTGGGTCACGACTTAGTAGTGAGTTATTATCTCATACTGTTAATTGAGCCAAATGGCGACCATTAAGGTAATGTCCTGGAACGTGAGGGGGCTAGGAGGCCCTAGGAAACGTATGGCGGTATTTGCGCATATACGAAAGTATGTTCCTCACGTTCTAGGATTGCAAGAAACACACTTAACAAAAGACACAGGAGGGAGAGTTAATAAGCCCTGGGTGCAATGGGTGGAGAATGCATATGGAACTACATACTCTAGGGGAGTGTCACTGTTAATCCATGGTACAGTCAGATGGGAACCACACCATGTTGTGTCTGACCTGGAGGGGAGATATATTTTTGCCTATGCACACGCCAACGGTATCCCCTATGTTGTGTTGAACCTGTATAATCCTCCACCAGCTAACCTTTCATTGTTACAGGCACCGGCGGGTTTTGCAGCCCAGTTTCCTGCAGCGAGGGTCATATGTATGGACGATTTCAACATGGTGCTGGACGAATCTTTAGACAGATTCCATAATCCATCACAGAACGCTAGTGTTAGATCGTCTGGCACCATTTTGGCGAGATTTGTATCTGAGATAGGATGGCTGGATATGTGGAGGGAAAAAATCTCAGCCCATTTGGTATATTCTTTCTTCACCCCCTCCAAGGGGGCACTCTCAAGGATTGATTACATGTTTGGTACAGTGAATACTCATATGTCGTTGCAAGACATACATTATGGTGCGCAGGGTCCTTCTGATCATGCGCCTATTATAGCGCTGTCCGTTACGTCGGACATGAATCTGCGTACAACTAAGAGGCGCATTCACAGTTTCGGCTGTCATTAATGGGTATAAATGACCGTGTCCCAGATCAACTCTGGGTGTTTTTGGAGATAAACGGAGTGGATAATAACGTTTCTCTACTGTGGGATACCTTGAAGGCCTTTTTGCGTGTCTGTCTTCAGTCCTCTATCTCATATATAAAAAGGTCTACGCAACGTAGAGAAGAGGAATTGGAGGAGCTCTGCAGGAATGCGGAAAGAACATATATTTCTGACCCAACAGAGGCTAATAGGGTAGATTGGATGTTAAAAGGGAGATCGTATATGGACCATCTTAAAGAGAAAGGGGATCGTAAACTTTTATTCCTACAGCAGCAGTCGTTTGAACAGGGTAATAAAACTGGGAAAGTATTAGCGCAGGTAGTAAACAGAAATAATAGAGCCCCCCTGTATTGCGCATTGCTAGCGTCACTGGCGATGTGATAGATGAGCCAGCAGGGATTTTAGATAGATTTAATAAGTTCTATCGAGATCTGTACAGATCTGTGGCTCAGTATACTGACGCGGAATTGAGGGAGTATATGCAGGAGGTGACACACCCCCAACTGGCAGTCCCAGATAGGGAGCTCCTGGATGAGGAAATTACACTTGAAGAGATTGAGGAGGCTGTCAAACGGCTAGCCTCAGGCAAATCCCCAGGTCCGGATGGGATCCCGCTGGAGGTCTATTTGAAATACATAGACATACTTGCTCCTCAGCTGCTTAGAGTGTATTCTAAATCCCTGGAGAGTGGTTTCCTCCCTGATTCATTATATGACGCCTCTATTGTTATACTGTTAAAACCGGATAAACCCCCTTTGGAGTGTGGGTCTTATCGCCCCATATACTTATTAAATTTGGATTATTGTTCAATCCGTTTTTTTGGAGATAAAAGAGACATAGAATGCACAATATATGAGTCAGATATGCTGGAAATTAATGTAACAAGCACTCGTGTCGGACGCCTATTTTACACATTAATAATAAAGCAAGTATTGTGCTTATGTAATCATGACTCAGAGATAACAACAAAAGAAGAAAAAAGAAACAACAACAAAAACAAAAACGAGACAAAGACAGACAATAGACCAGGGGAGGGAAGAGGGAGGAGAGGAGGACAGGAGAAGGGAAGAGGGACTCATGGAAAAATTATCAGAGATGTCATCAGGTGTAACCACCTGTATCTAACCAGGTTTGGAAGCAAGGAGAGCTCCTAAATTGTAGCCAAGGCTCCCAGGTCTGCGTGTAGATTTGCGTTTGTTATGGGCCTCAGCCCCTAACTCCTCCATTTGAACCAAGGTGTCCAAGGCACATACCCACATGACTCTCCGCAAGCTGTCTGATGATTTCCACTGGCGCGGTATAATCTGCCTCATAGATTGAACAAATGTTTTAAGAGCCCCTTTTTTGACATGCTGAAATCTGCCCGAGTAAACAGAAAGCAAAGCTATCAGGGTCGATGGTGATATAGCAGTCCGGTATAGAGCATTGTAAAGAGCAAAGATATCTTGCCACAGGGGGGCGACCCCCGGGCAGTCCCACCAGATGTGGAGCATAGATCCAACTGCCTCTTGGCATCGCCAGCAAGTGTTGGGGACCGATGGATAGAATTGATGCAGCTTAACCGGAGTCCTATACCAACGTGTGAGAATTTTATAATTCAATTCTTGCAAGCGACAGGATGCAGTCAATTTATGGGTAAATAAGAGGGAACGGTTCCATTGTTCAGCAGATAAAGAAACCGCCAATTCACTCTCCCAACCAGAGACAAATCCAACATTTCTCAACTGGTCAGTTAATGAGATATCCCCCATCTCCCCGGCACCAAGCAGACGATAAATCAAAGATATACCATGACAAGGACCCATGTTAGCTACACAAAGCTTTTCAAAATTTGTCAGAGGAGCGGACAATTGTGGTCCAGGAGCCAGAGATCCTATAAAGCTGCGAAGTTGGAGGTAATGAAACCAACGACTTGGAGAGTCGAGAAAGATGTGTGATAGATCGCTAAGGGGTAGAAGATCTGATTCTTTATAAATGTCCTTTATTAAGATCTGGGGAGGAGGAGAAGCCCGAAATGATGGCATGTTTCTCACAGAGGAAGGTAGGTCAGGATGAGTGGCAATAGCCGTCAACGGCCCTGGTGCAGAGATTAGGTTAATTTTGGAGGCAAATCCTCCCCAAGACTTTGCCAGTATTTGAAGTAATGGAGAGCGAAGAGTATGGAGGACATTATTTTGTGCGGCGCCGGGAAGCCAGAAGATCCCTGGCACAAGATGCGGGGCAAGGGTATGTTCTATGTCTACCCAGAGTTTCAAGGTACGATTATGAATTAGGTCCAGCACACAGTTTGCAATGGAGGCTCTATAGTATGCCAGAAAATCAGGGTGACCCCCCCCCAGACTCTTTGCTCTAGATAGAATTTTATAGCTCACTCTAGCCCTGGAGCCTTTCCAAATAAACCGAGAGGCCATCGACCGAAGCTGGATAAAGAATCTGTTAGGGATATTGCAAGGGACTGTCTGGAACAGGTAGAGGATTTTGGGTAGAATGTCCATCTTTAGGGCGTTAATTCTACCAAACAAAGAAATCTGAAGGGGGGACCATTTCTGGAGGTTAGATTAAACGGTTCTAAGCAACAGTTTGTAGTTAAGTTTAAAAAGATGATATGGGTTAGCAGGGAGATTAATGCCCAAATGGCGAACCGAATCTGTGGCTATTTTAAATGAGAACGTTTCTTTAATGTGGGTAACTTCCTGATGAGCAAGTGAGATATTAAAAATTTCGGATTTCTGAATATTTATTTTGAAATTGCTAAGCCTGCCGAATCTCTCAAATTCCCGAAGGACCGAAGGGAGCCCTATTCTAGAGGAGGAAAGATATAGCAGCAGGTCGTCTGCAAAAAGGGATAATTTGTGTTCCTTGGCCCCAACCGTAACCCCTTTAATAGATTGGTTGTTTCGTAGGGCATTAGCCAGGGATTCCATGGTCAGGATGTAAAGGAAGCGGGAGAGAGGGCAACCTTGGCGCGTTCCATTTTTTATAGTGAAAGGCGTTGAAAGAAGGCCATTAACTCGGACCTGAGCTGAAGGAGAAGAGTATAGAGCCATGATGCGAGTAATCATTCTAGAGCCGAGACCTACACACTCTACTGTTTGGGCCAGAAAGCTCCAATTAACTCTATCAAAAGCCTTCTCTGCGTCCACAGAAAGCAGACACAGAGGCGACTTGGTAGACCTAGCTCTGGCTATAATGCCCATGGACTTCAGGGTACTGTCACGTGCTTCCCTACCAGGGACAAAACCCACTTGTTCTTGGTGGATACACTTCAGTATATGGGGATGTAACCGCAGGGCGATTAGTTTGGCATATATTTTTAAATCCACATTTAAAAGGGATATTGGCCTATAGTTGGCACAATGGGATAGGTCTTTATCGGGTTTGGGTACGACTGCTATATGTGCCTGTAGGGATTGAGGCGGAAATGGAACATCAGGTGTTATAGAGTTAAAAGTCTGGAGGAGGGTAGGAGATAATTCTTCCGTGAGAAGTTTATAGAAACGTGGGGTTAGGCCCTCCGGTCCCAGACTCTTCCCATTTTTAAGGTCCTTCATAACGCCTATTCTCATGATAGCTCTACTTGGAATAGAAAGGAACTGTACAAAAAAGATGGTTTGCATCTTTCTCTCAAAGGAACAAATGTACTCAGTGAACAACTCCAAGAATTTGCGAAAGAGTATTTAAACTAGGAAGGGGGGGCAAAAGAGTGAAAATAAAAGAGTCCAATTGCCCCCCGAAACAATGCCTGAACAGGTCAGAAGCACAGAGGTTAAGAAATGATAAGCTCAGAGTCCTGTCTACAAATGCTCGCAGTTTAGGTAAAAAAATCAATGAACTTGGGTCAATAATGGCATCTGAGAATGTAGATTTAGTGGCTGTTACGGAGACATGGTTTAATGAAAGAAATGACTGGGACATAACCATAGCAGGGTACTCTTTATACAGAAGAGACAGTGAAGGCAAGAAAGGAGGAGGAGTGGCCTTGTATGTGAAAGATAGCATTAAATCTAACCTAATACAAGTTGGTGAGGCCAACATAGAGTCAGTTTGGGTTACGTTGCAGTTTGCTAACCATGCAGTAACTCGTGTAGGTGTGATATATAGACCACCTGGTCAAGTTAAAGAACTAGATGATCTACTAGTTGAAGAAATAGCTAAAATGACAATGAAAGGAGAAGTTATCATTATGGGAGATTTCAATCTTCCAGATATAAACTGGAAAACCAAAATAGCAAGTTCTACCAGGAGTACAGATATTCTAAATTCCCTACTGGGGTTATCTCTACAACAAGTGGTTGAGGAGCCAACCCGGAGGGAGGCCATTTTGGATTTGGTATTCACAAATGGGGATTCGGTATATTATATGATGTCATTGTAGGCGAAACCTTGGGATCTAGTGATCACCAGTCAGTGTGGTTTAATATAAGAACTGTGAAAGAGTCCCACCACACAAAAACAAAAGTTTTAGATTTTAGAAAAACAGACTTTTCAAAAATGAAATTAGTCATAAATGAGTCCTTATCAGACTGGAACGGATTACATGGAGTCCAGGAGAAATGGGACTACTTAAAAGGTGCATTATTGAAGGCAACAGAAAATTGCATTAGAATTGTCAGTAAAAGCAAAAAAAGGAAGAGACCACTGTGGTACTCAGCAGAAGTGGCCCAAATCATTAAAAATAAAAAGCTAGCATTTTGTAATTATAAAAAAAACCAGAGCAATGAAGATAAGGAAATCTACAAGATTAGGCAGAGAGAGGCCAAGCAAGTTATAAGAACTTCTAAAGCGCAGGCAGAAGAAAAACTAGCTCAGTCTATGAAAAAAGGGGATAAGACATTCTTCAGATATATAAATGAAAAAAGGAAATTAAAACAGGGAATAACTAAATTAAAAACAAAGGACGGAAGGTATGTAGAAGAGAATAAAGGGCTAGCCGACTGCCTTAATGAATACTTCTGTTCAGTTTTTACAAAAGAAAAAGGAGAAGGACCTCCACTAGAAAGGATGACTAATAAATCATTTGATGCATGTATCTTTACAGAGGAAGATGTTCTAAGTTTGCTGTCTAAGGTGAAGACAAATAAGTCACAGGGGCCTGATGAGATACACCCAAAATTATTAAAAGAGCTTAGTGGTGAGCTGGCAAAACCGCTAACAGATTTATTTAACCAATCATTAGTAACAGGAGTCGTCCCGGAAGATTGGAAATTGGCAAATGTCGTGCCCATTCACAAGAAAGGTAGTAGGGAGGAATCGAGCAACTATAGACCAGTGAGTCTGACATCAATAGTAGGCAAATTAATGGAAACCCTATTAAAGGATAGGATTGTGGAACATCTAAAATCCCATGGATTGCAAGATGAAAAACAACATGGGTTTACTTCAGGGAGATCATGTCAAACAAATCTTATAGATTTTTTTGACTGGGTGACTAAAATAATAGACGGTGGAGGTGCAGTAGACATCGCATATCTAGATTTTAGTAAGGCTTTTGACACTGTCCCACATAGAAGACTTATCAATAAACTGCAGTCATTGAGCATGGACTCCCATATTGTTGAGTGGATTAGGCAGTGGCTGAGTGACAGACAGCAGAGGGTTGTAGTCAATGGAGAACATTCAAAACAAGGTCATGTTACCAGTGGGGTTCCACAGGGATCTGTACTGGGACCAATTTTATTTAATATCTTCATAAGTGATATTGCAAAAGGCCTCGATGGTAAGGTTTGTCTTTTTGCTGATGACACAAAGATATGTAACAGGGTTGATGTTCCTGGAGGGAAACGCCAAATGGAAAAGGATTTAGGAAAACTAGAAGAATGGTCAGAACTCTGGCAACTGAAATTTAATGTGGATAAGTGCAAGATAATGCACCTGGGGCGTAAAAACCCAAGGGCAGAATATAGAATATTTGACACAGTCCTGACCTCAGTATCTGAGGAAAGGGATTTAGGAGTAATTATTTCAGAAGACTTAAAGGTGGGAAGACAATGTAATAGAGCAGCACGAAATGCCAGCAGAATGCTTGGATGTATAGGGAGAGGTATAAGCAGTAGAAAGAGTGAAGTGCTTATGCCTCTGTACAGAACACTGGTGAGACCTCACTTGGAGTATTGTGCGCAGTACTTGAGGCCATATCTCCAGAAGGATATAGATACTCTAGAGAGAGTTCAGAGTAGAGCTACTAAACTAGTACATGGATTGCAGGATAAAACTTACCAGGAAAGGTTAAAGGACCTTAACATGTACAGCTTGGAAGAAAGAAGAGACAGAGGGGATATGATAGAAACTTTTAAATACATAAAGGGAATCAACTCGGTAAAGGAGGAGAGCATATTTAAAAGAAGAAAAACTACCACAAGAGGACACAGTTTTAAATTAGAGGGGCAAAGGTTTAAAAGTAATATAAGGAAGTATTACTTTACTGAGAGAGTAGTGGATGCATGGAATAGCCTTCCTGCAGAAGTGGTAGCTGCAAATACAGTGAAGGGGTTTAAGCATGCATGGGATAGGCATAAGGCTATCCTTCATATAAGATAGGGCCAGGGACTATTAATAGGATTCAGATATATTGGGCAGACTAGATGGGCCAAATGGTTCTTATCTGCCGACACATTCTATGTTTCTATGTTTCTATGAGTTCCGAGGTGGAGAAATCGTCTTCTAATGTAAATGAGTCCTCAGTGGGAATACGTGTGGGACCAAATTGGCGCAGATAGTCGCGGGTGTCTAATGCATAGGAGCCAGAGGTCGGGTCTCTCCCAGTGTTAAGATCATAAAGGGTACCATAATAAGTTCGAAATTCCGATGAGATTCCGGAGGGAGTATGTACAATGCCCTTATTTGGTCTGTTAATCAAGGTAACCTGCGTCTATGGAAGCCGAGGGTGTAGGGCCCTAGCAAGCCACTTTCCGCTTTTATCTCCATATAAAAAAAAAACGTATTTAACCCTATCCCGGAGGCATAGAGTTCTCTGATCAAGGATTTGGAGTATTTGTTGACGGAGAAGTGAGATGTCAGCTTTCAACTTGTCGGACGGGGCAAGCGTTCTTTCTTAAGTCTGGCACCATGGGATATAAAAATCCCTCTAAGGACACATTTCATAGCCTCCCATTTTATCGGAGGGGGGGACGGGTCATTTTGATGGATATTGACAAATTCTGCAATGGCAGTGCGAATGTTGGTCATGCAGACTAGGTCGTTTTGAAGGTTATCATTCAATCTCCACGTGAAGGAGCGGGGGCATGTCTGTTGGAACCGGAGAAGGCCATACACAGGTGCATGATCAGACCAAAGGAATCTGTCCATCGAACAGAGCGGATCTGAATCTAATAAAGTATGTGAGATAAAAAGATGGTCTAATCTAGCATAACTATTATGGGCCTGAGAGTGAAAACTGAAGTCTCTGACTCCCGGATGTAACACCCGCCACAAATAAACTAGACAAAGTGAAGACAGGCCTTCCCTGAATCTGTGCTGGGATTTCGGGGAGATAGAGGACTTACCAGTCGAGGAATCTATGGCAGGGTCCATCACCATATTGAGATCGCCGCCCAGAATGATAGAGGAACCATCTGCAAAGCGAGCTAATTTCCTGAGGATCTTGGAGCCAAACGGTACCTGCCCCTGGTTGGGAAAATAAACGTTAGCAATTGTATACACACGTTGACCATCAGACAGCTTGAGGAAGATATAACGTCCCCTACCGTCAATGTCCGACAAAACCGTAGGGCGGAAAGATTTGTGGAAGGCTATGCAAACACCTCCTGATTTTTTGACAGGATTGGGACTATGAAACCAAGTGGTATAGTAACCACGTTCACACCTGGGAACCGAGGCAAGTTTAAAATGGTAAGGGGTTGGGTCAGCACAACCTGCCTGTAGGTGCAGATCACTATGGCGAAATACATATATAAACGGAAAATGCAAATGTGATCGCACACTACATCCAGCACTCTGCCCTCCATGCTGGATGAGACATTGGTTTATATTTTGGCCAAAGCATAGTAAGCCACTCACCGCGTCAAGGTCGTCTCATGAGTGGTCCCTAACTCTTGTTCCTACCTGTTCATGGGCCATGACAGCCACATAAAATCCAGGGAATGCAGGTCAGCATGCAAGCCAAGTACACTTTGCTTGTAACCCCGTCCGGTGCCATTACAGCTTTCATCGGATCCAGGGATGCAAGTACCAACATGCATGCTGAACCCACCATATACTTCTCCTGGAGCCAGATGGCTAATGGTAGGTTCTATACAAGCAGACTCAGTTTTATACTGACTTTAAAACCAGCCTCAAGGACAGATTAACTGGTCAGGTGTGCAATGACTCCAAGGAGATCGCCACGCCTCCAATATATACTACAAAGAAAAAAATAAGGGGTTGGGTCAGCACAACCTGCCTGTAGGTGCAGATCACTATGGCGAAATACATATATAAACGGAAAATGCAAATGTGATCGCACACTACATCCAGCACTCTGCCCTCCATGCTGGATGAGACATTGGTTTATATTTTGGGCAAAGCATAGTAAGCCACTCACCGCGTCAAGGTCGTCTCATGAGTGGTCCCTAACTCTTGTTCCTACCTGTTCATGGGCCATGACAGCCACATAAAATCCAGGGAATGCAGGTCAGCATGCAAGCCAAGTACACTTTGCTTGTAACCCCGTCCGGTGCCATTACAGCTTTCATCGGATCCAGGGATGCAAGTACCAACATGCATGCTGAACCCACCATATACTTCTCCTGGAGCCAGATGGCTAATGGTAGGTTCTATACAAGCAGACTCAGTTTTATACTGACTTTAAAACCAGCCTCAAGGACAGATTAACTGGTCAGGTGTGCAATGACTCCAAGGAGATCGCCACGCCTCCAATATATACTACAAAGAAAAAAATAAGGGGTTGGGTCAGCACAACCTGCCTGTAGGTGCAGATCACTATGGCGAAATACATATATAAACGGAAAATGCAAATGTGATCGCACACTACATCCAGCACTCTGCCCTCCATGCTGGATGAGACATTGGTTTATATTTTGGCCAAAGCATAGTAAGCCACTCACCGCGTCAAGGTCGTCTCATGAGTGGTCCCTAACTCTTGTTCCTACCTGTTCATGGGCCATGACAGCCACATAAAATCCAGGGAATGCAGGTCAGCATAAAAGCCAAGTACACTTTGCTTGTAACCCCGTCCGGTGCCATTACAGCTTTCATCGGATAAAGTCAGTATAAAACTGAGTCTGCTTGTATAGAACCTACCATTAGCCATCTGGCTCCAGGAGAAGTATATGGTGGGTTCAGCATGCATGTTGGTACTTGCATCCCTGGATCCGATGAAAGCTGTAATGGCACCGGACGGGGTTACAAGCAAAGTGTACTTGGCTTGCATGCTGACCTGCATTCCCTGGATTTTATGTGGCTGTCATGGCCCATGAACAGGTAGGAACAAGAGTTAGGGACCACTCATGAGACGACCTTGACGCGGTGAGTGGCTTACTATGCTTTGGCCAAAATATAAACCAATGTCTCATCCAGCATGGAGGGCAGAGTGCTGGATGTAGTGTGCGATCACATTTGCATTTTCCGTTTATATATGTATTTCGCCATAGTGATCTGCACCTACAGGCAGGTTGTGCTGACCCAACCCCTTATTTTTTTCTTTGTAGTATATATTGGAGGCGTGGCGATCTCCTTGGAGTCATTGCACACCTGACCAGTTAATCTGTCCTTGAGGCTGGTTTTAAAGTCAGTATAAAACTGAGTCTGCTTGTATAGAACCTACCATTAGCCATCTGGCTCCAGGAGAAGTATATGGTGGGTTCAGCATGCATGTTGGTACTTGCATCCCTGGATCCGATGAAAGCTGTAATGGCACCGGACGGGGTTACAAGCAAAGTGTACTTGGCTTGCATGCTGACCTGCATTCTCTGGATTTTATGTGGCTGTCATGGCCCATGAACAGGTAGGAACAAGAGTTAGGGACCACTCATGAGACGACCTTGACGCGGTGAGTGGCTTACTATGCTTTGGCCAAAATATAAACCAATGTCTCATCCAGCATGGAGGGCAGAGTGCTGGATGTAGTGTGCGATCACATTTGCATTTTCCGTTTATATAAGTTTAAAATGGGTCTCCTGGAACATAACAAGCATGACACGTTTCCGGTGGAGGCGATATAAGATCTGGCTACGTTTTTCTGGCTTGTTAAGGCCTCTGGCATTATAAGTGCAAAAAGAAAGGGAGGTCATCTCTTCCGCTGAGTGAATCGCCTGAGGACTTAGGGAATAGGGTAGGTATAAAGGAGTTGAGGACAGGAGGGCAGAGATAGGGAGGGAGACAAAACAGACAAAAAACTACTAGACAAAGACAAACAAAACTCCAAAAGGAGAGAGCCAGTGACTTTGGCTCAGAGATAAGCTAATATGTGAGAATGGTCACGTTCGACACCGGGTGTCGATATCCCTAGTGAGGGGTAGGAGAGGTCAAGGGCAAAACAGCAGCCTTACTGACCCCCGGCATGTAAACAAAAATACAGCAATAAAATACACATAGCATGTAACACATGAACATGGAAAAAATGCACTAAACGAGCGCACGTGAAGATGTAGAGTCCCGTGGCAGCCTTTTAGGTTCAAGCAGGCGGTACTAGATGGCGTCTGGAGGGCCTCTGGGGCTTCGGTGTCGCCATCTGCCATTCTTCGTGGTCTCTTATAAGAGGTACCAAGAGGGGCCTAGACCACTCTGGGAGGTCCACTGCAGGCAGGTCAAATGTGGCCAGGAATTTGGGCAAGTCGGCGAGAGATTTGAAGACAGCAGATCTCCCATCCTTTCTTGCAGAGAGTTGAAAAGGGTAACCCCATCTGTATAAAATCACATTGTCCCTAAGTATGGACAGGAGAGGTTTTAAGGCTTTCCTGAGCTGCAAAGTACGTTTTGCGAGATCCGGGAGGATTTGAATGGAGTTTGGATCCATAGTAGAACCAGCTGCACTTCGGGCCGCCCTAAGGATAGATTCCTTTTCTCTATAAAAATGGATGCGGCATATGATGTCCATAGGACGGTTCGGATCAGACGATTTTGGGCCCAGAGCCCGGTGTATACTGTCAATTTCAATGACTGTGGTAGGAGCTACCTTCAGTAATCCTGCAAAGTAGCTTTGTGCCCAGGCGGCAAGATCTTCTACGGTTTCAGGAACCCCTCTGACACGAAGGTTATTCCTCCTGTTTCGATTTTCTATGTCATCGATATGGGTCAAAATGTCCTGCAATTGAGCAGTAGGCTCATTTATGACTTTGTAGTGGCAGTCCTGGGTATTGAGGATCTGCTCCTGCTTGTTTTCCATTTCCTCCACTCTCTGCCCCACCAGTTTGATATCTTGGTGTAGGGCCGCCATATCCTGCTTGTGGGAGGCTTCCATCCTACTAAGCAAAGCGCCCACTTCTGTGGTAGTGGGGAGAGATTTTAAGTGCATTTTCCAATCCCACTCATCAACTTGGGAGTGGGTGGTAGGTGATCTGCTTGAAGCAGCCGACATGGCTGGGGATCCGCGCTAACAAAGCTGTGGGCCTGGCGAGGCTTCAGAGCTTCTGGACGGTGGCGAGGAAGACGTGGCCACAGAGGCTGGACTCACCGCTGCTGCATATGAAGTCGGGGGCCCTCCGGTGAGTTGATCTCCCTGGGTGCGGGAACTGAGGGCTGCACTCTTCCCTCTGGTAACAGGCGTTGAGGCGCCGGGCTCATGCGCTCACTCCGCCATCTTGGAAACAGTGGCTCCCGAGCCCAAGTTCCCCGGCTGGCTGGATGGGCCGAAAAAGCGTGATATGTCGCCCAGTTCACACGCTGCAGGTGCTGGGGTGGAATGTGGACCCTTCTTGCGACCCATATAGAATATTGCGGTTCTCTTTGCACTATGGCAATGTGATAGAAGCCGGCGGCGTTCAGGAGCTCAGGCTGCGTGCTGCTTACTCCGCCATCGGCAAGCTCCGCCCGCTCCTTAAATTTGGATTATAAAATACTAACAAAAATTTTAGCGGACAGGTTAAATAAGGTAATAACTTCCATAATACATGAAAACCAGTCGGGCTTCATCCCAGGCCGTTCCACTTCCAGCAACATACGGAGAGCGCAGGTTGTCACGCAAATAGGCTACGCAGGCAATAAAAGATGGGCTCTAGTGGCCTTAGATATGGCCAAAGCGTTTGACTCAGTTGAGTGGCCCTATTTATTGCAAGCTTTAGAAAGCTTTGGTTTTGGCCCTGTATTTATACGGTGGATTTCTGTAATATATGCTAAACCTACTGCTAATATTTTAGTTAATGGGTCTTTATCTTCGACATTTCCATTGAACAGGGGAACTAGGCAGGGGTGCCCATTATCTCCCCTATTATTTGCGGTAGCAATAGAACATCTGGCACTTAGAGTCTGGCGAGACCCGCTGATTAAAGGGGTCTCCTTGGGTAATAGGGAAGAGAGGATTGGTCTCTATGCAGATGACCTAATTGTTTATATGGATGAGGTAGAATCAACGTTGCCGAGGGTAATAGACATTATTGAGCACTTTGGTTTCTACTCAGGTCTCCCTATTAACTGGACAAAGTCGGCCGTTATGCCCTTGTGGTCTGCAGGATGGCCTTCTGTATTCCACAACCTCATGGTAGTTGATCAATTCAAATACTTGGGGGTCATCATTACAAGGGACCCATGCCTCTCTCTTGACCGAAACATAATTCCCCAAATTTAGGTCCTGGAAAACCTTACCGTTGTCCGTCATTGGGAGGCTAAATTTGATCAAAATGATACTACTGCCTAAAGCCTTGTATCTACTTGAACACGTGTGTACCTCAGTCCCCAAAAACCTTTTTAGTCGACTACACTCTTTAATGGCCTCCTTTGTGTGGGGGAAAGAGAGAAGGAAACTGGCACTGGGGACCCTGCAAAGGAGCTGGCAACAGGGAGGGGCAGCCCTTCCAGATTTACTCCTGTACTTTTTAGCCGGGCAATTGAGGTACTTGGCACCGTGGGTTTCATGTGTAGAGCTCCCTAACTCAGAGTACTACCTACAATATTATCTGCAGCGATCTAGTTTGTGGCCTGTATTGGAAGACCTAACAGTAATCTCTGGGCATCCACCACCTATCCATAAGTTAGCACATCAGGTCTGGAAGGCTGCAAAGCTCCAACAGTATGCTGACCTTCCGGATGAGATGACACTATGGGATAATCCAACACTACCTATGCTGATGCAGTGTGAGGGGAAGGGTATTTGGCAAGGGTATGGAGTACTCACGCTGAAAGACCTCTATAAGAATGGGATTCTGCTCTCCTTTACTCAGCTTCAAACGAAGGTGGGTGTGGTGCGCCCTCACTTTTTTAGATACTTGCAGCTGCGACACACACTTCAATCATAACTGAGATCCTTGAAGAAATCCATTTCAAAATACCCTCTAATCGGCATTTTGAAAAGCCAGGGCCCTAGGGGCATGATATCGGCCTTATATACACACCTCTTGAATATCAAAATGAGCTCAAGCTCTCTGCTGGCGGAGACTAGATGGAGGGAGTGCATCACAAACCTCACTACAGAAGAATGGACTGAGGTATTAGAAGCTCCGTCAGGGGTATCACCCTCCCTTAACAATAGACTTATTCAGTTATTTATACTTCACAGGAGCTACCTCACTCCGGTCAGGCTATATAAGATGGGCAGGTTGACGCATAGCGGGTGCCACAGGTGTGCACAACCAGGTGCGGGCTTTTGGCATCTGATATGGGAATGTACAGTTGTGTTCAAAATTATTCAACCCCCACTGAAATTTCGTGTTTTGGCCAGTTTGACATTGATTTTGATCATTTCAGTCATCTTGTTTACAATTAAATCAAAGAGGCACTTGTAAGTCAGACAAAAATAACATAACATTTATAATGAAATAACCACAAATGTCTTTTCTGTGCTCACATCATTATCAGTTTTATTCAACCCCCAAGTGACATTCAATCTTAGTACTTAGTACAACATCCTTTTCCAGTTATAACAGCTTTTAAACGTGAAGCATAGCTTGACACAAGTGTCTTGCAGCGATCTATGGGTATCTTCGCCCATTCTTCATGGGCAAAAGCCTCCAGTTCAGTCACATTCTTAGGCTTGCGCGCTGCAACTGCTTTCTTTAAGTCCCACCAGAGGTTCTCAATCGGATTTAAGTCTGGTGACTGCGATGGCCACTTCAAAATGTTCCAGCCTTTAATCTGCAACCATGCTCTAGTGGACTTGGAGGTATGCTTGGGATCATTGTCCTGTTGAAAGGTCCAACGTCTCCCAAGCCTCAGGTTTGTGACGGACTGCATCACATTTTCATCCAATATCTCCTGGTACTGAAGAGAATTCATGGTACCTTGCACACGCTGAAGCTTCCCTGTACCTGTAGAAGCAAAACAGCCCCAAAGCATGATTGACCCCCCGCCATGCTTCACAGTAGGCAAGGTGTTCTTTTCTTCATAGGCCTTGTTCTTCCTCCTCCAAACATAGCGTTGATCCATGGGCCCAAACAGTTCTAATTTTGTTTCATCAGTCCACAGAACACTATCCCAAAACTTTTGTGGTTTGTCCACATGACTTTTGGCATACTGCAGTCGACTCTTCTTATTCTTTGGAGACAGCAAGGGGGTGCGCCTGGGAGTTCTGGCATGGAGGCCTTCATTACTCAGTGTGCGCCTTATTGTCTGAGCTGAAACTTCAGTACCCACATCTGACAAATCTTTTTTCAGTTCCTCAGCAGTCACATGGGGACTTTTCTCCACTTTGCGCTTCAGGTAGCGCACAGCAGTCGAAGTCAGCATCTTCTTTCTGCCACGACCAGGTAGCGTTTCAACAGTGCCCTTTGCCTTGAATTTGCGAATGATGCTTCCTATGGTGTCTCTTGGTATGTTTAACATCTTTGCAATCTTCTTATAGCCATTGCCCTTCCTGTGAAGAGAAATCACCTCTTCTCTTGTCTTCCTGGAACATTCTCTTGACTTCACCATGTTTGTAAACATGGAGCTGAGTCTCACAGTCCTTTTAAATCTGCCTAATTGGTGCTTATTATGCTTGATTGCTGCTCCTTGACATCCACAGGTGTTTTTAATACCTGATTGAAAACACTTGAATGAACCTCTGTTCTTAAGAGTGGTAGTCTTTAAGGGGTTGAATAATTGTGTCAATGAAGAAATCACAAAAAAAAACATTTAATATTGTATTACTAAAACAATTGATGTCATTTTAGTTGCATTTGGTTCTTTAAAAATTCCTTGTAAGATTTCATTCTGAACACAATTACAAATGTACACTAAATTCCCTAAAACCCTTTACAGCATTGGGGGTTGAATAATTTTGAACACAACTGTACCTATGTTCAGAACTACTGGAGAGATGTAGTGTCAGTACTATCCTTTATGATTCCAGTAGACCTGGAGCTGTGTCCTAAAAAGTGCCTCCTGGGAGTAATTGATGACGAGGCGCTAACACACCATAACTGTATTTTAGAGAGACTCTCTTCATGGCTAGGAAGGCAGTTGCTCTCAGATGGATGGCAGAGTGACCGCCTACAGTCGCTTAATGGAAAGCCTTAGTAAACCAAATAATTCCCTGGCAAAAAATTATGTTCTCCCATAGAAAATGTCCTCAGAAATTTGAGAAGGTTTGGGGATCATGGTGTTCATCGCCATTGACAGTATCTTCGGTACATATGCATTCTATAGAATTAACCTTTTCTGAACGTATGCACCCTGTAGTCAACACAAAATAACAGCGCCTCCTGCTGTTAAATTTCCTTTACTGCTATTAGTCATTAATGTGAAATGATAGTGTAATCTGAAGTGATCTATATGTGACTCAACACCGATCCTGTATGTAAATTTGTGACTGAGCTTGTAATTTATCAGTATAATGTATGTAACATGGCAATCTTCGCTTAACTTCAATAAAACAAGTTAATTTTTTTTTATAGAGGCCACATTGTAAATATGGGATATTGAGTGTAAAATGATAGGAGAAAACTTGGTTTAAACATAATAAAATATTTTAAAAAAAAAGGGAAAGGATGTTAAAATTTTTGAAATGCATTATATGTGCATGATGTGCTGCTAAATAGAACAGAGCCTAACATTTTCATAAATGTTACTTGTGCACATTGTCTATGTTGCTAAGTATGTTGATCAAACCGACTGAATGAATGTTCCATAAGCATCATGAACTCGATCTTCCGAAAAAAAGAACGATCTCTCTCTGCTATTCATGGGGAAATCGTAGAAAGGCAATTACAGTGCATTTTCTCAATCTCGACAAGCCTGAAGGTCCATGCCACTGGAACTTAAACATAAATAGCACATGGAATTGAAACGTAGAACTGTTATGTTTGAACAATGCACAAGCCAGGAATCAGATCCAGTCAATTAGGCTGCTGCAGGAGAAATAACAAAACCTGGATGGAATAACTATCTGCTAGTAGTTTCATTTCCTATGTAAGTTAAATACAAAGATACAATATCAAAGGGAATTTATCCATGCAAGCAAATGAGAAATATAACTTCTGTAAAGGGCCGTGATCCCCTGTCAGGAAGCCGGGGACGTCATCTCCCCTCTGGGGTCGGAGGGTGCGGCGTGGGATACAGGCCTCCCTTCTGCCTGGCAGAACCATGGGATCCCCAGCAGCTACTGCGCATATTTAGATATAGCTGTGGGCTTGCTGGGGGAGGTTCCCGGTCCACACCCACACCCTCTGGCTATAAAGACCTGATTAGATCCTGGCTCAGTGCTCAGTTATTCCACCTTATGGTGAGACATACGAAGCTTCCTAGGCATTTTGTTTGCTGTTCCCTGCTGACTTTTCGTGTACAAACTTTGACCAACCTTCATTTCTGACCCTGTGCATTCCGCCTTAACCTTGGATTTTGCCCGACTACTCTGGGATTGTGCTTGGGTACCTCAATCCCGGCTGCTACCTGCCAGTGGGTTTCCTCCTCGCTGTTTTCCTTAATCTCGCCTGTCAGAGCTTGACATAATAACTCAGCCCTCCATGGAACCCGCAGGAGCAGGAGACGCAATTACGGCTCTCTCGCAACAAATGAGACTGATTGCACAAGCATTTCAGGCGATGCAGACGAGTCACGAGCATCTGTTCCAAAGGGTGGTCGCACAAGAGCGACATAGCGCAAAAGCTACCGTGCTGCCACCATCACCTCCGCCCACTGCGGCACATGCTGTCGAAATGATCAGTGAACCATCGATTGGCCTCCCTGAGCACTTTGCAGGCGATCGGAAGAAGTACCGCTCATTCATTGTCTCCTGTGAGCTCCTCTTCGCCCTGAAGCCACGCACGTATTCCACTGATTATATCAAAGTACGTACGGCGGTCTCTCTCCATTTTTTGCCAACTACGGCTATCACCCCTTAACCCTTCCGGACCTACCTATTTACTCCCCAGTACCAGAGGTGACCCAGCGGCTCTGACACCTCCGAGAACTACGGCGGACGGTCCTGCAGCACCTCCAAGTTGCCCAGCGGCGCCAGAAGATACAAGCCGACCGCCAGAGGGTGGTGTCCCCAAGGTATAAGAAAGGGGACAAAGTGTGGTTATCCACACAGCACCTACCGCTCTCCTGCCCCTCCAAGAAACTGGGTCCCCGCTACCTTGGTCCTTTTCTCATCATGGACATGATCAATGAGGTTGCTGCTAAGCTACAGTTGCCCACATCCTTGGGCATGCAGCCCATGTTTCATTTGTCCTTACTGAAGGCACACCCTGCCAATCCATTCCCCGACCGTGCACCCACTCCTCCTCCCATTCAGGTGGATAACGATGATAAATACAAAGTCCAGGAGATTGTGGACTCCAGCCGTCAGCATGGGGTCCTTGAGTATCTCATCCACTGGAAGGGGTACGATCTCGAGGAGTGTTCCAGGGAGCCCTCAGAGGGGGTCCATGCGGATGCCAAGGTACGGGCATTCCATCAGGCCCATCCCGAGAGGCCTTCCCGAGCTCGCGTCCGGAGGCCGCTCCTTGGTGGGGGGCTCTGTCAGGAACCTGGGACGTCATCTCCCCTGTGGTCAGAGGGTGTGGCGTGGTATACAGGCCTCCCTTCGGCCTGGCAGAACCATGGGTGCCCCAGCAGCTACTGCGCATATTTAGATATAGCTGTGGCCTTGCTGGGGGAGGTTCCCGATCCACACCCACACCCTCTGGCTATAAAGACCTGATTAGATCCTGGCTCAGTGCTCAGTTATTCCACCTTATGGTGAGACATATGAAGCTTCCTAGGCATTTTGTTTGCTGTTCCCTGCTGACTTTCCATGTACCAACTTTGACCAACCTCCTCTTCTGACCCTGTGCATTCCACCTTAACCTTGGATTTTGCCTGACTACTCTGGGATTGTGCTTGGGTACCTCAATCCCGGCTGCTACCTGCCAGTGGGTTTCCTCCTCGCTGTTTTCCTTAAGCTCGCCTGTCAGAGCTTGACATCCCCGCATCACACATAATATCTTGTGGCATACACAGTCACATACCAAATAAAAAGTAAAAGAACAAGACAGGAAACTAGGGTGGAGGAAAGACAGAAAATCTGTTCGCTTGGAACAACAATTCTGAGTTTATTAATTTACTGCATAACGAGGAGGCGTGCTTGGGCTCTAAATTAAGGCGGTCTAGGCACTGAAGGGGGGCGTTACTGGGCTCAGAGGGTGAGGAATAACGCCCCTCTGGGCACCTTCAGGGTAAATTAGCATAATACACAAATCACTTTTTTAGCAAAATGAAAGCATGAATATAAGAAAGAAAACCACTGCAGGAAATAAGGTATTTTATTAAACATGGCAATGGTGACAACTTAAAGGTCAAACCAGGTGACAGATTCCATTTAACTGTTCAGTGGCCCAAGATCCTACTATAGAGTGAAAGAGCTGTCTCATTTTACACTGTCTGCTATTTCCACATAGATTTATAGACAACCTGTTATGTTAGCCACTGATTCTACTAAAGTAGGAAAGAGCTATCTCATTTTACTGTTTGTGGGGTGTCCACATAGATTAATAGATAAATCTTAGAAATAGGGATTATTCTAAATTAAAGTGGTATTATACCCTTTGCTTTCTGCATGCTAACTTTATGGATGTGCACCTGCGATTATGAATGTGCTTGTCTAAACTTTCTTGTAGTATATATTGAGGGTATATGCCTCTTTTAGATTGAGCACTCCCTGCCCATCTGCCCAGGGCTTCTGAGCAGAGTATAAATGTAGCTGGTTCCTACACTGCCCTGAACATTGTAGTCTTAGGTCAAGCCAAGGAGAGGCAGTTCTGTTAGTGTTAGGTACCCATTTGCAGAAGCCACCTTGACGCCTGGTAGATGGGCCCGACACACGTTTGATCAAAAATGTGCTCAAAGAGCTTCTAATTTTTCATTTATAATAGGTATAATACCACTTTCATTTAGAATAATCCCTATTTCCCAGTTTTATTGTTTGTATGTGAGATGTTGTGCTGCCATACCTTTTTTAGTTTGCTTTCAGCAGTAAGTTTGTGTTGATGTCACCGTTTCCTTTTCCCTTCTTCTGATCCAACCCCAAAAAAATGGATCCTGTCTTTTGAGCATCTGCCTCCACACAGTCAGTATTTGGTCAGTAATTGATCAGTATTTGTAAGGCAAAAACAGGAGTGGGTCCAAAACAGAGATGACAATGTGAAGGAAATATTTGCTTCTGTGTTTTGGACCCACTCCTGCTTTTAGCTTACAGCTACAGCATGAGGAGTCAACATAGTGGCCTAGGCACATAGTAAGGATGGGGGAAGGGGTAAACAGCAGTGGCAGTAACAGCACAAGAAGGTGGCAGTAGGAGAACATGGCAGCAGGCATGTGGCATCAGGCAGTTGGCAGCATCAGAATTGTGGCTGAAGCACATGGCTAGAAGTAACGGGCTATATTTCACAATGTTCTGGTGTGGCAGAACACTGCAGTCAGAACATTACTGACAGAATGATCTAGTTTGTTGTATCAGGCATCCTGGCTGATTCACGCCTGATTCATCTTTATAAAGGTTAATCTCTCAACATTTTGTGTTGAAAGGTGAGTTCTCTTTGGGGTAACTGTGCCTGCCGCCACACTAAACACCAGCTCTGATGCCACAGTACTAATCTTGGAGAATCTTGTTTTTATGAAGAGGTGAGTGGAAGCCTGGACTCAGGGGTGGCTGTGTATGTATGGAGGAATTTTCCCCAGGGCTTGATGATCATTGGCTCCCAGTCACAAGGTCAATTCACCAGGTTTCTTGGGCCGCTGCGCTAAATTGTGTCTCCCCAGGATGTAGATACACTTGAGTAACCAACCAGCATGAAGGAACCATTAGTTCCCTGCCCCACCATTCTGGATCTGTTCTGTAACATAGGCAGCACAATTCACCTGTGACGTTCCACAGGAACAGATCCAGTCAGCAGAGGCCATCGCTGGATCGTGTGACTTGGGAAAGGTGAGTATTATAACAGAGTGTGGTACTATACAGGGTGAGCACAAAAACACTCCTTGATTTCAAGTAGTCATCAAATCAAAACCAGAGGGCAGTGAAATAAAAGAAGGCGCTCACCCCACAGCACCACAGCTGGTGCGTGTTTGAGTTTTCTAAAACACAGAATGCTTTCAAATGCTAATTTTATGTGGTTCCGCCTACTAACAAGTCAATTTTGAAGTGGTACAACAATTTAATTAAGGATTCATCTGTGATCAAAGAAAGAGAGAGCAAGTTGTTGACCATGTCAGAGTAGCCTCTTTGCGCAGCCCGAAGAAGTCAACGTGCAGAGTTACACATCCCGCAGAGCACTGTAGGCAAGGTCTTACACAAACCCTCGCGGTTTCACCTACATGCTGCAATTGGTCTAAAATTTACACTCGCAAGAAAATGAAACTTGGCTTGAAATTTGCAGGTATCTCTAGGTGTTAATGGAAAATGATAATACCCTGCTGTCAAAGATCATATTCAGTGATGAGGTAACCTTCCACTTAAGTGGAAAGGTCCACCGACACAATGTGAGGATATGGGGGAGTGAGAATCCACATGCAGGTTCAATGTGACTCTCCAAAAATGAATGTGTTTAGTGTCATATCGGAGCTGACGGCTCATTTATCTTTAAGGGACAAACCATTACTGGCTAAAGTTACCTGAAAATGCTAAACAACTGTTTTAGCAAGATGGAGCACCACTGCAATGGTATTTCCCTGTCTGTAAACTTTTCAACGAGCACCTACCAAGCATATGGATTGGTCGCACTAGACAAAATAGTCAGGTGTTCTGAAATAGGCCCCGAGATCTCCGCTGCTTTTTTTTTTACTATATTTAAATATTTTCACTTTAAAAACATAAAGACAACAATTTCCCATCCGATTCCCTCAGATAAAGGACTCTTTTCCCCACCCCAACCTCCTCTCGAGGCAGAGAAGGCACAACAACAAAAAACTACCTAAGCTAAAGGGGGCACAGGCAAAGGAAACTAACTATATAGAAAGGGGCACTATATATAAAGGGGGCACAGCCAAGAGGCACTATATACAGAAGGCAGAGAAGAGCCCATACACAGGGTGCACTGAGAAGAGGTGCTGTATACATAAACAGAGAAGACAATGGGTGCAGTGAGAATAGGCACTATGCACAGGAGGATCAGAGCTTGAGACATTACATATGAGTTTCACAGAGTGTGTGGTACTATCTACAGGGTTACAATTTAAATAGCCTAAGGCTAGTGGGTTCCCGTTTCAGGTCTATTTTAAAACATAACATTTACTTCTTTATTAAAAATATACGGGAAGAAAAAAGAAACAAGTGTCTTAAAAATAAAATGCGGCCTGGCTCTGCGGCGCTGGGGTAATGTGGTAATTCTTTATAAATGTTACTGCTTATATTTGCAGTCACTTTCCTATATTTTTCCTTTTTCTATCCTTAGGAATCGGATACTGCTCTATTCTCTTGCTTCAGTTCTTATCTGTTAATATGGTGAGATCTCGGCTCTCTTTCTCCATAAGACACTTGTTTCTTTTTTCTTCCCCTATATATTTTTAATAAAGAAGTAAATGTTATGTTTTAAATTAGACCTGAAACGGGAACCCACTAGCCTTAGGCTATTTGAATTGTAATACTTAAGTCCCGGGTCCAAAAGGGTCCTTGAAGTGAAACTATCTATAGGGGGCACGTGGCATGTGGCACTATATTCCCCAGGGCACAGTGTGTGTGACATTACCATTAGGGGCACATTGTGTGTTACTGTAATGGTCGCGTACACACACACACAGGGGGGGAGGGAAGTGACCACTGCGCTCCACCCTTACCCCTGGCCCTGCCTACTTGCCTCGCGAGTCCTAATGACAGGGGACAACTGGACGGCAATCCCTAACTTGGAATAAGTGCAGGGATGACAGACAGACAAACAACAGGACGTGAACGAACCGAGTCAATACCAGGAAAGCTACAAAGTACAAAGGATTAAGCAAAGAATGGTCAGGAGAAGCCGGGGTCAAATACCAGGAGAGCAGAGAAGTACAAGAGGAGTCCTAAGAGAGTAGTCAGGTGGGAGCCGAGGTCACAATACCAGGACGGATGCGCAGTACAGGAGGATCAGGCAAAAGGATGGTCAAGGAACAGGATCAGGTAAGTATTCAGCAGTCCAACAAATAGCCAGGAACCTATAAATTAACAGGCAACCTGTAGCCAGCAGGCTGCCTGTATTTATAGTGGGGAGTGAGGGTCATGTGACGTGGCCAGCGTCACATGACCGACAGACCAACCAGTCGAGCACCGAGTGATCAGCTCGGCGCTCAAGGCAGACTTAGGAGCAGGGAGCCACCCAGCTAGTAAAGCCGCCCTGGGAATGAGGTCAAACACAGATCCTCATTCCCAAAGCTAAGCAACAGGTCTGCAGGCGATGGGGGACCGAGTGTACCTTCGGAACCCCGTGACAGTTACACTATTTTCAGGGGCACAGTGTATGTTGCTATTATATTCAGCGCACCGTGTTTGTCACTAAGGCCCCTTTCACACGGGCGAGAATTCTGCACGGGTGCAATGCGTGAGGTGAACGCATTGCACCCGCACTTTATCCGGACCCATTCACTTCAATGGGGCTGTGCAGATGAGCGGTGATTTTCACGCATCACTTGTGCTTTGCGTGAAAATCACAGCATGTTCTATATTCTGCATTTTGCATGCAACGCAGGCCCCATAGAAATGAATGGGGCTGCTTGTAAATCGCAAGCATCCGCAAGCAAGTGCGGATGCAATGCTATTTTAACGCATGGTTGCTAGGAGATGATTAAATTCAATTTACTGTATTATTTTCCATTATAACATGGTTATAAAGGAAAATAATAGTATTCTTAATACAGAATGCTTAGTAAAATGTTGCTTGAGGGGTTAAAAAATAAATAATGAACTCACCTCATCCACTTGATCGCGCAGCTGGCATCGTCTTCTCTTTTCTTCTTTGAGGACCTGCAAAAGGACCTTTGATGACGTAATTGTGCTCACCACGTGGTGAGCGCGGTGACATCAGCACAGGTCCTGCTGAATGTAGATAGAAGGATCTGCAGCAGTTTGTTTTTACTTATTTGACCAGCTCACTGAGAAGGCGCCACATGCTCAGTTTTATCCTTCAACTGCCTCCTGAGCTGTGATAGGGAGAACATGGACACACCTACTTAGCTGCAGCAGAAAAGACACTCCCCTTGAGCTGTCAGCTTGGTATAAATCTAGCAGAGCAATGAATGTGGAGATCTCTGGATCCATGTGAGGTACAGGGCTTTAGCTTTGTTAGAAAGGGATTGTCATGTACTATATGATGTCCGATTTTCATTTTTTATATTAGTCATGGGATAACCCCCTTAAGTCTCTTTCTTGCAATCTGCACATTCTTCCCAAATTGACCAACGGATGCAACATGTCTCTCTCCCACTCTTACTGTATGGTATCTTTGCATTATCACCATTGGAATACTGTCTCTCTTTTTTATATGATGGGGAACCTGAAGCTTATTACTCCCACCAATATGCAGAGAAGTCAGTAGCCACAATGTAGATACGTTACCTTTCTCTGACAAATGCTTGGCACTTCTCCTTATGTGACCACTATATCTTCTACTGAATTCAGCAGCTTTTTCTCTCAAGGGCTGGCACATCTGCTATCACTTTGCTGCTTGTAATACACAGGGTAAGAGGTTTCCCTGTTAAAGTCTGCTCTTTGCTGGACATGACAACAGCTCACACTAGACTCTACTACTTCGTCCTAGAGAGGAATAGGTGGTTATCTGCCCATCCTAGCAGCAGTAACTAGGAAAACTCCCACTCTCTCTATATACAGCCTATGGGACATACAATACATGAAGCACAGTGACATTAACACTTGCAGTGGGACGCTGCAGTTATGCTGAACCCCAATATTCACATGAAGGATCCTCACAGACCATATCTAATAATAATATTGATGATTATAATCACAGCCATTGCTGGTATTTTACATTATAAAGAAATGAAAAGGAAGGAAAATAAATCACAGGAAATAAATGTCTTTTTTAAACCTAACAAATTTATACTGCGGAATCCAGGAAAACTTCACATTAATCTTTAGGACAGTGACGCGATCAACCAGGAAGAAAACAACAGAGAAATTTCTGAAAATGAATGGGAAATTTGATTTATTTGCCTGGCTCCTCCATAGAGTTATACATTTCCAGACACACCACAGCCCAGCAGGCATTTCAAGTGTCAAGACAAATCCAGAAGTAGCTTTATTCACAAAGTCTTCACTTGATGCATGGACATCCATCAAGCATAATAGACGGGTAGTATGAGATCGTTAATCATCTTAACCAGTTAATTGCCAAAATACGCTTATAGCTACGGTTAAAGGGGGCACTTCAAAGTTTTTGTATAATACTACTAATGACAATATTATAATCTATATGTCAAGATGAATGCACGTCATCTATTTAGATATGTAGAAGTGCTGGGTCTGTGATTTAACTCTTTGGGGACAGCATTAAGGCAATGAATTAAAGAGAACATATCATTAGAAAATTGACTACTGTATATAAACTTTTACGTTAAATATGTTGTTTTCCATGTCAACTAATTTATCTATATTAGAAAAAATATTAAATCTTGCAGTTTTCCCTCTGACCACTAGGCTTCATAATAGTCTGATACTTCCTGTCCTGTAGAGATCACTTCTCAGCAGCAATCTCATGATCATCACAGGCAGGATTACAATGAAACACAATGATTTATTATTGCAACCTTTGGCACTCCAGCTGCTGTGAAACTGCAACTCCCAGCATGCCCACTTACTCGCCTGTTCTTGTAACTCTCATAGACGTCAAAGGAGGATTCTGGGAATTGTAGTTTCAGAACAACTGGAGTGACGGAGGTTGCTGATCCTTGATCTATTATAAAACTGGAGGTGGATAACACAAAAGATCCACCCTTGACAATAAATGATAGGAAAAAGTTCACCTCCTTCTTCTCTGCACAGTGACCTCCACATGTCAGTATTTTTCTGACAGACCTATCTCATGTCCATGTGGCTGCTATAAAGGCAAATCTTTGCAGCTGCTATTCACAGCTTAGCTAAGATGGCTGCTGCCCCAATCTTGTTCCAAAACTGTGTAGAATAAAAAAAAACTGCACCAGAATATTAAAACATTAGAAAAAATATGTTGTATAGATTTTACAGTGGTTAAAAGAAAGATAATACACTTTAACCACCTCAGCCCCCATAGCTTAAACACCCTTAATGACCAGGCCACTTTTTACACTTCGGCACTACACTACTTTCACCGTTTATTGCTCGGTCATGCAACTTACCACCCAAATGAATTTTACCTCCTTTTATTCTCACTAATAGAGCTTTCATTTGGTGGTATTTCATTGCTGCTGACATTTTTACTTTTTTTGTTATTAATCGAAATTTAACGATTTTTTTGCAAAATAATGACATTTTGCACCTTCAATTGTAAAATTTTGCAAAAAAAACGACATTGATATATAAATTTTTCTCTAAATTTATTGTTCAACATGTCTTTGATAAAAAAAATGTTTGGGTAAAAAAAAAAATGGTTTGGGTAAAAGTTATAGCGTTTACAAACTATGGTACAAAAATGTGAATGTCCGCTTTTTGAAGCAGCTCTGACTTTCTGAGCACCTGTCATGTTTCCTGAGGTTCTACAATGACCAGAAAGTACAAACACCCCACAAATGACCCCATTTCGGAAAGTAGACACCCTAAGATATTCGCTGATGGGTATAGTGAGTTCATAGAACTTTTTATTTTTAGTCACAAGTTAGCGGAAAATTATGATTTTTTTTTCTTTTTTTTCTTACAAAGTCTCATATTCCACTAACTTGTGACAAAAAATAAAAACTTCCATGAACTCACTATGCCCATAACGAAATACCTGGGGGTGTCTTCTTTCCAAAATGGGGTCACTTGTGGGGTAGTTATACTGCCCTGGCATTTTAGGGGCCCGAATGCGTGAGAAGTAGTTTGAAATCAAAATCTGTAAAAAAAATGGCCGGTGAAATCCGAAAGGTGCTCTTTGGAATGTGGGCCCCTTTGCCCACCTAGGTTGCAAAAAAGTGTCACACATCTGGTATTTCCGTACTCAGGAGAAGTTGGGCAATGTGTTTTGGGGTGTCATTTTACATATACTCATGCTGGGTGAGATAAATATATCAGTCAAATGCCAACTTTGTATAAAAAAATGGGAAAAGTTGTCTTTTGCCAAGATATTTCTCTCACCCAGCATGGGTATATGTAAAAAGACACCCCAAAACATATTGCCCAACTTCTCCTGAGTACAGTGATACCAGATGTGTGACACTTTTTTGCAGCCTAGGTGGGCAAAGGGGCCCACATTCCAAAGAGCACCTTTCGGATTTCACCGGCCATTTTTTACAGATTTTGATTTCAAACCACTTCTCACGCATTTGGGCCCCTAAAATGCCAGGACAGTATAACTATCCCACAAGTGACCCCATTTTGGAAAGAAGACACCCCAAGGTATTTCGTGATGGGCATAGTGAGTTCATGGACGTTTTTAATTTTTGTCACAAGTTAGTGGAATATGAGACTTTGTAAGAAAAAATAAATAAAAAATAAATCATCATTTTCCACTAACTTGTGACAAAAAATAAAAGATTCTAGGAACTCGCCATGCCCCTCACGGAATACCTTGGGGTGTCTTCTTTCCAAAATGGGGTCACTTGTGGTGTAGTTATATTGCCCTGGCATTCTAGGGGCCCTAATGTGTGGTAAGTAGTTTGAAATCAAAATGTGTAAAAAATGCCCTGTGAAATCCTAAAGGTGCTCTTTGGAATGTGGGCCCCTTTGCCCACCTAGGCTGCAAAAAAGTGTCACACATGTGGTATCGCCGTACTCAGGAAAAGTTGGGCAATGTGTTTTGGGGTGTCTTTTTACATATACTCATGCTGCGTGAGAGAAATATCTCGGCAAAAGACAACTTTTCCCATTTTTTATACAAAGTTGGCATTTGACCAAGATATTTATCTCACCCAGCATGGGTATATGTAAAATGACACCCCAAAACACATTGCCCAACTTCTCCTGAGTACGGCGATACCAGATGTGTGATGCTTTTTTGCAGCCTAGATGCGCAAAGGGGCCCACATTCCTTTTATGAGGGCA
The DNA here is from genome assembly GCF_905171765.1 of Bufo bufo. Lineage (NCBI taxonomy): Eukaryota > Metazoa > Chordata > Amphibia > Anura > Bufonidae > Bufo > Bufo bufo. The sequence goes on along the minus strand of NC_053392.1, from coordinate 96,838,246 downwards.
TTTTTTGACATTTGGATCCCAGACTTCTTCTCACGCTTTAGGGCCCCTAAAATTCCAGGGCAGTATAAATACCCCACATGTGACCCCATTTTGGAAAGAAGACACCCCAAGGTATTCAATGAGGGGCATGGCGAGTTCATAGAAATTATTATTTTTTTGGCACAAGTTAGCGGAAATAGATTTATTTATTTTTTTCTCACAAAGTCTCCCTTTCCGCTAACTTGGGACAAAAATTTCAATCTTTCATGGACTCAATATGCCCCTCACGGAATACCTTGGGGTGTCTTCTTTCCGAAATGGGGTCACATGTGGGGTATTTATACTGCCCTGGCATTTTAGGGGCCCTAAAGCGTGAGAAGAAGTCTGGAATATAAATGTCTAAAAATTTTTACACATTTGGATTCCGTGAGGGGTATGGTGAGTTCATGTGAGATTTTATTTTTTGACACAAGTTAGTGGAATATGAGACTTTGCAAGAAAAAATAAATAAATTCCGCTAACTTGGGCCAAAAAAATGTCTGAATGGAGCCTTACAGGGGGGTGATCAATGACAGGGGGGTGATCAGGGAGTCTATATGGGGTGATCACCCCCCTGTCATTGATCACCCCCCTGTAAGGCTGCATTCAGACGTCCGTATGTGTTTTGTGGATCCGATCCATGTATCCGTGGATCCGTAAAAAAACATACGGACGTCTGAATGGAGCCTTACAGGGGGGTGATCAATGACAGGGGGGTGATCAATGACAGGGGGGTGATCAGGGAGTCTATATGGGGTGATCACCCCCCTGTCATTGATCACCCCCCTGTAAGGCTCCATTCAGACGTCCGTATGTTTTTTACGGATCCACGGATACATGGATCGGATCCGCAAAACACATGCGGACGTCTGAATGGAGCCTTACAGGGGGGTGATCAATGACAGGGGGGTGATCAATGACAGGGGGGTGATCAGTGAGTCTATATGGGGTGATCACCCCCCTGTCATTGATCACCCCCCTGTAAGGCTCCATTCAGACGTCCGTATGTTTTTTACAGATCCACGGATACATGGATCGGATCCGCAAAACACATACGGACATCTGAATGGAGCCTTACAGGGGGGTGATCAATGACAGGGGGGTGATCAATGACAGGGGGGTGATCAATGACAGAGGGGTGATCAGGGAGTCTATATGGGGTGATCACCCCCCTGTCATTGATCACCCCCCTGTAAGGCTGCATTCAGACGTCCGTATGTGTTTTGTGGATCCGATCCATGTATCCGTGGATCCGTAAAAAAACATACGGACGTCTGAATGGAGCCTTACAAGGGGGTGATCAATGACAGGGGGGTGATCAATGACAGGGGGGTGATCAGGGAGTCTATATGGGGTGATCACCCCCCTGTCATTGATCACCCCCCTGTAAGGCTCCATTCAGACGTCCGTATGTTTTTTACAGATCCACGGATACATGGATCGGATCCGCAAAACACATGCGGACGTCTGAATGGAGCCTTACAGGGGGGTGATCAATGACAGGGGGGTGATCAATGACAGGGGGGTGATCAGTGAGTCTATATGGGGTGATCACCCCCCTGTCATTGATCACCCCCCTGTAAGGCTCCATTCAGACGTCCGTATGTTTTTTACAGATCCACGGATACATGGATCGGATCCGCAAAACACATACGGACATCTGAATGGAGCCTTACAGGGGGGTGATCAATGACAGGGGGGTGATCAATGACAGGGGGGTGATCAATGACAGAGGGGTGATCAGGGAGTCTATATGGGGTGATCACCCCCCTGTCATTGATCACCCCCCTATAAGGCTCCATTCAGATGTCCGTATGTGTTTTGCGGATCCGATCCATGTATCCGTGGATCCGTAAAAAACATACGGACGTCTGAATGGAGCCTTACAGGGCGGTGATCAATGACAGGGGGGTGATCAGGGAGTCTATATGGGGTAATCACCCCCCTGTAAGGCTCCATTCAGACGTCTGTATGTGCTTTGCGGATCCGATCCATGTATCTGTGGATCCGTAAAAAACATACGGACGTCTGAATGGAGCCTTACAGGGGGGTGATCAATGACAGGGGGGTGATCAGGGAGTCTATATGGGGTGATCACCCCCCTGTCATTGATCACCCCCCTGTAAGGCTCCATTCAGACGTCCGTATGTTTTTTACAGATCCACGGATACATGGATCGGATCCGCAAAACACATACGGACGTCTGAATGGAGCCTTACAGGGGGGTGATCAATGACAGGGGGGTGATCAATGACAGGGGGTGATCAGGGAGTCTATATGGGGTGATCACCCCCCTGTGTGCGCGCGTTCACTGGAAATCTCGCGTCTCGCGAGATGACGCATATATGCGTGACTGTGCGCTGAGCTGCCGCCTTCGGAACGCGATCCTGCGTTAGGCGGTCCGGTGTCGGTTAAAGGGGTTATCCCATGACTAATGTAAAAAAATAAAAATATGACATCATATAGTACACGACAACCTCTTTCTAACAAAGCTAGAACCAGCCCTGTACCTCACATGGATCCAGAGATCTCCCATTCATTGCTCTGCTAGATTTATATCAAGATGACAGCTCAAGGGGAGTGTCTTTTCTGCTGCAGCTAAGGCGCGTGTCTCAGCTCTCCCTATCACAGCTCAGGAGGCAGTTGAAGGATGAAACTGAGCATGTGCGGCCATCTCACTGAGCAGGTCAAAGAAATAAGAAAAAACAAACAGCAGGTGGCGCTATACAGATACATTTTATTGAATAACTGCAATGCTAAATTTTTAATAACATGCAATTACAAAAGTATTGAGATCCAGGTGCTGGTTTGAAAACTGTAGAATATTTTTTGTGGGACAACCCCTTTAAGTTTTCTTGCAGCCCTATGTAAAATCACACACAAAGCATTTTGGCTGCTGTGGTGGATTTCATCAATTGAGTAGCTAAGCTCAACTACATCTGTACATTTATCTTCAAATAGCATTTGTCTCAGAGGAGATTACAGTGTAATTTCCCACCACACATGGACAGATAATGATTTTGGGCTGCTGGAAGGAAATCGCAGCCCCAAAGGAACAAACACTAACCAATGTCCCGATTTAGTATTCCCAGTCATTACTCAACATACGGTTAAAGCAAAATTTTTAATCAAGTAGGAACGTCTTTAGATTGATAAGCACTTCAAGAAAATCAACCTACATAGCTATTCGGGAGCTTACAATCGGTGAATATTGGTCTGATCCACATGGAAATGCCAGGTGGTTATAATGATCCATCAGGAGGACATTATAGATGCATGGATTGCATTTATAATGTCTGTAAAGTCTTACCAATAGGGTATACAGACCAAGAGTAGAAAACCATACAGAACATGAAGTGCTATAGGAAAGAAGTGAAAACAATGCTATGGCTTAGAAGAAGATCATGTCAAGAAGATGAATCATTATCATCTCTGGTCATGGGGTGGCCTAGAGAATGGCTTATGGCTCCCTACTTTGCCGTCAGTGTTGACTGTATTTGCATCTTGAAGCTGTGGATGCAGTTGAAAGTGACACTACTCCAGGGATAAAAATGATATATATATATATATATATATATATCTGCTGGGCTGTTGTTTGTTCCACCCCTTGCCCGAGCAATCCCTAACATTCCTATTGTTTTCACTCATTTGCTAGGCTCTACAAAAGAGCTATAATCCATTTGTATGTCTGTGTATAGACTTCAGCCTGATTCCTGGATCCTTACCCTCTGACACCTGACCTGACCCATGCCTGTTCACCGTTCTGACCTGAGCCCACTCTGCCCTGGCCTCCTCGTGTTTCCTGACTATGTGTATTGCCTGAATCCCTGGTGTCTCTGACCCCATTGGGAAACCAGCTAACCACACTGAGACTATTCCAAGAGGTAGCAGTCTGGTGGCTCCTCTACAGTGAAAGCTAGATCCATTTATAGGGATTAAAGGGTGGAAAGCCAGGGGACCACCAGGATAACTCCCTCAGGACTAGCCCAAAGTCAAATTGGTTGGTTGCCACCACCTAATCTTCTGCTTATCTCACAGCATAATAACCTGAATGTACAACTGCACAGCTTTCCCACAAGTACATACATAAAACTCAGTATACTGTGGACACTTTTACCCTGCGTTTCCCAGCAGGCAAACAGTGGCATCCATCACCCATGGGCTCCCATTTAAAAAAAAAAAGGAAACAGCACATTATATGTATTTTACTAGACGACTCTGTATTGAATAGCGCAGCAGACAGCACTATTCTATCCTGCACTAGACAAGTTTAACTGATGTATACCAGCCTAACAGAGGCCAAGGGGACCCTCTTTTGGACTCTTTCAGGTAAATGAAGACTTTTGGGGGGGGGGGGGTCTTATGATTACATTTTTATGTGTGCTCCATGTCTACATGCTATAGGTACAAAGATATTGGTGTCAGCACCCAAGTCTGTCTGACTGTGCAGGTGCAACCCCCATGCGTTGTGTGTTATGCAGTGTATATATAAGAGCAAAATAACAAAATAACGTGGTCATAAAAGGTAGAAAGATGCTCAAAACCCCATATGCTGTTGCACATATATAATCGGGGGAGCAAATCCTGCACATGTAATCCATTGCTAACAGCAATCCCCAGCAATAATGCATACAATGGAAGATGCCGGCAGTGGACCACATGTACCACAAAGACATCCTACACAGGATAGCCAAATGTGTGGATGTAATTGGCTATATAAAGCAAACATTTACATGTGCAGGGTTTGCTCCCCGATTATATATGCGCAACAGCATATGGGGTCTTTCTGCCTTTTATGACCACGTTATTTTGTTATTTTGTCTGTACATGCATGCCTGGAGGTGTGGCAACTCCAGGTTTGAAAGTGCCTTGATTTTGATTTAATGGTAACATTCAGGTGCACCAGTGCACCTGCGTCACATGAGTCAGTAATAGGTGGGACTCACAGACTCTTTCCTCCTCCCATTGTATGTGTTGGGTTAGCGTTAGGTCCCGTGCCACTTTGAGATACCATGACGGGGTGCGCAGGCTCCGATGTTCTTGATAAAAGAATACACTGCGTGCAGAATTATTAGGCAAATGAGTATTTTGACCACATCATCCTCTTTATGCATGTTGTCTTACTCCAAGCTGTATAGCCTCGAAAGCCTACTACCAATTAAGAATATTAGGTGATGTGCATCTCTGTAATGAGAAGGGGTGTGGTCTAATGACATCAACACCCTATATTAGGTGTGCATAATTATTAGGCAACTTCCTTTCCTTTGGCAAAATGGGTCAAAAGAAGGACTTGACAGGCTCAGAAAAGTCAAAAATAGTGAGATATCTTGCAGAGGGATGCAGCACTCTTAAAATGGCAAAGCTTCTGAAGCGTGATCATCGAACAATCAAGCGTTTCATTCAAAATAGTCAACAGGGTCCCAAGAAGCGTGTGGAAAAACCAAGGCGCAAAATAACTGCCCATGAACTGAGAAAAGTCAAGCGTGCAGCTGCCAAGATGCCACTTGCCACCAGTTTGGCCATATTTTAGAGCTGCAACATCACAGGACTGCCCAAAAGCACAAGGTGTGCAATACTCAGAGACATGGCCAAGGTAAGAAAGGCTGAAAGACGACCACCACTGAACAAGACACACAAGCTGAAACGTCAAGACTGGGCCAAGAAATATCTCAAGACTGATTTTTCTAAGGTTTTATGGACTGATGAAATGAGAGTGAGTCTTGATGGGCCAGATGGATGGGCCCGTGGCTGGATTGGTAAAGGGCAGAGAGCTCCAGTCCGACTCAGACGCCAGCAAGGTGGAGGTGGAGTACTGGTTTGGGCTGGGGCCTTTTCGGGTTGAGGATGGAGTGAAGCTCAACTCCCAGTCCTACTGCCAGTTTCTGGAAGACACCTTCTTCCAGCAGTGGTACAGGAAGAAGTCTGCATCCTTCAAGAAAAACATGATTTTCATGCAGGACAATGCTCCATCACACGCGTCCAAGTACTCCAGAGCGTGGCTGGCAAGAAAGGGTATAAAAGAAGAAAATCTAATGACATGGCCTCCTTGTTCACCTGATCTGAACCCCATTGAGAACCTGTGGTCCATCATCAAATGTGAGATTTACAAGGAGGGAAAACAGTACACCTCTCTGAACAGTGTCTGGGAGGCTGTGGTTGCTGCTGCACGCAATGTTGATGGTGAACAGATCAAAACACTGACAGAATCCATGGATGGCAGGCTTTTGAGTGTCCTTGCAAAGAAAGGTGGCTATATTGGTCACAGATTTGTTTTTGTTTTGTTTTTGAATGTCAGAAATGTATATTTGTGAATGTTGAGATGTTATATTGGTTTCACTGGTAAAAAGAAATAATTGAAATGGGTATATATTTGTTTTTTGTTAAGTTGCCTAATAATTATGCACAGTAATAGTCACCTGCACACACAGATATCCCCCTAAAATAGCTAAAACTAAAAACAAACTAAAAACTACTTCCAAAAATATTCAGCTTTGATATTAATGAGTTTTTTGGGTTCATTGAGAACATGGTTGTTGTTCAATAATAAAATTAATCCTCAAAAATACAACTTGCCTAATAATTCTGCACTCCCTGTATATTGGCGAAAGTCTCATTTTAATATCAGTGTGAGGATTTAGCCATATATTGTCAATTGCATTTTCCATTGTAGTGCACCATTTTTTTCTTAGTAAATATATATATAAGAGCACCAAAAAAGTGCAAATAACAGCGCCAGACCTGCAGTGGCAGATATACTGTACACACAGAGATAATACAGCTATAAACTGTACATTACTATCTCCATGCCAAACATATCCACAAAGCTACATTCACCTGGCGGAGGCCAAGAAGTGAGTTTTTGGCCTCCATCGAGCCTGTATACATCAGAATACCTTTTTGTTGTGGCATGAAAAAGTGTAGATTATGCTATTCCATACAAAAGTATATATAAAAGACGTAATGACCACATACCTATCCAGGGAGTATCTCACAGCCTTTGGTCAGAGGTGTATGGTATGTGGGGGATTCTCCTGATCAGAGGCGTACATAGAGAAGTAAGGGCCCCATAGCAAGGATCAAACCAGTCCCCCACATAGGACAGAAGGGTGTCTGCCTAAACCCCTTTCAATGGCCTTTGGGCCATTTTTCCACTGCTTCATTTGCTAAAAGTTGTTCCTTTAGAGGGTAGAGTCCTGACCAAGTTTTCACCTCAAGTGCCTGCCTGCCGGACCCAGCAAACCACATGCAAACAGAAATATGTTTTTTCCGGATCAATTAGACGGATCCAGAGATATACCCGACCCGTCTCATCCGGTATCATCTGGAATAACGGATCCGGTATTTAAAGATCAAAAGAAAAAATAGCTCCTCCTATGTCCAGCGATGCGGCAATTTTCTGGAACACTTGGTACCGGATCCGGCATTAATACATCTCTATGGAAATTAATGCGGGTATACCAGTGCAATATTGTTCTGGGATTCTGGCCATACAAATGCCATACAAGGGACAGAACGGAAGACATCCTGATGCATACTGAACTGATTGCTTTCCATTCAGAATGCATTAGGACAAAACTGATGTGTTTTTTTCCGGTATTGAGACCCCTTACCGGATTTCAATACCGGAAAAGAATAACGCTAGTGTGAAAGTACCCTAAGCTTGGGCCCCCTCTTGCCCTGGGCCCCATAGCAGTCGCATGATCTGCTGCTATGGTAGTTATGCTTCTGCTCCTTACTCTTATGTAAACTTCAATGCAATTAAAATGCTTTTTTAAACTTGTACAATACACACCTCAGCAGCTGCAGAACCTCATAACACACACCTCAGCTGGTAAGAACCTTAAAATACACACCTCAGCTGCTGCAGAACATCATAATACACACCTCAGCTGCTGCAGAACTTCATGATACACAACTCAGCTGCGGTCGAACCTCATGATGCACACCTCAGCTGCTGCAGAACCTCATGATACACAACTCAGCTGCTGCAGAACCTCATGATACACAACTCAGCTGCGGTCACACCTCATGATGCACACCTCAGTTTCTGCAGAACCTTTATGATACACAACTCAGTTGCTGCAGAACTTCATGATACACAACTCAGCTGCTTTCGCACCTCATGATGGACACCTCAGCTTCTGCACAACCTCATGATACAAAACTCAGCTGTTGCAGAACCTTATAATACACACCTCAGCTGCCGCAGAACCTTATAATACACAACTCAGCTGCCGCAGAACCTTATAATACACACCTCAGCTGCCGCAGAACCTTATAATACACAACTCAGCTGCTGTTGCACCTCATGATGCACACCTCAGCTTCTGCAGAACCTCATGATACACAACTCTGCTGCTGCAGAACCTCATGATACACAACTCAGCTGCTACAGAACCTCATAATACACACCTCAGCTGCTGCAGAACTTCATGATACACAACTCAGCTGCTGCAGAACCTCATAATACACACTTCAGCTGCTGCAGAACCTTTTTGGACCGCTTGTGAGAGCCCTGAACGGATCTCACAAACGGAAAGCCAAAACGCGAGTGTGAAAGTAGACTTAGGCTACATGCACACAACCGAATGTGTTTTGCAGTCCGCAAATTGCGGATCTGAAAAAAAAAAACGGATGCCATCCGTTTGTTTTTTTTGCGGATCCATTGTAACAATGCCTAAAACAGACAAGAATAGGACATGTTCTTTTTTTTTTTGCGGGGCTACGAAATGGACATACTGATGCGGACAGCACACGGTGTGCTGTCTGCATTTTTTGCTGACCCATTGAAATGAATGGCTCCGCATCCTATCCGCAAAAAAAAAAAAAACAGACACGGAAACAAACAATGTTCATGTGAATGTAGCCTTAGGCTGTGTTTACATTGGATTTTTGCCTCCGGTTTAACGTATATACACAACATATATATTAACCACCTCCGGACCGCCTAACGCAGGATCGCGTTCCGGAGGTGGCAGCCCTGCGCAGAGTCACGCATATACGCGTCATCTCGCGATGGCCGAGATTTCCTGTGAACGCGCGCACACAGGCGCGCGCGCTCACAGGAACGGACGGTAAGAGAGTTGATCTCCAGCCTGCCAGCGGCGATCGTTCGCTGGCAGGCTGGAGATGTGTTTTTTTTAACCCCTAACAGGTATATTAGACGCTGTTTTGATAACAGCGTCTAATATACCTGCTACCTGGTCCTCTGGTGGTCCCCTTTGTTTGGATCGACCACCAGAGGACACAGGTAGCTCAGTAAAGTAGCACCAAGCACCACTACACTACACTACACCCCCCCCCCCGTCACTTATTAACCCCTTATTAGCCCCTGATCACCCCTGATCACCCCATATAGACTCCCTGATCACCCCCCTGTCATTGATTACCCCCCTGTCATTGATCACCCCCCTGTAAAGCTCCATTCAGATGTCCGCATGATTTTTACGGATCCACTGATAGATAGATCGGATCCGCAAAACGCATCCGGACGTCTGAATGAAGCCTTACAGGGGCGTGATCAATGACTGTGGTGATCACCCCATATAGACTCCCTGATCACCCCCCTGTCATTGATTACCCCCCTGTCATTGATTACCCCCCTGTAAAGCTCCATTCAGACGTCCGCATGATTTTTACGGATCCACTGATAGATGGATCGGATCCGCAAAACGCATCCGGACGTCTGAATGAAGCCTTACAGGGGCATGATCAATGACTGTGGTGATCACCCCATATAGACTCCCTGATCACCCCCCTGTAAAGCTCCATTCAGATGTCCGCATGATTTTTACGGATGCACTGATAGATGGATCCGATCCGCAAAACGCATCCGGACGTCTGAATGAAGCCTTACAGGGGTATGATCAATGACTGTGGTGATCACCCCATATAGACTCCCTGATCACCCCCCTGTAAAGCTCCATTCAGATGTCCGCATGATTTTTACGGATGCACTGATAGATGGATCCGATCCGCAAAACGCATCCGGACGTCTGAATAAAGCCTTACAGGGGCATGATCAATGACTGTGGTGATCACCCCCCTGTCATTGATCAACCCCCTGTAAAGCTCCATTCAGATGTCCGCATGATTTTTACGGATGCACTGATAGATGGATCCGATCCGCAAAACGCATCCGGACGTCTGAATGAAGCCTTACAGGGGCATGATCAATGACTGTGGTGATCACCCCCCTGTCATTGATCAACCCCCTGTAAAGCTCCATTCAGATGTCCGCATGATTTTTACGGATGCACTGATAGATGGATCGGATCCGCAAAACGCATCCGGACGTCTGAATGAAGCCTTACAGGGGCGTGATCAATGACTGTGGTGACACCCCATATAGACTCCCTGATCACCCTCCTGTCATTGATTACCCCCCTGTCATTGATTACCCCCCTGTAAAGCTCCATTCAGACGTCCGCATGATTTTTACGGATCCACTGATAGATGGATCGGATCCGCAAAACGCATCCGGACGTCTGAATGAAGCCTTACAGGGGCGTGATCAATGACTGTGGTGATCACCCCATATAGACTCCCTGATCACCCCCCTGTCATTGATTACCCCCCTGTAAAGCTCCATTCAGATGTCCGCATGATTTTTACGGATGCACTGATAGATGGATCGGATCCGCAAAACGCATCCGGACGTCTGAATGAAGCCTTACAGGGGCGTAATCAATGACTGTGGTGATCACCCCATATAGACTCCCTGATCACCCCCCTGTCATTGATTACCCCCCTGTCATGGATTACCCCCCTGTAAAGCTCCATTCAGACGTCCGCATGATTTTTACGGATCCACTGATAGATGGATCGGATCCGCAAAACGCATACGGACGTCTGAATGAAGCCTTACACGGGCGTGATCAATGACTGTGGTTATCACCCCATATAGACTCCCTGATCACCCCCCTGTCATTGATCACCCCCCTGTCATTGATCACCCCCCTGTCATTGATCACCCCTCTGTAAGGCTCCATTCAGACATTTTTTTGGCCCAAGTTAGCGGAATTTATTTATTTTTTCTTACAAAGTCTCATATTCCACTAACTTGTGTCAAAAAATAAAATCTCACATGAACTCCCCATACCCCTCACGGAAACCAAATGCGTAAAATTTTTTAGACATTTATATTCCAGACTTCTTCTCACGCTTTAGGGCCCCTAGAATGCCAGGGCAGTATAAATACCCCACATGTGACCCCATTTCGGAAAGAAGACACCCCCAGGTATTCCGTGAGGGGCATATTGAGTCAATGAAAGATTGAAATTTTTGTCCCAAGTTAGCGGAACGGGAGACTTTGTGAGAAAAAAATTAAAAATATCAATTTCCGCTAACTTGTGCCAAAAAAAAAAAATTTCTATGAACTCGCCATGCCCCTCATTAAATACCTTGGGGTGTCTTCTTTCCAAAATGGGGTCACATGTGGGGTATTTATACTGCCCTGGCATTCTAGGGGCCCCAAAGCGTGAGAAGAAGTCTGGTATCCAAATGTCTAAAAATGCCCTCCTAAAAGGAATTTGGGCCCCTTTGCGCATCTAGGCTGCAAAAAAGTGTCACACATCTGGTATCGCCGTACTCAGGAGAAGGTGGGGAATGTGTTTTGGGGTGTCATTTTACATATACCCATGCTGGGTGAGAGAAATATCTTGGTCAAATGCCAACTTTGTATAAAAAAATGGGAAAAGTTGTCTTTTGCCAAGATATTTCTCTCACCCAGCAAGGGTATATGTAAAATGACACCCCAAAACACATTCCCCAACTTCTCCTGAATACGGCGATACCACATGTGTGACACTTTTTTGCAGCCTAGGTGGGCAAAGGGGCCCACATTCCAAAGAGCACCTTTAGGATTTCACAGGTCATTTACCTACTTACCACACATTAGGGCCCCTGGAAAATGCCAGGGCAGTATAACTACCCCACAAGTGACCCCATTTTGGAAAGAAGACACCCCAAGGTATTCCGTGAGGGGCATGGCGAGTTCCTAGAATTTTTTATTTTTTGTCACAAGTTAGTGGAAAATGCTGATTTTTTTTTTTTCATACAAAGTCTCATATTCCACTAACTTGTGACAAAAAATAAAAACTTCCATGAACTCACTATGCCCATCAGCGAATACCTTGGGGTCTCTTCTTTCCAAAATGGGGTCACTTGTGGGGTAGTTATACTGCCCTGGCATTCTAGGGGCCCAAATGTGTGGTAAGGAGTTTGAAATCAAATTCTGTAAAAAATGACCTGTGAAATCCGAAAGGTGCTCTTTGGAATATGGGCCCCTTTGCCCACCTAGGCTGCAAAAAAGTGTCACACATCTGGTATCTCCGTACTCAGGAGAAGGTGGGGAATGTGTTTTGTGGTGTCATTTTACATATACCCATGCTGGGTGAGAGAAATATCTTGGCAAAAGACAACTTTTCCCATTTTTTTATACAAAGTTGGCATTTGACCAAGATATTTATCTCACCCAGCATGGGTATATGTAAAATGACACCCCAAAACACATTCCCCACCTTCTCCTGAGTACGGAGATACCAGATGTGTGACACTTTTTTGCAGCCTAGGTGGGCAAAGGGGCCCATATTCCAAAGAGCACCTTTCGGATTTCACAGGTCATTTTTTACAGAATTTGATTTCAAACTCCTTACCACACATTTGGGCCCCTAGAATGCCAGGGCAGTATAACTACCCCACAAGTGACCCCATTTTGGAAAGAAGAGACCCCAAGGTATTCGCTGATGGGCATAGTGAGTTCATGGAAGTTTTTATTTTTTGTCACAAGTTAGTGGAATATGAGACTTTGTATGAAAAAAAAAATAAAAAAAAAATCATCATTTTCCACTAACTTGTGACAAAAAATAAAAAATTCTAGGAACTTGCCATGCCCCTCACGGAATACCTTGGGGTGTCTTCTTTCCAAAATGGGGTCACTTGTGGGGTAGTTATACTGCCCTGGCATTCTAGGGGCCCAAATGTGTGGTAAGGAGTTTGAAATCAAATTCTGTAAAAAATGACCTGTGAAATCCGAAAGGTGCTCTTTGGAATATGGGCCCCTTTGCCCACCTAGGCTGCAAAAAAGTGTCACACATCTGGTATCTCCATACTCAGGAGAAGGTGGGGAATGTGTTTTGGGGTGTCATTTTACATATACCCATGCTGGGTGAGATAAATATCTTGGTCAAATGCCAACTTTGTATAAAAAAATGGGAAAAGTTGTCTTTTGCCAAGATATTTCTCTCACCCAGCATGGTATATGTAAAATGACACCCCAAAACACATTCCCCACCTTCTTCTGAGTACGGAGATACCAGATGTGTGACACTTTTTTGCAGCCTAGGTGGGCAAAGGGGCCCATATTCCAAAGAGCACCTTTCGGATTTCACAGGTCATTTTTTACAGAATTTGATTTCAAACTCCTTACCACACATTTGGGCCCCTAAAATGCCAGGGCAGTATAACTACCCCACAAGTGACCCCCATTTTGGAAAGAAGAGACCCCAAGGTATTTCGTGATGGGCATAGTGAGTTCATAGAAGTTTTTATTTTTTGTCACAAGTTAGTGGAATATGAGACTTTGTAAGAAAAAAAAAAAAATCATCATTTTCCGCTAACTTGTGACAAAAAATAAAAAGTTCTATGAACTCACTATGCCCATCAGCGAATACCTTAGGGTGTGTACTTTCCGAAATGGGGTCATTTGTGGGGTGTTTGTACTGTCTGGCCATTGTAGAACCTCAGGAAACATGACAGGTGCTCAGAAAGTCAGAGCTGCTTCAAAAAGCGGAAATTCACATTTTTGTACCATAGTTTGTAAACGCTATAACTTTTACCCAAACCATTTTTTTTTTACCCAAACATTTTTTTTTATCAAAGACATGTAGAAATATAAATTTAGAGCAAAATTTCTATATGAATCTCGTTTTTTTTGCAAAATTTTACAACTGAAAGTGAAAAATGTCATTTTTTTGCAAAAAAATCGTTAAATTTCGATTAATAACAAAAAAAGTAAAAATGTCAGCAGCAATGAAATACCACCAAATGAAAGCTCTATTAGTGAGAAGAAAAGGAGGTAAAATTCATTTGGGTGGTAAGTTGCATGACCGAGCAATAAACGGTGAAAGTAGTGTAGGTCAGAAGTGTAAAAAGTGGCCTGGTCTTTCAGGGTGTTTAAGCACTGGGGGCTGAGGTGGTTAAACAGGTTCCTCAGACCGATGTCATACAGTGGCATCAGTCACCCTAAAGGGCCCAGGGGACTGAGGACATCAGATGGGGATGGTGGTCTAGAGGACTGGGTCATCAGATAGGGAGGGAACCCAGAGGACTAAGGACATCAGATGAGGATGGTGGCATAGAGGACTAGGGTATCAGATGGGGAGGGGAGCCAGAGGACTGGGACATCAGATGGGTAGGGGGCCCAGAGGACTGAGGACATCAGATGGAAGGGGGCCCAGAGAACTGTGACATTAGATGGTGGAAAAGAGCCCAGAGGACTAGAGCATCAGATTGGGAGGACAGCTCAGACAACTGGGGCAACAGATGGGGAGGGATGCCTAGAGGACAGCAGATGAATGTCAGCTGGGGAAATTAAGGACATGAGATGCGTACTGCCAATATAGGCAGACTACGCAGCTGCTATGGGGCCCGTGGCACGGGGGGGCCCGGAGCGCATGGAAGGCCCCGCCCCCTACATCTACTCTGCACACTCAGCCAGTTTATATACATAATTAACTTAACTAGATTTTATGGGGCATTGAGGCAACCCACGGCCCGCTCACTTGTTTTCCTATACTATGCTCAGTCAGAGCCCCCCCCCCCCACACACACACACTTATGTGAACAGGTAGCACGCGGCACGCCGCCAATGTCCCTGACCCCTTCCTGTTTGACCTGTCCATGATCCAGGCTCCCAGGCACTTCGTCTGTTGCACTGCACACTGGCCAATCAGCATTTAGCAGTGCAAAGATCCTGCTGCTGATTGGCCAGTGTATCACTGGCAGGAGCAGCGCAGCAGGCTCAAGCAGACACAGAACTTTGAGGGAGTGCCCGTCATAGCAGTCGTACACTGCGCTCATGCGCTGCCTGCCGCTTGCCTCATCAGCCACCACCTGGACTGAAGAACCGCTTCGGCTCCGGACACTGAACACAGAGCCGGCCCAGAATAAACACTACTTGCCTGCAGCTGCAGGCCGCCCCTGCCCTGTAGTGTGCCACAGCCAAGCTGGCCACCCGCCCACAGTAACAGCACAGTGTTAAAAATGTTCTTATATGGGTATTCTTAATGGGGGAAGGGCAGCTGCAAGCAGAGTTCCTGTGGGGTTTGGGGGGGGAAAGGGGGCACTGTAGACTTATAGAGGACTCAGGACAGTGTGCCTCCCATGAACTCTGCTCGCTGATAGAGGACAGTATACCCAGCAGCATATCCCCACTCAGTTACCTTGCAGTGGGGGAGGGCTATGCACACTAAGCATCATCAACAAGGAGTTAAAGGATAACTCCTATAATGCCCCCAAGAGATAAGCAAATTTTGAAAAAATTCGATTTGCCAGTTCGCCAAATTTTTCAGGAAAAATTTGGTTTGATCCGAATATATTTGCGGGGAATTACGTTAAAAAAATGCTATTTCCTGGCTGCTGAGAGCCTTTATAGTGGTGTAGAACACTGTGCCTTGCAGTAGCACGCATAGGGATTCTGCTTTAGTAGTGAAATAATACTGTGAGTTAATATGACATGCAGATGACAGGTGTCGCTCTTAGGCCCCTTTCACACGGGCACTGAATCTGGCCCCATTCATTTCTATGGGGCTGTGCACATGAGCAGTGATTTTCACGCATCACTTGTGCGTTGTGTGAAAATCGCAGCATGCTCTATATTGTGCGTTTTTCACGCAACGCAGGCCCCATAGAAATAAATGGGGCTGCATGAAAATCGCAAGCAAGTGATGGACCATGTGACGGATCATGTGATGAGCGCAGTGACGTCACCAAATGTCCTTTTCCTCCCAGGTCATCAAAGAAGAAGAAAGAAGAGAAGCCGGGCTGCGCGAACAAGTGGATGAGGTGAGTTTAATGTTTTATTTTTTAACCCCTCCATCCCTATTTTACTAAGCATTCTGTATTAAGAATGCTATTATTTTCCCTTATAACCATGTTATAAGGGAAAATAATAAAATCTACACAACACCGATCCCCAAACCCGAACTTCTGTGAAGAAGTCGGGTTTGGGTCTGGGTACCAAACATGCCGATTTTCTCACGCGCGTGCAAAACGCATTAAACGCTTTGCACTCACGCAGAAAAATCGCGCATTTGGCCCGCGACGCACCCGCATCCTATCGGCCCTCACACACGACGCCCGTGTGAAAGAGGCCTTAGAATCACTGCACACTTCACTTATTAGGGAACTCACGGGGCCAAAACTGACCAAATAATTCAAGTATAAACTCAGCCTTACAGGTTGATGTTAGCGCCAAGAAGAAGCGCACTCCTTTTACACCGTCGCCAGCTGATTCCACATAGATGTCTACAGAACCTGTTCTATTAACCGTGCATACAAGTAGAGCCCTCTCAGACAGAGTGGAGAGGGTGTTAGCAGTAAGTTTGTGTTGACGTCACTGATTAATTTGCCCTTCCTCTGATCCGTCAGAACAATAACTCACAAAAACGGATCCTGTCTGTGGAGCGTACGCCTTCATACGGTCAGCATTTGCTCAATAATCTATCAGTATTGCTAATGACCAAAAAAAACAGGAGTGGATCTAAAACAGAGATGACACGTGAATGGAATATTTGCATGTCTTCTGTGTTTTGTACCCACTCCTGCTTTGGCTACCAAATTCTGATAGGACCATATAGGCCTTACAGCTGCTACACAGACAGGATCCGTTGTGCTTCTCATTTTTCCTTCCTTCTGACAGGTAAGAAGAAAGGTCAAATAAATGATGATGTCAGCCAGGCCGAACGACAAAATAGTGGCCAGTCATGAAGTGGGGAGGGTGGGAACAGCATGAGAAGACCATAGACTTATGACATAGTGGCGAGATGGATGCAGCATGAGGAGACCATAGAGTGGCCTATTGGACAGAGTCTGGAGGTAGCGGCAGCATCAGGAGGCCACAGAGGGGCACGACGACAAAAGATTGTTGAGGTGGCAGCAGCATGGGGAGGCCACAGAGTAGCACGACAACAAGAGATTGTGCAGTGGCAGGAGCATGACGAGGCCACAGAGTGGCACAAAGACAAAGTGGGGAGGTGTCAGCAGCATGAGGAGGCCAGAGTAGCCATGAGACGAGAGAATATGGAGGTTGGCAGCAGCATGAGGAGGCCACAGAGTGGCACAATGACAGAGTCTAAAGGTGGACGGCAGCATCAGGAAGCCACAGAATAGCACACTGACAGAGTCTGGAGTTGGCAGCAGTATGAGGAGGACACAGAGTGGCACAATGACCGAGTCAGAAGGTGGCAGCAGTATAAGGAGGCCACCGAGTGGCACAATGACTGAGTCTGGAGGTGGCGGCAGCATCAAGAGGCCACAGAGTAGCACGACGACAAGAGATTGTGGAGGTGGCAGCAGCATGAGGAGGCCACAGAGTGGCGTGACGACGAGAGATTGTGGAGGTGTCAACAGCATGAGGAGGCCAGAGTAGCATGACGACAAGAGATTGTGGAGTGGCAGCAGCAAGAGGAGGCCCACAGAGTGGCACCATGACAAAGTTGTGGAGGTGTCAGCAGTATGAGGAGGCCACCAAGTGGTACACTTACAGAGTCTGGAGTTGGCAGAAGTATGAGGAGGCCACTGAGTGGCACAATAACTGAATCTGGAGTTGGCAGCAGTATGAGGAGACCATCGAGTGGCACAATGACAGAGTCTGGAGTTGGCGGAAGCATGAGGAAACACAGAGTGGCTCAATGACAGAGTGTGGAGGTGGCAGTAGCAGCAGCATCAGGAGGAGGCCACCGAGTGGCAAGGTAACATAATGTGGAGATGGCAGTAGCAGCAGCAGCATCAGGATATCACAGAGTTGCAAAGTTACATAGTGTGGAGATGGCAGTAGCAGCAGCATCAGGATACCACAGAGTGGCAAGGTGACATAGTGTGGGGATGGCAGTAGCAGCAGCAGCATCAGGAGGATACCACAGAGTGGCAAGGTGACATAGTGTGGAGATGGCAGCAGCATTATATGTTGACGCCGGGCTGTGGTGCCAACATTGGTCACCCTGGCCACACTTCACCATCTGCCCACATATTCTACATATGGCCATGTTAACCCTCCTCTGGCGGCTTAAAACTGCCACACAGCCGATTAGGTGATTTCCCCCCCCCCCCCCAACAGTCCGCACTGACTGACTGCTACCGCCGCTGCTTCCGTGGACCCGTGCACTAATACTTCCCGGGCAGGTAGGCTACTTGTGAAGCAGGTGGTCTACCCCGGGCACGTTTGGCTCCCGACCTCCCACCGCTGCCACCCTGCTGACTCTCAGCCATGCTTTCAACACATATAACCACCAATGTGAACTGAGAATGCATTTTTCTTTTTGTACTGAAATAAGCCACTAAACACTTTTCAACAGAAATAAACCGCCGAAGTGAACTGAGAATACATTTTTCTTTTTGTGCAGAAATACAAATAACACACATCACTGCCGCACTGAATGACTGCTACCGCCGCTGCTTCCGTGAACCCCTGCACCACCACTTCCCGGGCAGGTAGGCTGCTGCGAAGCAGATGGTCTATCCCGGGAACGTATGGCTCCCAACCTCCCACTGCTGCCACCCTGCTGATTCCCAGCCATGCTTTCAACACATATAACCGCCGACGTCAACTGAGAATATATTTTTCTTTTTGTACTGAATAGGCCACTAAAATGTTTTCAACACATATAACCGCCGACGTGAACTGTGAATATATTTTCTTTTTGTACTGAAATACAAAATAACACATATAACCGCCGACGTGAACTGAGAATATATGTTTCTTTTTGTGCTTAAATAGGCCACTAACAACTTATTGAGGCCTGCAATATACAGTACAGACCAAAAGTTTGGACACCACCTTCTCATTCAAAGAGTTTTCTTTATTTTCATGACTATGAAGGCATCAAAACTATGAATTAACACATGTGGAATTATATTCATAACAACACAAGTGTGAAACAACTGAAAATATGTCATATTCCTAGGTTCTTCAAAGTAGCCACCTTTTGCTTGGATTACTGCTTTTCACACTCTTGGCATTCTCTTGATGAGCTTCAAGAGGTAGTCCCCTGAAATGGTCTTCCAACAGTCTTGAAGGAGTTCCCAGAGATGCTTAGCACTTGTTAGCCCTTTTGCCTTCACTCTGCGGTCCAGCTCACCCCAAACCATCTCGATTGGGTTCAGGTCCGGTGACTGTGGAGGCCAGGTCATCTGCGGCAGCACCCCATCACTCTCCTTCATGGTCAAATAGCCCTTACTTTCAAAGTTTTCCCAATTTTTTTGGCTGACTGACTGACCTTCATTTCTTAAAGTAATGATGGCCACTCGTTTTTCTTTACTTAGCTGCTTTTTTCTTGCCATAATACAAATTCTAACAGTCTATTCAGTAGGACTATCAGCTGTGTATCCACCTGACTTCTCCTCAACGCAACTGATGGTCCCAACCCCATTTATAAGGGCAAGAAATCCCACTTATTAAACCTGACAGGGCACACCTGTGAAGTGAAAACATTTCAGGGGACTACCTCTTGAAGCTCATCAAGAGAATGCCAAGAGTGTGCAAAGCAGTAATCAAAGCAAAAGGTGGCTACTTTGAAGAACTAGAATATGACTTATTTTCAGTTGTTTCACACTTGTTTGTTATGTATATAATTCCACTGTTTTAATTCATAGTTTTGATGGCTTCAGTGTGAATCTAACAATTTTCATAGTCATGAAAATAAAGAAAACTCTTTGAATGAGAAGGTGTGTCCAAACTTTTGGTCTGTACTGTATCGGCTTCCACAAATAGTAAGAGGTTTTCCATATTACCTGCGGCCACAAAATTACTGCTTTAGGGTGATATACCTGCTTCAACTAATAACTGATTGAGGCCTGCCATATATCAGCTTCCAAAACTACTGCTTTTCTCTAGAGACTTTGGCACAGGGTAATTTAGAAAATGACAGGCAGAGAAAGAGGCAGGCCATTCCGCATGGGTGGTAGGGGTAGGGCAGATGCACAGGCGGAGCCTAAGTGGGAAGTTGGAGAAGGTGCGTGCGATTATGACAAAGGACGCACAGAGTTGGTTGAGTGGCTCACTCAGCCTTCTGCTTCTGCACCCTCTTCTCCTCTGTATCTGCATCCTCCTCACTCTCTGCTGTGTGCACCCTAAAGACACCACACCACTCGAGTCAGAGGAATTTTCCATCCATTCCCAGACCTACCGATGCGCAGCCATTCTTGGCATCGGATGAGGACGAGGAGTAACAACGACGCCACCCAGCGGTCTGACGACATGTACCCAGATTAGCCAAGGAGGGTGGTTCCCGCCTGTGCTGCCTACTCTGAGATCTCGAAAGTTAGTGGTGGTGAAGGTGACGGTGATGACGTGTCGATGGACGTCACATGGGTGCCCACAAGAGAGGAAAAGGAGAGGCGTTCAGAGGGAGAGACGGAGCAGCAGATAGGGAGGAGAAGGAGGAGAAGCAGGCAGAACTCGCAGTACACAGGAGGCAAAAAGCAGACTGCAAATGTATCTGGAGCGAGCCATCCACCATGGACGGTCACATCTTGCGCTCCCAGGACGCCAGCACATGGCTCTGCAGTGTGGGCTTTTTTTAACGTGTCAGCTGCTGATAATAGTGTTGCCATCTGCAGCCTGTGCTGTCAACGCATAAGTCACGGTAAGCCCAACACTCACCTAGGGACGACCGCCTTAAGAAGGCACCTGGCCTCCCATCACCGAGCCTAGTGGGAGCAACACCGTCAGTACCCACAAAGCCACACTCCCGGTTCCTACCTCTTCTCCTTCTCCCTCTCCTTTCTCCTCCCATTTGTCCTCCACTCCACCTTCCACCGTGCCGTCGTCGCGTTCATCTGGCACAAGACAGGCTTCTGTGGCCCAAATGTTCGAGAGTAAAAAAATTATGACGCCGGATAATCCTCTTTCCCAACATAATTTTTTTCCATCTGAAGTCAGGATTCCTCCCTGCTATATATTCTATATATATTCTATAGTGCTATATATTTGTTTTTTAGAATATTCGTCATTGACAACTATTAAAAAAAAGATTATATAGCACTATATTCGATTATAGTGCTATATATTTGTTTTTTAGAATATTCGTAATTTTTTTCCATCTGAAGTCATGATTCCTCCCTGCTTAAGTTGCTTGACAAGCAACTTAAAGCAGGGAGGAATTATAACTTCAGATGGAAAAAAATGACGCTATATTCTAAAAAAACAATATATAGCACTATCTTCAATATAGTGCTTATATTAGTTTTTGACCCACGCCTGTATTGATCGTGTAATATTCGCGTATTATGCGATCCTTACCTTGCGATTTTTTCGAGTAAAACAAATTTACAACAATAACAAATATATTAAAATTCGCGAATATCGACTAATATTCTACAAAATATTCGTGAAATATTGCAAATTCGAATATGACCCCTGCCGCTCATTACCTAATGATTATTGCAGTGCGAACCGGTGTATGAAAATTACCCCCGGAGAGCCGGGGTCTCCTCCCAACTGGTGAAAGGGAACGGGCCCCTCAGCGCTTGCCAGGATTCCGGAGGCTGTGGATTCACTCCTCGGACAGCAAGACAGCCACCACTCCCTGAGACCAAAATGGCCACCGCACTAAGCCCTCTGCTGCGGAAGCCGCCGTCGGCCAAGCCATCCAGGTCCCGAAGGCGCTACATCCACAGATGGCATCGACCCCCGTGACAGACATCTCAGCTAGAAGCAAGCCGCGACCCCGCAGAGTCGACTGCAGCTTCAGAGATCGACCGGGATTATGTCGCCCATTGCAGAGGTCCCCCGCGCTATGGGCAGGAGGCACGGAAACCGGCCATCCGGCCCGCAATAACAGGTAGTAAGCCATCCCACTCCCCGAGGCCCCGGTCAACCCATAGCTGCCCCTGCACCGCGCCCGTGGTACCAGATAACTATGCTAGGTCAAGGAGGCCCGCCTCCGCCACTCCCGCTGCCCAGAAAGAGCAAACCCAGGCCAAGTTACCTCAACCCTGAGGTCCCCTCGAGATTACCTGCCATGCCCAGAGTCAGTGGGAATACAAAACGGCAGTGGAAGAGTGGGTGAAGCAGGTCCTGGATGACCCCCGGCCAGGGGACCCCAAACTTGTAAGACGCTTGGGTAACTGTATTGTGGTTCTCCGTGGGGAGAGGTGTTGAATTCCTCAGGACAATCACAGTAGGGAGGAACTATTTGTGGGCTTTTCGTTCCGTTAAATGGAACTACCTGCGCAGGCCCGCTACAACCTATATGTTGGGGACCAGGTGGAATACACCCCGATGCGCTCGGTACAGGGCCAATTTGCAACAGGAATTACCCTCCTGGCCAAGCCACTATCCCCGGCTATAACCCCAGAGGCCTGGCAGAAAGAACTAGGTTCTGCTGGTAGGATCAGATGCCTGCAGGAATCCCCGGATGGCCAGACGAGATTCAGGGAACAAGCCCAACCTGAACGAGAGCCCCTTATCCCTGACCTGGCTGCACCCCCCAACACTACGGGGTGGGTCAGATTAACAACTCCGTGTTGACTTTCAATCCCAGGGTACAACCCTATGTCTACCCTGGAATTTCCACAGGAACCCCTGGATTGCCTACCAGAACCCTTCAGCCAGAGGTTTTGCCTGGTCTCTGCACCGGCAATGGATTCCGGCTTGCAGCATTGTTTTATCCCCTTTCTCAGGTTATTTGAGAGCCTCATGGAACTATGGTTCTCACTTTTGCTGCTATTTCATATGTGTTTTAAAATAACATTCTATACCGTTCCTTGGATTACAAATATACCTCCTATTGGATTACAAGTGACTTTTGTTTGTTTCCAGAGGATTCCAATTTGAAAGCACTCCAAGAAAAAGGACTCAAGTCATATTTGAGAGTATTATGATAATATTGATTGCTGCTGATATTTGCATGTTTTTGCACTAATTTTACTTCAATGTTTACAGGTTATGCAACGTTCAAGCACTTATTCCCATTGTGTGTATTCTTCTCCAGGTGCTGCAATGTGAACCTATGCACTTTTTGTGAAATTGCACTTAATTTTGCACTTAGCCAGATCAGTAGCACCTTTCTTTTGTGGCACTTTGCTTTACAGCTCTGTTCTCTTTATACGGACGCTTAATACTAATGGCCTACTCCTGGAGTCATGTATCCTAGGTACCCAAGTAGGACAAGTGGTAGGTCCCAGGCAGGTCTAGCAACTACCAGGGTAACCACGCTGCTTCAGGAATGGCTAGGGGAGTGATATACCCCTCCTTACTGTTTGTTATATGTGCCAGAATTGGTAATGGGACTACTAAACCCCCATCCTGTGATGTCTTCCAGGAGTTCCATGATTATTATCATAACCTCCTCCTGTGATATTGCCAGAAGCGTTTGGAAGAAGCAGATACCTACCCCCTTCTGTGTCTTTGCCTAAGGTATATGTGTATAGGCGTACAGTGGCTAGAAAAGCATAAAGAAAGCGCACGATAGGGTAGTATGTTCCAGTTAAGTATGACTAGTTGATAAAACTTAAACATGGAGGCTCATCTTGCAGAGTTGTGCTATCAATAGGCACAACTCTACTGTGGGTTTAGTAAATTCGTGCAAACACGTGCGTCCACTTGTTGGTTAGTGCTGCCGTGGTATCAAAGGTTCCGGACGAGGATGCCCAATCTTCTCCAAGGACAATATAGTAGGAATAAATCAGGATACACTTAAGGCGCAAATACACCGGCCAGGACACTCGCATGAAGAGTAAAAATCTTCTTCTTTATTGAGTTTTCTTCTTTATTATCACAATAAATAACAAAACAACGCGTTTCGGGGGTACTAAAGCCCCCTTCATCAGGTTAAAAAGACTAAATGCTTATGTTGCACTCATTGCACATATTTATAGACAAACACAAATGAGCATAATAGGGCTGCCCAGGGGGAGGAGCGTTTTCCATCTGTACTCCCAAATTTGCATAAACTTTAGTTTAATAACAAAATAGTGATCAGACCAGAGTCCATAGTTTAGACCCCTGTAGAGATGCTCCCTTTGTAAATTATAGTTAAAAACGAGCATCTCTAAAGTCCCTAATCTAATGCAGTTATCACCCTCTATGTAGGTGGGGGAAAAAAAAGGTGGATCATGTGACCGCTGGGCTGCGGTCACATGATTCATTGCCATAGCGACCAGACACACTGCTGGTAGATTGCGATCCAGCTGGTGTCTAGGTGCGTCTCATGAGATCGCATATACAGGGGTCACATGGTGCGCATCCCCGGGGTTGGAATCGCTGATCAGCACTCCATCTGTGGCTGGCCTCAGCTGACATATTGCTGGAGATCCATGTGACTAGCTCCTCATAGGTAACAGAGAGGTGACATGGAGGTATTAGTATAAGCTAACAAAAACAAGGATATAATATCTATGTTGGGTCTCCATGCAAATTAATATTACTATTATCCAGTACTGATGCAAATGTAAAAAATTATATATTTTCAATAGGAATATACAGGGTGGGCCATTTATATGGATACCACCTTAATTGAATGGAATGGTTGGTGATATTAACTTCCTGTTTGTGGCACATTAGTATAAGTGAGGGGGGAAACTTTTCAAGATGGGTGGTGACCATGGCGGCCATTTTGAATCCAACTTTTGTTTTTTCTATAGGAAGAGGGTCATGTGACACATCAAACTTATTGGGAATTTCACAAGAAAAACAATGATGTGCTTGGCTTTAACGTAACTTTATCTTTCATGAGTTATTTACAAGTTTCTGACCACTTATAAATGTGTTCAATGTGCTGCCCATTGTGTTGGATTGTCAAATGCACCCTCTTCTCCCACTCTTCACACACTGATAGCAACACTGCAGGAGAAAATGCTAGCACAGGCTTCCAGTATCCGTAGTTTCAGGTGCTGCACATCTCGTATCTTCACAGCATAGACCAATTGCCTTCAGATGACCCCAAAGATAAAAGTCTAAGGGGATCAGATCGGGAGACCTTGGGGGCCATTCAACTGGCCCACGACGACCAATCCACTTTCCAGGAAACTGTTCATCTAGGAATGCTCGGACCTGACACCCATAATGATGTGGTATATCATCTTGCTGGAAAAACTCAGGGAAGGTGCCAGCTTCAGTGCATAAAGAGGAAACACATCATCATGTAGCAATTTCGCATATACAGTGGCCTTGAGGTTTCATTGATGAAGAATGGCCCCCCACTATCGTTGTACCCCATATACCACACCATACCATCAATTTTTTTGTTACAACAGTCTTGGAGGGATCTATCCAATGTGGGTTAGTGTCAGACCAATAGCGGTGGTTTTGTTTGTTAACTTCACCATTCACATAAAAGTTTGCCTCATCACTGAACAAAATCTTCTGCGTAAACTGGGGTCCTGTTCCAATTTTTGTTTTGCCCATTCTGCAAATTCAGTGCGCCTATCTGTGTCATCCTCGTTGAGATGCTGCAGTAGCTGGAGTTTGTAAGGTGCCATTTGTGAGTTAGCTAATATCCGCCGATGGGATGTTCGACAAATGCCACTCTCCAGTGACATGCGGCGAGAGTGCTACGCTGTGGGCTCTTGCTGAATGAAGCTAGGACAGCCACTGATGTTTCTTCATTAGAGACAGATTTCATGCGTCCACATTTTGGCAAATCTAACACTGAACCAGTTTCACGAAACTTAGCAAGCAGTTTGCTAACTGTAGCATGGGAGATGGGTGGTCTTGTAGGGTGTCTTGCATTGAATCTGCTGCAATGACCCAGTTACTGCGTTCACCAGACATCAACACAATTTCTATCCGCTCCTCACGTGTTAACCTCAGCAACTTGTCAAAGGCTGTAAACAAAGAGAAACTTGTAAATAACTCATGAAAGAATAAAGTTACGTTAAAACCAAGCACACCATTGTTTTTCGTGTGAAATTCCCAATAAGTTTGATGTGTCACATGACCCTCTTCCTATTGAAAAAACAAAAGTTGGATTCAAAATGTCCGACTTCAATATGGCCACCATGGTCACCACCATCTTGAAAAGTTTCCCCCCTCACATATACTAATTTGCCACAAACAGGAAGTTAATATCACCAACCATTCCCATTTTATTAAGGTGTATCCATATAAATGGCCACCCCTGTATATTAAGATGGGACATTTATATATAAATATATGTATGTATAAAAATAATATATAATATAATAATATATCCAATTATGGACGGTCCAAGTACGAGAACTATCACAAACTACTTCCAACCACTAGGACGGAAACCGGTTTTTTAAAAGAATAAATACAGAAAAGGGTGTAGAAGCAGTCGAAACAAAATCAAAAACGCAAAGAAAAACAGTCAAATCAAATGAGATGGAGTCTGATAAAACTTACAGTTCAGTCATTTACAATCTGTCTTCCCATCAACTAACTAAGAATGAAATCTCTCTTCTCAAAAAAGGCCTTTCGTTCTGTCCCACAGCAAAAATCTGCGAGTTTGACCTTTTTCTGGATCAAACTCAATAGACATTTTAAGATCAAAGAACAGTCTAAAAAGATAATAATAAAAAAAAGTGCAGACGGAGGACAAGGACCAGCACCCGAAAATGAGCCTCCCTTCAGGCCTCAAACCATCTTCAAATTTTTACCCCATACATCACAAAGGGAATTTCATTGACACGTTTTATGCTGTCGTAGCTGTTGAATTCCAAAAAATTAAACTGAGCCTACCAAAAAAACATAATTTAAAATCTTATGAAAAGACAGCCCTAAAAAATCTCCAAGAAATAAAATTATAGTCATCCGGAATGCAGATAAGGGAGGCGGTATAGTTATACAAAACAGAACAGACTATATTAGAGAGGCATTGAGAATTCTATCGGACACAGACTACTAAGTCCCTCTCAAAGACGATCCCTCTAAACAAGATCTAGAGGAATTTCATCTATTGATGAAATAGCATATTCCTTTTTAGACAAAAAAGAAATGGAATATATAAAGGTCGTAGACTCCACTTTGGCCACTTTTACTATCTCCCGAAGATACACAAGGACCTGGAGAATCCGAGGGAAGGCCTATTATATCAGGAGTATGTTCTTTGACTCACAACTTATCACACTACATAGATTTGCTTTTACAGAAACATGTAGTGAATTTGAAATCATACATCAAAGATTCCATATCCCTGATAAAAGAACTAAAAAGTATAGAGTGGACGATTCATATAATTGGCTTACTCTGTAACATTTAACACGAACTGGGAGTGAAATGTGTAACAGATTACTGGACCAAGATCAGTCTATGCCCACACAACAAAAAAAGTTTATTTTTGAGAGCATTATTTTTTATTTTGACACATAAGCCTTCTACTTCCAGGATCGGGTATACAAATAGATACCGGGTACGCGCTTTGCGCCAAGCTTCGCCAATCTGTTTATGGGTGCTTTTGAAGAGACCCATATCTATCAAACGGACTATTGGTCCGATACATAATTTTTTTCAAACGATATATAGAAACATAGAAACATAGAATGTGTCGGCAGATAAGAACCATTTGGCCCATCTAGTCTGCCCAATATACTGAATACTATGGATAGCCCCCGGCCCTATCTTATATGAAGGATGGCCCTTATGCCTATCCCATGCATGCTTAAACCCCTTCACTGTATTTGCAGCTACCACTTCTGCAGGAAGGCTATTCCATGCATCCACTACTCTCTCAGTAAAGTAATACTTCCTTATATTACTTTTAAACCTTTGCCCCTCTAATTTAAAACTGTGTCCCTCTTGTGGTAGTTTTTCCTTCTTTTAAATATGCTCTCTTCCTTTACCGAGTTGATTCCCTTTATGTATTTAAAAGTTTCTATTATATCCCCTCTGTCTCTTCTTTCTTCCAGCTATACATATTAAGGTCCTTTAACCTTTCCTGGTAAGTTTTATCCTGCAATCCATGTACTAGTTTAGTAGCTCTTCTCTGAACTCTCTCTAGAGTATCTATATCCTTCTGGAGATATGGCCTCCCAGTACTGCGCACAATACTCCAAGTGAGGTCTCACCAGTGTTCTGTACAGCGGCATAAGCACTTCACTCTTTCTACTGCTTATACCTCTCCCTATACATCCAAGCATTCTGCTGGCATTTCGTGCTGCTCTATTACATTGTCTTCCCACCTTTAAGTCTTCTGAAATAATTACATCCTAAATCCCTTCCTCTGATACTGAGGTCAGGACTGTGTCAAATATTCTATATTCTGCCCTTGGGGTTTTATCGCCCCAGGTGCATTATCTTGCACTTATCCACATTAAATTTCAGTTTCCAGAGTTCTGACCATTCTTCTAGTTTTCCTAAATCCTTTTCCATTTGGCGTTTCCCTCCAGGAACATCAACCCTGTTACATATCTTTGTGTCATCAGCAAAAAGACAAACCTTACCAGCGAGGCCTTTTGCAATATCACTTATGAAGATATTAAACAAAATCGGTCCCAGTACAGATCCCTGTGGAACCCCACTGGTAACATTACCTTGTTTTGAATGTTCTCCATGACTACAACCCTCTGTTGTCTGTCACTCAGCCACTGCCTAATCCACTCAACAATATGGGAGTCCATGCTCAATGACTGCAGTTTATTGATAAGTCTTCTATGTGGGACAGTGTCAAAAGCCTTACTAAAATCTAGATATGCGATGTCTACTGCACCTCCACCGTCTATTATTTTATTCACCCAGTCAAAAAAATCTATAAGATTTGTTTGACATGATCTCCCTGAAGTAAACCCATGTTGTTTTTCATCTTGCAATCCATGGGATTTTAGATGTTGCACAATCCTATCCTTTAATAGGGTTCCATTAATTTGGCCTACTATTGATGTCAGGACTCACTGGTCTATAGTTGCTCGATTCCTCCCTACTACCTTTCTTGTGAATGGGCACGACATTTGCCAATTTCCAATCTTCCGGGACGACTCTGTTACTAATGATTGGTTAAATAAATCTGTTACGGTTTTGCCAGCTCACCCACTAAGCTCTTTTAATAATTTTTGGGTGTATCTCATCAGGCCCCTGTGACTTATCTGTCTTCACCTTAGACAGCAAACTTTAGAACATCTTCCTCTGTAAAGATTACATGCATCAAACGATTTAATAGTCTTTCTTTCTAGTGGAGGTCCCTTCTCCTTTTTCTTTTGTAAAAACTGAACAGAAGTATTCTTTAAGGCAGTCGGCTAGCCCTTTATTCTCTTCTACATACCTTCCGTCCTTTGTTTTTAATTTAGTTATTCCTTGTTTTAATTTCCCTTTTTCATTTATATATCTGAAGAATGTCTTATCCCCTTTTTTCATAGACTGAGCTAGTTTTTCTTCTGCCTGCGCTTTAGAAGTTCTTATAACTTGCTTGGCCTCTCTCTGCCTAATCTTGTAGATTTCCTTATCTTCATTGCTCTGGTTTTTTTTATAATTACAAAATGCTAGCTTTTTATTTTTAATGATTTGGGCCACTTCTGCTGAGTACACATTGGTCTCCTCCTTTTTTTGCTTTTACTGACGAGTCTAATGCACTTTTCTGTTGCCTTCAATAATGCACCTTTTAAGTAGTCCCATTTCTCCTGGACTCCATGTAATCGTTCCAGTCTGATAAGGACTCATTTATGGCTAATTTCATTTTTGAAAAGTCTGTTTTTCTAAAATCTAAAACTTTTTTTTTTGTGTGGTGGGACTCTTTCACAGTTCTTATATTAAACACACTGATGGTGATCACTAGATCCAAGGTTTCGCCAACAAAGACATCATATACCGAATCCCCGTTTGTGAATTCCAAATCCAAAAATGGCCTCCCTCCGGGTAGGCTCCTCAACCAACTTGTTGTAGAGATAACCCCAGTAGGGAATTTAGAATATCTGTACTCCTGGTAGAACTTGCTATTTTGGTTTTCCAGTTTATATCTGGAAGATTGAAATCTCCCATAGATTACCTTATTTTTCATCTTGAAAGGGGACAGTACCAGTATGGAACATTTTATTAAACATTTGAACAATAACCAATGGGGAATGAACTTCACATGGAATCACCAAAACACTAAAACTGAATATTTAGATCTGGAGATCTTTGCACAAGACAAAGAAATAATGACTCAGACTTTTTTTTTTAACCCCTAAGG
The DNA here is from genome assembly GCF_905171765.1 of Bufo bufo. NCBI lineage: Eukaryota > Metazoa > Chordata > Amphibia > Anura > Bufonidae > Bufo > Bufo bufo. Next base: position 96,807,884 of record NC_053392.1, on the reverse strand, counting down.
ACTCAGCCCTATTTCACTTAAGGACTTGGCCATTTTTTGCAAATCTGACTGTGTCACTTTAAGTGTGATAACTTCAAAACACTTTGACTTATCCAGGCCATTCTGAGATAGTTTTTTCATCACATATTGTACTCCATGACACTGGTAAAATGAAGTAAAAAAAATATTTTTTTTGCATTAAAAAAAATACCTAATTTACCAAAAATTTGAAAAAATTTACAAAATTTCAAAGTTTCAGTTTCTCTTACTTCTGTAATACATAGTAATACCTCCAAAAATTGTGATGACTTTACATTCCCCATATGTCTACTTCATGTTTGAATTATTTTGGGAATGATATCTTATTTTTTGGGGATGTTACAAGGCTTAGAAGTTTAGAAGCAAATCTTGAAATTTTTCAGAAATTTACAAAACCCAATTTTTAGGAACCACTACAGGTCTGAAGTCACTTTGCGAGGCTTACATAATAGAAACCGCCCAAAAATGACCACATTCTATAAACTACACCCCTCAAGGTATTCAAAACTGATTTTACAAACTTCGTTAACCCTTTAGGTGTTGCACAAGAGTTATTGGCAAATGGGGATGAAATTTGAGAATTTCATTTTTTTGCCTAATGTTCCATTTTAACCCATTTTTTCCACTAACAAAGCAAGGGTTAACAGGCCAAACAAGACTGTATCTTTATTGCCCTGACTCTGCCCGTTTACAGAAACACCCCATATGTGGCCGTAAACTGCTGTACGGGCACACAGTAGGGCACACCGTATGGTTTTTGGAAGCAGATTTTGCTGGACTGGTTTTTTGACACCATGTCCCATTTGAAGCCTCCCTGATGCACCCCTAGAGTAGAAACTCCATAAAGTGACCCCATCTAAGAAACTACACCCCTCAAGGTATTCAAAATGATTTTACAACTTTGTTAACCCTTTAGGTGTTGCACAAGGATTAAATGGAAAATAGAGATACAATTCAAAATTTCACTTTTTTGGCAGATTTTCCATTTTAATATATTTTTTTCCAGTTACAAAGCAAGGGTTAATTGCCAAACAAAACTCAATATTTATGGCCCTGATTCTGTAGTTTACAGAAACACCCCATATGTGGTCGTAAACTACTGTACGGGCACAGCACGGCCAGGGCGCAGAAGGAAAGGAATGCCATACAGTTTTTGGAAGGCAGAATTTTGCCTGGACTGTTTTTTTTGACACCATGTCCATTTGAAGCCCCCCTGATGCACCCCTAGAGTAGAAACTCCAAAAAAGTTACCCCATTTAGAAAATACGGAATAGGGTGGCAGTTTTGTTGGTACTAGTTTAGGGTACATATGATTTTTGGTTGCTCTATATTACACTTTTTTGTGCGGCAAGATAACAAGAAATAGCTTTTTTGACACGTTTTTTTTTTTTTTGTTATTTACAACATTCATCTGACAGGTTAGATCATGTGGTAATTTTATAGAGCAGGTTGTCACAGATGCGGCGATTCTTAATATGTATACAATTATTTTTATTTCTGTAAGTTTTACATAATGATTTCATTTTTAAAACAAAAAAAATTAAGATTATCTTAAGTAGGGTCTCATTTTTTGCAGGATGATGATGACGATTTGATTTGCCACTATTTTGGGGTGCATAAGACTTTTTGATCGCTTGCTATTACACTTTTTGTGACGTAAGATAAAAACACCGTTTTTATTTTTATTTTTTTACGGTTGGTCACCTGAGGGGTTAGGTCATGTGATATTTTATAGAGACAGTCGATACGGATTCGGCGATACCTAATATGTATACTTTTTTTTATTTATTTAAGTTTTACACAATGATTTCATTTTTGAAACAAAAAAAAAATCATGTTTTAGTGTTCCCATAGTCTAAGAGCCATAGTTTTTTCTGTTTTTGGGCGATTATCTTGGGTAGGGTATGATTTTTGCAGGATGAGATGACGGTTTGATTGGTACTATAGTATTTTGGCGTACATGCAACTTTTTTGATCACTTTTATTACCTTTTTTGGGAAGTAAGGTGGGCAAAATTTCAATTTCCTCATAGTTTTTATTTTTTTATTTTTATGGCGTTCACCGTGTGGGGAAAGTAACATGACCATTTTATAGATCAGGTCGTTATGGATGCGGCGATACCAAACATGTGTAGGGAATTTTATTTTTTTCATTTTTAATCAGTGATAAATGTGTTTTTTGATTTTTACTTTTTTTTCACTTTTTTTAACTTTTTTTTTTTACCCAGACCCCACTTGGTTTTGAAGATCCAGTGGGTCTGATGTCTGTATAATTACAGTACAGTACACTATATAGTGTTTTGTACTGTATTTCACTTACACTTTGTCTGAACAGATCTATGCCTTTAGCACAGATCTGTTCAGCACCATGGACAGCAGGATGCTTGAGAAGGTGTCCTGTTGCCATGGGAACCTTCCCCGTCTGCTCAGTTGTGGCCACAACTTCGCAGACTGGGAAGGGTAAGGAGGGGGCTGCCTGGGGGCTCTCTCCTTCTCCATCGGGGGGCTGAAAAGGCACAGCAGCCCCCCGATGAGAGAGGGAGGGAGCTTCCTCTTACTGTTAACTTTTTCCATACAACGGTCTGCACAGATGTCAGCCGTTTATACCAGAGTGTCAGCAATGTGCTGATACCCTGGTATAAGCACTGTACACCAACGAATTTTCAAGAGGAGGTGGGCGGGGGATCGCGATCCCGCCTGCCGCACCGCCCGCCTCCCGCACCGCCCCACAAACCCCCCCCCCCCCCTCCGCACCACCCGCTGGCCAAAAAATCATGCAGGGGTGCAGGGGGGGTGAAATCGATATTTTAGGCACACTAAAGTTTCAGAAACTGCAGAAAGCGCAAGCAAACCGCAGGTCTGAATTGACCTGCGGTTTGCGGTGAACGCCGATACGGGGGGGTCACATGACCCCCCTGGCGTTGTGACAAGATGCCGGCTGAATGATTTCAGCCGGCATCCTGTTCGGATTAACCCCCGCAGCTCTGCAATCTCGATTTAAACTTAGGACGTACTGGTACGCCCTGAGGCCTTAAGGATTCGGGAAATAGGGCGTACCTGTACGCCCTAAGTACTTAAGGGGTTAAAGTCGATAGTAATAGTTACCTGGACTTCAAAAGCACCCATTATAAGAAATGGAAGAGTAATATCTCATTTAACCAATTCAAAGGATCAGACGCAATTGTACCTTACAAAAAGATTTTGAACACCAGAGCGAAGTCCTTTTGGCAAGATTTAAGGATAAGGGATATCTCAATCAGATGTGACTAAGGCAAAGAAACGTGCATCAGAACTGACACAACCAGATTGCTTAGTACCCAAACCCAAGTCAGCGGATGAAAGTACCACCTATCATATGAATTTTATCACTAATTATAACCAAAATCCCAATCGAATAAAATCCATTTCTAACGAAAAACTGGTATCTTCTGAAGAAAGATCCATTTTGAACCATATCATTCCAAGTGCTCCTCGTCTAACATACAGACGAGCCCGCACTCTAAAGAATATCTTAGCCCCCAGCAAGTTAAAAAATGTCGCCACAGCAAGGGGGCATTCCATCACTACACAAAAAGTTGGAAATAGTAAATGCGGGCAAAACAGATGCCTCTGCTGCAATACCATCTGCCAGGAAACAACCTTCAAGAACAAGAGAGATGGCGAATGTTTTCAAATACAAGGTGCCCTGGAATGCAATTCTTCACATGTAATATATATTCTAGAGTGCCCTTGCGGGCTACAATATGTGGGACGCACAATACAAACTTTGAGGAATAGACTAAATAAACATAGGTCAAACGTAAAAAAAACTATTTCAGAAAACATAGTGTTTCCAGACATGTGGCTAATTTCGACGAAGGATCTTTCTCTGGTTTCAAAATTACTCCAATAGAACAGATCCTGATTTATCAATGTAAGAACCCCGCAGTGCATAAAAAGACGTGAGATGTACTTGATATATATAACTCAATATGTTAAATCCATTCGGCCTAAATGAGGCCTTTTAAATTAATCTCTGATTTCTTGAATGACAGTTTTTTATATGGAGGGGGGGAAAAAAGGGGTAGCCGTTATATGTTTGTCTTTGTGTGTATTTATATGTATCTCATGCAGCACTTTGTATTTATTTGGGTACCCCAGAGCTTATCCTGAGCACAAGCCGAGGAAGGCTTGACTCAAAGTAAGGGGGAATGTAACACCCCAGAGTTGTGTTACTACACGCCTCTACCCCGCTACTATCTCCTAGGAGCCTTTATACTGTCATCAGATATGATTTTCCTCATGTCTTCCACAAATGTCCATATAAATCTATTTTAAATGCAATTGTTCATGTAATTTGCCTGGTTACCAGTAGGTGGCAGTACCCCATTGGTAGGTACAAGCTACAGTTTAGTGTATCTGAGCTGGAATGGATTATTCCAGTTTAGCTCCCCCTCTGTGGAGAGGTGGGCTGGACCCACATCCTGCAGTTTGGGTGGAAAAAGAAGTTAGGAGTAGTGTAGCCGACCCCCTCCTAGGGGTAGGGTGTGTGTGTGTGTGTGTGGAGTTCCCCTGCATAGGGAAGGCAGCAAGGACCTAGTCTCGGCTGAGACTTGGCCATATACCGAGTCTAAGCACCTTCAGCTCTGCTGGAGGAAGAGAGCAGCTAAACTCCAGAGTTCCAGGAAGAAACCATCCCCTGAGAATCCATCTGTGAGATAAGTCCAGTACCTAGGAGAAGCCAATTCCTCCTCAGCTAGTCTGTCCCCACACAGCAGAAGGTTTCAGATAAGTGCAGAAGCTAATCCTGCCACAGTTACCGAGCTACCAAGCAGATGTTTATCCTGCCAGCTCCATATTTAAAGCAGAAGTACTCATTCCTGCCAATGATTGCTAAAACCTGCTGGGACCAAGAGACCAAAGCTGTATACTGCTTGGATGCAAGTTATTTCAAGTAAAGCAACGTTTGAACTTCATCTAAAGGTCTGGACATCATTTATTCTGCCAAGTTCCTCTATTACTCCTACTATCACTACACTCAAATTTATTGCAAGTGAGCCAGGAAGCCAGGAGTCCGGCCGTACCCAGGTAGGGGACACCGTGACACAACTAACATCAAGCTATAGAGACATTATAGGCCATTACACCACTCTGGCATTCCTAATCTGGGACATGCATTATAACATCTTGGAAGGGCCCTGGGATAGTACCCTGCGCACGCTACAATTGGCGTCACGACAAATACAGAATATTATCCACTGGATGTCCATAACTGTATCCCTTTCCCTGCCCACGCCATCCTTTTTTAGACCTGGCATGAGCGTGAAAAAAATGCAGATTGCGGTGCTAAGGACCTTTGCGCCACAATCTGTGTCAGAAATACGCCTAACATAGACGTATTTATATATAATAAATGACCACCTAATTGTATTATCATTCAGGGGTAGGGCTAATATCTTTATATTATATAGATTCTAGTGTATTATACTGTGCCCTGTATGATCCTTGGGAAACACAGTCCTCATCCCTCCCTGACCACCAGGACCAAGTAGCCCTCTGTCAGTACATGGCGGCCTTCCCCTCTCCACCACGCTGCTCCGCTGTGTACTAGTGCTTATTCTGACACTAGGGCTGGGTTCACATCCTATTTTTGCCATCCATTTAATGCATACCAAAAATGTATGCGTTAACAGATGCCTCTGACTGATGCCGTACAGTGACGTCTATTCACCATACAGTTCCATACTAGAAAAAAATGTTACGTTAACGTATGCATTTTTTTGAATAGACTCTGCAGGATACAAAAACGTGGAGTGCTGTACATTTGTATACATCAAACCGATAGGAAATACAATTTTTCTAGGCTCCAGCATGGCACATTTTTGAGAGTTTCCCTTTAAAACGCATAAAAATGGCGCCTGATTAAAATACATATTTTTTGTGGGAATTTTTGCCAGTGATCCCCCTCTGGTATGTCCCTGTCCATGTTGTGGGACTATTTGTGTACTTCTAGTAAGTGTTTGCTGGATGCAAATATGACCTGAAGGTTTTTCAGGTTCGCCTGCCATTAAAGTGAATGGGGCCCGCTGCGAACACGCGGTTCGCGAACATTTGATTGCAAACGCGCGTTCGCGAATCGTCCGAGCCGATGTTCGTTCACCACTAGTTACCACTGTTTTCAATGCTCACATCACTTAAAGGGGTCGGTACCGATTCTGCAGGAGTTTCATCACTAGCTGCAGAAGGGTTTCTATTTCCCCACAGTCTCCATGCCAAAAGGACACCGCAGCCCCACTTCACCTCATGTATGCGCACTTTAACATCACCAAGATCATTAGTCCCAGTTCCCACTGGAGTCTCCCACTCAGTGAGAGCCACCAGACAGTTGATGCTATCTCTATGAAAGTCCCGCAAATAGTTCTCAGCCACCGGGCTGGTCTGAACCAGGATCACCTGACCCTCTGAAACACACGGAATAATTGAAACGCTTTTACCCATTGTTGTCACGGGTTCGGCAATCCCGGGAGAGGAGGACGCTCCAGGATCATCCATCCCATGATCACCTGCAGACTCCTCACTGCAGTGGTTACCACGAGAAACGCCTTGACTCTGGCCTCCTTCCAGACGGGGAATCACACTCTCTGGAGACCTTTCCTTGGGATCTCCAGCCGCAGAATATGAAACACTTTCACCGCTCCATAACTGCTTCAGTGTTGAAGACTCTCTCTCCAGCGCCATTTGCAATTTCCATGGGGCATATCCCATCTCCTTGGCTAGGGTTTCTCTCTGTTTTATATGCGACCACCGTCTGGCATATTCTTCCACGAGACCCATGGCAACAGACTTTCAGCGTGCAAGTCCATTTAATCAGAGATCATACATTTTTTCCCCAGGTCAGTCTCTTTCACTTTTCCATTGCCCCTAGCAACACTTCTCTTTTTCGTTGTATTTTTGCACGGACACGGCCCTTGCTGGTGCCCGCAGGGGCCCTGGTGCCCGCATCCTCCACCAATTGTGAGGGGTAGCTTTCGTTCACGGGATCCTCCTCACAGATACGGCTTCAGGACACCAGGCTTAAGGTCCAAACAGTGGATTTATTGTGGCACACCAGCAAAAGCAGAACAACAAAACAATAAACACTCGCCCATCCAGACTCTAACTAATACATTAACGTCCCTGACTCCCCTATTAGGTACAGTTCAAACCCTGTGAACCGATGCGGCTTTCTCAGCCAATGTCCAGCAGCCTCCTGGCTGTACAGAGCACAGTACACCCACTGCCTCAAGTACAATGTCTCTTCTGGGGGATTAAGGCTCAGTAGTCCGCCTGACTATGGCCCTGCGACCCTCCCAGGCGTCGCTGCTTCCCCCAACTCCAGGCTACCACCCAGCCTCGTGGCCCTACAGCCTTGCCCAGTTGACACCACACTCCCAGAGCCTCCAGGCCTCTGTCCACGGGTAACACACTGCCACCTTAATAACACCCTGGGAGGTGCTTTATGCCAGACTGAGCACCTCCAGCTGGTCTCATCTGTGGTGTAATAGGGGTGTTGACCGCACTATCCTCCTCTTCCTTGCCTCTAACCTGTGTGAGAACTGTCACTGTCTCACAGGTGGAATTGGCAAATGGGAGTGTGGAATGGTAGGGGCCAGGGCAAAAGGGTGGGATGGGCCAGGGGTGGGTAGTGGGCGGAATTAGAGGGCCCAATTCATATTCCTGCTATAGGGCAAAATTATTTCTATGTACGCCCCTGGATGGAGGACAGCAAGTGCTGGCAGGGTGAAGTTTAGAATGTATGGGCTCCTGAGAGTGACAGACACAGGCTCTTTATCCTGCAGCACTTCTTGTGTCATTGATCGGTCTCCCCTCCTGTTTTTGCAGACTACAGAGTCTCTGTAGCAGAAAGTTGGACTGTACTAATAGTTCAGGAGAGGGAGGGGAGACATGATCTTCCTGAAGCACACAGCAGGCTGCTCTATTAATGGTCCTTGCTGGTGGGTGGGGTGTATCTCACTGCTCTGCTCCACTGGCATTCTAGAGCTATGCAGTGAGTGTCGAGGGGAGTGGGGCCTACCAGAGTATCCTCCAGTCCTCCACTGGGTCAGTACCATACTAGCCCCAAGGGTTTGGGAAAGGGCATATGGCTCAGTCTTTTTTATGTAAGCCATTACTATAACATGCTTTTCTTAGTTATACCAAGGAACCTGCAATACTATATTACAAAGTAAGTTTGTCCCTGATATAATTGCCAACATGCCAGAAACCACAGAAATTGATGGTATTGCAACAGAAAATTACAAGCAACTGAAGAATTTGTTGGCCAAAATTGGTAATAGAAACATCAACAATTCTTTCAATATGCCAATGCCAAAAATTAGTAATGCACTTTTCTCACAAGGACTCAAAGCACAGGGATAGATGTGTGGCTGAGGTGACTCCCTGGGAAGTCAGTGACTACCATATAGGAGCTCAATCCCAATCCTCAATGCACACTAGGGTCAATTTTGTATGAAGTCAATTTGCCTATTTGTATGCTTTTGGAGTGTAGGAGGAAATCAGAGTACCCGAAGGAAACCTACACAAACACGGCTTGACTATGACAAACCAATCCCTACCTGAAAATAAACCCCCTTTAAAAAAAATAAAAAAAATTAAATTTAAACTGAAGCTGAAAAGACATGACATATGAGCCATGACAACAGGAAAGACAAATGCAATAGCGTTAATGGTGAAAACATTGTAGTAGTAGAAAGCCATGGCCTGGAAAAATAGATCAAGTAGTCAACAAAGACAACAAAGACTTGAAGAATGGATGGAGAAAGAGGAAGAGGATGACCAGCAAAAAGATGGATGGTTCAATCAAATAAATAGTCAATGTGTCATTGAGAAGCCTGAAGGGCCAACAGAAGACGAGACATTGTAGAGAAACATTATTCATATGGTCACCAGGAGTGAAAACCAACGTGATGGCACTTAATGATGATGATGACTTATGGTTTATATGTAGTACAGAATTCTTTATCATCAAACTACTGGACTATTCTTCTGGAGTTTCTTGTAGAGGCAAATAGAAATATGTTTGTAGTATACACAGCATCTGAATATAAAAAGACAGCAATATAACATATGTAACACAACCAAAGGACACTTATTGTGGCAAAAAGTTTGTTGTTAGCGTTGTGTATAGCAAAACTTGACATCAGTTATAAAGAAGCTAAAATATCTTGCTTCTTGTGCTATAGAATATCCTATTTTCTACGGGATCATTATCATTCCCTTAACCCTCTCAGGCACATCCTTCATCTCTGTGCCCTCTCACCACTGCCTTAATGTATTGCGGTAGTGAGTGATATCCGTACATGTCCCATTGTACATTACTACAAGCACTGGCACTGAGCAAGCCTTGCAAGTCATCCAGTCGTGATTTAAAACCTGCATTGGCGGTGGAAGCATAAGAATATATGTCCAAAGCTTAGATTCGGCCTCCAAGGGATCAATAAGGGTCTGATATATTCTCCCGCATCCTCTAGAAGCATTGCTTTACTATTTGCATGTAACTCAAGCATCCCAGCTGGTTTCACCTTCCCCAAGGCTTAGCAAATAATGTTTCTGTTCGCATCTATAAAATTGCTTCAGCTGTACTGGGAAAGGCAAGAAATATTGGCTTAGTCATATCTTTTATCATTACAGCTATGACAAGCAGCCTTCTATGTGATGCATTAGCATCAACAAACCCAGTCAATGTCTCCTCAGCTGTGATTAACGCTTACAAAGCCAGTTGTACTGCTTAAGGCTTTGTCTGTATAATGTTTGACCATCATACTACCTTCTGCCTGTTTACCAGTCAAAGGTATTGTATTGGCTGTGCGTTGCACATAACTTATATACCTTATCTTTACCTTTAAATTGCACACAAAATTTTCCTATAAGATACCACCAAGAAAAAATACAGATCATTAAATGTAGATGTAAAGGTGGTCTAGACATTACCCAGGATATTTATGGCCAATAAGTGGTGTAATTCGGCTCCACACTCAAGTTCTAACTTGGTACAGCATTTTTGCCGAACTCACAACTTTTAAGTGTCTCACAAGACAACAGGCTTGATAGTTAAACAAAAAAAAGACTCTTTTGGGGCAACAGGCTTGATGGTTTCAACACTATTGGTGGATACCAGCTTGCTTCTCCTGTAGAGATGAGCTCTGGTTCTAGCCTTAAACTCAACCCAATGGATGACAACAACTCTGCACAGCAGGCTCCTGCTGAGTGGCAGTGATGAAGAGGGCTACTTTCTGCTTCATATAGATCATGGTTACTCTTCACTGTCAATTGCTCTCTGCATTGAGCTTCTTCACAGCCCTTCCCAACCGTTTTGAGTGACAGCTATACCACCTAACTAGGAGACCTCTACAGCTGTCACTCAGAGCAGAGGGGAGGAAGCTTTAAAGGCAGGTAAATACAGAGAGCTCTTCATGGTGAAGCTCCATCTCCTGGGTCATTTATGGGTGGTGTAATATCTGTAGAGCAGGGACAGACAAGGACAATGAGTCCCTGAACAAAACCCACCCAACTGTCCCTACCTACTTGCAGTATAAGCCTTAAATGGCAGAACTGCAACTGGATGATGGTCCCTACTCTATATAAGTGCAGAGATGAACAAAAAAACACACAGACAGGCAAAAAAAGGCCAAGTTGACAGAAAGGGGTTAGAACCAAACGAACTGCACAGTACCAAAACCGAGACACAAAGAATAGTCAAAAGAAATGCTAGGATCAGAAGCACAGAGTATAAATCAGCGAACCAGTAACAACACTAGTGAGCCAAAGGACCATCACTTGCATTGGTTCCATAACAATACAGGATTTACATAGAGAACCAGGTCCCCAGACTTGACTCTCCATAGGACAACCACAAAACCATAAGGTAATAGGACAGATGGGCTATCATTCAGCCCACTGCTTATCTCCCCCAGTGCACATGTGCTGCAAGGAAAGCAGATCATTGTGATCTGTAGCAAAGGAAGAATCTGTCAGAATAAAAGTTCATATTCATCCTACTCCACAAAGGCTACATCTGTATGGCTCTCTCCAGCCCCTACCTTGTGCTATTAGAAGTTTAGCATGTCAAAACTGGTGACAGATTCTTTTCAAGCAGAAGAATGACTATCTTCATGAATTTAAACCTATGCAACGTGTCCTGTTACTGTAAAATATTCAATATACAGTAAAATATCCTACAGGACATTTGCTCTCTTCCTTTAAGGCCTCTCTCTCTTTCTTGTCTGACATTCCTCTGCTCATCCAGTTGGCGTGAATTTAACATTGCCATTACAACTCCAGCATATATCCTTGCATTATGAAAATGAAATTCACTGTTCACACCTACTGTATTAAGACATCAGAGGTTGCTATGGTTATAGGAAACAGAAATAAAATTATGAATTGTTCAAGACTGAACAAAAGAGCAGCAAAAAAACCTAATGTAACTATATCTAGATATAATCTGGATATATGTTTCTGTACAGTGGGCATGGGAAAGAGTGGACGGCCTGCACACCTAGACAACCTCATGAAAGCTACTCCTAAGAAACACATTGGGGTTTTCAACCTGTCTTTCTATACACTGAGCTAAATGTACACAAGCTTGCTATTCAATTTGGTGAAGAAAGCACATATGCTGGTACAAATATTGGAAATCATTGTAAATTAGTCCATGTTCCAAAGAGTTTTTTTTAAATGACTACTCCACTTCGACAACCAATTTTCAGAATGAGGATGCCCCATCAATCTGTAGCATTACATGGCATTAGTTCTTTTGTCGAGGCCTACAGAAGAATGTCTTAAGCAGGAAACTCCCTCCTGATTTAGCATATGGAAAACAAATATCCAGATATACTTTTTCCAAATTCAAAAACATACATAAAGATAGAAGAGGATTCTTTACGGTAAGAGCAGTGAGACTATGGAACTCTCTGCCTGAGGAGGTGGTGATGGTGAACTCACTAAAAGAGGGGCCTGGATGTGTTTCTGGAGTGTAATAATATTACAGGCTATAGCTACTAGAGAGGGGTCGTTGATCCAGGGAGTTATTCTGATTGCCTGATTGGAGTCGGGAAGGAATTTTTTTCCCCTAAAGTGCAGAATGTTAGTTTCTACCTCACAGGGTTTTTTTGCATTTCTCTGGATCAACTGGCAGGATAACAGGCCGAACCGGATGGACAAATGTCTTTTTTTCAGCCTTATAAACGATGTTACTATGTAAAACCAAAAAATTAAAAATAATTATTTGATTGTCTCCTGGTTTATTGTGAATATTCTGTCATGGTCTAAAGCTAGGGTCTATTAGCAACCACAAGATTTCAGGACCTGGCCCTGTTAGGGTTCATTCACACATCCGCGGATCCGCAAAACACGGACAGCGGCAACGTGCGTTCCGCATTTTGCGGACCGAACATTGCCGGCACTAATAGAATATGCCTATTCTTGTCCACTATTGCGGAACAGAACATCTGGGTGCAAAGAAGTGCAATGCCATCTTTACACCAAGGGACTCATTAGCATTAGAAAAATTAGTTTTTCTTAAAATTGGGACCACTAATCAAGTAGAAAGTCCATTGGATTCAGGGAGAACGCACACGTCTACAAAGTCGGTTGGCTTCATTTACAGGTACTCTATGTGCTGACAGATTCCCTTTAAGCTTAAAGGGGTATCCCATGATTAATGTAAGAAAATAAAATCATACATAACCTAGTACATAACAGACACTTTCTAACAAAGCTAGAACCAGGCTTGCACTTCACATGGATCCAGAGATCTCAGCATACATTGCTCCAATTGTTCTGCTAGATTTATTTCAAGCCGGGCAGCTTAGGGGGCATGTCTTTTCTCAGAGGGCATGTCCTGTCTGCTGCAGCTAGTGGCAGTTGAAGGATGGAACTGGGCGTGTGCATCCATCTCAGTGAGCAGGACAGAGAAATTACAAAAAGAGTAAACAGCAGGTGGCGCTATACAGATAAATTTCATTGATTAAGGCCGAATTCACACGGCCGTGGAACACGGACGTGAGCGGTCCGTGGTATCCCGGCCTGGCATCCTGCTGTCAGCAGGATGCCAGGCCGGGATACCACGGACCGCTCACGTCCGTGATCCACGGCCGTGTGCATTCAGCCTTACTGAGTAGCTATAATGCATTTTTAATTACCTGTAATTACCAAAGTATTCAGATCCAGGTGCTGGTATGAAAACTGTAGAATATTGTTTGTGGCACAACCCCTTTAATCAGAGTAAACTTAACAAATTTAGCAAGGAATGCTTTCTGGTTGTGGAATACTTGCATATGTGCTTGCACTGTAGCAGCTCGGCTTCTGTTCCTTTGTTTTATTGACAAAAGATCTTTTTATCATATTCTGTGTTGCGAGTATTTATTTAGACATTTCTCGTAAGACGAGAACCACATAGTGAATTTTCAGTTTTATCAGGTGTACAAGAAATCAGTGGAGCTAAACCTTCAACATATTACTCATTGGGCCAGTGCTGTGAAAATCTGTCCTTGGCAGACGAGATAAGGAAGAATTCACCTTTGTGGATTAAAGTATTACTTCTACTAGACAATGGCAACGTCTTCCACGCAATATGTAGTGAGCCAAGGAGGGAAAGGCATGTGAGAGGAATTTATTATTTCTCACAGTTTTATATACCGTGGTGCTTGAAAGTTTATGAACCCTTCAGAATTTTCTACATTTGTGAATCTGACCTAAAATTACATCCCATTTTTACACCGGTCCTAAAAGAAGATAAAGATAACCAAATCAAAGACATTAGTCAAAAAGATAAGAATTGGTTATTTATTCCAATATCAGATGCCTCTGGGTGTCAAAAGCATATGGACCTTTAAGATTAGCAGATAATGTGAAGTTGAAATTAGAATCAGGCTTTTTCAATCAATGGGATAAGAGGTGAGCGATTTTTTCAAAAGTTCGATTCGCCAGTTCGCCAAATCTTTTTGAAAAAATTCAGTTCGGTCTGAATATATGCGTGGCGAATTTCGTAACAAAAAGGCTACTTCCTGGCTGCAGAGAGCCTTTATAGTGGTGTAGAACACTGGGCCTTGCAGTAACACGCATAGGGAGTAGTGATGGATGAGCATCAAATGTTCGCGTACCGCGCGTTCGCGGCTGGCCCTATTCACTTTAATAGCAGGCGAACCTGAAAAAACTTCAGGTCATATTTGCAGCCAGCAAACACTTACTGGAAGTACACAAATAGTCCCACAACATGTGCAGTGATATACCAGAGGGGGATTATCGGCAAAAATTCCCACAAAAAAAAATGTATTTTAATCAGGGGCCATTTGTATGCGTCTTAAAGGAAAACTCTCAAAAATGTGCCCTGCTGGAGCCTAGAAAATGTTATTTCCTATCGGTTTGATGTATACAAATGTGCAGCACTCCACGTTTTTGTATCCTGCAAAGTCCATTAAAAAATGCATACGTTAACGTAATTTTTTTTTCTACCATGGAACTGTATGGTGAACGGACGCCACTGTACAGCATCAGTCTGAGGCATCTGTTAACAAATACATTTTTGGTATGCATTAAATGGATGGCAAAAATGTGATGTGAACCCAGCCTTAGTGTCAGAATAAGCACCAGTACACAGCGGAGCAGCGTGGCGGAGAGGGGAGGCCGCCATGTACTGACAGAGCGCTACCTGGTCCTGGTGGTCAGGGATGAGGACTGTATTTCCCAAGGATCATACAGGGCACAGTATAATACACTAGAATCTATATAATATAAAGATATTAGCCCTACCCCCGAATAATAATGCAATTAGGTGGTCATTTATTATATAGAAATGTGTCTATGTTAGGCGTATTTCTGACACAGATTGTGGCGCAAAGGTCCTTAGCACTGCAATCTGCATATTTTTCCCGCTCATGCCAGGTCTAAAAAAGTATGGTGTGGGCAGGGAAAGGGATACAGTTATAGCCATCCAGTTATTGGATACCACCACCATACATTGACCGGATAACATCTCTGTACAGTGACCGGATAACACCGCCATAACGTGACCGGATAATAGGGTATAAGAGAGCACAGTACAGGGAATGGCTAGGGGCACTGCACAGGGTGTGGTAAGAGGGCACAATGCAGGGTATAAGGGGGCACAGTACGGGGTGAGAGGCACAGTATGGGGTGGGGGGCACAGTCACATGACCCTGTGACATTAGAAGGTCCTTATGGTGAATGCGGTTCATACGCCACCATAATGAGAGGCAGAGGAGTGAGACAGGGGTGTGATTATGTGGCTAGAGATTAAAAAAAAAAAAGTGAGGTAGTCCACACTGTCGTGAGCTAGGCAAGTACGCTTATCAGTCACGATCCCCCCTGCTGCACTGAACATCCTTTCGTACAGGACACTTGACGAGGGGCAAGCCAAGAGTTCTATGGCAAATTGTGCCAGCTCTGGCCACAGGTCAAGCCTGCACATCCAGTAGTCCAGGGGTTCCTCGCTTCTCAGAGGGTCCACATCGGCCGTTAACCCGATGTACTTGGTCACCTGTCGGTCTAGGAGTTCCCTGAGGCTGGATCCGGATGGTGGCTGTAGATAGGTTAGCTGCAAGAATGATCTCATATCCGAAGTGACCAGCACATCTTCAAACCGCCCTCTTTTTGCAGGCACGGTAGGATTGGTACCTGCAACTGTTTCGCTGTGGGTGGAAATTCCTCTGCCAGTACCCGCAACAGCAGAATGCAGCATCTCTCGCAGCAAGGCCTGGAAATGCTGCATTCTGACAGCCCTCTGTGATGCTGGTAACATGTCCGCCATTTTGTGTTTGTACCGGGGTCTAAGTAAGTTGCCACCCAGTACAGGTCCTTGACCTTTATGCTTTTTATAAGGGGCTCCTGCTCATCGCCCAGGGGAATGTCGTCCTCGATCTCCTAGCCCCAGCCACGGACAACACCAGGAATCCCCGAAAATTTTAAAGCCTGCTCTTCTTGCTCCTCCTCCCCCCAGCCACCATCCTCCTCTGACTCCTCTTCAGACTCCTGCTGACTTGTCTCAGATGGAGTAGCCCCACCTGGGAATTCATTCAGCATTGCGACTTCCTCATCTTCCAGCTCCTGCTCCTCGACGGCTTGATCAATGACACGACGCAATGCACGCTCAAGAAAGAAAGAGTAATGTACGATGTCACTGATGGCGCCTTGGCTGCGACTGACCAGTTTGGTGATCTCATCAAATGGCCGCAGAAGTCTACATGTGTTGCAACACGGTGAAAAAAAACCAAGCTCCCAGAACCTGTCCTGCCGCAGATTTCGTACAGTTAGTCGTTAACGGCACATTTCTGCTAGAGAAGTCTATCAAGCATATAAAAGGTGGAGTTCCAGCGCGTCGGGCAGTCACAAATCAGACGTCTGACGGGAAAGTGGTGTCGCCACTGAACGTCAGCAAGGCAAGCCATGGCCGTGTAAGATCTTCTAAAATGGCCAGAGATTTTCCTGGCCTGCCGCAAGACGTCCTGGACCCCGGGGTATTTGGCGACGAATCTTTGCACGACTACGGCTACTTTCACACTGGCGTTTTGAATTCCGTTTGTGAGATCCGTTTCAGGGCTCTCACAAACGGTTCAAAAACGGATCAGTTCAACCCCAATGCATTCTCTATGGATAAGGATCCGTTCAGAATGCATCAGTTTGCCTCCGTTCAGTCTCCATTCCGCTCTGGAGGCGGACACCAAAACGCTGCTTGCAGCGTTTTGATGTCCGCCTGACGATGCGGAACCAAACGGATCCGTCCTGACTTACAATGCAAGTCAATGGGGACGGATCCGTTTTCACTGACACATTATGGTGCAATTGAAAACAAATCCGCCTCCCATTGACTTTCAGTGTAAGTCAAAACGGATCCGTTTGCATTATCATGAAAAAAAATAAAAAAAAATTTATTTTTTGTTCATGGTAATGCAAACGGATCCGTTCTGAACGGATACAAGCGTTTGCATTATAAGTGCGGATCCGTCTGTGCAGATACCAGACGGATCCGCACCTAACGCAGGTGTGAAAGTAGCCTAAGTTCAGGACGTGTGCCATTTTGCTCTGTTTCAGTGGGCTCAGCAGATTGGCACCATTGTCGCACCCCACTTTACCAACTTTCAAATTGAGCGGGGTTAGCCACTGATCGGCTTGTGACCGCAGAGCTGAAAGGAGTGCAGGACCGGTGTGGCTCTTGGCTTCCAGGCACAACAACCGCAGCACAGCATGGCAACGTCTCACCTGGCATGTCGAATAGGTTCTGGGGAGCTTGGGGGTGCAGCGGAAGAGGAGGTAGCAGTGGAATAGGAGGAGTCAGCTGAGGGGGAGACGGAGGATGGAGTAGGAGGAGGAGAAGAAGAGGCAGGCCTGCATGCAATCCGTGGCGGTAACACCAAATCCACACGGGTGCCATGGGTTACATGCTTGATGGCCTTCAGAAGGTTCACCCAGTGGGCAGTAAAAGTTATGTACCTTCCCTGCCCATGTTTTCTAGACCATGTGTCTGTGGTCAGATGTATCTTGGCACCGACACTGTGTGCCAGAGATATATTAACTTGCCGCTTAACGTGGCTATATAGTTCAGGGATGCCCTTCTGGGAGAAATATTTCCTTCTGAGAACCTTCCATTGTGGTATGCCAATGGCCACAAATTTTCTAAATGCCTCCGAGTCCACCAATTTATATGTCAGTAGTTGGCAGGCTAGCAGTATCGACAAGCCAGCGGTCAGCCGTTGGGCAAGAGGATTATCCAGCGCCATAACTTTTTTACGCTCGAACATTTGGGCCACGGAAGTCTGCCTTGTGCCAGATTAAAGCGACGACGGCACGGTGGAAGGTGGAGTGGATGACAAATGGGAGGAATGAGGAGAAGAAGAAGGAGAAGACGCAGGACGTGGAGCACCGGGAGTGCGGCTTTGTAGGTTCTGACGGCGTTGCTCCCACTGGGCTCGGTGAAGGGAGGCAAAGGCTGCAGATGACACGTTAAAAAAATCCCACACTGCGGAGCCATGTGCCGGCGTCCTTGGAGCGCAAAATGTGACCGTGCATGGTGGATGGCTCGCTCCAGATACATTTGTAGTCTGCTTTTTGCCTCCTGTGCACTGCGGGTTCTTCCTGCTTCTCCTCCTTCTCCTCCCTATCTGCTGCTCCGTCTCTCCCTCTGAACTCCCCTCCTCTTCCTCTCTTGTGGGCACCCACGTGACATCCATCGACACGTCATCATCGTCACCTTCACCACCACTGACATTCGAGATCTCGGAGTAGGCAGCAACAGCGGGGACCACCCTCCTTGGGCAGATCTGGGTACTGTCATCAGACTGCTGGGGGGCGGCCATTGCTACCTCCTCTTCCTCATCTGATGCCAAGAATGTCTCTTCATCAGTAATGTCTGGGAAAATAATTCCTCTGACTTAAGTGGAGGGCTAAGGTGGTGGTGTTTGGGAGTAGAGGAGGGTGCATAAGCAGAAGGATGATTGAGCCACTCAACCAACACTGGTGCGCCCTTTGAAGTTATCGCACGCGCCTTCTCCAACTTCCCACTTAGGCTCCAGCCTGGTGCACCTGCCCGACCCCTACCATCCCTGCGGAACGCTCTGCCTCTTCCTCTGCTTGTCATTTTCTAAATGACCCTCTGCCTAAGTCCGTAGAGGAGAGCAGTATTTGTGGAAGAAGGTATATAGCAATAGCACCCCTCAATCATTATTTTGTGGAAGAAGGTATATTGTGGAAGAAGGTATATATATATTTGTCGGAAACAGGTATATAGCACCCCTCAATCAGTATTTTGTGGAAATAGGTATATGGCACCCCTCAATCAGTATTTGGTGTAAGCAGGTGTATAGCTGCCCTCAATCAGTATTTGGTGGAAGAAGGTATATAGCAATAGCACCCCTCAATCAGTATTTGGCGAAAACTGGTATATATAACCCCTCAATCAGTATTTGGCAGAAACAGGTATATAGCACCCCTCAATCAGGATTTTGTGGAAGAAGGTATATCGCAGCCTTCAAGCAGTTTTTTGAAGGGCAACAGGTATATCACACCCATTGCAATTAGTTACTCCAATAGCGTTTGCCCCTCTATCTAGCTGCGGTATCGTAGCAGAACCGTACACAACTGCTGCACAATACAAATACACTATAATATAATTTCTATGTTTGAATGTATATTATAAGTATATCACACCCCTCTATATCACACCTATCAATAGCACACCTATACCAGTCCTTAAAAGGACTTTTTTGGCCCTATTAGCTAGCGTTTGGTGTCCCTAACTGTCCCTGCTCCAAAATGCAACCTCTCCCTACACTGGCAAAACACAATGTAAAATGGCTGCCAGATCGGGTTCTGTTATAGGGTTGGGGGTGTGTCTATGCGCTGAAACGTCTCAATTGACTGGCCTGTCCAACCTGATGGATGCGTCATGGGTCAAAGTTCGGTGCTATGCAAAAAAAATATGGCACGTGCGAATATTACCATATGTTCGCATGTTCAGCGAATCGCGAACGAACAAAGTTTGCCGCAAAATGACCGACGGACGAACCGCAAGGTCATCTCTAATAGGGAGTCTGCTTTGGTAGTGAAATAATACTGTGATTTCGTATGACATGCAGATGAGAGGCGTCGATCTAGAATCACTGCACACTTCACTTATTTGGGGAGTCTTGAGTCCAAAACTGACCAAATAACTCAAGTATGAACTCAGCCTTACAGGTCGATGTTAGCGCCAAGAAGAAGCGCACTCCTTCGTCAGCTGATTCCACATAGATGTTTACAGAACCTGTTTTAATAAAAGCTTATACAAGTAGAGCCCCCCCGACAGAGTGGAGAGGGTGTCGGCAGTAAGTATGTGTTGACATCACTGATTATTTTGCCCATCAGAACAAAAACCCACAAAAAACGCATCCTGTCTGTGGAGCATCAGCATTTGGTCAGTAATCCATCAGTAATGCTAATGCCACAAAAAACAGGAGTTGTTCCAAAACAGAGATGACACATGAATGAAATATTTGCAAGTCTTCTGTGTTTTGTACCCACTCCTGCTTTTGGCTACCAAATCATAAGCCAATTCTCATGGGACCATACAGGCCTTACAGCTGCTACACAGAGAGGATTCATTGTGAGTCTAATTTTTCCTTCCTTCTGACAGATCAGAACAAGGGTCAAATAAATGATGATGTCAGCCAAGCCAAAAAGGCTAAATAGTGGCCCAGTCATGAAGTGGGGAGGGTGGGAACAGCATGAGAAGTACCCAGAGTGGCCCTATGACATAGTGGAGAGGTGTAAACAGCATGAGGAGACCACAGAGTGGCGCAATGACAGAGAATGGAGGTGGCAGAAGCATCAGAAGACCACAGAGTGGCAAGGTGACATAGTGTGGAGGTGGCAGCAGCATGAGGAGACCACATACTGGCAAGGTGACATAGTGTGGAGGTGGCAGCAGCATGAGGAGGCCACAGAGTGGAAAGGTGACATAGTGTGGATGTGGCAGCAGCATGAGGAGACCACAGAGGGGAGAGGTGACATAGTGTAGAAGTGGCAGCAGCATCAGGAGGCCACAGAGTGACAATGTGACATAGTGTGAAGGTGGCAGAAGCATCAGGAGGCCACAGAGTGACAATGTGATATAGTGTGGAGGTGGCAGAAGCATCAGAAGACCACAGAGTGACAATGTGACATAGTGTGGGGGTGGCAGCAGCATCAGGAGGCCACAGAGTGGAAAAGTGACATAGTGTGGAGGTGGGTGGCAATACCAGTACCTGCTGAAGATGGTAGGTGAAAGAAGGAGCATCAAAATAGTAGCTGAGGCAGGTAGCCAGAAGAAACCAATCTCTTTTGTCAAAATGTTGGTGTTGCACCATGGATGATCTAGTCTGATGCATCAGGAATTGGTGGATGGAAATCCTGGCTGATACATTCCTGATTCATCTTGACAAAGGTCAGTCTCTCCACAGGTGGACAGGTGAGTTCTTCTTGGGGTAACTATGGCCGCCGCCACACTAAAAACCCACTCTGATGCCACACTACAGGCCAGGCAGGACAGCTTTTTCAGGGCAAACTCGGCCTGTTGCGACCAAAAATCCAGTAGTCCAGCGGATCTTCAATGACGGCTGGCTGGGTGCACTCCAAGTATGCCACCACCTGCTGGTTCAGGTTCTGCTCTACGTCTAGCTGCTGGTGAGTAGTTTCTTCAATATGGTGGTGAAAAAAGCTGCTCATCAGAGACTCTAGACTCAGGCTGCTGCTGATGGAGATGGTACTGCTCCTGCCACCCCACTCCTCCCCTGCAGCCATGGCAGTGGAACATGAGCGCAGAGGGCCACCCCTGTCAGACCTGAGAGAGGATGCACGATGGCACAGATAGACAGCGGCCAACTGACTACATAGGATGTCTCTATAGTAGTTCAGTTTGTCCTCCCTCTCAGCGGGTGCAAAAAAAGTCCCCCATTTTGGGCCGGTAGCGAGGGTCCAACAAGGTGGAGAGCCAGAAGTCATCACTCTGCCAAATGGTGACAATTCGGCTGTCACTACGCAAGTAAGTGAGCATGCATTGGACTTTTGTGCAAGTGAGTCGGAGGGACTCCCTGCCTCCATCTACACTGCATACTGCCACTGTCTGTCTGAGTCCTCTGCCTCTTCTTCCTCATCGCCATGTAGCTCCTTTGGCTGCTCCTGCTCCTCCTCTCCTGTCACCTGTGTAGAAAAAACATCAATTTTTCTACACATTGCTTGTGCTCCAATGTCCTCCTCCTCCTCCTCCAGTTCAGCCCCCACAGGGCTCATGTGGCCATGAGATGTAGGTGCTACGTCTCCAGTCCCCTCCCCAGCCAGATTTTCCAGCATCTGTTCCAATACATGAAGCAGTGGAATGACATCGTTCATTCCGTAGTTCTCGCGACTGACAAATAGCGTGGTATCCTCGAAGGGCCTGAGCAAACGGCAGGTGTCACGCATGAGCTGCCACTGGCTGACATCGAAGTTACACAGGGGAGTACTTCTGTCCACTTGGATCATAAGGAAATCGTTTATGGCCATTCTCTGTTCGTACAGTCAGTCCAACATATGAAGGGTGGAGTTCCAATGGGTGGAAACATCGCATCTCAGCCTATGTTAGGGGATGCCGATCTGCCACTGCAGCTCAAGGAGGGTGTGCTTTGCAGTGTACGAGTGGCTGAAGTGCATGCAAAGTTTCCTGGCCATTTTTAGGATGTCTTGCAGATGAGTGGAAGACTTCAGGAAACGCTTGACAACCAGATTGAACATGTGTGCCATGCGGGGTGAATGGATCAGCCCTCCTTGACACAGCGCCGACACAATGTTCTTCCCGTTGTCAGTCACCATGGTTCCTATTGTCAGTTGTCACGGAGAAAGCCAGGATTCGATTACTTGCTCAAGGACTGGCCCACCTTCTGTTCTACATGTGTGTGCAGGGCTGGTACTGCCATTTTGGCAAAGAAATGACAGCTTTGAACTCCCCACCTCGGCTCAGAACAAGCCATCAGTTCTCTGAAAAGTGCAGAGTCCACCACTTGGAAAGGGAGGGACTTCAGCACCAGTAACTTGGACAGGAGCACGTTCAGCTTCTGCACAGTTGGATGAGTGCACGCATACTGTTGTCTCTTGGCAATCGCTTCGGGGATCGTTTACTGATGGAATGACTGACGAGGAGTAGGAGGAGCAGGAGTACCAGGACCAGCAGATGATGGGAAGGAAAGACTGCTCCCTTCAGCTGAGGTGGTGGAGCCTTGACTGCCTGAAATCAGCTGTGTGCCACTGGGTGATGTAGTAGTTACTGCGGCAGGCTGGACCACCACATCAAAGCCACGGTTCTCCCAGGCCACTTTATGGCGACGCTGCATATCTTGACGCAGGGCCGTAGTGCCAACATTTGCACCCTAGCCACGCTTCACCTTCTGCACACAGATTCTACATCTGGCCACGTTCACCTCCTCCGGCGGCTTAACAAAAAGCTTCCACACCGCCGAGTAGGTGATTTTACCCCCAACTGATTGACTGCTACCGCCGCTGCCTCCGTGAACCCCTGCACGGCTACTTCCCGGGCAAGTAGGCTTCCGCGAAGCAGGTGGTCTACCCCGGGCACGTTTGGCTATCGACCTCCCACTGCTGCCACCCTGCTGACTCCCGGCCATGCTAGCGACTTGCTGGCTCTGCTGATGCTGCCTCACAGGCCATCTGCCACCCTCTTCTTCCAATGATGATGAAGCCCCTTCGTCACCCGGCTCCCAAGTGCGATCAGCTACATCATCAACATCGACTTCTGTCTGCACGTCACTAATGTCCTCCTCAACCGTCTCTGGGTCAGGAGCCTGACCGCTCGCAACACCAGCTCCCTCTCCTCATCACTATTTGCCCGTCTAGCAGAGGAAGTGGTGGATGTCTCCTCCAGATCTTGACTGGGCAGTAGCTGCTGACTGCCCTCTAGTAGCTAGTTCTCGCTGAAAAGTGGAACCGAGCCTACGGCATATAATACTTCTCGCGGTGAGAGATCTGAAAATGACAGAGGAAGTTTCAGGAAAGGTGGGGTTACAGGGCCATGCCAACTAAGCGTCGTGTCAGAGGAACCCACCGACTTTTGGCTGGGGGTGTCTGATGTCACTTGGAACGAAGTGGATGACCGAGTCAACCATTCAGGAACCGCTGGGTTGCTGGTCAAGACACGACACAGATTACACAGGGAGCTCAGGCCTCTCGCTGCAACTCCTGCTGCCACGCCCCCTTACTCTGTTGTGACCTGCCAGAAACATTTAGGCTTCTGCCACTCCCCTCTCCAAAAAGGGCTGTAGTTTTCTCACTTTACCACACAACAGGAAATACTTTTTTGTGCCACAAATACACGGCAAAAAGGGCTTTAGAACATATAACTGCACCGCTGAACGGCAAATAGGCCCTTATTTTTTTCCACTTATACACGCTACAAAAGGCTTCAGAACAGATAACTGCACCGCTGAGCGGCAAATATATTTTTTCTTGTAATAAACCCTGTTAATGCCTGTATCAATCATCACTTGCACCCTAATAAGAACAGTTTACTGGAATTACCGAGCTGTATAATGGCAATTTGAATCCCCAGTCAGTGCAGCAAGGTGTAATAGGAATGTTTCTGTTACCCAGGCTGTAACCTCCCCTACTGAACCCTGTGCAGGGCCTGCCACTTCTCTGTCTGACATACTGTTAGACTAAATAGATAAATAAAAAGGAAATTCAAACACCTCAAAAAAACTCTGTAATTTTTTCACTTCAGCACACAACGCCTAATAAGCCCTTTTTTTTTACCACTAATACATGCCAAAAAGGGCTGTAATTTTCTCACTTCACCACACAATGGCAAATATTTTTTGTGCCACTAATACACGCCAAAAAGGGCTTTGGAACATATAACTGCACCGCTGAATGGCAAATAGGCCCTTATTTTTTTCCACTTATACACGCCACAAAAGGCTTTACAACATATAACTGCACCGCTAAGGGGCAAATATATTTTTTCTTTTTCCACTAATACATGCTACAAAAGGCTTTAAAACAGATAACTGCACCGCTGAGCGGCAAATATATTTTTGTTTTTTCCACTAATACAAGCCACAAAAGGCTTTAAAACAGATAACTGCATTGCTGAGCGGTAAATATATTCTTTAAAATACATGCCCCAAAAGGCTTTAAAACAGATAACTGCACCGCTGAGCTGCAAATATATTTAACTTTTTCCATTAATACATGACAAAAAGGGCTGTCATTTTAGCACTTCACAACACAACGGCTAATAAGCCCTTTTTTCCCACTAATAGAAGCCAAAACCACTTGCACCCTAATAAGAACGGTTTGCTGGAATTACAAAGCTGTGTAATGGATCCCCAGTCAGTGTAGCAAGGTGTAATAGGAATGTTCCTGTTACCCAGGCTGTAACCTCCCCTACTGAACCCTGTTCAACATAAAAGCTGTGGAACGATTCCTCCCTATCCTTTCCCTACACCTTGAATAATCTTTCCCTGCACTTGTAAATCGTTTTTTTAGCACAAAGAAGTTTTTTCTAACACTGTCCCTAGCGCCTGTAGACGTATCTCCCTGCACTAAGTACACTGTTAAATGGCAGAATTTAACATGGCTGCCAATATTTATAGGACTGTGACATTACAGTGCTGGCTGGCTGCATGCACGGCATTATGGGTGATCCCGCCTTCTAAGAGTTCCTTTCTCCATCTCCTCACACGTGCAGCAGCCATTTTAGGAAACAATGTGATTTGTTACCACGAAGCGCAAGGTAATTTGGCTTCGGTGCGAATCTAATTTTTCCTGGAATTCAGATCGAATTCGACTTCGTTTCGCTCATCTCTAAATAGGATGACAATCAGGTGTGAGTGGGCAACTTGTGTCTATCAAAGTCGGATCTTCACAACACATGTTTGTAGTTACAGTACATCATGACATGAACAAATTAGATTTCTGAGGATGTCAGAAGAACAGTTGTTGATGCTTATCAGGCTGGAAAGTTTGGATTCCACCAATCCACAGTCAGACAGATTGTGTGCAAATGGATGAAATTCAAGACCATAATTACCCTCCCCAGATATGGTTGCCCAACCAAGATCACAACAAGAGCAGGGTGTGTAATAGTCTGACTATGTATGTCATGATTAAGGACTAAAATTTTTAATGTCCGAAACGCGTAGACTATTGGTGTCTTGAATATGTTTTTACCGCTGAAGAAATAAAGAAATCGTTTTGTATGGGAAGCTGGATTTCTCCTCTTTTATTTCACATTGTTAAGGCCAGGTCCGGGCCCTGATCCCATTAAACGAACACAGGTGAGCGCTGCAGTTTCCTACCTTTGCATATGAATAGTCTGCAAGGTCACCAAGGAACCCAAGGTAATCTTGAAGCAACTAAAGGCCTTTATCACATTAGTTCAAGTGCAACTATCATATAATTTTTTTTTGCTAGTTTATTAGAGCTACGTATGTATACCTGAGCTAGTCTGTCAATCATTGTCAAAAGATCTCTAATTACCTTATAATAACACCTTTTATTAATGTCCCTTTCCACTGGTCCCTTAAAATACTGTTGTAATGGTTTGTCTGTCTTGCCTTTAGTGTAAACAGATTATAGATGGGCATTGTATTCCTGCATTAGGCTCCAGAGTGAGGAGGCGTGTCTCTCAGTAACCCAATCTGATTGGCTGGCAGAAAGCTGGTGGTTGCAGCAAGTGTGTATGTAATTTATTTTTTTGATGAAAACATGACAGTTACACTTTAATGTTAATAAGTCCATCATCAGGAGGATCAGGAACAACAATGGTGTGCATGGTAAGACTGCAAGGAGAATACTCTCCAAAGAGAACATTGCTGCATACACTCACCTAAAGAATTATTAGGAACACCATACTAATACGGTGTTGGACCCCCTTTTGCCTTCAGAACTGCCTTAATTCTACGTAGCATTGATTCAACAAGTTGCTGATAGCATTATTTAGAAATGTTGGCCCATATTGATAGGATAGCATCTTGCAGTTGATGGAGATTTGAGAGATGCACATCCAGGGCACGAAGCTCCCGTTCCACCACATCCCAAAAATGCTCTATTGGGTTGAGATCTGGTGACTGTGGGGGCCATTTTAGTACAGTGAACTCATTATCATGTTCAAGAAACCAATTTGAAATGATTCGAGCTTTGTGACATGGTGCATTATCCTGCTGGACGTAGCCATCAGAGGATGGGTACATGGTGGTCATGAAGGGATGGACATGGTCAGAAACAATGCTCAGGTAGCCCGTGGCATTTAAAATATGCCCAATTGGCACTAAGGGGCCTAAAGTGTGCCCAGAAAACATCCCCCACACCATTACACCACCACCACCAGCCTGCACAGTGGTAACAAGGCATGATGGATACATGTTCTCATTCTGTTTACGCCAAATTCGGACTCTACCATTTGAATGTCTCAACTGAAATCGAGACTCATCAGACCAGGCAACATTTTTCCAGTCTTCAACAGTCCAATTTTGGTGAGCTCGTGCAAATTGTAGCCTCTTTTTCCTATTTGTAGTGGAGATGAGTGGTACCCGGTGGGGTCTTCTGCTGTTGTAGCCCATCCGCCTCAAGGTTGTGCGTGTTGTGGCTTCACAAATGCTTTGCTGCATACCTCGGTTGTAACGAGTGGTTATTTCAGTCAACGTTGCTCTTCTATCAGCTTGAATCAGTCGGCCCATTTTCCTCTGACCTCTAGCATCCACAAGGCATTTTTGCCCACAGGACTGCCGCATACTGGATGTTTTTCCCTTTTCACACCATTCTTTGTAAACCCTAGAAATGGTTGTGCGTGAAAATCCCAGTAACTGAGCAGATTGTGAAATACTCAGACTGGCCCGTCTGGCACCAACAACCATGCCATGCTCAAAATTGCTTAAATAACCTTTCTTTCCCATTCTGACATTCAGTTTGGAGTTCAGGAGATTGTCTTGACCAGGACCACCCCCCTAAATGCATTGAAGCAACTGCCATGTGATTGGTTGACTAGATAATTGCATTAATGAGAAATAGAACAGGTGTTCCTAATAGTTCTTTAGGTGAGTGTATCTGAAGTTTGCTAAAGAGCACCTGGACAAGCCAGAAGGCTATTGGTACAATGTGTCGGGGGGTAATAATTCAATTAAGAATGATTAATTATGGTCATAAAAATAATTAACCATAAAAAAATAAAATTTATAAAATTTGTCATAAATTCTTAAAATCATGACCTGGTGAATTGTAGACAACCTAATTGATACAATTCACATCTGAGTCCAACTAATTCCTCAGATAAATAAGTTCTTTTTGACGTGAGATGACGTTAATGATAAAATGTAGTTCTGCATTATACAATAATACACAGGTATTATAAAAATATGCAGATTTATTGGTTACAAGGTTATAAACATATATAAGTAAATAAACACAATGATACATGCAAATGAATATATATATAGCGTTAATATAAAGCATTACAAGCTTAACAATACATGTGAGTGGAAATAACTTGTCAAATTATAACCAAGCTATTATTAGGTTAGGATATCAAAGTAGGAACATAAGTTATATACATTACTTCTGTTCAGAGAAAACCTCATGATATCAAGATGGGCATGTCTATTCCTAGACATCAATATAGAATGCTAAATACATTCCACCCCCCTCTAACCAACTACACATCACATGACTTCAAGATGGGCAAATCAATCCAAGGATATAACTTAGAAGAGATAACTGTATCCTTCCACCCCATCCTGGACTATTTTCACATATATAACTTTGGTAAGGCTATTAAGACAAATAACAGGGATCTTGCTAGACCATATCTTAAATGGGAAGGACTTGAAATAAGTCTTTCCTGTGGGAATCCATCACTTAGCTTGGCGAAGAATGTTCTATCAATATATATATATATATTGTGGGAGGTTAGCTCTTCACCGGGGGTCATTCTCACAGATACGCCTTTAGGACACCAGGTTTCAGGTCCAAACAGTGCATTTATTGTTCAACACCAGCAACAATAAAATGACAAAATAATAAACACTCGCCCGTCCAGGCTCTAACTAAACATAAAGTTTCCTGACTCACCTAGGTCTCAGTTCACACCCTGTGAACTCATGCGGCTTTGTCAGCCAATGTCCCACAGCCTCCTGGCTGTACAGAGCACAGTACGCCCACTGTCTCCAGTTCAGTATTTCTTGTGGGGGATTGGGGCTCAGTAGTCTGCCTGACTATGGCCCTGCGACCCTCCCAGGCGTCGCTGCGTCCCCCAACTCCAGGCTATCTCCCAGCCTTGTGGTCCCTCAGCCTTGCCCAGCTGATAGCACACTGACAGAGCCTCCAGGCCTCTGTCCACAGGTAACACACTTTCCCCTTCTGACACCCTGGGAGGTGCTTTATGCCAGGCTGATTACATCCAGCTTGTCTCACCTGTGGTGGAACAGGGGTGTGGACCGCACTATCCACCCCTTCCTTGCCTCTAACCTGCGTGAGACCTGTCACTGTCTCACAATATATATAAGCAATCATTTAATGCTTTGCTAGATTATGAGTGTGATGAATACCACCCCTCGTGCCCGCTGACGTCAACCACGCCGAGCTCACGAGACCTGGTATGATCACAGGGTTTACCAAAAACGTGAAGTTACACCCTCCAGGGGAGCACGTAAGGTCAGGTTGGTATAGCTTACACACACCTTCTGTCCACGCGGGCACAGAGAGGCAACAAGCTGAGAGAGCCTTTTCACTGCCGCAGTGAAACAGCGACTCCTCAGCCTGGGTATCTGCCACCAGTTCTAGTTTGATATAAGCCCGGTCCGCTAACAGGATTATATAGGGCCAGAAACCAACCCGCGGTAGCTTATAACTAGGCCAAAACACGGACGTGGGGATTCGTGATCGAGATACAAGATAGCGCAAGATTAAATTATAGATTTAATCGCCGTATGGGCACACTAGATATAACGCAATATACACTAAGAATATATACAGTGGTCTGAGGTTACAGATTACAGGTTATATGGTTACAACAGGGTTAAGCAGAGCGAAAGGCAGTTACCGAGTATGATGAAAGTTCCTTTGAGATGTTCTTTGCTGCAGTCCACATGAAGGGCCATGAACTCAGCTATTTCCTGGGTCCCTCTAAACACATGTGTAGGATGTGACCCCTCTTCAGAGAAAGACGCGCCTACTTGCTGGCACCAGACTTTTAACCTGTAGCCAGCCCCTCCCCTCCCGGCCTCAGGGAGGGGTCCACTCCCCCTCCTCTGGGCTGGCAGCAAATGACCCACAAAACCCTTTAGGGTTCATAGCTCCAGACCAGAGGGTCATAGGGAGATGGTTCTGCGACCAATGGACCTGCCTGGGTTCCGGCTACAAGTAGAGCCCAAACCTGGTACCGTTATGTGGTTTCTATGGGGAGATATGGATATCTCTCTACCCTGACCTAGTCTCATTAAACAAAGACCATGGGAACGTACCTCGTGGCCACCGGGACACAAATATGTATCCGGTTTGCGCCTGCGATGGCCAGGCGGTTCATAATTCCTTATGAAAGGTAGGTGCCAACATGTCTGGGAGGTCTCATTGATCCTGGGCAAAGGCAGATACCCCCTGCTGGGGGTTTTCCTGCAATATTCCGTTGGCTCCAAACTGGTGGAGGTGAGGTGTGACCTTCTCCTTGAAGCCTGGACCCCCCTGGGGGGGGGGGGTGGAAACTAATTTTGCATGTACACTGAGTATGCCAAGAGGCCTGGGGCTTTGAAGCAGGGAAGCAGGGCCCTCCTGTGGAGTTCACTACCTCTGCTATCTGTCAGCACATGGGGGTGTGAGGACATGGCTGACAGTAAATATTAATCCATATTCCTCACAATGAGTCTAGATTCTTCTGCAGGTAGAATGAAGCCTCACAATATCCTAAGACTACATCTCAATATGGAGATGATCAATTAATTTAATTATTTATTTATTCGCCAATCTAGATGGTATAATTTCACCCACATTATCAAATTAGTCTTAATAAAATGAAATATTATTTTCTGTATCTCTTACCAAGTCCTAGTAGGAATCTCACTTCTGCTCCTAGGAAAGCTGGGTGGTCCATCATAGCGCATCTCACCATGGCTTTCATCTTGATAGACCCCTCTAGAGAGCTTTACTTGTCTCCTTCCTCTCTTCTCCTTTTTTTTCTCCCCCTCTTCTACCTTCTGTGTATGGTTTATGATCACAAACTTATCAGTTAGACACACCTTCCTAGTTTGGAACTTTCCAATCATTGTCGGATGTGCGTGACCATTGATAAAAAGTGTGACATCATAACCTTACCCAGAATGCACTTTTGCTACTGTTGTAATGTCACTTACTCATACCTAGGTGGCACTGCTGTGTAAGCTATTTGCATCATAGTATAAAGGGTTAACTTATGTAAGTCTGAATAAAATGTATTTTATACATTTGACCTTAGAAGCTTTAATTCAAAGCTATAGGGATTAATTCTGACACTTGTAGCAATTAGAGACAGTCCTCTAGGCGTCTCTCTGAATGTTTCTCACACTGTTGATATATGGACCATGATGACATGAATGGCCCTGTTCTTTCACAGAGATATCAGTAGCCCCTGTCACACCAAAGATGTGATTAATTGTTACAAAACACACATCTTTACAGACACTCTTTTAGAGACGAATATTCTCCTAATGAGAAATATATATAATATACTGGATACATGTTGTCTTTGTAACATATAACAATATAATATAAGCAAATATACAGTACAGACCAAAAGTTTGGACACACCTTATCATTCAAAGAGTTTTCTTTATTTTCATGACTATGAAAATTGTAGATTCACACTGAAGGCATCAAAACTATGAATTAACACATGTGGAATTATATACATAACAAACAAGTGTGAAACAACTGAAAATATGTCACATTCTAGGTTCTTCAAAGTAGACACCTTTTGCTTTGATTACTGCTTTGCACACTCTTGGCATTCTCTTGATGAGCTTCAAGAGGAAGTCCCTGAAATGGTTTTCACTTCACAGGTGTGCCCTGTCAGGTTTAATAAGTGGGATTTCTTGCCTTATAAATGGGGTTGGGACCATCAGTGGCGTTGAGAAGTCAGGTGGATACACAGCTGATAGTCCTACTGAATAGACTGTTAGAATTTGTATTATGGCAAGAAAAAAGCAGCTAAGTAAAGAAAAACGAGTGGCCATCATTACTTTAAGAAATGAAGGTCAGTCAGTCAGCCGAAAAATTGGGAAAACTTTGAAAGTAAGGGCTATTTGACCATGAAGGAGAGTGATGGGGTGCTGCGCCAGATGACCTGGCCTCCACAGTCACCGGACCTGAACCCAATCGAGATGGTTTGGGGTGAGCTGGACCGCAGAGTGAAGGCAAAAGGGCCAACAAGTGCTAAGCATCTCTGGGAACTCCTTCAAGACTGTTGGAAGACCATTTCAGAGAATGCCAAAAGTGTGCAAAGCAGTAATCAAAGCAAAAGGTGGCTACTTTGAAGAACCTAGAATATGACATATTTTCAGTTGTTTCACACTTGTTTGTTATGTATATAATTCCACATGTGTTAATTCATAGTTTTGATGCCTTCATAGTCATGAAAATAAAGAAAACTCTTTGAATGAGAAGGTGTGTCCAAACTTTTGGTCTGTACTGTATATATATATATATGTCCTACTGATTGTCTTATGCTAAGGACTAACTAAGGTTCATTACATGAATACATGAATATTATATATTTTGTTTCATTAATAAATATCTAATTATCACCAGCTGCATAGAGCTTATCTTTATCTCCCATCATAAATTTATAAGTATACAAGGAAGATTCTTCTCAGACTAGTACATTCATGAGAAGAATAACACTAAAGGTTATAAATAGGGATGAGCGAACCCGAACTGTATAGTTCGGGTTCGTACCGAATTTTGGGGTGTCCGTGACACGGACCCGAACCCGAACATTTTAGTAAAAGTCCGGGTTCGGGTTCGGTGTTCGTCGTTTTCTTGGCGCTTTTTGAAAGGCTGCAAAGCGGCCAATCAACAAGCGTCATACTAATTGCCCCACGAGGCCATCACAGCCATGCCTACTATTGGCATGGCTGTGATTGGCCAGTGCAGCATGTGACCCAGCCTCTATTTAAGCTGGAGTCACGTAGCGCCGCACGTCACTCTGCTGTGCTTAGTGTAGGGAGAGGTTGCAGCTGCGATGTTAGGGCGAGATTAGGCAGTGATTAACTCCTCCAAAACACTTAAGTCAGTGATCAATATACAGCTGTGGATCATTGAACTGCTGCTATTCAATTGCTCACTGTTTTTAGGCTGCCCAGAGCGTTTTTCAGTCACTTTTTTCTGGGGTGATCGGCGGCCATTTTGTGGCTTGTGGTGCGCCAGCACAAGCTGCCACCAAGTCCATTTAACCATCAATAGTGTGGTTATTTTTTGGCTATATCCTACATCAGGGGCAAGCTGCCACCAAGTCCATTTAACCATCAATAGTGTGGTTATTTTTTTGCTATATCCTACATCAGGGGCAAGCTGCCACCAAGTCCATTTAACCATCAATAGTGTGGTTATTTTATTGCTATATCCTACATCAGGGGAAAGCTGTCACCAAGTCCATTTAACCATCAATAGTGTGGTAATTTTTTGGCTATATCCTACATCAGGGGCAAGCTGCCACCAAGTCCATTTAACCATCAATAGTGTGGTTATTTTTTTGCTATATCCTACATCAGGGGCTTGGCTGTGCTTGCTATTTTATTGAGGGGTGAAATACAATTGCCAAAATAGCAGTACCCTAAATCTGGTGTTTCAGCTGTGGCCAGCCAATTATAATACTGTCTGCTGTCTGGCAAAGGACATATTTTTGTTCTGGGTTGAAATACAATTGCCAAC
This sequence comes from Bufo bufo, assembly GCF_905171765.1. NCBI lineage: Eukaryota > Metazoa > Chordata > Amphibia > Anura > Bufonidae > Bufo > Bufo bufo. Next base: position 96,774,417 of record NC_053392.1, on the reverse strand, counting down.
TTAGCAATTTCCTAAATTAGTGGTTTCTGCTGTATCAGGGCTACTTTAAATCTATTCATTAAAAGGGTATATTAGATTCAAGGTGCTGATAGGGTCATTCTCAATAACTTCACACACACGCTACTGTGCATTTCCAAGTCTAATTCTGTCTGTAAACGTATACCTGTCACCCAGCGCCTAAATAATAGGCCTCAAATTTATATTCAGCTAAATCTGTGGTTATTGCTGTAGCTGGTCAAGTTATATTGTGTCCGTCAAAGCACAGTTTTTATTCTGGGTTGAAATACAATTCCCAACCTAGCAATTTCCTAAATTAGTGGTTTCTGCTGTATCAGGCCTACTTTAAATCTATCCATAAAAGGGTATATTAGATTCAAGGTGCTGATAGGGTCATTCTCAATAACTTCACACACACGCTACTGTGCATATCCAAGTCTAATTCTGTCCGTAAACGTATACCTGTCACCCAGAGCCTAAATAATAGGCCTCAAATTTATATTCAGCTAAATCTGTGGTTATTGCTGTAGCTGGTCAAGTTATTTTGTGTCCGTCAAAGCACAGTTTTTGTTCTGGGTTGAAATACAATTCCCAACCTAGCAATTTCCTAAATTAGTCGTTTCTGCTGTATCAGGCCTACTTTAAATCTATCCCTAAAAGGGTATATTAGATTCAAGGTGCTGATAGGGTCATCCCTTGTGCAGATTAGACATTAACTACCTCCCCTTAACCATATATTATTGTACTCCAGGGCACTTCCTCATTCAATCCTATTTTTATTTTCATTTTACCATTATATTGCGGGGGGGTTGAATGAACCTCTCCTCTGTCTGGGTGCCGGGGCCTAAAAATATCTGACAGTGGCCTGTTCCAGTGGTGGGTGACATGAAGCCTGATTCTCTGCTATGACATGAAGACTGATTCTCTGCTGAGTTGCTGACATGAAGCCTGAATCTCTGTTATGGGACCTCTCTCCTCTGTCTGGGTGCCGGGGCCTAAATTATATGACAATGGACTCTTCCAATGTTGGGTGACGTGAAGCATGATTCTCTGCTATGACATGAAGACTGATTCTCTGCTGACATGAAGCCTGAATCTCTGTTATGGGACCTCTCTCCTCTGCCTGGGTGCCGGGGCCTAAATATCTGACAATGGACTGTTCCAGTGTTGGGTGACGTGAAGCCTGATTCTCTGCTATGACATGAAGACTGATTCTCTGCTGACATGAAGCCAGATTCTCTGCTATGGGACCTCTCTCCTCTGCCTGGGTGCCGGGGCCTAAATATATGACAATGGACTGTTACAGTGGTGGGTGACGTAAAGCCTGATTCTCTGCTATGACATGAAGACTGATTCTCTGCTGACATGAAGCCAGATTCTCTGCTATGGGACCTCTCTCCAATTGATATTGGTTAATTTTTATTTATTTTATTTTTATTTTTATTCATTTCCCTATCCACATTTGTTTGCAGGGGATTTAACTACATTTTTCTGCCTTTTGCAGCCCTCTAGCCCTTTCCTGGGCTGTTTTACAGCCTTTTTAGTGCCGAAAAGTTCGGGTCCCCATTGACTTCAATGGGGTTCGGGCCGAACTTCTCGAACCCGAACATCCAGGTGTTCGCTCAACTCTAGTTATAAACCTTTGTACGACCTTACTTTGGCCTACTCAAGCCATACAAAATTGTAAATATAGTCGAGCATGGCTCTTAAAGGAAATGAACATCCATCTTGACTAGAATGAATTGGATATCAATGCATTTACCTATGAAAAGGCACAACAAATCCCCCCTTTTCAGCATATTCAATTTCGTTATTAGAAGGTTGAATAGGCTGAAATGCAATAAAGGGCTAAATGCTCCAAATCATTATGGATTGGGGAAAACGGGTTTTACCTTGGAATAAATGTATCACAATTTTGTGTGTACTTTTACGACACAAATCTAACGCACAAACTTTATGATTAGTTTAACTACAAGTATGTTACGTTCCTTGTATTAGTGATAAACGCGTTGGTTCATTAGCTGCACGAATTGACTGTAGATCTCATCAATAAAAGAACTGGCGTTTATATGTCCGCCAATTAAAATTTTAATTTTTCAATTTTCATAAAAATATGAAATCATAATTTTTATGATTTCATATCTTATATGAAATAAATACTTGACAAATGGTTTGTGGACGGATGAGAACAAAATATAACTTTTTGGTTTAAATTAGAAGCGTTATGTTTGGAGAAAGGAAAACACTGCATTCCAGCAAAAAAAAACTGAGTGAAAGTGTCATGGTTTGGCCAGTTTTGCTGTATCTGGGCCAGGGCATCTTGCTATCATTGATGGAACAATGAATTCTGAATTAAAACAGCAAATTCGAAAGAAAAATATCAGGATATCTGTCCATAAGCTGAAACTCAAGAGAACGTAGGTCATTCAGCAAGACAACAAACCTAAGCACACAAGTCATTCTACCAAAGAATAGTTAGAAAAGAATAAAGTTAAAGGGTATCTAAATCTTTGGGAGGAAGCACGATTGTGCAGCAGCGCTTCTTAAGCACTTGGCACTGTAAACTTTCATCAGCTCTGTTTGGCATTTCCAGCCTATGGAGTACGGATCCCGTATACTTTATGTGGTTCTATACTCAAACGTATGGCAAACAGAAGCAATGAAAGCTGAGAGCTTTGAGAAGTGCTGCTGCATGATCATGATTTCTCCCAAAGGATTAGGCACTTTTTAAAATTTTGAAATGCCCAAGTCAAACTTCTGAAACTTAATCTAATAGAAATATTGTGGAAGGACCTGAAGCAAGTAGTTCATGGGAGGAAACCCACCAACATAACAGAGTTGAAGATGTTTTGTATGGAAGAATGGACTAAAATTTCTCCAAGTTAATATGCAGAACTAATCCAACAATTACCAGAAATGTTTAGTTGCAGTTATTGCTGCGCAAGGGGGTCACATCAGATACTGAAAGCAAAGGTTCACATACTTTTGCCACTCACAGACATGTGATATTGAATCACTTTACTCAATAAATAAATGAACAGATCTATTATTTTGACTCATTTGGTTGATTTGGTTATCTTTATCTACTTTTAAAACTTAATAATCGTAATAATCTGATGTAAATTTCCAAAAGGAAAAGAGAAAACAAGGATTGCACATCCACATGCTATGTATGAATCTGTTGCTTCTCAGAACAATTAATTGGATGTAACGCCATAATTTATAAACTGTATAGGGCCCTATTTGCATACGTTTTTATCAAAATGTATAAGCCCACTCACCACGTCAAGGTTGCCTCATTCGAATGGGTCCCTATACTGTGCAATAGATCAATTCATAACATGTGGTGTGCAATCCATGTTCTCTCCTTTTCTTTTGAAAATGTGATGTAGGGCATATCTATTCAGAAATATAGAAAATTCTGAAGTGCCCACATTTCAAGCACCACTGTATTTACACATACATTTGTGAGGAACCTAGAAGTCTAGAAAGCTATGGTCTTACTAACATTGAATAGAATAAAATCACATATTTTTTCCATAGATCAAGCTTTCACAGTGAGTGCTACTATAATGTATAAGGTATTTGCTAATGAGCTTGATCGTGTCTAGCCAGGAGTTTTGCAGAATTCTTGAATTTCTGAGGCCTAATCCAAAGGCTCCATATAAAGTTTCCATGACGTTTGCTCCAAATTCTCTGTCTTTACCAGAGATTCAGGTCCTTTCCAATGTCAACACTTCTGAGCAGAATTTCTGTTGGTTACCAGTAGAGATGGCCTTGCGGTTTGCCCGGCGGTCGTTTCACGGTGAACTTTGCTCGTTCGCTGAACAGGCGAACATATGGCTACGTACGCCGGTGCCATATTCTTTGCATTGTGCAGAACTTTGACCCATGACACATCCATCAGGTAGGACAGGAAAGCCAAATGAGACATTTCAGCACATGGACACACCCCCTACCCTATAAATAAACCCGATCTGGCCGCCATTTTATATTCAGTCTTTTGCCAGTGTAGGGAGAGGTTGCTGTGTGGCGCAGGGACAGACTGTTAGGGACACCAAACTCTAGCTAATAGGGCCACAAAAGTCCTTTTAACCCCTTACGGACACATGACGTACCGGTACGGCATGGTTCCCGAGTCCTTAAGGACACATGACGTACTGGTACGTCATGTGTTGTTCCGATCACCGCCGCCCGGCGGGCGGTGATCGGAACAAGGTGCCTCCTCAAATCATTGAGCAGGCACCTCGGCTAAATGCGCGGGGGGGTCAATTCAGACCTGCGGTTTTTCGGCTTTTACCTGGTGCGGCGGTGGTGCCATCGGGTCCCCATGGGGCTGTGGGGGGGACCCGATGGCATGGAAGGCAGCGCACTGCCTTCCGGTGAAGAGCCTGTGAGATCCAGCCCCCTGGATTTCACAGGCCCCGGAAGCTGTATGAGTAATACACACAGTATTACTCATACAGCCAATGCATTCTAATACAGAAGTATTGGAATGCATTGTAAAGGAATATACCCCCAAAAGTTCAATTCCCAAAGTGGGACAAAAAATAAAGTGAAAAAAAAGTTGAAAAAATAAAGTTTTCCCCCCAAAAAATTAAAAGTTTCAAGTAAAAATAAACAAAAACGTCATTTTCCCCAAATAAAGTTTAAAAAAATTGGCAAAAAGTAGGGTGGGGGGGGGGGAGTATACATACTAGGTATCGCCGCATCCGTATCGACCGGCTCTATAAACATATCACATGACCTAACCCCCCTCAGATGAACACCGTAAAATATAAAAAATAAGAACTGTGCTAAATAAAAAAAAAATTGTCACCTTACATCACAAAAAGTACAACAGAAAGCGATCAAAAAGGCGTTTGCCCACCAAAATAGTACCAATCTAACCGTCACCTCATCCCGCAAAAAATGAGACCCTACCTAAGATAATCGCCCAAAAACGGAAAAAACTACGGCTCTCAGAATATGGAGACACTAAAACATGATTTTTTTTTGGTTTCAAAAATTATATTATTGTGTAAAACTTACATAAATAAAAAAAAAAGTATACATATTAGGTATCTCCGCGTCCGTATCGACCGGCTCTATAAAAATATCACATGACCTAACCCCTCAGATGAACACCGTAAAAAATTTAAAATAAAAACAGTGCTAAATAAACCATTTTTTGTCACCTTACATCACAAAAAGTGTAATAGCAAGCGATCAAAAAGACACACGCACCCCAAAATAGTGCCAATGAAACCGTCATCTCATCCCGCAAAAATCTAACCCTACCCAAGGTAATCGCCAAAAACTGAAAAAATTATGGCTCTCAGACTATGGAAACACTAAAACATGATTTTCTTTGCTTCAAAAATTATATCATTGTGTAAAACTTACATAAATAAAAAAAAAAGTATACATATTAGGTATCGCCGCATCCGTGACAACCTGGTCTATAAAAATATCACATGATCTAACCCCTCAGATGAATGTTGTAAAAAACAAAAAATAAAAACAGTGTCAAAACAGCTATTTCTTGTTATCTTGCCTCACAAAAAGTGTAATATAGAGCAACCAAAAATCATATGTACTCTAAACTAGTACCAACAATACTGCCACCCTATCCAGTAGTTTCTAAAATGGGGCCACTTTTTTGGAGTTTCTACTCTAGGGGTGCATCAGGGGGGCTTCAAATGGGACATGGTGTCAAAAAAAAACAGTCCAGCAAAATCTGCCTTCCAAAAACCGTTTGGCATTCCTTTCATTCTGCGCCCTGCCGTGTGCCCGTACAGCTGTTTACGACCACATATGGGGTGTTTCTGTAAACTAAAGAATCAGGGCCATAAAAATTGAGTTTTGTTTGGCTGTTAACCCTTGCTTTGTTACTGGGAAAAATTGATTAAAATGGAAAATATGCCAAAAAAGTGAAATTTTGAAATTGTATATCTATTTTCTATTAATTCTTGTGGAACACCTAAAGGGTTAACAATGTTTGTAAAATCAGTTTTGAATACCTTGAGGGGTGTAGTTTCTTAGATGGGGTCACTTTTATGGAGTTTCTACTCTAGGGGTGCATCAGGGGTGCATCAGGGGGGCTTCAAATGGGACATGGTGTCAAAAAAACCAGTCCAGCAAAGCCTGCCTTCCAAAAACCGTATGGCATTCCTTTCCTTCTGCGCCCTGCCGTGTGCCCGTACAGCCGTTTACGGCCACATATGAGGTGTTTCTGTAAACTACAGAATCAGGGCCATAAATATTGAGTTTGGTTTGGCTGTTAACCCTTGCTTTGTAACCGGAAAAAAAAATATTAAAATGGAAAATCTGCCAAAAAAGTGAAATTTTGAAATTGTATGTCTATTTTCCATTAATTCTTGTGGAACACCTAAAGGGTAAACAGCGTTTGTAAAATCAGTTTTGAATACCTTGAGGGGTGTGGTTTCCTAAATGGGGTCACTTTTATGGAGTTTCTACTCTAGGGGTGCATCAGGGGGCTTCAAATGGGACATGGTGTAAAAAAAAACAGTCCAGCAAAACCTGCCTTCCAAAAACCGTATGGCATTCCTTTCCTTCTGCGCCCTGCCGTGTGCCCGTACAGCGGTTTATGACCACATATGGGGTGTTTCTGTAAACTACAGAATCAGGGCCATAAATATTGAGTTTGGTTTGGCTGTTAACCCTAGCTTTGTTACTGGGAAAAATGGATTAAAATGGAAAATTTGCCAAAAAATTGAAATTCTGAATTTTCATCTCCATTTGCCTATAACTCTTGTGGAACACCTAAAGGGTTAACGTCGTTTGTAAAATCTGTTTTGAATACCTTGAGGGGTGTAGTTTCTTAGATGGGGTCACTTTTATGGAGTTTCTACTCTAGGCTTGCATCAGGGGGGCTTCAAATGGGACATGGTGTAAAAAAAGAACAGTCCAGCAAAACCTGCCTTCCAAAAACGGTATGCATTCCTTACCTTCTGCGCCCTGCCGTGTGCCCGTACAGCGGTTTACGACCACATATGGTGTGTTTCTGTAAACTACGGAATCAGGGCCATAAATATTGAGTTTGGTTTGGCTGTTAACCCTTGCTTTGTAACTGGAAAAAAATTATTAAAATGGAAAATCTGCCAAAAAAGTGAAATTTTTAAATTGTATCTCTATTTTCCATTAATTCTTGTGGAACACCTAAAGCAGGGTGGCTAACCTGCGGCTCTCCAGCTGTTGTAAAACTACATTTCCCACCATGCCCTTCTGTTGGCTGATAGCTGTAGGCTGTCTGGGCATGCTGGGAGTTGTAGTTTTGCAACAGCAGGAGAGCCACAGGTTGGCCATCCTTGACCTAAAGGGTTAACAAAGTTTTGAATACCTTGAGGGGTGTAGTTTATAGAATGGGGTCATTTTGGGTGGTTTCTATTATGTAAGCCTCGCAAAGTGATTTCAGACCTGAACTGGTCCCTAAAAATTGGGTTTTTGAAAATTTCAAGATTTGCTTCTAAACTTCTAAGCCTTGTAACATCCCCAAAAAATTTAATATCATTCCCAAAATGATCCAAACATGAACTAGACATATGGGGAATGTAAAGTAATAACTATTATTGGAGGTATTACTATGTATTATAGAAGTAGAGAAATTGAAACTTGGAAATTTGCAATTTTTAAAAATAAATTGGTAAATTTGGTATTTTTTATAAATAAAAATGATTTTTTTTTTGCTTCATTTTAACAGTGTCATGAAGTACAATATGTGACGAAAAAACTATCTCAGAATGGCCTGGATAAGTCAAAGCGTTTTTAAAGTTATCAGCACTTAAAGTGACACTGGTCAGATTTGCAAAAAATGGCCTGGTCCTTAAGGTGAAATAGGACTGAGTCCTTAAGGGGTTAAGAACTAGTATAGGTGTGCTATCGATAGCTGTGACATACTGAGGGGTGTGATATACTTATTATATACTTTCTAACATAGAAAGTATATTATAGTGCATTTGTATTGTGCAGCAGTTGTGTGTGGTTCTGCTGCGATACTGCAGCTATACAGAGGGACAAAAGCAATTGGAATAACTAATTGCAACTGGTGCGATATACCAGTTGCCCCCTAAAAAAACTGATTGAGGCAGGGGTGTTTTATACCTATAATATACTTTCTATATAGTGCATTTGTATTGTGCAGCAGTTGTGTGCGGTTCGACTGCGATACCGCAGCTATACAGAAGGACAAACGCTATTGGAACTGTGGGGATTTGCTTTGGTAGATAGATTAGCGAACGCAATAGAGAGACAAGGAACCAGGATGTAAATCAAACTTCAGTGTTTTATTCACACTCAACAAAAACATAACAGTCTTGGTGCTTGTTCACACACAGCAAAATAACACAGTGTTTACCTGGAATCCTAGATGTTAGTTCACACCCGGCTGGATGCTCAGCCACAGAAAAGTTCACTGGCCTCTTCCAGGCGGCCTGCTCGCCTGTTTGCAGTCTTCAGCCTCCAGCACAGAGGCTCCACAGCTTCACTGCCAGATGGAGGTAAAATCCCCACAGCTGAGAATGCTGGCTGGGTTTTTATATCCCAGCCAAAACCCGGCCTGGTGCGTGGGGAGAAGCCACCCACCCTGCACTTTGGCTGCTCCCAGTAAGAGCCGGCCTGGAACCGCTTTACAGCCATACTAAATAACAAATAGTGTCAGTCAGCACTAACTGCCACTGACACTTAAAATGACCGGCTCTTACCTCACAGAGGCCAGGAATCTCGGTGACACATACCTTCCGTCAATGACGGACTCTTGCGCCTTCCTACATACCTCCCCCCTTTGTTCAACCCTGAGGGGGTGAACACTTGCCAGACAGTCTATGAGGGAAAGGGCATCTGCGTTTCCCTGTAACCTGCCTGCCCTATGTTCCACAGAAAACTTAAAGTTTTGTAAAGACAAGAACCACCTGGTGACCCAAGCATTCCTTTCTTTGGCTTGGCTCATCCACTTGAGAGGGGAGTGGTCGGTGACCAGACGGAACTTTCTCCCCAACAGATAATAGAGGAGATACTCGAGTGCCCACTTGATGGCCAGCCACTCTCTCTCCACTATACTGTACCTAGTCTCGGCTGGGGTAAGCTTTCGTCTCAGAGAGTACATTCCTCCCCATTGATGTCCTGAGAGAGTACAGCTCCGAGGCCTACTTCAGAGGCATCGGTCTGTACCACAAACTCCCTCTTGAAGTCGGGCGTCACCAATACCGGGGACCCACACAGGGCCGACTTCAAAGCGGAGAAAGCCTTTTTCACCTGCTCATTCCACTGGACTGCGTCCCTTCAAATGGCCTGTCAATGGTGTGGCGACTGTAGAAAAATTGGGGACAAACCTCATATAGTACCCCACTATACCCAGGAACGACTTTACTTGCCGAGTAGTGACAGGTCGGGGCCACTTCCTAATTGCTTAAACTTTGTTCACCTGAGGTTTGATCATTCTGCGCCCAATTACATACCCCAGGTACTTGATCTCTTCTAACCCTATTGCGCACTTTTTTGGGTTAGAGGTTAAGCCAGCCTTCCTAAGGAAGTCAACTACAGCCTGTACTTTAGGTAGGTGACTTTCCCAGTCGGTGCTATGGACAACGATATCGTCCAGGTACGCCGTAGCGACGATGTGGATGGAGTACAATGTCCATTAGCCTTTGAAACGTGGCTGGAGCCATAGGGTAATACCTTGTACTGATACAGCCCCTCTGGCGTGATGAAAGTCGTTTTTTCCTTGGCAGCCTCTGTCAAGGGTACCTGCCATCATCCTTTGGTGAGGTGCAACACCGAAAAATACCGGGCTTGGCCTAATTTCTCAATAAGCTCATCTACTCGGGGCATGGGATATGTCTCAAACTTGGACACCTCACTCAGTTTGCGGAAATCGTTACAGAACCGCAATGTCCCTTCCGGCTTGGGTATTAAGACTATCAGACTGGCCCATTCAGTTTTTGATTCCTCGATGATACCTAGCTGGAGCATTAGCTGCACTTCCTCCGCGATGGCTTGTCGCCGAGCCTCGGGTACCCTGTATGGTTATAACCGGACTTTTGCCTGAGGCTCAGTGACAATGTCATGCCGGATTATGGACGTGCATTCAGGGAGGTCTGAGAACATATCCGTGTTCCGACTAATGAACTCCCTGGCTTCCTGATCCTGTTTAGAGGAGAGGCTTTCATCAATTTTCACTGTGGCAGCCGCTTCCCTTGCTTCAGACAGAGGGGCCGAAACCGCTTCCCCTAGAAACCCTGGTCGTGGGCTGTCTTCCGTACAGGTTTCCCTATCTTCCAGGGTTTGAGCAGATTCACATGGTACACCTGCGCCGGCTTCCGCCTCCCTGGCTGGTGTACCTTGTAATCTACCTCTCCAATTTTTTCAAGCACCTCGTAGGGCCCCTGCCCCCTAGCTAGGGACTTACTGTCTATGGTCGGTACCAGAACCAACACCCGATCACCCAGGTTAAATTTCTGGACCCGAGCCTGCCTATTATAGACCCTAATCTGGGCTCACTGTGTGGCCTCCATATGCTCCCTAACCAGAGGCAACACTGTTTCCATCCGTCCCTGCATCTGGGTGACATACTCAACAACACTTTTGTGCAGTATGGGCTGTTGTTCCCATGCCTCTGGTGTCTGCCGTATAGCAGTTCGAAGGGTGAGAACCCAGTAGAGGCCTGGGGCACTTCTCGCACAGCGAACATGAGATAAGGCAGAAGAAGGTCCCAGTCCCTCCCATCCTTAGACACTGCTCTTTTTAACATATTTTTTAGTGTTTGATTAAACCTCTCTACCAGGCCAACCGTTTGCGGATGATACACGGATGTCCGTAGCTGTTTTTTGTGGAGCAACTTATGACCTTGGACATAAACGCGGTCCCTTGGTCAGTCAAAACCTCCTTAGGCAGACCCACTCGAGAAAACATCTCTATTAACTCCTTAGCTATGAGTTTGGCTGATGTATGACGCAGCGGCACCGCCTCCGGGTACCAAGTGACGTAGTCGAGGACAACTAAGATGTGTCGGTGCCCTCTAGCGGACTTCAGTACTGGGCCTATGAGATCCATAGCGATCTGCTCGAATGGAACCTCAATAATCGGGAGAGGGACCAGGGGACTACGGAAATGCGGCTAGGGGCTGGTTATCTGGAAAGTTGGGCAAGACTTGCAATACTCTTCAGAACACACTGGGCAAGTAGAACCGATGTAGAATCCGGTCCTGCGTTTTCTGCTAACTCCAACACGAGCTTGCGATACGCCTTGGGCACCACCAGCTGTTCAATATGCTCACCCCGAAGTTGATTTATCCGGTACAGCATCTCCTGTTGAACCACAAAACGGGGAAACATAGACTCGGCCCCCGGTTGTTGCAGCTCACCCTCAACTTCTACCACATTTTCTCAGGCTCAAGATAGAGTCGGGTCCTGGTGCTGTGCTGTACCAAAGTTATCTCCAGAGACGTTGAGGTCTGCCAACTCCATACCCGGCGGCAAGTCCTCCACGTCTCCCACCATCACCCTTAGTGGGGTTGTCTCCCCCTCTTCCACCAAAATGGCGGTCACCCCTACCACTGGCCCTTCAGGCAGGTTCCCAGGGTTCTGGTCTCCCCCCTTAACCAGGCCACTCTGCTAGGGTCACATCTGTCTCCCGGGTATCGGTAACTTTCGTATCCGGCCATAGTGCCGGGAAAGCGGGGAAGTCTCTCCCAATTATTAGTTCATAGTGCAACTTTGTGGCGACGGCCACCTCATGAGTCCACGTGCCGGCCACTGTGAATAGAGACACCAGGGCGGTGTGATAGTCCTTTAAGTCTCTATGGATGCACACTACGCCTACTTTTCGGCCAGTATACTCGGCGGCCGCACCAGGGCAGCTCTTACCAGGGACACCAGGCTCCCTGAGTCCAGCAGCGCGACTGCCAGGGTATCTCCCACTTGCACCTGGCACAGGTGACTATTGTCTATTGTCTTGAGGTTACCGGATGCACAATGCCTCCTGGCATGCATTGAGGGGTGGCAACCAAAATTAGTGTCCATGGGTTCACCCCGATGGGGACAGTCGGCCCTTATGTGTCCATGCTCGTGACACACCAGAAGACCACCAGGTCAGGGTCTGCAGGGGGTACGTCCCAGGCGGGTTTGGCTGGCACCAGTCGCCGGGCCTGGGGTGGAGATTTCCGGGGTTTAACTGGCCCCCTCCCAAAAGAACCCCCCTGCATATTTCTGGTTGCCTCTTAGCACTCCACCAGGTTGACGATCTCTAGGGCATTTCCAGAAGACACCTGGCCGATCCAGTGCTAGAGAGGGTACGGCAAAGCCCTCTAGAACACATCCGCCGACAGGTGGTCCAGCATAGCAGTGGGACTTAGTACGTCAGACTGCAGCCATTTTTGCAGCCGGTGTAGCAGATCATAATACTGCGGTCTGGCGGGTTCAGCCAGGTTAAATTCCCACTGACGCACTCGCTGGGCCTGGACCAATACATTAACCCCCAGTCTTGCCAGAATCTCACCTTTTACGGTCAGGTAGTCGCCGCTTGGTCAGCTAGTAGGTCGAAAAACACCTGCTGGGGTCCAGATGCCAGGAACAGAGCGATGACCTCAGCCCATTGGTCTCGGGGTAACTTCTCGCGCATGGCCACCTTTTCGAACACTGCCAGATACGTCTCAATGTCGTCCGATTGGGTCATCTTAGGGATCGCCGCACGAACAGCTTTCCGGGCATCGTGGATGTTCTGGGAAGCTCCTGCCGCTTGTAATGCCATCACATGCTGTAATAGCAGCTGGTTGGTTTCCTACAGCTAGTTGTTAGCCTCCACGAGGGCTTTCGCGACCGCCTCCATTTTGTCAGGGGGGACGGGTCGTAAGTTTGCTCGCTTGATAAAAGACATACACCAGTCACGTGGTTGCCCACAAGAGAGGAAGAGGAGGGGAGTTCAGAAGGAGAGGCAGAGCAGCAGATAGGGGGTAGAAGAAGGAGAAGCAGGCAGAACTTGCAGTGCACAGGAGGCAAAAAACAGACTGCAAATGTATCTGGAGCGAGCCATCCACCATGCACGGTCACATCTGGTGCTCCCAGGACGCCGGCACATGGCCCCACAGTGTGGGCTTTTTTTAACGTGTCAGCTGCTGACAATAGTGTTGCCATCTGCAGCCTGTGCTGTCAATGCATAAGTCGTGGTAAGCCCAACACTCACCTAGGGACGACCACCTTAAGAAGGCACCTGGCCTCCCATCACCGAGCCCAATGGGAGCAACACCGTCAGAACCCACAAAGCCACACTCCCGGCGCTTCACATCCTGCCTCTTCTCCTCTCTCCTCCCATTTGTCCTCCACTCCACCTTCCACCGTGCCGTCATCGCGTTCATCTGGCAAAAGGCAGGCTTCCATGGCCCAAATATTCGAACGTAAAAAGTTGATAACACCGGATAACCCTCTTGCCCAATGGCTGACCGCCGGCTTGTCGGAACTGCTAGCCCGCAAACTACTGCCATATAAACTGGTGGACTTGGAGGCCTTTAGAAAATTTGTTGCCATTGGCACACCGCAATGGAAGGAAATATTTATCCTAGAAGGGCATCCCAGAGCTATATGGCCATGTTCAGCGACAAGTGAATGTATCTCTGGCACACAGTGTCGGTACCAAGATACATCTGACCACAGACGCATGGTCTAGTAAACATGGGCAGGGAAGGTACATAACTATTACTGCCCACTGGGTGAACCTTCTGACAGCTGTCAAGCATGCAACCCGTGGCACCCGTGTGGATTTAGTGTTACCGCCATGGATTGAATGCAGGTCTTCTTCTCCTTCTCCTACTCCATCCTCTGTCTTCTCCTCAGCTGACTCCTCCTATTCCACTGCTACCTCCTCTTCCGATGCACCCCCCAAGCTCCCCAGAACCTATTTGACGTGCCAGGTGAGACGTTGCCATGCTGTACTGCGGCTGTTGTGCCTGGAAGCCAAGAGCCACACTGGTCCTGCACTCCTTTCAGCTCCGCGGTCACAGGCCGATCAGTGGCTAACCGCGCTCAATTTGACAGTTGGTAAAATGGTGCGCGACAACGGTGACAATCTCCTGAGCAAGCTGAAACAGGGCAAAATGACACACATCCTGAACTTAGTCGTACAGCCATTCGTTACTAAATACCCCAGGGTGCAGGACGTCTTGCGGCAGCAAGGAAAATCTCTGGCCATTTTAGAAGATCTTACACGGCCATGGCTCACTTTGCTGACGTTCAGCAGGGACATCACTTGCCCGTCAGATGTCTGATTTATGACTGCCTGATGCACTAGTACTCCACCGTGTATATGCTTGATAGGCTGCTCCAGCAGAAACATGCCGTTAACGACTACCTGTACAAACTTTGCAGCAGGATAGGTTCTGGAGAGCATGTTTTTTTTTCACCGCGCCAGTGGCTGCTCATGCACAACGCATGCAGACTTCTGCGGCCATTTGATGAGATCACCAAACTGGTTAGTCACAGCCAGGGCGCCATCAGTGACATCGTACCTTACGCCTTCTTTCTGGAGCATGCATTGCGTTGTGTCATTGATCAAGCCGTCGAGGAGCAGGAGCTGGAAGATGAGGAAGTCGCAATGCTGAATGAATTCCCAGGGGGTACTACTCCATCTGAGACAAGTCAGCAGGAGTCTGAAGAGGAGTCAGAGGAGGATGGTGGCTGGGGGGAGGAGGAGGTGCAAGAAGAACAGGCTTTAAACTTTTCTGGGATCCCTGGTGTTGTCCGTGGATGGGGGGAAGAGACCGAGGATGACATTCTCCTGGGTGATGAGCTGGAACCAGGTCGCTCCACTGCTTCCAATTTAGTGCAAATGGGGACCTTTATGCTCCAGTGTTTGAAGAGGGACCCCCGTATGAAAAGCATAAAGGGCAAGGACCAGTACTGGGTGGCAACGTACTTAGACCCCCGGTACAAACACAAAACGGAGGACATGTTACCAGCATCACAGAGGGCTGTCAGAATGCAATATTTCTAGGCCTTACTTCAAGAGATGCTGCATTCTGCTGTTGCGGGCGCTAGCAGAGGAATTTCCACCCACAGAGAAACAGTTGTGGGTACCAATCCTACTGCGCATGCAAGAAGAGGGCGGTTTGAAGATATGTTGGTCACTTCATATATGAGATCAGTCTTGCAGCCAACCCATCGACAGCCGCCCTCCGGATCCAGCCTCAGGGAACGCCTAGACCGACAGGTGTCCGACTACATCGGGTTAATGGACGATGTGGACGCTCTGAGAAGCGACGAACCCCTTGACTACTGGGTGTGCAGGCTTGACCTGTGGCCAGAGCTGGCACAATTTGCCATTGAACTCTTAGCTTGCCCCTCGTCAAGTGTCCTGTCCAAAAGGACATTCAGCACAGCAGGGGAATCGTGACCGATAAGCGTACTCGCCTAGCTCACAACAGTGTGGACTACCTCACATTTCTAAAAATGAATGAGGCATGGATCTCGGAGGAATTCAACACCTGTGACAACCACGATTATTTGAATTTCACCTATTACCATTGTTTTTTTTTAAATATTTTAGATTTTTAGTTCTTTTAAGCATATGTATTTGAAATATATTTGTACTGGCCTGCAGTAAAATTCATATACAATGACCGTCTAATATACCTCCAGCCACATAATCACTTGATCTTTTCTGTACAGTGAATGCATAATTTTTGGGGCCTGTAATCTAACTGGCCAACAGTAAAATTGTTATACGGTGACCGCCTAATGTACCTACAGCCACATAATGACTTGATCTTTCTGTACGTTGAATGCATAATTTTTGGGGCATGTAATGTAATTAGCCAACACTAAAATTGTTAAACGGCAACCACCTAATGTACCTCCAGCCACATAATCACTCGATCTTTTCTGTATGGTGAATGCATATTTTTGGGGGCCTGTAGTCCATTGGCCTGCAGTAAAATTGATATCCAATGACCGTCTAATATAACACCAGCCACATAATCACTTTATGTTTTCTGTCCGGTGACTTAATAATTTTTGGGGCCTGTAGTCCACTGGCCTGCATTAAAATTGATATCCATTGATATCACTTGTTCTTTTCTGTACGGTGAATGAATACTTTTTGGGGCCTGTACTCCACTGGCCTGAAGTAAAATTGTTATCCAATGACCGTCTAATATACCTCCAGCCACATAATCACTTGATGTTTTCTGTACGGTGAATGCCTAATGTTTGGGGCTTGTAATCCAATGGCCTGCAGTAAAATTGATATTCAATGACCGTCTAATATACCTCCAGCCACATAATCACTTGTTCTTTTCTGTACAGTGAATGAATAATTTTGGGGGCCTGTACTCTACTGGCCTGCATTAAAATTTATATCCAATGGCAGTCTAATATACACTGAGCAAAAATATAAACGCAACACTTTCGGTTTTGCTCCCATTTTGCATGAGCTGAACTCAAAGATCTGAAATACTTTCCACATACACAAAAGACCCATTACACTCAAATATTGTTCACAAATCTGTCAAAGGGCTCATGCACACGACCGTATGACTTTTTCAGTGTTTTACGGTCCGTTTTTTACAGATCCGTTTTTCCGTTTTTTGTTTCCGTTTCTCCGTTCCATTTTTCTGTATGCCATATACATTATACAGTAATTACATAGAAAAAATTGGGCTGGGCATAACATTTTCAATAGATGGTTCAGCAAAAACGGAACAGATACAGAAGACATACGGATGCATTTCCGTATGTGTTCCGGTTTTTTTTGGCGGACCCATTGACTTGAATTTAGCCAAGCACCGTGATTTGCGGACAAGAATAGGACTTGTTCTATCTTTTCACGGTACGGAAATACGGAAATACTGAAACAGAATGCACATGGAGACACTTCAGTTTTTTTTGCTGAACCATTGGAATGAACGGTACATATACTGAACCACATACTGAACTCAAAAAACGGCCAGTATACTGAACGCAAAATACTGTTGTGTGCATGATCCCTAAATCTGTGTTAGTGAGCACTTCTCCTTTGCCGAGATAATCCATCCCACCTCACAGGTGCGGCATATCAAGGTGCTGATTAGACAGCATGAATATTGCACAGGTGTGCCTTAGACTGCCCACAATAAAAGCCACTCTGAAATGTGCAGTTTAATCACAGAGCACAATGCCACAGATGTCGCAACATTTAAAGGAGCGTGCAATTGGCATGCTGACTGCAGGAATGTCTACAAGAGCTGTTGCCCGTGCAATGAATGTTCATTTCTCTACCATAACCCGTTTCCAAAAGCATTTCTGAGAATTTGGCAGTACATCCAACCGGCCTCACAACCGCAGACCATGTATAACCACACCAGCCCAGGCCCTCCACATCCAGCATGTTCACCTCCATGATCGTCTGAGGCCAGCCACCCGGACAGCTGCAGCAACAATCGGTTTGCATAACCAAAGAATTTCTGCACAGACTGTCAGAAACAGTCTCAGGGAAGCTCATCTGCAGCTCGTCATCCTCATTGGGGTCTGGACCTGACTGCAGTTCGTCGGCGTCTGACTCACATTCGATGGCGTCTGGCACGTTGGAAAGGCGTTCTGTTCACGGGTGAGTCCCGGTTTTCACTGTTCAGGGCAAATGGCAGACAGCATGTGTGGCATTGTGTAGGTGAGCAGTTTGCTGACGTCAGACATCCCAACCTGCAAAAACTCATTTCAGGGAGGTGCACTTCTCATTTTACTTTTTTTTTTTTTTTTTTTTTTTTTTTCACGAACTTTTTATTACATTTTCCAAACATATGCAGTATCTGCACACTTTGCTCCATGGTGTGGAGGACTGGGCTCATTACCCTGCCCCAAATTATCATATTTATGTATATGATTAAAGGGATTCTGTCACCACCTATAAGCCCTATGAGCTAAACATATGCTCATGTCCAGGGTAGCATTCTGATTTCTAAGGTGGCCTTATAAAAGCTATTTGTGGCTTTATTCTGCGGAAAAACAGGTTTTACTAACCTGTCAATCACTGAATTAAGGTGCCCAAGCAGGGGAGGTCTGTGGATGCATGGTGCCCGGCCGCACGCATCGCCGTTCGCGCCCAGCGCCGCCTTCTACTCCTCAGTGCCGCCTCTCCCTCTCTCCCCCTCCTCCCGCTTTGAGATCCCGTGCGTGCGCACAGGCTCAGCCTGATGCGCCGTTGCGGACTGCTGGCATCGGCTTCTTCTTGCACTGTGCGCACGCGCCGAGAAGGGGACACTGCTACAGGTTGCCGGAAAGGTTTACTGCGAGTAAACTAGAGATAGGAAGTTCGGATCTTTCACATGAATCAGTTCATTTGAATCAGTTCATTCAAATGATCCGATTCATGAATCGAATCTTCGGTTCATTCGCTGAGCTGACAAGAAGCAAGTGAACCGAAGCTTAGGTTGCGCAATGCGCATGCGCGGATGCTTCCATTCATTTGCTGACTCGCTGAGTCGGCTCTTGGTCTGAGTGAGGAAGTTTATTCTTTAAAACCTTGTGTGTAATTATCTACCCCACTGTAGGAAAAAAACAAGCATCCAGGCGGGGTGAATTTAACACTGGGGTAAATAATATAATTAAAATGGAGGGTTAAATGTGTAAATGTATTTTAAAAAAAATACATCTCTCTCAATAGTTATATAGCTACTGAATGAGACAGAAGAAGGGATGCCTTTAACATATATATCTCCTTGAGAAGCCAATTTGACCCTAAAGGGTTAATTCAACCTGTAATCTAAACTCTGTGTCCTGTCACTTCTCTTATCTCTCTGCTCTGCTATCAGTAAACCTTTCCGGGATATATTGTTTCACATGTGGGTGTCAGGGAGCCGCTATCTAATAGCGGGAGACTCCCTGAACCTCCGGGAGACTTGAGATCCCTGTGACGTCAACGTTGTGGATCGAGTGGCCTATGGTGGCGGTGGGGTTATGGTATGGGCAGGCGTATGTTATGGACAACGAACACAGGTGCGTTTTATTGATGGCATTTTGAATGCACAGATACTGTGACGAGATCCTGAGGCCCATTGTTGTGCCATTCATCCACAACCATCACCTCATGTTGCAGCATGATAATGCATGGCCCCATATTGAAAGGATCTGTACACAATTCCTGGAAGCTGAAAACATCCCAGTTCTTGCATGACCAGCATACTCACTAGACATGTCGCCCACTGAGCATGTTTGGGATGTTCTGGATTGGCGTATACGACAGCGTGTTCCAGTTCCTGACAATATTCTGCAACTTCGCACAGCTATTGAAGAGGAGTGGACCAACATTCCACAGGCCACAATCAACAACCTGATCAACTCTATGCGACGAAGATGTGTTGCACTGCGTGAGGCAAATGGTGGTGGTTCACACCAGATACTAAGGCACACCTGTGCAATATTCATGCTGTCTAATCAGCACCTTGATATGCCACACCTGTGAGGTGAGATGGATTATCTCGGCACAGATGCCCTGACATGGGATCGCACAGTAAAACAGAGGGCACCGCACATGCGTGAGACTTCGGAAAGCAAAGCCGAATTGCGGGCTGTCACTCAAAGGCAAGAGGGGGCGTGGTTACCTTGACTTGAAGCAAGGAGGCCGCTGCCCCCTTGACTTCAAGCGGACATGCAAATTAGTGCGGACGGAGGATAAAAGATCGTTTTCTGACCTTATGCAGCATCGGACTGCAGGATGAAAAGTATGATTAGTATCACACTGCGGGCTACCCTGAGGTACTGCTGGCGGGTTTACATGCATTTAGGAGGTGACAGGTTCCCTATAAGATCTTAATGACAATGAAAGGATCATTGTCAGGAATCAAGCAAAGTGTTAAGGAAAAGGGACCAGAAATGAAATACTAAGGAAACATGAAGCAATGTACAGGATTTTCTATTGATTTGACATAAATATGTACAATGTCACCTGGATCATAGAGGAGCTATGTTGGTTGACTGCTGTACATGAGGTTTGAAGCACAGGGACCATTTGCCCAGCTGAGGGTGAACAAGTAACCATAGGGCCCCATAGCATAACTTGTATTGGGGCTCCAAACCACCATGACCACTTTCAGCAGCCAGTTCATGAAAAGCTGTTTTTATTTGGCTTCCCTTATGCACAGGGATAATGCACAGGAATAATAAAGCACTGTGATGTCAAAGTACAGGGATACAAAACACAGTGATGTCACAGTGCATGGATAATAAAACAGTGATGTCACAGTGCATGGATAATAAAACACAGTGATGTCACAGAATAGGGATAATAAAAACTGTGATCTCACAGTACAGGAATAAAAAAAGCACTGTGATGTCACAGTACAGGAATAAAAAAAAGCACTGTGATGTCACAGTACAGGAATAAAAAAAGCACTGTGATGTCACAGTACAGGAATAAAAAAAGCACTGTGATGTCACAGTACATGGATAATAAACACAGTGATGTCACAGTACAGCGATAGTGAAAACAGTGATATCACAAAACAGAGATAATAAATACAGTGATATCACAATACAGGCATATTAAACACAGTGATGTCACAGTACAGGGATAATAAACACAGTGATGTTATAGTACAGGGATAACAAACCAAGTGATGTCACAGTGCATGGATAATAAAACACTGTGATGTCACAGTACTGGGATAATAAACACAGTGATGTCACAGTACAAGGATAATAAGCCTGAGGAAGGCGGTGGAAATGCATGGCTATTTTATCTCATATTTGTTATGGTTTTTACCAATAAATACCATTTCATAAGACACCAATGCAACGCCCGAAGTTTTACACTTACTACATTTTTTACACTTACCTCTTCTAATAAACACAGTGATGTCAAAGTACAGAGATAAAAAATAGAGAAGAGCGAATCAAAGTTGATGAAGTGGAATTCGATCCGAATTTCAGGAAAAATTCGATTTGCACCGAATCTGAATTTTCTCACGTTTCGTGGTAATTAACGAATCCCATTTTTTCCTAAAATAACTGCTGCACGTGTGAGGATCTGGAGCAAGGAACTCTGGGTAGGCGGGATCACCCATAATGCCATGCATGCAGCCAATCAGCAGCCAGCCCTGTGATGTCACAGCCCTATAAATAGCCTCAGCCATCTTGGATTCTGCCATTTTCCAGTGTACTTAGTGCAGTGAGAGACGTCAGCAGGTTTTAGGCTCAATTCACACCTGAGCGTTCTGAAAGGAGCGCTCTGTATGCGCGATTGTACGGACGTTTACAAGCGCGCATACAGAGACAAGTGTGCACACAGTGTCGCGCGTTCCCGAAAGTCTATGTACGGGAACGCACGACAAGCGCCCAAAAAAACGCTCCTGTACTTGTGTGAGCGTCGGGCGTTTTACAGCGCGATCGTACGCGCTGTAAAACGCCCAGGTGAGAACCATTCCCATAGGGAAGCATTGGTTTCTCCTTGTTGAGCGTTTTACAGCGCGTAGGAACGCGCTGTAAAACGCTCAGGTGTGAATTGAGCCTTAGGGACAGTGCTAAGGAAAACTACATTGTGCTAAAAAAAAAACGTTTACAAGTGCAGGGAAAGATCATTCGAGGCGTAGGGAAAGGATAGGGAGGAATCATTCCACAGCATTTATGTTGAACAGGGTTGAGTAAGGGAGGTGACAGTCTGGGTAATAGGAACATTCCTATTATACCTTGGTGCACTGACTGCGGATCCAAATTGCCATTATACAGCTCTGTAATTCCAGCAAACCGTTCTTGTTATTGGGGTGTTATAGCCATTAACATGGTTTATTACAAGGAAATATTTCTATGTATTATTTGCCTTTGCGCGGTGCAGTTATATGTTCTAAAGCATTTTTTTGGCTTGTATTAGTGGGAAAAAAAGGGCTTATTAGCAGTTGTGTGGTGAAGTGCTAAAATTACAGCACTTTTTGTCGTATATTAGTGGCAAAAGAAAAATATATTTGCCGTTCAGAGGTGTAGTTACATGTTTTAAAGCCTTTTGTGGCGTGTATTAGTGCAGGGCCGGTGCAACCATATAGGCGAACTAGGCATTCGCCTAGGGCGCCGGCCTGCTGGGGGCGCCCTGGTGGGCTCCCCCTGACTGGGGCTGCAGTCCTGGGCGAGCATTTCTTGAGCCGCCCCCAGCTCCTTTACAGGGGGGCCAGGAGGTGGAGGTCCTTCTTAAATATGGCAGAGCAGGCATCTGCTTACCCTGATGGCAGGTGCCTGCTGTGCCAGTAAATTACTGGAGGAGAGGAGGCGGGCGGCAAGGGAGGCTGTTCTAGCAGCTCCCCACTCCTCACTCGTGTGCCCTCTGTGATGCCGGAATATGACTTCATTTCGGCCCCGGCATACTAAACGGAGTGCTGGAGGACTGAGGAGCTGCACCACACTGGACCCCAGGGAAGTGAATGTTTAAGTGTTTGACTGAGTGAGTGTCTGCCTGTGTATTTATGTCAGTGAGTGAGTGTCTGTATGTCTGTCTTTCTAATAGTAAATGTATGTGTGTCTGTCATTGAGTGTCTGTGTGTGTATGTCAGTGAGTGAGTGTATGTCAGTGAGTGTGGATGTCTGTCGGTCAGTAAGTGTCTGTGTGTTTTTCAGTGAGTATGTGTATGTTTGTCAGTAAGTATATGTGTGTGTTTCTCTGCTAGTGAGTGAGTGTCTGTCAGTGAGTTTCTATGTGTGTGTGTGTGTGTGTTTCAGTCGGAAGGTGTATGTCTGTCAGTGAGTATGTCTGTCAGTGAGTTTCTGTGTACGTCATTCAGTGAGTGTCTGAGTGCGTGTCTGTCAGTGAGTGTATGTGTGTCTGTCAGTGAGTGTCTGAGTGCGTGTTTGTCTGTCAGTGTGTGTGTGTGTCTGTCAATGAGTGAGTGACATGAGGGGGCGGCAAAATTGATCTTTGCCTAGGGCGGCAAAAATCCTTGCACCGCCCCTGATTAGTGGCAAAAGTAAAATATATTTGCCGTTCAGTGGTGCAGTTATATGTTCTAAAGCCTTTTGTGGAGTGTATTAGTGGCAAAAGAAATATATATTTGCCGTTTAGCGGTGCAGTTATATATTCTAATCCCTTTTGTGGCGTGTACTAGTGGAAAAAGAAAAATATATTTGCCGCTCAGCGGTGCAGTTGTATCTTATAAAGCCCTTTTTGTCGTGTAATAGTGGCAAAACAAAAAAATATTTGCCGTTCAGAGGTGCAGTTATATGTTCTAAAGCCTTTTGTGGCTTGCATAAGTAGCAAAAGAAAAATATATTTGCCGTTTAGCGGTGCAGTTATATGTTCTAAAGTCCTTTTTGTTGTGTATTACTGGCAAAAGAAAAATATATTTGCTGTTCAGTGGTGCAGTAATATGTTCTAAAGCCCTTTTTGTCGTGTAATTAGTGGCAAAATAAAAATATATTTGCCGTTCAACGGTGCCGTTATATGTTCTAATGCCTTTTTTTGTGTGTATTAGTGTGAAAAAAAAGGGCTTATTAGCCGTTGTATGTTCTAAAGCCTTTTGTGGCGTGTATTAGTGGCAAAAGTAAAATAGATTTGCTGCTGAGCAGCGCAGTTATATGTTCAAAAGCCTTTTGTGGCGTGTATAAGTGTAAAAAGAAAAATATATTTGCCGTTCAGCGGTGCAGTTATATGTTCTAATGCCCTTTTTTGTGTGTATTAGTGTGAAAAAAAGGGCTTATTAGCCGTTGTGTGGTGAAGTGAGAAAATTGCTGACTTTTTTGGGGTGTTTTAATTTCCTTTGTATTTATTTATTTGATCTAACAGTATGTCAGACAGAGAAGTGCCAGGCCCTGCACAGGGGAGTGACAGAGGCCTAAATGTTTCTGGCGCAGGCAGAGGTCGCAGCAGAGTAAGGCAGCGTGGCAGCATGGGTCACTTAGAGAGGCTTGAGCTCCCAGTGTCAGCTAGCGGTTGTGTCTTGACCAGCAACTCAGCGGTTCTTGAATGGTTGACTCGATCTTCGACTTGTCGCAAGTAAAAACAGACACCCCCAGCCAAGAGTCAGTGGGTTCGTCAGACACAACCCTTAGTTGGCATGGCCCGGGAGTAGGCCCTGTGCCCTCACCTGTCCTCAACCTGCCTCTGTCCTTTTCTGTTCCCTCATCCAGAGAAGTATTATATGCTGTGGGCTCAGCCCCACTATACAGTGAGGGCGAACTACTAGAGGTCAGTCAGCAGCTACTTGCCAGCCAAGATCTGGAGGAGACATCCGCCGCTTCCTCCGCTAGACAGGCAAGTAGTGATGAGGAGAGTGGAGTGGGAGCTGGTGTTGCGAGCAGTGAGGCTCCTGACCCAGAGACCGTTGAGGAGAACATCAGTGACGTGCAGACAGTACTTGATGATGATGATGTAGCTGATCACACTTGGGAGCTGGGTGACTAAGAAGCTTCATCATCATCGGGAGAAGAGGGTGGCAGCTTGCCCGTGAGGCAGCAGCGGAGCCAGCAAGTCGCTAGCGTGGCTGGGAGTCAGGAGGGTGGCAGCAGTGGGAGGTCGGGAGCCAAACGTGCCCGGGGTAGACCACCCGCTTCCAGGAGCCTACCTGCCCGGGAAGTAGCGGTGCATGGGTTCACAGAGGCAGCGGCGGTAGCAGTCAGTCAGTGCATAGTGTTGGGGGAAAAATCACCTACTCGGCAGAGTGGCAGTTTTTTGTTAAGCCGCCGGAGGAGGTGAACATGGCCATATCTAAAATCTGTGGGCAGAAGGTGAAGCGTGGCCAGGGTGTCAATTGGAATGCAATGGTGAAGCAGGGAGCTGTTATCTGCCTGCTGCACCATCCACTGGATGTAGTCATTGTGCCTGCTGACCTGGGAAGGAAACTGCACAGGCCGGGGGTGATTCCAGCCTCTGTGCCCATCTTCTTAGTCCAGCAGGTGCAATGCAGTGGTGTCAGTGTGCCTGCTGGGCTAAGAAGATGAGGGAGAGCTAAGGAGAGCATGACATGTCCGATTCATCAAGGCAATGGCTATAGGTGAGTATTAATGCTTTTATTTTATTTATTAACACTAAAGGGGCAACTTTATTGTAAGACGGGCACTAAATGGGCAGCATTACTGAAAGGGGGTATAACTATTGTGTGGGGGCACTATGGGGGCATAACTACTGTACTGGGGGATAACTACTGTGTGGGGGCACTACAGAGGCATAACTACTGTATTGGGGGATAACTACTGAGGTGATATAACTACTGTTTTGAGGCAGTAAGGGGGCATAACTACTGTGAAGGGGGCAGTAAGGGGAAGCAGTAAGGGGAATCAACTACTGTGTGGGGGCACAAAGTGGATTGAGCATGTTTGAGGATTGAGCAAAAATGTGTTGTTGCAGTTTTTGGAGGTATGAAACAGGGATAATAAACACAGTAATGTCACAGTTGAGGGATAAGTGACAAAAGAAAGGACATCATGTATGTGCACTGTGGGATACATTTATCAATCCTTGAATGCCAGAAAACTGGCATCAAAAAGTCCCAAACCTTGGTGCATGCCATGATTGCTCACAATTTTGTGACTTTTTGGGGGTATAGAGGGCCAATCGCCAATTTTCTAAAAAGAGGGTGGGGGGGTGGAAAGTGGGTGGTGCGGGGCCAACCATATGTACATTTATGGTAATTTATGATAGAAAACTGGCAGAGATTATACTGGAAAGCTACATCAATTGCCTTGCTGGTATAAATTCTGCTTTAGCACAAAGACCTGCACAGACATGCCACAGTTATAAAAAATAAAATAAAAAGTCCACCTTCAATAATTGCAGCTCATCTGATCTCATCAAGCAGGGGATAGATTAAGACCGGCGTATAATATGACGATCTTAATAAATATCGCCCTGTGACTTTACAGTATAGGGAAATTGCACAGTGATGTCACAGACCAGGAATAATGCAAAAGTAATGCTGTAGAAAGGGCATAATGCACACAGAAGAGGTGACCAAGGGGCTCCATAGGAAAACTTAGGGTCACACTCAGTGTCCATCATCCATAGTCTTCACTAACTGCACCTTACGTCTGAATGGAAATGGGCCCTTTTTATTGTTGGGGCCCCGTAGCAACTGTTATTTATGGTAACCTGGTAAGTAACCACGCTCTCACGCTCTCCATTGCAAAGGGTAAATTCCGCTGGGGAGAACCGCATCATAAATTGGCAAGCCGCAGATTTTAATTCCACTCTGCAGGTTCATTTACCCTTTGCTGGTACTGTACAACGCTGTTAATTTGCCACACGAAAATCTGCAATGGCAAATCCGCAGTCAGGTGTGAACACGGTGCCGCCATGCCCATGTTGCAGACCACAAACCGCAGGTCCGTAAAACACTGGCCACAGGCATATGAACTCTGCATCGCTGTGCAGACCCACTGACTTCAATGGGTCCGCGATCGGCAAGATGCATTGAAAGATAGCACATGTCCTATCTTTTGGTGGCATGGAGGCACGGACCCGGGAGCCCACACATTTATGTAAATGTAGCCTACGTAAATCAAATATTTTAAGGAAATGGTAAATGTTCTTCTTCTTTCTATCACTACAGACTACATAGGGTAAATTAATTACAGCAGAAGATTAAAAACATTTTAGAAGATATTCCACACAGCAGTTAATAACAGAGGCACCTGGTTATCTTTACCTACAGTCTGCCACCAGTTGTATGGCCTTTGGCATGCAAAAGGGCAAACCCCAGGAACACCTGGTGCAGACAGACATCTCCCAAACTAATGCATAGGACTCCACACTGTCCCCATCTTTTCCCATGATCTTCAGACCTGACATCATCAGCAGTAAAAATTCTTAAATTTTTCCATTAGTCAAGACAGCAAAATACTAATGGTGATTTTAAGTTTCTATTTCATGAGAAGCAATGGGAAAATAAATGTGTCTTAGAAAATGTTTCTGCACGTCAGGCTCAGCTTCTCCCTCCTACGTGTGCCGTAGTGTTATACACATGTGTCCATTAGCCATATGCAGAGGGGGCTCCGCATTAGGCTTTTACATCACAAAGACATTAGTATAAGAGTATAATGGAGATACATTGTGCTTAATGGAAGTATAAGTTTTTAAAAAATGTCTATTATACTGTATATATCCATATATACTGTACCTTAAAGCAGGGGGGCACAACCTGCAGCACTGGGGCCTTAGGCAGCCCATGATGTTATTCTGTGTGGACCCTATGCATTTGGACACCTGTGGAAAAAATATCAATAGCCTTTTGATTTAGGGGAAAAAAGAGAGAGGCACCTATTGTTATATAGTTCAGTTTTTAGGTCTTGTAATACAAGTGAGCATCCTGTGGTGACTTGCCTTAAGTATCCTACATGTCAGATAACAGGAACAGCCCACAGTACAGGGGTAGTGGTGCTGGCAGTAATGGGGGAACAGTATGTCTGGCGCACTAAGGCTCCATTCAGACATCCGTAGAATCTGTCCGCAACCATTCCGCAATTATCGGGAACGGGTGCGGACCTATTCATTCTCTATGGGGCAGATATGGATGCGGACAGCACACAGTGTGCTGTCCACATCCGCATTTCCGGAGCGCGGCCCCGAACTTCCGGTGTTCGGCTCCGGAAAAAAATAGAACATGCCCTATTCTTGTACGCAATACCAGACAAGAATAGGCAGTTCTATGGGGGTGCCGGCCGGGTGTATTGTGGATCCGCAATTTGCAGATCCGCAATACACCACGGACGTGTGAATGGAACCTAAGGCTACATATACACGACTGTATCTGTTTTGTGTTCCGCAAGCCGCAGATCTGAAAAATGCAGATGCCAGCAAAATCACCAATTTTTGTAAACAAAACGGATAGGAATAGGACAGTTCTATAATTTGCAGCACAGCCGCAAAGATTACATCCGCATTTTTTGCGGCTCCATAGAATTAAATGGGTCCCCATGTGGACTGAAAATACGGTTGTGTGATTGAGGTCTCATATGGGGAGCTGTGTAACTGTATGTTTCTTCTCTCTGGAGCGCTGAAAGGGGAAGCAAGGATACAATCTGGCAATGGTCCTCAGACCACTAAGTTTGTGCACACTAAATATAGAATGTACAGTCGTGGCCAAAAGTTTTGAGAATTACATAAATATTGGAAATTGGAAAAGTTGCTGCTTAAGTTTTTATAATAGCAATTTGCATATACTCCAGAATGTTACGAAGAGTGATCAGATGAATTGCATAGTCCTTCTTTGCCATGAAAATTAACTTAATCCCAAAAAAAACTTTCCACTGCATTTCATTGCTGTCATTAAAGGACCTGCTGAGATCATTTCAGTAATCGTCTTGTTAACTCAGGTGAGAATGTTGACGAGCACAAGGCTGGAGATCATTATGTCAGACTGATTGGGTTAAAATGGCAGACTTGACATGTTAAAAGGAGGGTGATGCTTGAAATCATTGTTCTTCCATTGTTAACCATGGTGACCTGCAAAGAAACGCGTGCAGCCATCATTGTGTTGCATAAAAATGGCTTCACAGGCAAGGATATTGTGGCTACTAAGATTGCACCTCAATCAACAATTTATAGGATCATCAAGAACTTCAAGGAAAGAGGTTCAATTCTTGCTAAGAAGGCTTTAGGGCGTCCAAGAAAGTCCAGCAAGCGCCAGGATCGTCTCCTAAAGAGGATTCAGCTGCGGGATCGGAGTGCCACCAGTGCAGAGCTTGCTCATGAATGGCAGCAGGCAGGTGTCAGCGCATCTGCACGCACAGTGAGGCAAAGACTTTTGGAAGATGGCCTGGTGTCAAGAAGGGCAGCAAAGAAGCCACTTCTCTCCAAAAAAAACATCAGGGACAGATTGATCTTCTGCAGAAAGTATGGCGAATGGACTGCTGAGGACTGGGGCAAAGTCATATTCTCCGATGAAGCCTCTTTCCGATTGTTTGGGGAATCTGGAAAAAGGCTTGTCCGGAGAAGAAAAGGTGAGTGCTACCATCAGTCCAGTGTCATGCCAACAGTAAAGCATCCTGAGACCATTCATGTGTGGGGTTGCTTCTCATCCAAGGGAGTGGGCTCACTCACAATTTTGCCCAAAAACACAGCCATGAATAAAGAATGATACCAAAACACCCTCCAACAGCAACTTCTTCCAACAATCCAACAACAGTTTGGTGAAGAACAATGCATTATCCAGCACGATGGAGCACCGTGCCATAAGGCAAAAGTGATAACTAAGTGGCTCGGGGACCAAAACGTTGACATTTTGGGTCCATGGCCTGGAAACTCCCCAAATCTTCATCCCATTGAGAACTTGTGGTCAATCCTCAAGAGGCGGGTGGACAAACAAAAACCCACTAATTCTGACAAACTCCAAGAAGTGATTATGAAAGAATAGGTTGCTATCAGTCAGGAATTGGCCCAGAAGTTGATTGAGAGCATGCCCAGTCGAATTGCAGAGGTCCTGAAAAAGAAGGTCCAACACTGCAAATACTGACTCTTTGCATAAATGTCATGTAATTGTCGATAAAAGCCTTTGAAACGTATGAAGTGCGTGTAATTATATTTCACTACATAACAGAAACAACTGAAACAAAGATCTAAAAGCAGTTTAGCAGCAAACTTTGTGAAAACTAATATTTGTGTCATTCTCAAAACTTTTGGCCACGACTGTAGATAGATAGATAGATAGATTGGTAGAGAGTTAGATAGATAGAATGAGATGGATAGATAGAATGAGATGGATAGATAGAAAGAAAGATAGATAGATAGATAGATAGATAGATAGATAGATAGATAGATAGATAGATAGATAGATAGATAGATAGATAGATAGAAATTTATTATCATCCACGGAGACCAACTATGTGCTCCCTTCTCCTTCTTACAATTAGGCCTCATGCACACGGCCGTTGTTTTGGTCTGCAGTTTTGGCGGCACGGATGCAGACCCATTCACTTCAATGGGGCCGCAAAAGATGCGGACAGCACTCAGTGTGCTGTCCGCATCCGTTGCTCCGTTCCGTGGTCTGCAAAACCAAAATACACTGCTCAAAAAAATAAAGGGAACACAAAAATAACACATCCTAGATCTGAATTAATTAAATATTCTTCTGAAATACTTTGTTCTTTACATAGTTGAATGTGCTGACAACAAAATCACACAAAAATAAAAAAATGGAAATCAAATTTTTCAACCCATGGAGGTCTGGATTTGGAGTCACACTCAAAATTAAAGTGGAAAAACACACTACAGGCTGATCCAACTTTGATGTAATGTCCTTAAAAGAAGTCAAAATGAGGCTCAGTAGTGTGTGTGGCCTCCATGTGCCTGTATGACCTCCCTACAATGCCTGTGCATGCTCCTGATGAGGTGGCGGACGGTCTCCTGAGGGATCTCCTCCCAGACCTGGACTAAAGCATCTGCCAACTCCTGCACAGTCTGTGGTGCAACGTGACGTTGGTGGATAGAGCGAGACATGATATCCCAGATGTGCTCAATTGGATTCAGGTCTGGGGAACGGGCGGGCCAGTCCATAGCATCAATGCCTTCATCTTGCAGGAACTGCTGACACACTCCAGCCACATGAGGTCTAGCATTGTCTTGCATTAGGAGGAACCCAGGGCCAACCGCACCAGCATATGGTCTCACAAGGGGTCTGAGGATCTCATCTTGGTACCTAATGGCAGTCAGGCTACCTCTGGTGAGCACATGGAGGGCTGTGCGGCCCTCCAAAGAAATGCCACCCCACACCATTACTGACCCAATGCCAAACCGGTCATGCTGGAGGATGTTGCAGGCAGCAGAACGTTCTCCACGGCGTCTCAAGACTCTGTCATGTCTGTCACATGTGCTCAGTGTGAACCTGCTTTCATCTGTGAAGAGCACAGGGCGCCAGTGGCGAATTTGCCAATCTTGGTGTTCTCTGGCAAATGCCAAACGTCCTGCACGGTGTTGGGCTGTAAGCACAACCCCCACCTGTGGACGTCGGGCCCTCATATCACCCTCATGGAGTCTGTTTCTGACCGTTTGAGCAGACACATGCACATTTGTGGCCTGCTGGAGGTCATTTTGCAGGGCTCCTCCTGTTCCTCCTTGCACAAAGGCGGAGGTAGCGGTCCTGCTGCTGGGTTTTTGCCCTCCTACGGCCTCCTCCACGTCTCCTGATGTACTGGCCTGTCTCCTGGTAGCGCCTCCATGCTCTGGACACTACGCTGACAGACACAGCAAACCTTCTTGTCACAGCTCGCATTCATGTGCCATCCTGGATAAGCTGCACTACCTGAGCCACTTGTGTGGGTTGTAGACTCTGTCTCATGCTACCACTAGAGTGAAAGCACCGCCAGCATTCAAAAGTGACCAAAACATCAGCCAGGAAGCATAGGAACTGAGAAGTGTACTGTGGTCACCACCTGCAGAACCACTCCTTTATTGGGGGTGTCTTGCTAATTGCCTATAATTTCCACCTGTTGTCTATCCCATTTGCACAACAGCATGTGAAATTGATTGTCACTCAGTGTTGCTTCCTAAGTGGACAGTTTGATTTCACAGAAGTGTGATTGACTTGGAGTTACATTGTGTTGTTTAAGTGTTCCCTTTATTCTTTTGAGCAGTGTATAACATGTCCTATTCTTGTCCGCGCTTTTACGTCATAAAAACATTAGTATAAGAATATAATGGAGATACATTGTGCTTAATGGAAGTATATGTTTTTTTTAAAATACAGTCAGGTCCATAAATATTGGGACATCGACACAATTCTAAAATTTTTGGCTCTAATTTGAGGGTATTTACATCCAAATCAGGTGAACAGTGTAGGCATTACAACAGTTTGCATATGTTCCTCCCACTTGTTAAGGGACCAAAAGTAATGGGACATAATAATCATCATAAATCAAACTTTCACTTTTTAATACTTGGTTGCAAATCCTTTGCAGTCAATTACAGCCTGAAGTCTGGAACGCATAGACATCACCAGATGCTGGGTTTCATCCCTGGTGATGCTCTGCCAGGCCTCTACTGCAACTGTCTTCAGTTCCTGCTTGTTCTTGGGGCATTTTCCCTTCAGTTTTGTCTTCACCAAGTGAAATGCATGCTCAATCGGATTCAGGTCAGGTGATTGACTTGGCCATTGCATAACATTCCACTTCTTTCCCTTAAAAACCTCTTTGGTTGCTTTTGCAGTATGCTTTGGGTCATTGTCCATCTGCACTGTGAAGAGCGGTCCAATGAGTTCTGAAGCATTTGGCTGAATATGAGCAGATAATATTGCCAGAAACACTTCAGAATTCATCCTGCCGCTTTTGTCAGCAGTCACATCATCAATAAATACAAGATAACCAGTTCCATTGGCAGCCATACATGCCCACGCCATGACACTACCACCACCATGCTTCACTGATAAGGTGGTATGCTTAGGATCATGAGCAGTTCCTTTCCTTCTCCATACTCTTCTCTTCCTATCACTTTGGTACAAGTTGATCTTGGTCTCATCTGTCCATAGGATATTGTTCCAGAACTGTGAAGGCTTCTTTAGATGTCGTTTGGCAAACTCTAATCTGGCCTTCCTGTTTTTGAGGCTCACCAATAATTTACATCTTGTGGTGAACCCTCTGTATTCACTCTGGTGAAGTCTTCACTTGATTGTTGACTTTGACACACATACACCTACATCCTGGAGAGTGTTCTTGATCTGGCCAACTGTTGTAAAGGGTGTTTTCTTCACCAGGGAAAGAATTCTATGGTCATCCACCACAGTTGTTTTCCGTGGTCTTCCGGGTCTTTTGGTATTGCTGAGCTCACCGGTGCGTTCCTTCTTTTTAAGAATGTTCCAAACAGTTGTTTTGGCCACGCCAAATGTTTTTGCTATCTCTCTGATGGGTTTGTTTTGTTTATTCAGCCCAATGATGGCTTTCTTCACTGATAGTGACAGCTCTTTGGATCTCATCTTGAGAGTTGACAGCAACAGATTCCAAATGCAAAGAGCAGACTTGAAATTAACTCTGGACCTTTTATCTGCTCATTGTAATTGGGATAATGAGGGAATAAAACAGACCTGGCCATGGAACAGCTGAGAACCCAATTGTCCCATTACTTTTAGTCCCTTAACAAGTGGGAGGCACATATGCAAACTGTTGTAATTCCTACATCGTTCACCTGATTTGGATGTAAATAACCTCAAATTAAAGCTGACAGTCTGCAGTTAAAGAACATCTTGTTTGTTTCATTTCAAATCCATTGTGGTGGTGTATAGAGCCAAAAATATATTTATGGACCTGACTGTACCTATAGGCAGTTTTCTTTAAAGGCTGTCCGTGCTGTTCTGCAAAATCGCGGAACGCTCACGGACACCATCCGTGTTTTGCGGATCCACGGTTTGCGGTCCGCAAAACACACAACGGTCGTGTGCATGAGGCCTTATATGTCTGGCTGTAAGACAACTGGCTGCAAAAAAAGCCCCCCCTTTCTGCTATGTGTGCCAAGTAGGAAAAAAGGAATAGTGAACCCCAGCCCTAAGCTATGCACAACCCCCACAGCATTTTGCATGAGTGCTCCATTGCTAGATGCACATGCCCCTCAAACTGTTTAGCCAGGAATATTCAATCTATTGGGGTCCAAAGGAACGAAGAGGCCTATACTTGCACATGAGTCTTCACATCATATTATTGGAGGACTTATGCTTTTCTTAAACCTTTTATCTAATCATTGGGTTGAATTTTTTTTTTTATAACAACACAATATTAAAATATATTAAAAGTTTTGTCTATTTTTTCCTATATCATTATTGCTTTAGTCAAACGGGGTAGAAAAAAAGAGATTTGAAAAAAAGTATCTGTATAAGGCACAGCCCATGGTCAGGAGTAGTGATGATCGAGCATGCTCGGCACATGGCGGTACTCGGCCGAGTACCGCATGTGCTCGAGTCTCCTCCCCGTACGTACGTTTCTTTGCTGCTATGCAGCCAATAAACGTGCAGAGAGGTACTGGCACTCACTGTAATGCCGTAGCCATGTTAGCTACTGGCATTACAGTGATTGGCTGGCCAGAACGCGTAATCGGGTGCTATAAAGCACCCGATGACACGTGTTCGGCTCAGTGTTAGTCAGGGAGAGCTGAGCATAGGAAGGGAAAGACAGTATAGGGAGTGTTATTGGAAGATTTTTTATTACAAAAACTTTTCAGAGACCCAAAAGTCCTTGTAAGGACTATAGTGTTTGACAGCAGCAATATACAGTGCTGCCCATAATTATTCATACCCATGGCAAATTTTGACTTAAAGTTACTTTTATTCAACCAGCAAGTCATTTTTTGACGGGAAATGACATAGGTGTCTCCCAAAAGATAATAAGACGATGTACAAGAGGAATTATTGTGGGGGAAAAAAAACATTTCTCAGCTTTTATTTACATTTGAGCAAAAAGTTCTGCACTGTCGAAAATCTCAGAGGATGTGGTCGGAAGCCAAAAGTGACACCTGTGCTAGCCAGGAGGATAGTTAGAGAGGTGAAAAAGAATCCAAAGATCACCACCAAGGCCATCCTAGTGAATCTTGGCTCTGCTGGTGGCAATGTCTCAAGGCAGACAATCCAACGGACACTGCACATTGCTGGGTTCCACAGATGCAGACCAAGGAGGACGCCACTTCTCCAGATAAGGGACACAAAAGCTTGCTTGGCCTTTGCAAAAGCTCATCTGGACAAAGAAGACGACTTCTGGTCTTCTGTGTTATGGTCAGATGAAACAAAAATTGAATTGTTTGGTCACAATGATGTTTCCTTTTTTGGCGTAAAAAAGGAGAAGCCTTCAACCCAAAGAACACCATCCCCACTTTCAAACATGGTGGTGGGAACCTACTGTTTGGGGGGGGTTTTCAGCCAATGGAGCAGGGAACCTAATCACAGTAGGCGCCATGAAAAAAAAGCAATACATGAAGATTTTCAATGACAACATCAGGCAGTCTGCAGAGAAACTTGGCATTGGGCCCCAGTGGACATTTCAGCATGAGAATGACCCAAAACACACAGCAAAAGTGGTGAAGAAATGGTTAGCAGACAACAACATGAACGTTTTGGAGTGGCCCAGCCAGAGTCCAGACTTGAATCCAATTGAGAATCTGTGGAGGGAGCTAAAGATCAGGGTGATGGCAAGAAGACCCTCCAACCTGAAAGATTTGGAGCTCATTGCTAAAGATAAGAGGGCAAAAATACCTGTGGAGACATGCAAAAAGCTGGTCTGCAATTATAGGAAGCGTTTGATTGCTGTAATAGCCAATAAATGCTTTTCTATTCATTATTGAGAAGGGTATGAATAATTTTGGACTGGACACTTTTTGCTCAAATGTAAATAAAAGCTGAGAAATGCCTTTTCCCCACAATAATGCCTCTTGTACATCGTCTTATTATCTTTTGGAAGACACCTACTGTATGTCATTTCCCGTCAAAAAATTACTTGCTGGTTGAATAAAAGTAACTTTAAGTCAAAATTTGCCATGGGTATGAATAATTATGGGCAGCACTGTATGTTTGTAACGCTACCTGCGCTAAATTGCTCAGTCTTAAGGGGATCTGTGCATAGGAAGGGACAGAGTCTAGGGAGTGTTATTGGAAGATTTTTATTAGAAAAACCCAAAAGTCCTTCTAAGGACTATTGTGTGTGACAGCAGCAATATATATTTTTAGCGCATCCTGCGCTAAATAGGGTCTAATATACCGCTGTGGACAGTTAAATTATCCGCGCCACATCTCCCGTGTAAAGTGTGCGCATCCAAAAAATATCTGTGACATCCATTTTACTTTTTCCGTAGACGGTGTATGCTGCGGACAGTGACATTAGCTGCGCCACATCTCCAGTGTAACGTGTGCGCATCCAAAAAATATCTCTGACATACAGTGTACTTTTTCAATAGACAGTGTCCGCTTCTGACAGTGACATTACCAGAGCCACATCTGCAGTGTAAGGCTACTTTCACACTGGCATTTTGAATTCCGTTTGTGAGATCCGTTTCAGGGCTCTCACAAACGGTTGAAAACGGATCAGTTCAGCCCCAATGCATTCTGAATGGATAAGGATCTGTTAAGAATACATCAGTTTGGCTTTGTTCCGCCTCCATTCCTGGCGATGCGGAGCCAAACGGATCTGTCCTGACTTACAATGTAAGTCAATGGGGACAGATCCGTTTTCACAGACACAATATGTTGCAATTGAAAACGGATCCGTCTCCCATTGACTTTCAATGTAAGTCAGGACGGATCCGTTTTGACTTAGACTTTAAAAAAAAAAGAATAATGCAAACTGATCCGTTCTGAACGGATACAAGCATTTGCATTATAGGTGCGGATCCGTCTGTGCAGATACCAGACGGATCCGCACCTAACGCAGGTGTGAAAGTAGCCTTACATCTGCACTTCATAAATTTATCTGTGACATACAGTGTACTGTTTCCGTAGACGGTGTCCGTTTCTGACAGTGACATTACCAGGGCCACATCTGTAGTGTAACGTGTGCGCTTCAAAAATGTATCTGTGACATACAGTGTACTTTTTTGCGTAGATGCTGCGGACAGTGACATTACCGGTGGTACCTCTCCTGTATAACGTTTCCTCATCTCAAATACCTGTGACATTCCCTGTACTTTTTCATTAGCCGCTGGTGATAGCATTGACATTACCTGCGGGATATCTCCTGTTTGACGTTATACCTGTTTGCGCATACACTTTCAAAGGGCAGGGGATAAGAGACCAGACTCAACCTAGAACCAGGCATGTTTGTGTCTCATAATGGCCGTAACTTGGTGGCTTTGGAGCTCGGCAAGCTCACACACATCCCATGCCTAGACCATGTCTTAAACTTAGTGGTTTAGCGGTTTCTCAAAACCTACCCCAATTTTCCCGAGCTACTGGTGAAGGTGCGCCGAGTGTGTGAACATTTCCGCAAGTCATCAACAGCTTCAGCTGGTCTGTCAACGCTGCAGCAGCGCTTGAAATTTCCAGCTCACCGGCTGTTGTGCGACGTGAGCACGCGCTGGAACTCGACGTTCCACGTGTTGGTCAGGCTTTGTGAGCAGCAGAGAGGAGTCAGCTTCCGCTATACACAAGCGAGGAGTGGGCATGGATGTGAGGTTTTAAGAAACTTTGAGGAATCAACACAGATGGTGAGCGGCGATAACTCTATTATCAGAGTAACTATCCCACTTCTGTGTCTACTCAAACGCTCGCTGCTCACAATTAAGGACGACACCTTTGCATGTGGAGGAGGTGGAAATGGGGAAGACATTACACAGGGTGATAGCCAGACCACCCTCAGTTTAGTCTTCTCAGTGCGAATTGGACGATGATGAAGTGGAGGAGGAGGAGCAGGAGACGGTTGCCTCCGCTACAGAAGGTAGTTTATGGAAGTTTAATTCCACCTGTTCTGCGTGGGTGTGCAGAAGAGGATGAGGAGATTGAGAGTGATCCTCCTGATTACAACAGCGAAGTCTTGCCTGTTGGTACTCTGGCACACATGGCTGACTTCATGTTAGGCTGCCTTTCCTGCGACCCGCACGTTATATGCATTTTAGACAACACGGATTACTGGTTGTTCACCCTTCTCGACCCCCACTACAAAGAGAACTACTCATCTCTCATTCCTCTGGTGGAGAAGACGAGCCAAACGGTGCAATACCAGAAGATTATTGTTGAAAAATAGCTTCAAAAATTTCCATCTGGCAATGCTGGCGGCAGAGTCCGTAGTTCCTTGGCCAACCTAGGAGGGGAGACAAGGGGAACACACAGCAGTTCCAACAGAGGCAGGCAACACTCTTCAAAGTCTGGGACAGTTTCATGACACCCCGCCAGCACCCTCACCCTGAAAATTTTGGAACATGGTGAAGGAGTATGTAGCAGACCGTGTCGTATTTTTTTTTTTTGGGAGTATTGGATTGTGGTGTGTAGTATCACCTTGGTGGCCCTATTTCAACTTTTCACTGTGTATTCAATTACCCCTTAATTCCACATTTTTGTTCCCTGTACTGCCTACTTTTACCTGTGCTTAAAATAGGGTTGCTAGGCATGGTCCGTCTATCTGTTGGACGGAGCAGGCAGCGTGCAGGGTCACATTACCGACAGCCAGGGACTGTAAGTAAATGATTAAAGCCAGGTCCTCCCAGCAGCTGATAACAGTGCCTGGGCTGTGTGCACTTCTCCCTGTCCCTGCGCTTGGCAGACGCTCCCTCACTCAGCAGCCTTGGAGAATGCAGAGATGGAGCAGCGCAGACCAGGGAAGGGAGATCTGCCATCTGCTCAGTGTATAAATTAAAGCAACCTGTGGTAAGAGGACCCCTTTGTGCTGCAGGAGATTAACCCTTTAGGGGGGGAGGGCTCTGGTTACTGACACTTTTGGGGGTCTATTGTTGCTGGCTAGTGAGGGCAGGCAGGATTAGCCTCAGGGTGAGGACAGTGGCGGCCATCTTAACTGAATAGTGAAATTGCAGTTTTATGCAGACTGGTTGCTAAGGGCTGAATCTTATTAAATATGGGGCAAGTCAGTCTAATAGTAACTGATTCTGGAATATCATGTTATTAGTAACTACATATATGAAAATTTAAATTAGGGTCTAAATGTGACAGTTATCCTTTAATGATCCCTCAGTGCCTTTCAACGTGGCACGAACTGGCGCTCTACGCCTTGGAGGTGCTGGCCTGCTCTTCCACCAGCATTTTGTCTGAGTGGGTATTTAGTGCTGTTGGTGGCATTATAACAGATAAGGTTACTTTAACATTCGCGTTTGGTGCGGATCCGTCTTGTATCCGCACCAATAATGCAAACGCTTGTATCCGTTAATAACGGATCAGTTTGCATTATTCATTCAATAATGTCTTGACTTACATTGAAAGTCAATGGGGGACGGATCCGTTTTCAATTACACCATATTGTGTCAGTGAAAAACAGATCCGTCCTTATTGACTCACATTGTAAGTCAGGACAGATCCGTTTGGCTCTGCATAGTCAGACGGTCAGCAAAACACTGCAAGCTGCGTTTTAGTGACTGTCTAAAAAACACAACGGAGACCAAATGCAGCCAAACTGATGTATTCTTAACGGATCCTTATCCATTCAGAATGCATTGGGGCTGAACGGATCTGTTTTGGGCCGCTTGTGAGATCCCTGAAACGGATCTCACAAGCGGACCCAGAAACGCCAGTGTGAAAGTAGCCTAAGCGTATCCGCCTGTCAACTGAAAATGCTGACAGGTGTACTCTTATTAAAATGAACAAGGCCTGGTTTGACCATGACTTCTCGACTCCACCACAGGAAAACTAATGGACATGAAGGCACTTTAAATGTGTTGTTTATAATGTACTGAATACACTGTATTCCCATGTACCCCTTCCACCACAAACAAGGGTATATGGTTGAATCTTCCTTTTCTCATCCTCCTTCTCCTCTTCCATCATATCAACATGCTTATTCGTCGCATATAATGTTTTACAGGGTCAGCTCAGCTGCAGGCCCTCGTACTGTATATAATTTTTTAGAGGGTCAGCTCAACAGCAGGCCCTCACCTACAATGTTTTACAGGGTCAGCTCACCAGCAGGCCCTCGCATGTTTTACAGGATCAGCTCACCAGCAGGCCCGCACCTAAAATCTTTTGCAGGGTCAGCTCACCTGCAGGACCGCACCTAAAATCTTTTACAGGGTGAGCTCACCAGCAGGCCTTCACCTAATTATACCTAATAGGTAATTTGCACGCATGCTGCCTTGCTTGGATATGGTAGATGTAGCCGTTTCTCAGGCTCCCTCTTTGGAATCGAACACTGATTCACCGTTACCCATTGTCTCCATGGTTTGAGCTGCGAAAAACATCGAAAGTTGATAGGGCAGACATCCGAATGGATCGTCGAGGTCACGGGGACGTGCGATCGGCCCCATGTTATCTAGAGTCACCAAAGCAGCAGCAGGCCCTCGCCCCTAATGTTTTAGAGGGTCACCAGCAGGCCCTTGCTCCTAATGTTTTTGAGGGTCACCAGCAGGCCATCAATCATAATTTTTCAAGGCTGTGTATGATGCCCCCATTTATGTGTAACAAAGGGTGTATTGTAGTGCCGGTTCTTTGTAATTTTTGGCAGCCCTTTCACTTAGTGCATAGACTTTATGAGTGTAGGAGTCCCACTACCTGAACAATTGTACCACAATGTGAATGAGGCCCTCCTTTATGTGATATACAGGTTGTATCGGAGTGCCTCTTTTTGCAGCACTTGCACTTTATATGCAAGTAAATATACAGGAAAGAATGTTTCCTAACAATTTTTCCTCTAAAATCGATTTTATCTTCAGTTTTGTGCATATTATTGTCAGTCTGTAAAAGTGGCGTACTACTCGGACAACATAGTTCCCAGCAGCGACCTGGGAGTCCAAGATGCATCCAGACATCCTCCCCATGCTGTTCCCGAACCATTTCAGTGGTGTTTCCATCAATTTCTGACATTTTCCTATGAACCAGGCACCCTCCTCTCTTCAGAGCAGGGGTGCCTGTTTTAATGCTCGGGTTCTCCCATTGACTTCAATTATACTCGGGTGCTCTGTAGAGCACCCGAGCATCCTGAGGTGTTTGGCCCGAGCATCCGAGCACTATGGTGCTCGATCAACACTAGTCAGGAGAGATGCTGGTTTTTAAATTTAATCTAAGCAGACCCTTTTTTCAAGCCTCAGACAACACCTTCAAATGATAATAGTCTATCAGCCTGCTGCTACCTGGACCTTACTACATATGGTATATGTAACAGTGAACTCAGTAGTAAATCTAGCCGCAAAAATCCCCCAATTGTGGCTGCAGGATGACAGAACTTTATAATTCAACTCGTTGGCTATACCAGAGTAACATTGAGCTCCAGCCAGTAAAAAATATACTATATAATTAATCTGCACTGAATTTTGGATGTAAAAATTAAATGGTACATAAAACAGGTAAGCAGCATTCCTTTTTCAGCTTAAAAGGTTGTCGAGGAACAGGGGGGATACAAGTCCGGAAACAATAAAAAAAGAAGAAATGCTTACCCTCACCACCAGTCTCCTGCCACTCCATCCCAACTCTTACCAGATCCTAGCTGGTCTCTGCTTCCTGACCAGCTAATCACTAGTTGAGTCAGGTCACCTTTTTATTTTTTTTAATCCCACTTTGAGCTCCTTACAAAGAATTTTCCCTCACTAGACAAACCACCCCTTTAAAATGCAGTCCACTGTTTTGATACATTGTTGCAGTCATTTGTTCTGGGCAGCAGAACGTGTAGGAATCGGATCACAGAGGTAAAAGACTTTAAATCATACCTGAGTTTTCATAAAAAGTTTGCATAATGACTTTGCTTCTTTGTAGAATCGTAACTGAAGGAACAGTTATATTTGGGCTTTTTAAGCCATATTATTCCCTGTTTCAGCTGCACAGCTAGATGCATTTCACTCAGAAGCAGGGGGTGTCTCCCTTCTGACAGCACTGTACTGCTGTGATATTCTTTTCCTTACCTCCTACTATGTTTGTTTTTAGCTCCGGAACTCACAGAACAGATAAGGAGGGATAAATCACACTTACAGAAAGGCAGGAATCTCTGGTAATGTTCAAATGCAGTGTATAAGCAGTTATTTTTATCAGGCTCAGGATCTCAGCTAGCTCTGACACGCTCCCACTTCCTTTCAGCCATCTTCTGAGTCTCTGTTACCAGGGGCGGATCTTGCCTGACAACAGAGAGTGGACTGCAACTTAGGTGGAAGTGAGACCCTTAGTGGCCATGACTTTAGAGCATTTGTTCAGGTGGATGCAGGTATATTTTTTAAATGAAGTGATTTAGAAATTTGCTAGTTACACCATTCTCTATTAAATAAAATTGTGTGAAAGTACAGTGATTCTTTAAAGGGGTATTCCCATCTGGGATATTGATGGCATATTACTAGGATTTTCCAAAACTGACAGAAGGCAGCAGCACACATGAGTCCATGCTCCTTTCATCATTGTGGGGTTCTGAAAATAGCCGAGCACTGGCTCGGCTGTTTCCGGCAGTCCCATAGCAGTGAATGAAGAAGTGTCTGTGCATGTACTCTCCATTCACAGCTATGGCACACTTTGCTATTTTCAGACCTCCCATAGCAATGAATGGAGAGCACGCAATGCATATTTTGAGTTCTCCTTCATTTAGGCGGCCCCGTTCTCTAGATAGGAGAGGGTCCTAGAGGTGGGACCCGCACCTATCTGCCATCAATATCCCCGAAGGCCACCCCCTTTAAATCATGGGGCTGGTCCTAAATCTAGAACATTTTGAGCACAGTTTTGGAATGGGACACAAGACAACATACAATGTTTACCCCTCTGCTTTTCATAGTTCCCTGCAATTTGCTTTAGTATTAAATGATAGAAATTAGGAATAGAATATGCTGTGCCGGGGAAAATAGCTGTAAACAATCCATTGATACAAGACAATCAAGAAGATAAAAGTAATGTCACATACATACTTGGAGCTATTTGGAAATTGCACATATGAGACAAAACTATCCAAATTAAATGTATACTTTGGAGGATATGAAGAATTGCATTAGAAGTGCCGTTTTCTGAAGATAACAGAAAAGAAAGACTGTCAAAGCACAAAGAAGCCTTCACACTCGCTTCAATTATACGTGTGTAGCCTATAAAGCACATTCAGCTCTCAGACAAAACCTGAGAAATTAGGCATGAAATAATATATGACACATGAAGAGGCAAGAACAAGACATATGTCCCAGATAGGAGTTAATGTTCGCGCACAAGCACCTT
This sequence comes from Bufo bufo, assembly GCF_905171765.1. NCBI lineage: Eukaryota > Metazoa > Chordata > Amphibia > Anura > Bufonidae > Bufo > Bufo bufo. The sequence continues at coordinate 96,731,762 of NC_053392.1, read as the reverse complement.
TATGCTTATGGAATGAAACAGAAGGAGCCATTGCCTCCTCCAGAGCATGATCAATGAAAAACATCTTAATATATGAGCTATGCAAAGCATCATCAAGGGGAAATCAAACCTGGTGGAAAGATAATAAACAACGTGCTGAAAAGTAGACAGAGCTTATGTGTCATTATAAGGGTCAAATCAGTTGTAATCATCACACAGTTGTGGTCATCACATCTCTAGAATGTCTTGTCTTAGTAGGTGTTCATATGTCAAATCTGAAGGCCAATTTCATACAGTAGGGTAAAATTTGAGGTGTCGGCTACCTCAAATTCTCATCACAGATGGACAATGTCAGTAGTGGTAGAGGAGGTATGAGACATTGTGCTGGTCAAGCTGAGGTTGCAAGAAAAAAATATGGTCAAGCTAGGCCAATAATGGACATCAGTTAAGGTACTGTACTTGTACTTGGCAAATACAGTCCAACAAGTCAAGAATGTAATTAGTAAGGAAATAAAAAGTTTCAAAGTGATCCGAAAAGCCTGCAAAGACCAGGCACTGACTGCTTTACAAGGTGACAATTACTGTATTTCTCACAATTTTTAAGATATGATATTAATTGTAACCAAGATGGTGGCAAAGGCATAAAAAGTAATCATAGGGCAAAAAGAATGGGGCCTCATTTTACCATGATCTGCTTCAGGGGCAAACGCAGAACATAAAAAGTTTACGATTATTTTGATTTCCCTAATGTACAGTGGTAACGCAACAGTGGAATAATTTATAAAATTTATAAAGGTTAAAGGGGTTTTCCGAGACTTATATCCTGAAGACCTATCTTCTGGATAGGTCAATAGTATCTGATTGGTTCGGGTCCGACACACGTCCCACTGATCAGCTGTTTGAGAAAGCATTGGCACTCGCAGTAGCACCGAAGCCTTCTCTAAGCTTTAATTGGTTACATGGCCTAGGCGCATCTCAGCCCAATTGAAGTGAATGGGGCTGAACAGCAATACCAAGCACAGCTGCTATACAATGTAGTGGTGAGCAGGTAGAAGGTCACAGTGCTCACAGGAGCGTCAATGCCTTCTCAAACAGCTGATCAGTGGGGGTCCTGGGTTTTGGACCCCCACCAATAAGTTACTGATCTGGCTATCAGTAATATAAGGATAACTTTCACATCTGCGCTTTCCCTTTCCGGTATTGAGATCCGGCATAGGATCTCAATAGCGGTGGAAAATGCTTCCGTTTTGCCCACACTGAACGAAACAGAATGCACCAAGATGCATTCCGTTCCATTTGGTTGCACCCCCATCGCGGACAGAATAACGCTGCAAGCAGCTTTTTATTGTCCGCGATTTGATGCGGGGCAAGACTAATCTGTCATGACACACAATGTAAGTCAATGGTGGCGGATCTGTTTTCTCGGACACAAAAGAAAACAGATCCGTCCCGCATGGACTTACAATGGCTTTTAGAGACAGATCCGTTATGGCCGTTTTAGAGATAATACAACTGGATCCGTTCAGAACGGATGCAGACGGTTGTATTATTATGACGGAAGCGTTTTTGATGATCCATGACGGATACAGCAAAAACGCAGATGTGAAAGTAGCCTTAGCTTCAGAAAACCCTTATAATGCACACAGTGATGTCACAGTACAGGCAAAATGCACTAAGTGTACAACACTTCAGGTGGTTGTTTAGAGGGAGTGGATTTCAATGGCCAAATAACTGTTATTTTTTACAGTGCACTGGACAGTCCCAACTTCACAACTTGGGACTGTTATGCACTACCGTCAACCATTGCGTCGGTTAAGCCAGTGACTACTCAGGTGGGCAATATGTCCTTTTTTGCACGTCAACTGCTTACCACTACCAATGTCAGCACCTCACAGTTTGGTGGGAACCTAGAACCTGCTAGGTGAGTCCACACCATCCAATCACTGGTGAATTGGGGCAGTGATCCCCCCTCCCCTATCTCTCTCAATGGACTGTCTAAAACTCCTCCTTGTTTGTGCTCACCTTTAATCCCCCCTCCCCCAATGGCTGCAGGGTAGACAAAACTTTCATAATGAGCCTGGTGGCTGAACTGCGGTTTCATGGTGGCTTTTGGCGCTATTACCAAACTACCTTTCGGAAACTAGAGCTACTTTGTAACGCATTGTTGTATCTCTTTTAGGAGCAAATCTGTATAAAAGTGTGAAAACTTGTATAACTATGTTCACACTTCAATAAGTTGATCTTGCCCATGTGTGAGAAGATTAACTAAAAGGACATATTAATAAAAGACAAGATGGCTATTGGGTACCTGATCTGTGGATTGAGCAGAGCATGGCTTGGCTTTACATGGCAAACTACATAGACTTGGACCTACAGTTTCCGAGTCTATGAAATTGGTTAAAGATTGGTTAAAGATGGTTAATAAGGAGCGACTTGAATAAACCAGGCACAGTACTACAATAATTATATATTAAACCTTTATATTTACATTTATATGTCTGCTGAAGGTTGAAACTGAAATTCTATAAATTAGTATTTGATGTCTTTTAGTTGAATACACTTCTAAAATAACAAAAATAAAAGAAAGCCATGAATAGCCATGGTGAAAAGAAGGCAATATTGACCAGAGGTTTCTTGTAATGCTGTTCAGTAGGGTTGGGGTCTAATGGGTTCTGGCTGAACTATGTGGCCCTTATCTAGCGCCCTTATACATTACAGCTCATTAATAGTGTTGATCGAGCAACAAAGTGCTTGGGTGCTCTGGCCGAACGCATCGCCATGCTCGGGTGCTCTACTGAGCACCCGAGTATAATGGAAGTCAATGGGAGAAGCCGAGCATTAAACCTGGCACCCCCTGCTCCGAAGAGGGAAGGGTGCCTAAGTGAACTAGAGTGCAATACCCCACTACTGGAAGTAATAACCATATATACCAACATGCAGAGAACCAAGCATGTAGTATAGAGTGAGCAGTAATGTATTAAACTACTAATAAAGTACATTAACTCACATATAGGGGTTAGATCTGAACTTGATAGTCTATTGCTATGGATCCAGAATCATCATGATTCACTGTCAATCCTATTCAGGATGACAGATAAATGCAGAGGGAGGAGGAGCCTGAGGTCGGTCTAGTGTGACGGACGTCTGATCAAAGTGGAGGGGAGGAGTTACCAACTGTAGGAGGAGGAACCCGAGGTCCGTTAGAGATGACGGACGGCCGACGCGAGCTGAGGGGAGGAGACACTAGAGTCGCAGAGTCGATGACGTGTTTAGAACAAGTAAGCGCACGACATGACAGCAATGCTACGTACCAACAGCTGATGGGCTGACGCACCCCCCAGCGATAGTAGGAACGTGGTTATTGGCTTGAAGTAGGAGTGGGACGGAGACTTGTTATGCATAAATAGTGGTCATTAGGAGCGCGTGCACGCTAAGGACCCCACTTCCCCGCCATAGTGTAGCGGCGCCATAGTGTAGCGGCAACTTTTAGACAGAGTACAGAGAGTGTTTAGCAGGTAAACATTAGTTTTAGACCAGATAGCGGCAGTGCAAAGGCACCTTGTCATCATCCAGCAAGCTCAAGCAGAGCAGTACAGCAACATGAGGCTTAGTTTAGAGTTGATTGTACAGTAGGAGTGACCACCAAATTCAGCCACCGTGATACGAACCAACTGCCAGTACATAGTAACACTAACTTAGTAGAGAGATCTGCTGCCAACTGGTGGATAACATTGCCAGTTGTTACAACAAGATACAATCTGCTCCAAGACAATAAGGGGCAGATAATACTCGTGGTGTCTGAACAGTGGAGATAAACAGCCCGCTAACCAGTACCTACTAGTAGTGATCACCAAACCCAGTCACCGTGATACAAATCAACTGCCAGTACACAGTAATACCAACTCAGTAGAGAGATTTGTTGCTAACTGGTGGACAATATTGCCAGTTGTTGCAACAAGATACAATCTCCTCTAAGACAACAAGGGGTAGATAATCCTGGTTGTGACTGAACAGTTGATATAAACAGTCCGCCAAATAAGTGGCTACTGTCTAGTAACACGGTGTACTGTGTGATACAGTACAAATCACATCCAATAAACATAAATCATTTCAGAACTGGCCCATGATTGTGGGAATGACATATAGTAGAAGCCATTGCACGCCTGGTCTCACTGAATACATATGAGTATATTAAATTGATTCCCTGCATCGAGTACCTTCCCGGCCCAACTACCTAGAAGGGAATATATATGAATATATACTCCATGTAACTATCTTCTCAGCTGCTGCTAATCCAAAGCAACAGCGGGTAGTTTATTACAGGAGTAAAATATATATCCACTAGCTCTACTGCACTCTGATAGTTTTATATTAGATTATCCTTATAGAATTTATGTATCAACGTTTTAGTCAATAATTAATAAAGATATATTTTAATACCAGTTAGAGACCCCTAAAGGGATTTTTTGGTCTTTCGACCGCTTGTTACTTTGAGCATTAAACCTGACACCCCCTGCTCTGAAGAGGGAAGGGTGCCTGGTTCATAGGAAATTGATGAAACCACGTTGTAAGGCACTGAGGGATCATTAAGGACGCTGACACGGTCTGCTATGTACTCCTTCACCATCTTCCTAGATTTTTCCCTCCTTGTGACACTAGGCTACGCATCAGGTTGAGGGTGCTGGCGGGGTGTCATGAAACTGTCCCAGGCTTTGAAGAGTGTTGCCATGCCTCTGTTGGAACTGCTGTGTGTTCCCCTTTTCTCTCCTCCTCGGTTGGCCAAGGAACTATGAACTCTGCCGCCAGCGTTGTCAGATGGAAATTTTTGGAGCAATTTATCAACAAGGATGATCTGGTATTGCACCGTTTTGCTCGTCCTCTCCACCAGAGGAATAAGAGATGAGAAATTCACTTTATATTGGGGGTCGAGAAGGGTGAACAACCAGTAATCCGTGTGGTCTAAAATGCGTATAACGCGCTGGTAGCGGGATAGGCAGCCTAACATGAAGTCAGCCATGTGTGCCAGAGTACCAACAGGCAAGACTTCGCTGTCGTCATCAGGAGGATCACTCTCAATCTCCTCATCCTCTTCTGCACACCCACGCAGAACAGGTGGAATTAAACTTCCATGGGTACTACCCTCTGTAGAGGAGGCAACCGTCTCCTGCTCCTCCTCCTCTTCATCGTCCAATTCGCGCTGAGAAGACAAAGCGTCGTCCTTAATTGTCAGTCCCGGCCTCCACAACATTCACCCAATGTGCCGTCAGGGAAATATAGCGTCCCTGGCCGAATGCACTTGTCCATGTGTCCGTGGTTAAATGGACCTTCCTAGTAACTGCGTTGGTCAGGGCACGTGTGATGTTACGGGACACATGTTGGTGTAAGGCGGGCATGGCACACCTTGAAAAATAGTGGTGGCTGGGGACTGCGTAATGCGGGACAGCCGCCGACATCAGGCTGCAGAAGGCCTCAGTGTCCACAAGCCTAAATGGCAACATTTCCATTGCCAATAATTTGGAAAGCTGTGCATTTAGTGCTATGGCCTGTGGGTTGGTGGCTGGGTATTTGCGCTTGCGTTCAAATGCCTGGGGTAAGGACATTTGGACGATGCGCTGGGACACGGAAGTGGATGTGGTCGCTGATGATGCTTGCGAAGGTTCAGGTGCAGGGCGGTAGGCATCCGGTCCTGCGCCTTCAACAGGGGATTGTCCAGCACGTAACACAGGGCAAGAGGAGGCAGTGGTGTGACCCGCAGACACAGATTGTGGACCCAGGCATTCGTCCCACTTATTACGGTGCTTGGATGCCATGTAACGGATCATGCTGGTGGTGGTGAGGTTGTTAGTGTTCACTCCCCGGCTCATTTTGGTACGGCACAGGTTGCAAATTACTATTTTTTTGTCATCCGCACTTCCCTCAAAAAAAGCGCCATACTGCTGAACACCTACCCCTTGGCAATGGAGATTTCCGCAAGGGGGTGCTTCATGGAAAAGTTGCTGGCCTGTTTTGTGTGGCCCGCCTTCTACCTTTTGCCACCACACTGCCTCTTCCAGCCTGTTGCGGTGCAGCAGATCCCTGCTCCTCTGTACTGCTGTCCTCGCTCGGCTTTCCACCTTCCCAGGTTGGGTCAGTGACTTCATCGTCCACCACCTCCTCTTCAACTTCCTCACTCTGCTCATCCTCCTGACTTGTTGACCTAACCACTACCTCAGTGATTGACAACTGTGTCTCATCCTCTTCATCAACCTCATCATCATCCACCTCGTTAAACAGTAATTTCTGTTCCCCACCTTCATCTTCTTGTGAAAACAGGGTGGTGCTTAACCGACTGAAAGCCTTATCTGCTGCAATCCAACCGACCACCTGGTCGCACTGGTCTGACTGCCACGTCTCTTACTGCTCGCTTTCTTCATATTAAATGTTATATATGATTGAAAGTCTGTCACACCTACAGTAGGATTTGGAAGTGTATGCGCAAACAAATTAAAAAAGGTATTTGGGATGTGGAAACATCAAATAGGAGCTATCCCGCAGGTAATGTCAATGCTATCACCAGCGGCTAATGAAAGTGTACGGACGAGCAGGAACACTAGAGACAAACTCACACCAGCTCAGCCAAACCCAAATGAAGCTATCTACCAGATAGTCAGAAAGGTGGGGTCAGACTATAAAGGGTATAAGTGATGACCACTGAGCAACAGCTGAGAAAAGGGAAGTGGTCATTAACCCTATCAACACTGAATCAAGAGAAATCAAGGAGGCTGTTAGATTCCTCCATGCTCAGCCAATCTCCTTGATTTCCTGACATCAGTCACTGAGGGACCGTGACAGTGGCTCAGTTAATGTCACTGTCCTTAGCGGACACAGTCTACAGAAAAAGTACACTGGATGTCACAGATATTTTTTGGATGTGCACACTTTATGTACACTGGAGACGTGGCACAGCAAATGTCACTGTCTGCAGTGGTCTAACTATTGTACGCTATTTAGCGCAGGATGTGCTAAAAATAGATATTGCTGCCACACACAATAGTCCTGAGAAGGACTTTTGGGTCTGTAGTTTTAGCAATTTAGCGCAGGTTGCGCTAAAAATATAGATTGCTCCTGCCACACACAATAGTCCTTTTGGTGGTAAAAATATTCTTAAATCACTCCCTACACTGTTTGTCCCTTCCTCAGCACAGCTCTACCTGACTAAGGGTCCATTCACACGTCCGCAATTTCGTTCCGCATTTTGCGGAACAGAATTGCAGACCCGTTCATTTCTATGGGGCAGCACATCGCATCCGGGTCCACACTTCTGGGTCCGCAATTCCGTTCCCGAAAAAAATAGAACATGTCCTATTCTTGTCTGCAATTGTGGACAAGAAATAGGCATTTTCTATTAAGTGCCGGCGATGTGCGGTCTGCAAAGGCAGAACGCACATTGCCGATGTCCGTGTTTTGCGGATCGACGGATCCACAAAACCCACACGGACGTGTGAATGGATCCTAAGAATGAGCCAAATATGCGTCATCGGGTGCTATATAGCAGTCGATGACGCGTTCCGGCCAGCCAATCACTGTAATGCCAGCAGCCAACATGGCTACGGCATTACAGTGAGGGCAGTTCTTACCTGCACGTTTATTGGCTGCATAGCAGCCAAGAAAAGTGCACGGCGGAGACTCAAGCACCTAGATGCTGTAGTTGCAATTGACGGTGGCATCTAGCAGTTGAAACAGCCAGGATTAGAGTTATCTCTGATCCTGGCCTCAATTGCAGATTATTATATGGGTGTTTGAGTCGGCAGCCCCGGGCCCAGCATCGCTGGGGGGCCCAATGTCAACCCGAACGCCCACATACTGCGGCGGGGCACGGGAGAGCATAATTCCCTGCCCCGCCGCCGACCACCATCATCATAGGCTTCAGGCCTAGTACGCCTAAGGCCTATGCAGTAGTGAAATCCCGACGCTGGCAGATGTGGTGACATCATTGCGCGATTGTGCCGGGACACAGCACAGTGACGTGTGCGCGCCTGGACATAGGTGAGTATTTAGCTTTTTTTTTTTTTCTTTTTTTTACGTGCCAACTTTGGGGGACGTGGGGAGGGGGACACAGGAGGACATATTAGTGAGGGGACAGTACATCGGGGGAAATTACTTAATTAGGGCTGGCTGTGTGGGGGAAGATTACTTAAATGGGGCTGGCTGTATGGGGGCAAATTGCTTTGTGGGGGAAAATTATTATAGGTGGGATTACTATGTAGGGGTTGTGTGGGGGCAAATTATTATGGGAGGGATTACTATGTTGAGGAAAATTACTTTATGAGGGCAAATAACTATGGGGCAGTGTGGTGGAAATTACTATATGGGGCAGTGTGGTGGAAATTACTATATGGGGCAGTGTGGTGGAAATTACTATGTGGGGGCAGTGTGTGGGAAACTACAGTGTGGGGGAAATTACTCTGTGGGGCAGTGTGGAGCAAATTACTATGTGGGGGAAATTAGTGTGGGGGGAAATTACTATATGAGGGCAGTATGGTGGAAATTACTATTTGGAGGAAATTACTCTGTGGGGCCAAATTACTATGAGGGATTACTATGTGAGGGCAGTGTGGGGGGTGTTGCTATTGGGAGGCACTGTAGGGGCAATTCTATTATTTTTGGGGACACTATACAGGGATTATTACCTGGAGCACAATATAGGGGGTTATTATTACTGGGGGCCACATTATAACTGCTGTAGACACTATAGGGACATTTGGGGTAATTTATCAAAACGGTGTAAAGTAGAACTGGCTTAGTTGCCCATAGCAACCAATCAGATTCCACCTTTCATTTTTGACAGCTCCTTTGGAAATCCAGTTCTACTTTACACCAGTTTGATACAGTAAATGACCTCAATTATGTCTATTAGGGTCACTATTTTTTCAGCAGTATAGTACTTGGGGCATTGGGGAGCACAACAGGCACGGTATAGGGAGTGGCAGCAGGATGACACTGTGGAGACATCAGGATGGGGAAGTTGATGGAAAAATTGAGAAATCGAATGTGTCTGGGTCAAACGGAGGAGATCAAAAAAAGCGGAGGATATGTATATCTGCGTATATATTCCTCTAGCGGTATAAAGCGCCACGTCCCAAATGAAATAATAAATACACAAATATATAAAATTCTAGTGAAATGGCTTATTAGAACAGAGAATAAAAGTTAGTCATATTAAAAAATAGAAATAATCATATGGTGTTACAGTCCGTAACACCAATTTAAATATTCCACTCACTTCACTGGCGGGTTGTCCACAGGTTAATTAATGTGTATTTTAAATTCGGTGACCAACTTTTTTAGTTTAGGAGACAATTTGGGGTATGTTTTTTAGTCTGGAGAGGTCATATGGCCTAGGAAGAGATTGTGGTGCTCACGAAGCACTGCAGCCTCTTCATACAAAAAAATAAATACCGTATTTTCCGGCGTGTAAGACGACTGGGTGTATAAGACGACCCCCAACTTTTCCAGTTAAAATATAGGGTTTGGGCTATACTCGCCGTATAAGACTACCCCTCCAACGCTATTTACTTTGGCATCAAGATCTGCAGGTAATTGTGCAATTTTCGTCTTTTGCCTCAGTACCATATTATGCCTTTCCAAGAATCTAGTACACCAGGATACAGTGGCCTTAAATTTGTTGCTGTGATCTGGGTTAGATTTGGCCCACTGAAGTGCAAACAAACGTATTTTATTTTGTGTCACTACATAACCGTTTTGGCGATGCTTATTCACCATGTCTGCTACCGTACATGTTTTTCGTGTTCTGGCCAATGTGGGGTGCCTCTTCTTAATGCACACTTACCCCTTGGCATACTCTTTAATGCTTTTTCATTTGCTTTCCAGTCCCAAACCATCTTTTCTGTTACTCCATATTGCCTAGCAGCAGCGCAGTTATTATGTTCCATGGCAAAGTTTACAACTTTAAGTTTTAAACTGGCTTCATATTTCTTTCTTCTTGCTGGTAGAGCCATGATGGGGTCTTGACTGTTAGCCATTTGTATACTGTACTGTATGAACTGGTACAGATACTGGTGCTGTACTGTATTCACCACCACATGTATCTGCTCCCCAGATAGACTTTGTTTTTTCACCACAGATAAGATGCACACCAAACTTCATCAGAGATCCGTCGTTCCAACATTAGAATTGGCTGAAGTGCTGATGCTCCTGCTTCCCCCTGCCTTCCCTCAGAATAGCCAATCCAACCCAGTATACAACAACCAGCCAATCACCGGTACCGGTATTTTCTGTGCACACTGCATACAAAGCCTGCTTGGATTGGGTGGGTCAGCTCTCCCTGCCTGCCCAGCCCCCCCTGTCTTCAAGATGATCTGAGCGGTAGTAAGCAATGTGATACTGCCGGCATGAGAAAACCACTGAGAGCAGGGAGAGGGGGCTCCTTCAGGAGCGGCTGGCCGGGATGCAGCGCATGGTGGCTCAGCTAGAGGGCACCTGTTCCTGAAGCTGGAGAAGGACAGCTTCTCCAGTCCGGCTAGGAAGTAAGTTTAGCACGCCGTATACCGGCATATAAGACGACACCCGGCGTATAAGACGACCCCCGACTTTTGAGAAGATTTTCATGTGTTAAACAGTAGTCTTATAAGCAGGAAAATACAGTAAATAAATAAAATAAATGGAGAGGCCCAAGTTGGGTAGACAGCCCCGGGCCTATCATGCACTTAATCCTCCCCTGCCTGCCCATTACAGTGGGAGCCTGGCTACAGTTGGAGGCAGGCTCCTGTGGCGTTAGTGAAGCCCGATATTATTCCGGCTTGTAGGCAGGGATGGACCCTACAGGGAAATTTACGCCCACGGTGGCTGCCCAAGCTGGGAGCATCAGGTACTCAATTGTATCACTGTCCTCAGGATGGTGATACAGTTAAAAACTGCGGTGAAGGTGGTAGTATTTTGTGCTGCACAGTGATATTTGGTTCTGCTGGAGCAGTATTTTCTGCTGTACTATGATAATACATGTCCCGCCTACTTCTGTTGTCCATGCCTACTTGTGCTGACCCATCTTCTGTCAATTTGGACCCACCTACAATATGGGGTGACTTTTTCGTTATTTTTTTTTTCTCCAGGGCCACTTTCAGTTCTTAGTCCACCCCTGCTTGTAGGGAAAGGCTAATATCAATTTGACGATTACGGTAAGTAAAAAAAAAAGCAAAATCTATTTATCAGCTGAAATGTCGTACATTCATTTAATCATCCAGCCCTAGACATATAATTATCAAATAATATCACTATACTAGGACCAGATACTGTTATTGGACAAAACACAGTGGCTCACACTTAGTAATGTGAATGCACCATTGGGGTAGATGAATGCACTTTAAAAATAAAGACAAAAAATGACAGCAGGGATAAAATAGCAACAGCAATCAGAAGGTAAAAAGAACAGGAGGTTTCTTGCCATACAATTCCAATGGCTTGGGTCTAAATAAATAGCTGAACCATGTGGTCCCTATCCAATTAGGCATTAAAGGGGTTGTCTCACTACAGCAAATGGCATTTATCATGTAGAGAAAATTAATACAAGACACTTACTAATGTATTGTGATTGTCCATATTGCCTCCATTGCTGGCTTTATTCATTTTTTTCATCACATCATCACTGCTGGTTTTCAGGGGATATTACCACGAGGTGCCTGGGACAGAAGCTGCTGTGGCTATGCGCACTCCCATGGTCCCAGCCACCAGGGAGCTTAGCAACTTTTCCTACAGTGTGCAAGCAGGGTTATAACAACCCTGCAATCCAGGCTACTGGATAGCAGGGTTGTAATAACCCCTGGAAACAAGCAGTGTATAATATGTTATTTTACATATTATTTTACATTAGTAAGTGCCTTGTATTAACTTTCTGTACATGATAAATGCCATTTGCTGAAGTGAGACAACCCCTTTAATGCCCAATTGGATAGGGGCCACATAGTTTATCTATTCATTAAGAGCCAAGCCATTGGAATTGTATTTCGAGGAACCTCCTGTCCTTTTTACTTTCTGTTTGCTGTTGCTGTTTTATGCTTGCGGTAATTTTTATTTTTATTTTAAGAGTGCATTCATCTACCCCAACAGTGCATTCACATTAGTAAATGTAAGCTACTGTGTTTTTTTGGGGGGGTAGAATTGGAAAAAAAATGCAGCCACTATTTTATCAGTATCTTCCGCTGTAGAACTAAGTGTCCCAGTGAGCCCATTCCAGTAGCGTAGGTGACAGGAAGCCGACATCTCACCGGTTAAAAACTTCAATGCATACAGCAATAGTATGACAACATAACACTGTTCACATCAGAATACTGAAAAACAATATTGGGACAGCTACAGTGACATGCTAAAGTTTGGGCACCCCTGGTCAAAATGACTGTTATTGTGTGCCAAAAGGTATAAAGTTAAAGGCTATGGACACCTTTGTGCACTAAAAATCAATAACCCTATATCTTACTGTAATGCAGCACATAATAAAATTGCACTTGTTTGTTTTCTGGTATCGGCTTTGCTTCACACGCTCTCAGAAATGCTCTTCTATGAGATTCACTAACTGTTCGGATGTCTCCTGAGCCTGTGTGGGTGTTCCTGTGGATTTCACATGCATCAGCACAGCACAGCTCTACAGCCCCTATATCCTGTTACATAGCACAGCTAGCAGCGACTTGTATATAAATCTTTTGTTAGAGGTAGTTGTGCGTTGTGTGTACAGTATATTACGCTTCTTGTGAGGCAAGGTAACCAAAAAATGGCTGTTCTGGCACAGTTTTTATTTTTTGTCCTTTACAATGTTCACATGACAGGGCAGATCATGTGATATTTTTAAAGAGCAGGTCATTACGGAAGCGGCGATACCTAATACATCTATTTTTTTATTTTGGTTTTAGACAAAATTTTTGGAAAACAAAATTATGTTTTTGTGTTATCTGAAAGCCATATTTTTTGAATTTTTTGGGCGATTTTCTTAGGTAGGATCTCATTTTTTGTGGGATGAAATTACAGTTTGATTGGTACTATTTTGGGGCACATATGACTTTTTGATCGCTTGGTATTACACTTTTTGTAATGTAAGGTGATAAAAAAATTGCTTTTTTTTGGCACATTTTTTATTTTTTAACTGGTTCACAAGACTGGTTGGATCACATGATATTTTTATAGAGCAGGTCGTTACAGACACAGCCATACCCAATACAGGGAGTGCAGAATTATTAGGCAAGTTGTATTTTTGAGGATTAATTTTATTATTGAACAACAACCATGTTCTCAATGAACCCAAAAAACTCATTAATATCAAAGCTGAATATTTTTGGAAGTAGTTTTTAGTTTGTTTTTAGTTTTAGCTATTTTAGGGGGATATCTGTGTGTGCAGGTGACTATTACTGTGCATAATTATTAGGCAACTTAACAAAAAACAAATATATACCCATTTCAATTATTTATTTTTACCAGTGAAACCAATATAACATCTCAACATTCACAAATATACATTTCTGACATTCAAAAACAAAACAAAAACAAATCAGTGACCAATATAGCCACCTTTCTTTGCAAGGACACTCAAAAGCCTGCCATCCATGGATTCTGTCAGTGTTTTGATCTGTTCACCATCAACATTGCGTGCAGCAGCAACCACAGCCTCCCAGACACTGTTCAGAGAGGTGTACTGTTTTCCCTCCTTGTAAATCTCACATTTGATGATGGACCACAGGTTCTCAATGGGGTTCAGATCAGTTGAACAAGGAGGCCATGTCATTAGATTTTCTTCTTTTATACCCTTTCTTGCCAGCCACGCTGTGGAGTACTTGGACGCGTGTGATGGAGCATTGTCCTGCATGAAAATCATGTTTTTCTTGAAGGATGCAGACTTCTTCCTGTACCACTGCTTGAAGAAGGTGTCTTCCAGAAACTGGCAGTAGGACTGGGAGTTGAGCTTGACTCCATCCTCAACCCGAAAAGGCCCCACAAGCTCATCTTTGATGATACCAGCCCAAACCAGTACTCCACCTCCACCTTGCTGGCGTCTGAGTTGGACTGGAGCTCTCTGCCCTTTACCAATCCAGCCACGGGCCCATCTATCTGGCCCATCAAGACTCACTCTCATTTCATCAGTCCATAAAACCTTAGAAAAATCAGTCTTGAGATATTTCTTGGCCCAGTCTTGACGTTTCAGCTTGTGTGTCTTGTTCAGTGGTGGTCGTCTTTCAGCCTTTCTTACCTTGGCCATGTCTCTGAGTATTGCACACCTTGTGCTTTTGGGCACTCCAGTGATGTTGCAGCTCTGAAATATGGCCAAACTGGTGGCAAGTGGCATCTTGGCAGCTGCACGCTTGACTTTTCTCAGTTCATGGGCAGTTATTTTGCGCCTTGGTTTTTCCACACGCTTCTTGCGACCCTGTTGACTATTTTGAATGAAACTATTTTGAATGAAACGCTTGATTGTTCTATGATCACGCTTCAGAAGCTTTGCAATTTTAAGAGTGCTGCATCCCTCTGCAAGATATCTCACTATTTTTGACTTTTCTGAGCCTGTCAAGTCCTTCTTTTGACCCATTTTGCCAAAGGAAAGGAAGTTGCCTAATAATTATGCACACCTAATATAGGGTGTTGATGTCATTAGACCACACCCCTTCTCATTACAGAGATGCACATCACCTAATATGCTTAATTGGTAGTAGGCTTTCGAGCCTATACAGCTTGGAGTAAGACAACATGCATAAAGAGGATGATGTGGTCAAAATACTCATTTGCCTAATAATTCTGCACGCAGTGTATGTGCATTTATTTATTTTTTTTAAACAATAAAAGCATTTTTGAAAAAAAAATCATGTTTTTGTGTCTCCATTTTCTGAAAGGCATATTTTTTTTATTTTTTGGCCAATTTTGGGGCACATGAGACTTTTTGATTGCTTGGTATTACACTTTTTTGATGTAAGATGATGGCATTTTGGCACAGGTTTTTTTGTATTTTATTTTTACGCTGTTCACCGTGTGGGAAAAGTAACGGAATCCTTTCATTACAGATGCAGTGATACCAAAAATGTTTACTGTTTTTTATTTTTTACATTTTTAACCGATTATTTGTGTGGATATAGGAAGAAGTTAGGTTTTATTTTTTCACTTTATTTGCCCCAGACCCACTTGGTTCTTAAAGATCCAGTGGGTCTGATGGCTCTACAATACACTACAGTACACTGTATAGTGTACTGCAGTGTAGTTTAATTTACATTAGCCTGCCTTTAGGCTCAGATATACCATGGCAAGCCAGATGCCTGTGAAGGCGCCTGGTTGCCATGGTAACCACCAGGACCCTGCCACAGTAGCGCAGCGGCCTGAGGGGGAAGGGAGGGAGGGGGTGTTCTGTCCGGCAGCGTTAATAGGGGAGAGGGCAAGGGGAGAGGGTGGAGAGCAGGAGGGTGGAGAGCAGGAGGGAGTACCGCGGCGCTGGCCATCCTGAACTAGGGGTGGGGGTTAGCGCTTCAAGCGGTGGTCTGCCGTACATGGTGCAGTGAGGGGAAGATCGCTCTGGCAGACAGCCAGCTGCAGCACCACACACAACAATGTAAAGCTACGGCTCCCAGCTCCATAAAGTACCAGTGGGGGGGGAGGGGGGGGGCGGCATTTGGTTTCTGTTCTGTCCGGCAGCGTTGAGAGGGGGGGCCGGATGATTTTACCCTTTCATACAGTGGTCCCTAAGGACTACGGCATGGAAGGTGTTATATCTGCAGTTTCAAGCAGAGTGTCACTGACACTCTGCACCCTCAGCCATACTGTGAGGAAGGGAGGTGTAGGGAGAGAGACAGTGCGCGCTCCCATGTGGAGACAGGAGGAGTTACAGAAAATCCGTCAGATAAAGCACAGCAGTTTGTAGAGCAAAAAACGAAAAAAGAAAAATATATACAACCAGTTGGAGAAATGATTTGCTCTACATAATAAATTAGTGTAAAAAAAAGTTGTTGTTTTTTTTAACAAAGGTGTTCATATCCTTTAAAGATGACACATTCACTTTGTATTTTAAGCAAAAACTATTTTTTATTTTCATCTTTTACATTTTCAAAATAACAAAAAAGGAAAAGTGCCAGAAGCAAAACTTTAGGAACCCTACATGGTAAGTACCTAGTAGCTTGTAAACACTTCTTGTAGTCTTTCTTTGGGACGGGAGAGTCCAGTGAGGTGTGCACCCATTTTCATTGTGCTCATTTGGTGAGCCACTGAATCCATTTTTCCTTGCAAAAGTCTTCCAGTTCTGTGAGATTCCTGGGCCGTCTTGCAGGCACTACTGTTTTGAGGTCTATCCATAGATTTTAAATGATATTCAGATCAGGGGACTGTGAGGGCCATGGTAAAACCTTTAGCTTGCGCCTCTTCAGGTAGTCTGTAGTGGATTTTGAGGTGTTTTCCAAAAATAGCTGAGTGTTGACTTCAACAGTACCATAAAGGTGAATGGAGGGGTGACCGTGCATGCGCAGTGCGCTTTCTATTCACCAATATGGGACTTCTAAAAATATCCAGGCGCACTCACTTTCAATTTTCAGAACTTTCATAGCAGTTTGTGCGGTGTATTCTCAATCACTTCGAGAGTCCCTTTCTGGAGAAAGGAGCAGGTCCCCGAGGTAGGACCCGCACGTATTTGACATTGATAGCATATCCTAGCGATACACTATCAATGTCTAAGATGGGAAAAACCCATAAAAAAAAAAATGAAACTTTGAAAAAAGTTTCTTTGAGTCACCATATCCTATCACCCTGAGCAGGCATCATCTTTAATCACGTGACATCAGCCATACATTTACACCAGATGTCAGGAAGGGGTTAAACTCTTCCTGTAAAATGATATATCTGCTCTATAACATACAAGTTGTACTTTCTAATGCCATCATTTAACATGACATACAATGTAGTGGAAAGCGGGAAATAAATAATTCCAAATGGGGTGAAATTGCAAAAAAACTCACAATTCCGCCACAGTTTTATGGGTTTTGTCCCGACAGTGTTTCCTATGCGGCTAAACTTACCTGCGCACTTTATTCTCTGGATCAGTACAATTTGAAAAAAAAAAAAAAAACTTTTAAAAAAAAATAATATCGCCATATTCTGAACCCCATAACTTTTTTATATAGTTATGTCTACAGAGCTGTGTGGGGGTTTATTTTTTGCGAGATGATCGGTGCTTTTTATTGATACCATTTTGGAGTGTGTGACTTTTTGATCACATTTTGTAAAAAATTTTGGGTAAATGATGCAAGGAAAAAATGGTGAATCTGCCATTTAAATTTTTTTTTCCATTATGTCATTCACCGTTTGGGATGCATATTCTTAGATTTTAATAATACAGGTGTTTTTGGAAAGCGGTGATGACCATAATGTTTATTTTTTTATTATTTATTTATTTATTTTTTATTCTAGGGAAAGCGAATAAAATTTTTTTTTATATATATATATATTAAAAAAAATAAAGTTTTTCACTTTTTTTTACTTTCTTTTGCCACTTTAGGAGGCTAAAATATTCACTAGTTAGATTTATTTTACCTTATACTGTAGTTCCACATAACTACAATATAAGCTGAATTTGCAGTTATCCTCTGTTAGTCTGCCACCTGCAGGCCTATGTAGTAACTGCAGCTCTAATACAGTACAGACCAAAAGTTTGGACACACATTCTCATTCAAAGAGTTTTCTTTATTTTCATGACTATGAAGGCATCAAAACTATGAATTAACACATGTGGAATTATATACATAACAAACAAGTGTGAAACAACTGAAAATATATGTCATATTCTACGGTAGGTTCTTCAAAGTAGCCACCTTTTGCTTTGATTACTGCTTTGCACACTCTTGGCATTCTCTTGATGAGCTTCAAGTGGTAGTCCCCTGAAACGGTCTTCCAACAGTCTTGAAGGAGTTCCCAGAGATGCTTAGCACTTGTTGGCCCTTTTGCCTTCACTCTGCGGTCCAGCTCACCCCAAACTATCTCGATTGGGTTCAGGTCCGGTGACTGTGGAGGCCAGGTCATCTGGCGCAGCACCCCATCACTCTCCTTCATGGTCAAATAGCCCTTACTTTCAACGTTTTCCCAATTTTTCGGCTGACTGACTGACCTTCATTTCTTAAAGTAATGATGGCCACTCGTTTTTCTTTACTTAGAATTTGTATTATGGCAATAAAAAAGCAGCTAACAGTCTATTCAGTAGGACTATCAGCTGTGTATCCACCTGACTTCTCCTTAACGCAACTGATGGTCCCAACCCCATTTTTAAGGCAAGAAATCCCACTTATTAAACCTGACAGGGCACACCTGTGAAGTGAAAACCATTTCAGGGGACTACCTCTTGAAGCTCATCAAGAGAATGCCAAGAGTGTGCAAAGCAGTAATCAAAGCAAAAGGTGGCTACTTTGAAGAACCTAGAATATGACATATTTTCAGTTGTTTCACACTTGTTTGTTATGTATATAATTCCACATGTGTTAATTCATAGTTTTGATGCCTTTAGTGTGAATCTACAATTTTCATAGTCATGAAAATAAAGAAAACTCTTTGAATGAGAAGGTGTGTCCAAACTTTTGGTCTGTACTGTATGTTGGGTCTCTTCAGAGAGACTTAAGCTAATTTCACACTTGTGGCAGAGTGATCCGGCAAGCAGTTCCGTCGCCGGAACTGCCTGCCGAATGCGGCAAAACGTGTGCCAACTGATGGCATTAGTAAGACTGATCAGGATCCTGATCAGTCTTAAAACTGCCTGATCAATCAGAAAAATGCATTGAAATGCCGGCTCCGTCTTTTCGGTGTCATCCGGCAAAACGGAGTCGGCATTTATTTTTTTCACCTTATTTCGGTCTGCGCATGTATACTAATACATTCCTATGGGGAAAAATGCCGGATCCGGCATTCAGGCAAGTCTTCAGGTTTTTTTTGCCGGAGATAAAACCGTAGCATGCTGCGGTTTTATCTTTTGCCTGATCAGTCAAAAAGACTGAACTGAAGAAATCCTAAATGGATTATTCTCCATTCAGAATGCATGTGGATATGCCTGATCAGTTCTTTTCTGGTATAGAGCCCCTGTGACGGAACTCTATGCCGGAAAAGAAAAACGCTAGTGTGAAAGTACTATTAGCACATTAGAACGAAGGACCGGCTTTCCTGCTCGACCACGGCATCTAAAGGGTTAAATGCCTACAATCGGCATCATTGCCAGTCTCAGACATTAATTGCGGGCCTCGGCTATTTGAAACCGAAGAGAACTGCCGACTATGGCGCCCGCTGCACTCACGAAATATAAAGACCCTTCTAGCGCCATACATGTACGCTGCTGGGAGTCTAAGAATTAAAATCTCATGCACTTTGCTGTTATTATAAAAACCAGATGGAAAATCCTCAGTATAACCACTACATGTGAATATACACTTAACCCCTTAAGGAGCCCTATTTCACCTTAAGGACTTGGCCATTTTTTGCAAATCTGACCAGTGTCACTTTAAGTGTGGATAACTTTAAAACGCTTTGACTTATCCAGGCCATTCTGAGACTGCTTTTTCGTCACATATTGTACTTCATGACACTGGTAATATGAAGTCAAAAAAATTAATTTTTATTTATAAAAAAAAAATACAAAATTTAGCAAAAATTTGTAAAGAATTGCACATTTCCAAGTTTCAATTTCTCTACTTCTAAAATACATAGTAATACCTCCAAAAATAGTTATTACTTTACATTCCCCATATGTCTACTTTATGTTTGTATCATTTTGGGAATGATATTTTATTTTTTGGGGATGTTACAAGGCTTAGAAGTTTAGAAGCAAATCTTGAAATTTTTCAGAAATTTTCAAAAACCCAAGTTTTAGGGACCAGTACAGGTCTGAAGTCACTTTGCGAGGCTTACATAATAGAAACCAACCAAAAATGACTCCATTCTATAAACTACACCCCTGAAGGCATTCAAAACTGATTTTACAAACCTTGTTAACCCTTTAGGTGTTCCACAAGAATTAATGGAAAATAGAGATACAATTTCAAAATTTCACTTTTTGGGCAGATTTTCCATTTTAATAATTTTTTTCCAGTTACAAAGCAAGGGTTAACAGCCAAACCAAACTCAATATTTATGGCCCTGATTCAGTAGTTTACAGAAACACCCCATATGTGGTCGTAAACCGCTGTACGGGCACACGGCAGGGCGCAGAAGGAAAGGAATGCCATACGGTTTTTGGAAGGCAGGTTTTGCTGGACTGTTTTTTTTGACACTATGTCCCATTTGAAGCCCCCTTGATGCACCCCTAGAGTAGAAACTCCATAAAAGTGACCCCATCTAAGAAACTACACCACTCAAGGTATTCAAAACTGATTTTACAAATGTCATTAACCCTTTAGGTGTTCCACAAGAATTAATGGAAAATAGAGATACAATTTCAAAATTTCACTTTTTTGGCAGATTTTCCATTTTAATAATTTTTTTCCAGTTACAAAGCAAGGGTTAACAGCCAAACCAAACTCAATATTTATGGCCCTGATTCGGTAGTTTATAGAAACACCCCATATGTGGTCGTAAACCGCTGTAGGGGCACACGGCAGGGCGCAGAAGGAAAAAAATGCCATACGGTTTTTGGAAGGCAGGTTTTGCTGGACTGTTTTTTTTGACACCATGTCCCATTTGAAGCCCCCGGATGCACCCCTAGGAGTAGAAACTCCAAAAATATGACCCCATTTTAGAAACTACGGGATAGGGTGGCAGTATTGTTGGTACTAGTCTAGGGTACATATGATTTTTGGTTGCTCTATATTACACTTTTTGTGAGGCAAGGTAACAAGAAATAGCTGTTTTGGCACAGTTTTTATTTTTTGTTATTTACAACCTTCGTCTGACAGGTTAGATCATGTGATATTTTTATAGACCAGGTTGTCACGGACGCTGCGATACCTAATATGAATCCATTTTTTTATTTATGTAAGTTTTACACAATGATTTCATTTTTGAAGCAAAAAAAAAATCATCTTTTAGTGTTTCCATAGTCTGAGAGCCATAATTTTTTCAGTTTTTGGGCGATTACCTTGGGTAGGGTATGATTTTTGCGGGATGAGATTACGGTTTTATTGGCACTATTTTGGAGTGCGTGTGACTTTTTGATCGCTTGCTATTACACTTTTTGTGATGTAAGGTGCCAAAAAATTGCTTTTTTTACGGTATTCACCTGAGGGGTTAGGTCATGTGATATTTTTATAGACCAGGTTGTCACGGACGCGGCGATACCTAATATGTAAGTATTACACAATAACAGCTTTTTTCAAACAAAATAAATGATGTTTTAGTGTCTCCATATTCTGAGCCATAGTTTTTTTTATTTTTTGGGCGATTGTCTCAGGTAGGGGCTCATTTTTTGCGGGATCAGGTGACGGTTAGATTGGTACTATTTTGGTGGGCAAATGCCTTTTTGATCGCTTGCTGTTGTACTTTTTGTGATGTAAGGTGACAAAAAAATTGTTTATTTAGCACAGTTTTTATTTTTTACGGTGTTCATCTGAGGGATTAGGTCATGTGATATGTTTATAGAGCCAGTCGATAGGGACACGGCGATACCTAATATGTATAATTTTTTTCCCCCTCTACTTTTTACCAATTATTTTTTACTTTATTTGGGGAAAATGACGTTTTTGTTTATTTATACTTGAAACTTAAAAAAAATAAAAAAATAAAATAAAAATTTTCACTTTATTTTTTGTCCCACTTTGGGACTTGAACTTTTGGGGTTTTGGGGGTCTAATCCCCTTTACAATGCATTTCAATACTTCTGTATTGGAATGCATTGGTTTCCCCTACAGCCCCATGGGGACCCGATGGCACCACCGCCGCCGCACCAGGTAAAAGCTGCAAACCGAAGGTCTGAATTGACCTGCGGTTTGCGGCGATCGCCGATGCGGGGGGGTCACATGACCCCCCCGGCGTTGTGACAGGATGCCCGCTGAATGATTTCAGAGGACATCCTGTTCCGATTAACCCCTGCCGCGCCGCAATGTAGTTTTAAAGTTAGGACGTACTGGTACGTCCTAAGTCCTTAAGGACTCGGCAAACATGACGTACCGGCACATCCTAAGTCCTTAAGGGGTTAAAGGGGTTGTCCCATCTAATTTTTTCATGGTCGAGATGGGAAAAATCCACTGTAAGTGCTCGGCACTATGCCGTTTTTTATAAGCAGTAAATAGGAGCTACGCAAATAGCATAGAACTGCAAGATCCGGATTTGCAGAAACATCATAGCTTGCCGTGCTGCTCTGTGGGCCTAACTACCATGTAATGCTATGAGAACTACGGAAACAGGGGAGGGCCAGCCACCTGGATGTTTCCATAATTCCAGCCACTGCAGGCCGCTAATTACTGTGGGTTATTCCCATCTCGGCCATGAAAGGCCAAGATAGAACCACCTCTTTAAAGGGAACCTGCCACCTCAAAAACGCATATAAAACCGCCAGCATTACCTCATAGTAGCCCCCAGTCTGTTCATAATCATATGTTTGATTCGGTAATCTGATGCTCAGTAGCTTAAAAAAACGCTATCTTGCTGGTCAGCTTCAAGTCAAGCGGGCAGCGGCTTCCTTGCTTCAAGTCAAGGTAAGCACGCCCCCTAACCGTCCCCTCTCTTGTTTGATTGACAGCCATAAGTCTTGCGCATGCCCGTTCCGCTCCTTGGTAAGGCGCGATCACGTCTCCGGCTGCCGCTGTTAGCCAGCTTTCAGCGGCGCACTGCCCAAGCGTGAGACTTCTGCGATCCTGGCCGCACTTCAGGCAGTCAATCAAACAAGAGAGGAGACGGTTAGGGGGGCGTGCTTACCTACACTTGAAGCAAGGAGGCCGCTGCCCTCTTGACTTGAAGCTGACCAGCAAGATGGCGCTGATGGCGCTTAAAATATCATTTTTTTAAGCTATTGAGCATCAGACTACCGGATCAAACATATGATTATGAACAGACTGGGGGCTACTATAAGGTAATGCTGGCGGTTTTATATGCGTTTTTGAGGTGACAGGTTCCCTTTAAGGCACAGTTCAGCTGAAAGTCATTGATGGAACTTCTTCACCATTTATTTTACTGCAGTTAGAAGAGCTGAAACTGTAGAAGTACATGAACACAATAGATACAATATGGAATGCAGTGGCGTACTGCCAATATAGGCAGACCATGCAGCTGCTATGGGGCCCGTGGCATGGGGGGGCCTGGAGTGCATGGAAGGCCCCGCCCCCTACGTCTACTCTACATACTCAGCCAGTTTATATACATAATTAACTTGACTAGTTATTAGTTATTATAGAGCATTGAGGCAGCCCGCTCATTTGTCTTCTGTTCCTATGATCAGTCAGAGCCCCCCCCCCTTGTGTGAACAGGTAGCACGCGGCACCTCGCCAATGTCCTGACCCCACCCTGTTTGACCTGTCCATGATCCAGGCTCCCAGGCACTTCGTCTGTTGCACTGCACACTGGCCAATCAGCATTTAGCAGTGCAAAGATCCTGCTGCTGATTGGCCAGTGTATCGCTGGCAGAAGGCGCAGCTCAAGCAGACACAGAACTTTAAGGGATTGCCCGTTGCAGCAGTCGTATACTGCACTCACGCGCTGTCGCCGCTTGCCTTATCAGCCACCCCCTGGACTGGACTGAAGAACCGCTCCGGCTCTGGTCACTGAACACAGAGCCGACCCAGAATAAACACTACTTACCCGCAGCTGCAGGCCGCCCCTGTAGTGTGCCACAGCCAACAAGCCGCCCGCCCACAGTAAGAGCACAGCACAGTCTTAAAAAAGTTCATATATGGTTATTCTTCATGGGGGAAGGGCAGCTACAAGCAGAGTTCCTGTGGGGATGGGGGGGGGGGGGAGGAGACACACTGTAGGCTCATAGAGGACTCAGGACAGTGTGCCCTCCATGAACTCTGTTTGCTGAGAGAGGACAGTATACCCAGCAGCACATCCCCACTCAGTCACCTTGCAGTGGGGGAGGGCTATGCACACTAAGCATCATCAGCAAGAGTTAAAGGATAACCCCTATAATGCCAAAAAATACCTTACCTCACTCCCTGGCACCCGCATCGCTCCCGATACCCGCACGGCTGCCACTGCATCCAAACCGTCGCACGGATGAAAACATCCAGCAACGTGGGGGGCAGTCAATAGCAGGCCATGATGGTAACAAGCCTCCCTAGCATCGCGGGTGACTCTAGGGAGGCTCATTTCCGACACTACCTACTATTGGCTGCATAAGTATATCTGTATGCAGTGCCCAGGCACTCTAGGAGGCATGAAAGGGGTTAGATAACCCCTTTAACCCTTGGGATACCGGAGGGTTTTTTCCTTTTTTCATTTTTCTTCCCTATCTTCCTTGACCCATAACTTTTTTATTTTTCCGTTCACATAGCTGTATGAGTGCTTATTTTTTTGCAGGACAAGTTGTACTGATATGGCATACAATGTAGTGGGAAGTGGGCAAAAAATTCCAAATGAGGTGGAATTGGCAAATGGGGGTGTGGCAGGGAAAGAGTCAGGGCAAGAGGTAGGATGGGCCACGGGGTGGGTAGAAGGCAAAATTAGGGGGCCCAATTCAGATTCTTGCTATGGGGCCCAATGATTTCTATGTACGCCCCTGATGCAATTAGTTCAATTTCTTTATACCAGTTTTATTTTATTTGACAGTGAGAGACATTTCCAACAATAAACATATTCCAATAGTTTTATTCTTTGTATATACATATAATAACACCACTTTAATAGTAAAATCAAGATGGCAACAGATGAGCTACACAGGGAATGTTTACAGGACATTGTTGGGGTGCAAGATCGCACATTGGGACAGATTTAATGTTAAGGACAGTGTAAACCTAGACTAGACAGTCTAAGAATGCACCAGATTTATCAAAGTGTCTGATGTTGGATGAGAGATTGGAAGCATCTTAAAACTGTCTAGTCCAAAGGGGGAATTTATTAAGGCTTCTATACCAGTTTTCTGCTGTAATAAAGTTGCTAATTTTTTTGCACAAGCCCTGATTGAGCAAGAATTTTCAACTTTTCATCCATTTACACCATGCGGGCCACTTTTCTCAAACTTGAGTGGGCAGTGGATGGGAGAAAGAGGGCCCTACGTGGCCTGCAAATAAAATATTATCGGTACTTGTCCCAGAAAACTGATGTAAATTTAACCAGAAATCTACACCAGTTCCTAGTATTTAAAGCACTTAATAAATTTGGTCCAGAACTTGTACGCCAGTTGTTGGTGCAAACTGTGTGTGATTATATTTGGACTTGCATGAAACATGAGATTGATGGATACTATTACGGAAGGATACCTAACTAAAATGGGTTCTGGACATGCTAAAGTGAGGGGGATCCAAAATGTTAAGATGAGAATACCCCTTTAACTATATTCAGCAAGGTGTCACTAGGGAGCATTAAGTTCTGATGATCTATGGTCATTCGTTTTTTAAGTTTTAAGACTTCTTCACTAAAATACAATGTCCCCACATTGTTTTACAGTTATCCAAAGAAGCTCCATGAAGACCAGGTCTCCATATAAATTGACAATTTGGCATATTTCAGGCACTATCAACCTAAGCACCACAACAGTATTATCTACCATAAGCAAAAACTCTGCCCTAGCTAAATAATTTTGCCCACTGACAAGACTTTTGAGATCACATTATGGGACCTTGTGGGTAAAAAATGATTGAGAATATTTTAAATAGAATGGCTTGATCTCACATTTGAACATTTACTCCAGTTGTAGATTAATCCTGTAAAATGTTTTTAAGGGTTAACACAATTCCCAGTGTCCCCATTTCTTCCAACCTTAAAGAAATTAATCTACCTATCATCATGTTGATTTCCGGACCTAACTTCTGTACTAATTAATTTCATAATCCACAGAGCTCTAAGTCTCAGGCATAAAATTAAAAGAGAACATCCTGGCTGTTTGCAGCCAACACTAGGGGGCACTTAGGGACTTATTGCATTACTGTTACACACTGGAGATGAGCAAATCGATTTGTCTCACCAGCAGGACTTCTTTACCTGTGAGGAGCTGTTCCATCTGGTGATGAAGTACCCACCTGCCGCAAGATTGATAGGCCGGACATTTAGCCCAGCCCTGATAAGTTCCTCCTCTGCCCTTGCTCTGCTAATTGGAGAAGTGGCGCTTGCAGGAAATTATCGGTATCAGGCAAAATGTCCAGCCCTGTCAATCTAGTGATAGGTGAGGGCTTCTTCTCCTGCTGGGACAGGTCTTCACAGGTAAAGAAGTCCTGCTGATGAGACGAATCAATCTGTTACAATCAATTCGCCCATCTCTAATAAAAAGAGCTTCCATGCTCCCTCCCTTGAGGCCACCAGAATGTTACCTTTTCAATCTATATCTATGCAGGAGTTATAGGGCTCTGTATCCAAAAAATGTTCCTCCAACCGCCACGCAGACATAATCAGAAATAAATTGGCGAAGAATTTGGAACCTTTTGAGATTGAAAATAATATTTAAAGGCAGAAATTCACTTGGAAATGAATGCCTAAGCTTAAAGGGGTTATCCCACTTTGCGTTTTTATACTTACCTGCTGCCACCGCGCGTTCACTTCCTGGATTCTGGCTGGGGGCGGGCTTCATCTTGATTGAAGTCTTCTCCCGGCCGGGCCGCGCGCTGGACTGAACGCGCACGCTGCCACGCATGCGCAATGTGACTTATTTCTGGCCAGTATAGTACAGAGCCGGCGTGCGCGTTCGCAGCTCTGTACTATTCTGGCCGGGAAGAAGTCACCGTCGCGCATGCGCGGCAGCGTGCGCGTTCAGGACAGCGAGTGGCCCGGCCGGGAGAAAAGAAGAAGTCTTCTGGGCAAGCGCGACCATCGGGATTTTGCGGAAGAGCGGTGGTCGTAACCACGGGAGACCGAGTCACAACAATAAGGTAAGTGGGGATGAATTTTCTCCTAATCGGTGGGAATTTGTTAATAAAGTATATTTACAAAAATGATCACTGTCAAATCATTAACAGATTTAACAGTGATCATTATGATGGGATAACCCCTTTAAGCACACACTCCGCCATAAGTGGGAACTTAGGCACTAGCTGTATACCGTTTATACATGGCATTCAATAAGTATGTGGTAAGCTCTTAAGCCTCCCCTTCAGGTAGTCAACATTTTATTTTTTAAAATCATTTTCTGTGCAGGGGAGTTCCGTATCAGTAAAAAAAATCCAATGCTGCCTAGATATTTTAAGATATTACTGGACCCGGACCTAAAAAAAAATAGACATTTACATTGTTCAGAATATTTTTGGACTGTGATTTAGCTACGAGCAGAGTGGTAAATGAAACATGGAGTCATCTTCTAGTGTATGTGTGCTCCACAGCTTCATTAGACCTACAGAAATACTCCAGTTTTGGATGGAAGTACACACAACTATTAAGATTCAGCTGATGTCTATTTCAGTAGGGGACAGAATCCCAGTGTCTGAATACAACAATCTAAAAAGGTCAGGCCTTGCCCAAGATTTGGTCATTTATGACAAAGCTCTACAATAAACAAATATAATAACATATCTCAGATCCTCGTTTCTCGAGTCTCCAAATTACAGGAAATAAGCTGTCAGTGACACGCAATCACTTCAGCTCATACAAACGAACAAATTACAGCAGTATGTTATATTTGAGTGCTCTTGGGACTCGGTTAATAACCAGCCTTCCATCATAACTTAAGGAAGCAAAGAGCCAAGGGTCTGCAGAGGACCATTCCACAGCATACACACTGTCTTCATGCTCTTCATAGGTAGCTATTATACTGTCCTGGAGCGGCTCTTTTGTTCTAAGACAGAAACAAAAAAAATATAATGAGCTGAAAGGGAAAAATACAACGTCACATATTTATCGAAAGTGTAATTATAAGCATGGAACAAAAATGACAGAAAGTGTCAAACATTGTCTGGTCATCCAGGTCATAGACCACGCAGCTATTTTATATCGATTGTCTTGTGTTTGTGAGGAGCATTGTCATTTGGCACTGTAACTTGGTCATTAGAAGAAAGGATGATGATCGTTGTTGTTTAAACATTTTTCCAAAAATATCATCATGGACTAAAGTATCAAAGCTACTCACTCTCCTAAGAACAGCCCTCTCTCCAACCATTTTGCTATATGCATAATATGAAGAAGCCAGATTTAGATAAAAAAAGGTCTACTTATGAAGATTATGTTCTTCATGTAGATATGTCTTTACAAGACTGTGATAGAGAGACGGGTTTGGTGTGCGCATTGATCTCTGCCATCAGCTTAGTAAAAATGTGTGCTTGCAATGCAAAGGCGGCCATTCACATTAGTTAGGTGTGGTTCAAACCGGATAACTGCAGTGGAACCAGTTAAAGGGGTTTTCCGGGATAGTAATATTGATGACCTATCCACAGGTCATCAATATCAGATGGGCGGGGGTCCGACACCCGGGACCCCTTCTGATCAGCTGGTTAAAGAGAAGGCCATGCCAGCATAGACTTCCCTTCATTGTTTACCTGCTCGCAGCCTACAGCGCCGCGATGAGCAGGTGTAGTTACAAGCCGTCCCATTCACTACAATTCAAGTGTATAGGAAGGAGGAAAAAAAATTACAGAAAAAAGATAATAATGCACTCAGTAAAGTAGATGCAAGCATTATATATGGACCAAGTCCTCACTCTGATGTAATAAAATCTGAGACACTTAGCCAATATATTTTTTTTTTAATAGTGTTTATTTAACATTTTGCATAAAAATACAACACTCCCATGGGGAGAACAAGGAAGAAAACAATCTTCCATGATACAACACTCACATCAGCAAGTCCGTTATTAACGTATATCTTGACCATAAAAGACATATATATGACTTTAGAACAAAGTGTCACTGTTGTCTCTAAGAAGCTTCTAGAACTTACTCAATCCCATACACTCGCACATACATACAATGGGTGATACATTTGCCACCGTCAATGACTCAAGTCGTGCCTTCAGCTTGGACCCAAAGGCCCCAGATATCATCAAATCGATCAGGCAATCCCCTTGCCTCGTATGTCAATTTATACATTTGCAGGTCATTATTTATAAGGAGTACCCATTGGCCCACTGTAGGACACTTGGGCGGTTTCCAGTTCAAAAGTATATTTTTCCTCCCATAAAACATCAACAATCTTAACAGTGTTCTATTATATTTGGAAGGAGTGGCATCAGAAACCAACCCTAGTAGGCATATTACAGGATTACAAATCCCTGGGAGCCCTAACCTAACATTGATAAAATTACAAATTCCCTTCCAGTATGTCTTTATCACCGGGCATAGCCACACCATATGGAAGAACGAGCCCCTCGCCTCTCCACATCTATCACATCCCGGACTCGGTAATTGTCGCATCTGATAGAGACGCAGTGGGGTCAAGTACACTCTGTGCATCCATTTCACTTGGATGAGCTGATCTCTCGCACTTATAACCGACGTCCTCCATCTCAGACGCCACTCCTCCAAATGAGAATCCTCCAATTCTGGAATATCCTCAGCCCATTTAGAAAAGGAACGCCTAATAGGAGATTCTTGCATTTTAACAATTTCAACATAAAAGGAGGAGATAGGTTTGTAAGGGATTTTCCTCCTAGCTATTGATTCTAATGGGCCGCACTCTAAATTTAGGGATAGGGCTCTAAATTGTTTCTCGCAGGCATGTCTCAGTTGGAGGAAGCGGTAAAAACTCGTCTGGGGCAACTGGAACTCAGCTCGCAGGCTCTCAAAGGAACGGAAGGTCCCATCCTGAAACAATTGTGTTAGATATTTAAGACCCTTCCTAGGCCAGAATTCAAAGTCAGGAAGATGCAAGAGCTCTGGGAGAAGCTTGTTACGCCATAGTGGGATATAGGGGGACCAGGTGTCACCCTCCAGATTTTCTGTATGTATTTCCACAAACCTCACCCAAGCCTCGCTAACTGTTACCATAGAGTCTGTATAAGTCCTTAGTCCTACGGGTTTCCCCCCCCTGTATACCAGATTAGTTAGAGCTTCATATGAACCAGCCAGCGCCGCCTCTAGTACCACCGCAGGGTTATTGGCATCTGCCCTAATCCACCAAGATGCATACATTAGGCGCGTGGCTATATAATAAATATACATATCTGGTAGCTGCAAGCCCCCCTGAATGTAGGAGGCCTTCAGCGTCTTTCTCGCAAGTCTGGGGGACCGATGGAGCCACAAGAAACGGGAAAAGGATCTATCTAAAATATCAAAATGGGACTTAGGGATCCTCACTGGGGCTGCTCTATAAATATACAGGAGTTTGGGTAGTAGCACCATCTTGATAATATTAATTCTCCCCACCAAAGTCAGCGGAAGATTTTCCCAGGCTTCCAGCTTACGCGTGACATATTCCATGGTGGGCCTCAAGTTCAATTGACAAAACTGTCTGGGGTCCCTATGGATATGTATCCCTAAGTAAAGAAAATTATCTACAACTCTCAGGGGAGATATCGGGGAAATATCCACATCTTGATCTGCATCTATTATACATAAACTAGACTTGGCCCAATTAACCCGTAAACCCGAGTATTTCCCATATCCATCCACTACATCCAGCAGGGTTTCTAAGGAGGGGCCAGGGTCCGCCAAGTAGACTAACAGGTCATCCGCGTATAATGATACCTTCTCCTGAATCCCCGCTACCGACCACCCCTCTATCAAAGAGCTGTTGTTGATTAATTGTGTCAAGGGTTCCATTATCAGGGCGAACAACAATGGGGACAAAGGGCACCCTTGTCTAGTGCCTCTATACAACCTGAAGGGCCGGGACATGACTCCATTCACTCTAATCCGTGCTATAGGTGTCTGGTATAACAATTGGACCCACTTGACAAAGGAGGAAGGAAAGCCAAGACGGAACATTGTTTCCCAAATAAAATGCCACTCCACAGAGTCAAAGGCCTTCTCGTTATCCAGGGACGCCAAGACTCTTGAACCCGCATTATCGTGCCTGACCTGTAAATTGGTGAATAATCTCCTAAGATTTATATCAGTCGTCTTCCCGGGCATAAAACCAGATTGATCAGGGTCAATAACGGACAGTATCACCTCGCCAAGACGCCTAGCCAGGACTTTAGCCAAGATTTTCGCGTCCGTGTTTAGGAGGGAAATCGGCCTGTATGATGCACACTGATCCGGAGGCTTCCCGACTTTGTGAATTACAACGACAGTCGCTTCCCCAAAGGAAGAAGGCAACTTCCCGGATTCACATGCATACTCAAAAAGTCTGAGTAAACGTGCAGATTGTAAATCAACGTCTAACCTGTACCATTCAATCGGGAAGCCGTCCGGTCCAGGTGACTTCCCAGGAGCCATGTCCTCGATTGCTGCCCTCACCTCTCCAACATCAATAGGTCTCCCTAGATATCTATTATCAGCCGCAGCCAAAGGAGAAAGTGGGATGGATTGAAGGAATGAACGGATCCCATCTGGGGAGGAGGTGGATTTAGAACTGTATAGGTCAGTATAAAACTGAACGAACTGTTCACAAATGTCCTAGGGTCGATATACCTTCAAGCCATCCCCGCAGGTAATGTGCGGGACTACCGTCTGCTGCGTCTCAGTCTTAGCCAGGAAAGCCAAGGCTCTCCCATTTTTGTCGCCATCTGCAAAGACCAGGCGCCTCTGGAATAGCAACCTCTTCTGGGTGTACTCAGTGAGATGCAAGGTAAGTTTCCTCTGTGCCTCGTCCCATGAAATACGGTTCACATCATTAGGATCTGCGATGAAAGCCTGCTCCTTATCTACTACCTCGTTTTCTAGTTTAATTCTGGTGGCGTTTAGCTCTTTTCTGTAAGAAGTAATTGCCTGAATCAGTGTACCACGCAGGACAACTTTAAACGCCTCCCACTCCACCAAAGGGTTAGCAGAGCCCTCATTAAATTCCCAATAATCTTTCATCCCCTGCTGCACCGCCCAAACCACCGGCAGCACCTCAAGCCATTTGCTATTCAGTCTCCATTGCCTTTCAGCAGGTGCAAGCGGCTGTCTCAGAACCACCAACAGGGGGGCATGGTCAGAAATGCCTCTTGGCAAGTATTCCGTGGCTACTAGTGAGGGCAGCAGCTCCCTACTGAGAAATGCTAAATCAATCCGGGAGAGTGCTGCATAGGAAGCCGAATAGCAAGAGTATTGTCGAATATCAGGGTGCATATATCTCCACCCCTCTGTTAGAGCAAATACCTCTGCCCAGGAATTCAACGCATCAGTATGCGACCCCCCAGGACGAAGCCTATCCATTGTCCGGTCCAACACCGCGTTATAATCCCCAAGTACAATCAGAGGCACCGGGGGCAACGCTGCCACTCGTTTCATAATTTCATCCAACACATCCCTCTGAAAAGGGGGGGGGACATACACTCCTATCACCACATACTCGATGCCCCTGATTGCAGCATGAAGGATCACAAAACGTCCCATCATGTCAGTCTGAACAGAGCAGGAACGAAAGGGAAGGGACTTCGCCACCAGAATTGACACACCTCTCGCTCTGGAAGTGAATACCGCATGGTAAGCTGCTCCCACCCAAGGCTTTTTCAACGCTAGGAGCTTCCTCCCCTGCAAATGTGTCTCTTGCAATATCAACATATCGGGGTTATGTTTCTTTATAAAATTAAAGACCAGTGATCTTTTAATTTTATCATTTAGTCCCCTGACATTCCAGGAGACAAACCGACAGATAGCCATTACGGCGGAGTGTCAAAGTTATACCATACGAGGAAAATGCACCACCCAAGCCATACATACACACAATCACACCCATACATCAAGAATGCAGTGAGAACATCCCAACATGCCCAGAACAGCGGACAAATCCCCCCACCCTGCCCAGATAACCCCAACCTATCCAAGCTTGAATATCCCATGAACAATCTCCTCACTAATAGATCAGGACGGGGAGGCCCGTGCTGCCACCCACCACTCTAGGTAAACTCAAGAACTGAACCTAGGCAGTAGGGCAATACAATTTTAGCACAAACAGCTCCCCATATAAAGTGACCATCCGCAACATAAAATAAGACTCTCAGAACATAAGTCCCATTATACTCAGCCCCTGCGATCGAGCCAGTCAGACGCCTCCTCTGGGGAGGTGAAGAATTTCACCACATCACCATCCTGGATTCTGAGACGTGCTGGATACATCATGGCATAAACCAGGCCTTTCTCCCGCAACCGAACTCTCACTGCCGTGAATTGCCTGCGTTGTTTCTGCACCTCTGTAGAAAAGTCCGGGTAGAAGGAAATCCGGACGTTATCAAAATGAATGTCCTTCATACGACGGGCCGTAGCCAGGATAGCGTCCCTGTCTCTATAATTTAACACTTTAAAGATAAAAGGACGTGGCGGGGCTCCAGGGGGCAGAGGACGGGTAGGAATCCTGTGCGCCCTCTCCACTGCAAACGTCCCCGAGAGGGTAATTGGGTTCAGGAGTTGCTTGATGAGACGCTCCGTAAATTCCTCAGGGGAAGGGCCCTCTGCCCTCTCCGGTAAGCCCATAATCCTAATATTATTTCTCCTGTTTCGATTTTCAGCGTCTTCCACTTTTGCCGCCAGGGTTTTAACTTGGTTTTGCAAATCACGGACCACCGAATCCTCACGTTGGACCGTATCTTCCACCTCTCCCAGCCTCCTCTCCACCTCAGTTGTCCTCTCACGAATCTTATCAATATCATGCCTGAGGAGAGTTAGGTCGGCCTGTACATGGTCAATTTTGACCGTGAGTGTCGTTTGGCAGTTAGTAATGGCTGCCATGACTTTTGCAAGGTCCACCTCCGGACGTTCAGAAGAAGCCCCAGGGTTGTGGCCATCTGTCTGGCTCATGTTGTCAAGCATCAATTTAGGAGGGATAGCAGGCCCTGAGGTGCCCGTTTTTCGGCCCATAAAAACTTCAGCAACCAACGCTTGTGGCTTAATATAAGTGTCGAATCTCTCTCTGCTGAGGATAACGCAGACACAGTGTCCCCAACCAGCGTCACACCGCCCCAGGTGAATCTCTATAATGGCAGAGTAGATGAAAAAGTTCTCTACCTGGGTAACGGCCTACAGGGGGAGAGGTATAGCCGTCTGCGGTGCTGCAGCCAATATGGCGCCCGCAGCGTCCAACGCCCCGGGGTCACAGGTTCGCCGTCCGGCCAAGGAAGGAGTGAAAAGAACCCACCGGATTAAAGTTCCAGATCCCGCTTGGCCTCCGGTGTAGGTAAGTATGGCAGGGAATCCCCTCTCACCGGCTCCCCCACCGATCGATCCGGCCAGCAGGCAGGGATGGCGTCAGGTAGTGCCGTCTGGTAAGTAGGCCCAGTCCCAGGGCTTTTTATCCGGCAGTCACCGCAGGGCACCGGGACAGGTAAAACTTATGGGGGGCACTCACAGAGGCTCACTGAGGGTCTTTAGGCAGAAGTTCAAAGTTTATCAGATCGGATGGTCAGGATACAAACAGGATAGAATCGGAGCTGAAGCGACCAGCGTCCTCACTCCATGCCGGTCAGGCCACGCCCTAGCCAATATATTTTGATCAAAACACATCTATGCCCACCTACCAAGCGCCAAGGTGGTCTCAGGTCAGGCGGGTCCTATGCTAAACCTACCTAAGCCGTTGGGCTTCTATGTTCAGGAGCGCAGACGCCGCACATATGGTGTGCTGCTCCTAGTCACCTCCATGTGCATCAAGCAACCAATGGGAGGAGGAGCAAGCACACCTATATGTACCACCTAATCAAGGCGCTCTATTGGATAGGGAGGGCAAAAGTGCAGAGGAATGCTACTCCCAAGATAAAATAGGAGCGCATTTACACTTGAAGGTGTCACTCCCTCAAGCATACACTACATAGACAAAAAAATCACAGAAAAAACAAAGATAAAAACATCCTGCACGATATGATAGATAAATGTGCGGATGTCCCTGGCCGCATTCATGAAAAAAAATTACAGAAAAAAAGATAATAAATCACTTAATAATATAGATGCAAGTGATGTGGCCAGGGACAGCCGCACATTTATATATCATATCGTGCAGGATGTTTTTATCTTAGTTTTTTCTGTGATTTTTCTGTTTGTATAGGAAGGAGCCGTCCCATTGACATTAATGGGACGGCTTGTAGTTACACCTGCTCATCGCAGCGCTGTAGACGGCGAGCAGGTAAAAAAAAAAACAAGGGAAGGCAGCGCTCACACATTATATGATGATGAACACAAATGAAAAGTCTATTGTAGGCTACCACTATATGATTAGCAAACAAATATAACTAGAATGTTTAAAAAAAATTAATCACTTAAATATTCTAGAAAATATATGTTAATGCAATAAGAAAAAAATAAACTTGCATTGCCTATGACCAAATAAGCTGCAACAATCAGGTTAATCGCTCCACAAAAAGAAAAGTTATAGCTATTAAACTATGTGTACTAAAAATGGCTAAACTGTGTCTGATGCTGGATACACAAAATACCATAGACCTCAACTGGTTGAAAGGAATCTGTCAACTATAGCTTTTTATGCCAGTTAAAAACCAGATAGCCCCACATATTCTTGTTTTCATCAGATATTGTACATATGATATACGTTGTACATATTCCAGGGTAAGGAAATATTGGCGCGAGGTGCCTGCATTAATTAACTCTGTGAATCACTTATCTCTATTAGAGAGTCCTTTATTATGTGTGTTAGGGTCAGCCTCTAATATTCTTGCATCACCTTCTGTTAAGCTAGCTATCCTAAGACTTTTATATCGGCCCCTTTCAGATAAGCGAGTTCCACACTCCGGACTAACAGCGTGAGTATGCAGCAGCTCCTGTCCTGACCTCCCAGCAGGACCCCAGACGGGGGTCACATAGCATTATACGGATATATGACGCTTTGTAACCCTTAGAGTTCTGGAATGTATTGAATAACACTGACATAAGGGCTTGTTCACATCACCGTTATGGATTCCGTTATTGTTATGGTTATAACGGAAAATAACGGAATCCATAAGATGGAAGTCAAAACGCAAGTCTTTAAGAGGCATTCCATTTTGATCCTTCATAATAGAAGTCTATGGGCAGCAGAACGGATCCATCCTGGTTTCCATTATGCAGGAGTCCAGTCTTGCATAACGGAACCAGGACAGATCCATTATGCTGCCCTTAGACTTCTATTATGACGGAATGCAAAACGGAAGCCTTTAAAAGGCATTCCGTTTTGATCCGTCATAAAAGTATAATGGGGGGGGGGGGGAAACGGAATCCATAACAGTGATGTGAAACAGCCCTAATGCTGTTAGTGTTATCCAATACATTTCAGAACTGTAAGGGTTACATCGCATCATAAATCAATACAGTCCTGATCAAAAGTTTAAGACCACTTGAAAAATGGCAACAAATCATATTTTACATTGTTGGATCTTAACAAGGTTCCAAGTAGAGCTTCAACATGCAACAAGAAGAAATGAGAGTGAGACCAAACATTTTTTGAGCATTCAATTAATTGAAAATAACGAATAAACTGAAACAGGCTGTTTTTCAGCTGATCCAAATTTTAAGACCACATGCCTTTAAAAGGCCAAATCTGTGCAAAGATGTGGATTCATTGTCATTTTCTGTCAGGTAGTCACACGTTGTGATGGCAAAGGCAAAAAAACTCTCCCTTTTTGAACGTGGTCAGGTTGTTGAACTGCATAAGCAGGGTCTCTCACAGCGCGCCATCGCTGCTGAGGTGGGACGCAGTAAGACAGTCATTTGGAATTTCTTAAATGATCCTGAGGGTTATGGAACAAAAAAGTCAAGTGGAAGACCCCAAAAAATTTCATCAGCACTGAGCCGGAGGATCCAATTGGCTGTCCGTCAAGACACTGGACGATCCTCGACCCAAATTAAGGCCCTTACTGGTGCTCACTGCAGCCCCATAACCATCAGACGGCATCTGAGACTGAAGGGCTTCAAAAACAAAAAACGTCTTCAAAGACCTCGTCTCTTTAAACGCCACAGAACTGCTAGTTTGGACTTTGCAAGAGAGCACCAAACATGGGACATTCAAAGGTAGAAGAAAGTTTCATTCTCTGATGAGAAAAAAAATGTTGCAGAGAGCATTCCTCATGACTGAGGGCCCTCGTCTGTGTGGTAACGACTGGGTTTTTCAACAGGACAACGCTACAGTACACAATCCCCGCAGGACAAGGGACTTCTTCCAGGAGAATAACATCACTCTTTTGGCCCATCCTGCGTGTTTCCCTGATCTAAATCCAATTGAGAACCTTTGGGGATCGATGGCAAGGGAAGTTTACAAAAATGGACAACAGTTCCAGACAGTAGATGGCCTTCGTGCGGCCGTCTTCACCACTTGGAGAAATGTTCCCACTCACCTCATGGAAACGCTTGCATCAAGCATGCCGAAACAAATTTTTGAAGTGATAAACAATAACGGCGGAGCTACTCATTACTGAGTTCATGTTTGAAAGTTGGATTTCTGTTTTGGGGGGTTTCGTTTTTTTTTTTTGGAGGTGTGGTTCTAAACTTTTGATCAGCTGAAAAACAGCCTGTTTCAGTTTATTCGTTGTTTTCATTAAATTGAAAGCTAAAAAAATGTTTTGTCTTATTCCCATTTCTTCTTGTTGCACGTTGAAGCTCTACTTGGAACCTTGTTCAGATCCAGTCATGCTAAATATGATTTTTTGCCATTTTTCAAGTGGTCTTAAACTTTTGATCAGGACTGTATAATGCTATGCGACCCCGTCAGTGCTGGGAGGTCAGGACGGGAACAGCTGCTTACTCACACTGCGAATCTGATGTGTGGAACTTGCTCATCTGAAAGGGGCCATCAAGCGAGGAAACTTATAGCTCAATATTGGATAAATGAGAATCCACCTATCCATAAACAGGTCGTTCAAAAGGTCAATAAAATGTTGTATCTGGAAAGATCAGTGTATCTAAAAAGGGGTCAATATAAGAGTTGTGAGTCATTATGGGCTCTATGACTTAATTATCTGGGTTTATCTTCGATACAACTCTTGTGGAACCATAGCAGGGTTAACGCACATGCTTTATGAGACATGTTATCTAAACTAAATGCAACTAAATGCGTTAAGCAATTGTTTTTCAATGGCTTTTGTTTCAAGATAACGCAATGAGTTAAGAAATTTGAGTTAAGAGTGTGTGTGCTACCCCTGCTACATCTGTAAATGTTTGACCATACAAGAGTTAATCATGGCAATCGGTGATTTTTTGCACATGCTATGGACATTGGGTATCTGTGATAGGATATGAAATGTGGCGGACTCTTATAGGATATTCGAGGGGATGTGTGGTGTGCGGTATCCATCGATTGTATTAGAGGATGGGATCCACTGTGCATCAGCAAATGGAGGGGGGGGGGGGGGATTAAATGAAGATCTACAGTTTATGTTTTATATTTGTAATTTTTTTGCATAAGAGAAAAAGTAATAAAATCCACCATGCCATATACACGGCTCATGGCCTTGCCGTTTCAAAATGGCCGTCATGTTGTCACAAACAAAATAACTAGGGAAGGGCTCACCATGAGAAGCGGTGGAGGAAAGTAAGATAAATCCATTTATAACATGCTGTCATTGATTTGATTTTGGCTCTTTGCATTATAGTAAAACTCGAGTGGTTAATACAGTGTGAAATTGTTCCAAATGCTTTGTCTCCAATGCCTTCCTTCGCGAGCATTTGTAAAAACATTTTGGTTATCAGGTTTTATGGTGGCTTAGAGCTGTTCTGATATTAAACCTACATATGCCGCGTCTCATGCTTGTACCTAAATCTCAGCTTCTCTTGACATTAGCAGAGATTGAATCTTTTCAAAGAATGCATTATCAAAGCCTTTATGTGTCAGGATTTACCTCATGTCTGAGGCCACATTTATTCGGATTTATATCAAATGGTGTTGCGTTTAACCAGCACATATCAAAGTTAGGTCAAACATATTTCTTACAGTGTTACATAAAAATAATCAAAACCAGTGATGACTATCTTTTTATTTTACTTTTAATATATTGAAGCTTTCATAATCCCAAACAGAACTGGTTAAAGGGGTCGCCTACTTTGGACAGTCTCTTTTTGTTAGTAGTGCCCACTAATGATAGACTGACCACAGAGAGTCCCACTGCTGGAACCTCTAGTGATTGGCTACTAGCAACAAGTGCTCAATTTCCCTGCAGTGCCACCACAGGTGAAATGAAACACTACAAGCTATCTATTAAACTCATTGGGCTGTCTGTGTACAGATATGATGGGTCCTTCAGAGCAAAGGATGCTCTTTGAAGAGATTCTCCAATTTGGCTAATCGAGGGTGGTGACTTAGAAATGCATCTGTAAATAAGGGCTCCAAATGTTAAGCTATCTGTTGTAGTTTAGAGCTGGGGACCGACTCAAAAATTGGTGCTAGTTATGATAAGGAGGAAATACGGTGGATTCCCTCAATGCAATAGTTAATGGTGGCCCATCAGCAGATATGAGAAGAATAAGGGCTGATTAACACAACCACGATCAGCCCAGGAAACGCAGTCCATGCGTTGACCGTGGCTCCCCTGACCCAAACTCATTGTCCTAGTAATTTATCATATAGTCAGTTTGTATTGGATCAGGGGGCTGTTGCAGTGTACACATATTGTGACGTAAGCATAAGCACACTGCAATAGCTCCGCGATCAGATAGAGACTGATTCTATCATCAATTACAATGATGCACTCAGTTTGGGTCAGGGGAGCCATGGTCGGCCTGGGAGATGCAGCTAACACAAGAACCGTGTTTCCTGGGCCGAACACGGTCGTGCTTATGAGCACTAAAATAGAAAACAATGTGAGACATACACTAAGGCAACATTCACATGACAGTGGGGTGGGACTGCCACTAAAAACAGCCATGTGAATAGAACCATAGATTGCTATGGTTCTGATAACAGCCGTGTAATGGCTGTCGTGTGAAATGTATCCTTAGACATGCATAGAGGTGACCATACATATTATAGGATCATCATCCAAACCTGCCAATATCAGCAGAGCTGGATGAGTATGGGGGTGTCCTGACAATAACAGATATCGTGTTGAGCCAAGCCTAGCGCAAATGTGTTTAGGAGGGTGTCGGAGGAAGGTGTATGGCCATCTTAATATGGACACATTCCTTAAGCCTCTCTTTCAATCACAAATCCCAGCCTGATCGCTGATCAAATGACGTGAACTAACAGTAACATCAATCCAAATAATTTTGGTACTCTGGACCTGCAGTTAGGCCAGGATTTGTGGAAATAACAGAGCACCAACATGTGCCCATACCATAATACACACGTCTGAAACTGGCCTTACAAGGAGTTTTAACACTTTGTATATAGTCTAGCTTTTCATTATTTTCACTTACTAATATACTGTAATGTTAGCATGGATGACTTCATACACTGAATAATACTGTGCAAGGCAAGGGAAACCAGCACTTTTGCAGTCCTGTGAAGAGTATTATTCAATGGAGAATGCTGATGAACACGCCCGGATAGAACAGTCTCCTAACTCTCCTAACACTGCAGAGTCTCATGGAATTCCGATATGATGTAGCTTCAGCCTGTTTCCCCTGCCTCCAGCTTGTGATAGGTTTCTCCTTGTTATCTCTTACAAGCAGAAGGCAGAGGAGAGCAGTCTTAAGTTGCATAGACAGTACAGTAAAATAAGAATCCACTGACACAATACAGTCAAAGTGATTAAGACCTTAATCCAAAAGTGCCAAACCAGTTTTCCGTTTTTAGTTGTTTTTTTTTTACATTTTTGACTAATTGCTTAAAACATCCTGCTGGAAGTTCTTCTACTTTAGCATCATAACCGTCACAAAACTGCCTAACAATCAGAATTGTAATGCACAAACATTTAGTAACCCTTTTCCTTAACTTACTTCTCTTCACGTTGATTTTCTTCTTGGTCGCTTAAGTCTTCATCATCAACAAGGTGTCCAAATGGCTCAGAAGAAATGGAGACCATGTTTGACAGGATTACACGACTGTCACTGCTCCCTGTCAACACCAGCTGATCATGGGAATGGTTGTACCTGACGCTCCAAACCCTAAAAATTGCAACAAGAAGTTCATTAGAGTAAAATATTTTCCAAGTTTTGGCAGTCAAAATGTAATATTACCAATGGACCATTCACATTTATAGCGAACACAGTGATGAAGGATGTAGAAAAT
Organism: Bufo bufo; assembly: GCF_905171765.1. Taxonomy (NCBI): domain Eukaryota; kingdom Metazoa; phylum Chordata; class Amphibia; order Anura; family Bufonidae; genus Bufo; species Bufo bufo. The sequence goes on along the minus strand of NC_053392.1, from coordinate 96,690,572 downwards.
ATGGCACCATAATGAGCCCTCCACCATACTCTCCCACCACATCTAACATGAGTCGTGAAGAGTCACAACGGCACGAATGATGGTACAGCTGCTGAGACGACAATACTTCACCCACGTCTTATTCTACTTAATAGGATCAGAGTACAATATCCACTGGGCATTGTACAGTTGCCTTGGCAATGGGATCCTAAATGTATACCGAACAAAGGCAACAATGGCATGAAGGTTGCATATTCTCCATCTCTACCTTAAAACATTTTACAAGATTTTTGAGCATAAGGATATTACATTTTGAGCCCCCCTAGGGACACGGACATTACAGTTTGTGAAACATTCACTGTACAAAAGTTGATAAGTATCATAAACAACTATAATAAAAACTACAATGATTAAAAAAATAAAATGTAATTATGTCTAATCCAGAAACATCCCTTATATGTCCCTTCATAGCAACCCTATTCTTCATATATACAAGGAAGAAATAATAATTTAAAATAATCTATAGTATGACGTGTTAAAAATATTTTTCTCACACTCAAATGTGTGAGGTTTCCATAGAAACCCCTGGCTGTACAGGGCTCCGGGGAGTTGTTCACTTTGACCTTCAAGACAGGCACATCATCTGCTAATATCTACTGAAGGAAGCGCTAAATCTTCAAGAAGTACCTAAAATGTTATAGAACAAGACAATCCTCCATTTTGGTGATTTTTTTTTAATTGTCACATACTTTTACTTTTAATGCTGACATGTGCTATTTAAGATATTTGAAGTGAAAATGGTAAGTAACAACAACCCATTGAAGAATAGATATATGTTGTCCACTCACATGTCTATTAGAAATATATTCTGCATTTGAGTACAAATTGTTATAATTGGTTTTGACTTGGAAAGTTCACTTTATCACATTTTTTTCGGTTTGAAAAAGAAAATGGCTCCTTTCACTTCTGCGTTAAGAGTTCTTCGACAGGCTCTTCCAGCAGTAAACAGCCTGCCAGAGCTCTCTGAATCTGGCATAGTCAGATGTTACCACGATGCCCGCCGGCCCCCTTGACTATAATGAGATCTGGCAGAGATCCAGCCACTAACCAGCAAATTTGCCAGGATTCAGCTGGACAAAAACAGTTGGGTGCAGCAGTTTTTGGCTGTCCGAATCCCAGCATATTTGCTGGGTAGCAAGCAGATCTCCGCCGGATTCTGTTATAGACTATCGGGCCAGCCAGAATAGCCTGCCGGAGACCAATAACACTGGTGCGAAACTAGCTCTAGTAATAGCTCTATTTCTTAGGTAACCTTTCTATAGGATCACTAGAACTCAGAGAACAGAAATGATTGGGTTGGATCATCCAAAGAGCTAGGATAAAGCATATCTCTAAATGCCATGCCCACAGTCATGTGCAGTAAATAGAATAAAAAAAATCTACAATCAGAAATAAAAACAAAGTAGAAAAAAATAAATCTGTATCACTATCCGGTTTTAGCTAGTAAAAAAATAAAAATTTGTTACACATTTCCTTTAACTGATGACATTTTTATTTTTGAGAGAAAATATTAACCTAATGGAACTAGAAAGAAAACACAGGTGTAAATACTTTTCTGCAGCTCCTGTCATGATAAAAATCTTAAAATAAAAATTCCAGTCAAAAATGGCTTGCAGACAATATGCGTCATTTCCTCCAAAGCCCTCTCTCTGCCAAATTCTCAAGGTTTTCGTAAGTGCTAAATGTGCAGGCAAGTCGTTTATGGACTACAGAAATCTCAGATCTAAAAAGACATTAAGGAAGCCACACACATTAGAAGACTGTCAGCCAAACGCTCACTAGGCCGGCAGTTATCTTTACCAACTAACCTATAAACAGGCACATCCGGCCATGTACATTTCAGTGGAGCAAGGTTTATCTTCAGTGGGAACAAAGTGTCAGGCATGTTGAAATCTAACATGCTCCATCCTCCCCTGACATCTGTTGTCGGAGACAGCTGGGTGGCCTCCATATACATTACATGATCAAAATCTGCAGGTTCGGCCAAGTATTGCCCAATGAATGTGGACATCTTTATGTGAGCAGAACCAGTATGCAACAATTTTACTGAATCTTATTTTCGGGAACAATACCAAACATTTATTTCCCAAGGTGACCTGAAATGTTATATAAACACAAATCGAGAAGTACATGGCCAGCACTACTGAAGTCCACTTGGAATCCAGGTTATGGGAGAGCAATATATTAAATAGGGGGGTGCTCAGTGTTGAAAAAAACCCAAGATCAAATGCAGTATAGAAAATCTGTCCACGGCACTCACCCAATTGCAAAAAAGTCAATTTATTCACAGAAAAGTGCACGATACAGGGAGACGGTACAGCACATACAGCCGTGCACATCGTGTACTTTTCTATGAATAAATTGACTTTTGTGCAATCGGTGAGTGCCGTGGACAGATTTTCTATACTGTATTTGATCGAAATGTTATATTAACCCTACAACAATGGGTTTTCAAATCGGTCAATTCTCTTCTCCTGCTCTAAGCATGTTCCTACATACTCAGGCAGATAGCACTTGTATCCACTGAACATCAACCCTATTATGATGAGTCCATCACAAAAACTTCATGGACAATTCTGGATTCCCCTATTTTTTGTTTCCTGTTGATCATGTTTAGAACGAAGAGAACATACCATAGATTTGGCTATAGGATGCACAGAGGTTTCATGGTCGCATCCAGACCCTGCAACATGAAGGGACCTAAGAGTTTCTTCTTGACTCATAGGAGCAGGCAACTACTATAAATGACAAGTGATAGTTGGGGACACTGTTATACAGTTTACATTGGAGCCCAGTTGGATCTTAAAGTTATACCTCTGGACATAGACCAGGCCTGTTTAGAATGATGTGAACATACCATGGGTGTAGCCATAAGGAATGCAAAGGTTTCATGGTTGCACCCATACCTTAGAGGATGAAGGGGCCAAAAAGTTCCCTCTTGACTCATAGCAGAAGGCAAGTACTATAAAGGACAAGTGATAGTTGGCGGCACTGTTATAGAGTTGGAGCCAGGGACATAGCTACCATGAAAGCAGGGGAAACAGCTGGTATGGGCCCTGAACCGAGGAAGGGGCTCGGGAGGAGGAAAAACAGATTTATTTTTAAGGCCCAGGGAGTGGGGAGTATGGTGCTCCTAGTCCCAGCACTGGAATAACTCACTGCTCCCTGGTCTTCTTCTTATCAGGGTCCCTGACAGTGGAAAGCTTAAGGCCAGGATGTAGTGTGCATAGGAGCGCACTATGACCTTATGCTGTGCAACATCAGGACATGGTGTAGTGCGTGCCACAGTTATTCACTATTCACGAGGAGCAGAAGTGCTTGCAGGAGAAGAAGAGGCAAGTACTTTTTTTGTTTTGTCTGGTCAGAGGTCTGCAATAAGGGAATCGAGGAGAGGGTGGAGGGGGCACTTGTTGAAAAATTTGTGTGGGGCCCAGTAAGTTCTAGTTATGTCACTGGTTGGAGCTTCAAGTTATACCTCTGGACAGAGAGGAGGCATGTTTAGAATGAGGAAAACATAACATGGGTGGAGCTATAAAGGGTGTAAATGTTTCATGGTTGCACCCAGACCACTGAGCATAAAGGGACCCAAAAATGACCTCCTGACGCATAGAAGCAGGCAACTACTATAAAAGACAAGTGATATTTGGGGGCACTGTTATACAGTTTACATTGGAGCCAGGTTGGAGCTTCAAGTTAAACCTCTGGACAGAGACCAGGTATGTTTAGAATGAGGAGCACATACCATGAGTGTAGATATAGGGGGTGTAGAGTTCCCTCTTGACTCACAACGGCAGACAAGTACTATAAATGACAAGTGACTAGTTGGGGGGCACTATTATAGAGTTTGCATTGGAGGCCTTCACAAGCATAATGAATAAATCCCTCCATCCTCAATACTTCTGGAAGTAATAAGAACATTCTTATTACTTCTCAGTAGCAAGTAACACGTTAGTTGAAGAGACATGTCCACACACCATGTCTCCTTCTGCTATCCGTCTCGTTGTGTGTTTAGTCTATTGTTTGCTTAAACACATACGTGTTGGGTTTGCTGTGCCGCCATCTGTTCCCATGTCTAAGCGGCGTGATGTAGATGGAACAGCTTGCTTTGCATACAACAGAAATAAACACTGTGAAACAGAAGCCCCACAAGTCGTACCAATGAGAATGTTCCTCTAGTGTTTTCACTGGCTCATTAACATTCCTGGTATCCCAGAACCTCACTTTGCAATCATCTCCACAACTGGCCAAGTAGTACTGTTTGTTGGGATTGAAGTCGAGGTCTCGAACCAGCTGTCCGTGGGCATTGTCTATGCAGTAGATCTGTCTGCAAAAAAAACAGAAAAACAAGACAAATCACTTGGTGTAACCTGTGCCATCGCTGACAATACTCAAAGAAATGTCTCCAGGAAACGGAGCTGGCACAGCCGGTGTGGAGATTCAGCCAGGGATAAACAAAGCAGAATGTCTTTTTGGAATACGAGCCATTGTTAAATTTTAATTATTGAGCTATATTGCTGTGGATGAGTAAATGCAGTAAAAGTCCCCACTGCTACCACTGCATGCCATCAGGTATCACCAAAGAGCACATGTCCCCTCTCCTGACATGTCTGTCTTAGTAATTACATGCATTCCCCATGTAATAACAATTCTGGAGCCTCTATTCTTGTGAATATGCTTTACCATTCCTCTATTATTCCTAGTTTATGAAGTAGTTTGCAATGAAGATCTATCTGGGTTCTGCCGGTCAGGGGTGTGGTCCCCCGACACAGTCTGACCCCCTTCCCCCTCCCCACTGGTAACGCCTATCTGAAACGTCATAACAAACTGCTAGTCATTCACTTTTAACTTCCAGCAGGAATAATAAAGGAATGGTACAATGTAGAGTCATAAGAATGGACTAAAATTGTTTTTACATAGGTACTAAAACAGACATATCAGGAGAGGTGACAGGTCCTCTTTAAATGTATCTGTCACCAGACACAATGCCTTGTAGGACTCAACTCAATGTAATGAAAATTTCACTTAGAGATCTGTTGTTTCATTCTGGAGAAAAAGTATGTTTAAAACATATACAAATTAGCATTTAAGTGCACCAAAGGCGGGTCCAAGACACTTAGTGCACCTTTGCTCCTCCTGCTTCCCCTTCCAGTCCCTCCATCTCCTTCATGATTGACAGGGTCAGGAGAGATGACTATGCAAGAACCTGATCCTGTCAATCAGCAAAGAGAGGGATGGGCTGGGGGAGGAAGCCGGAGGAGCAACAGAGCACGGAGTGGCTTGGACCCGCCCTAGGTGCACTTAGCTACTCTTTTGTGGACTAAAAGTACTTTTCCCCCCATCCATATTGTTACATGTTAGCCCTACAGGGCATTGTGTCTGGTTTATCAGTGAATTTCCTGCTGACAGATTCCCTTTAAAGAGGACTTGCCATTGCTCATGACATGTCTAAATTAGGAAATATTTTAATTCCCTATAAAATACCATGCAGGAGCACCTTAGAATTTTGCATTGTTCACTACTTCACTATTCCTCCTGGAAATGTATGACTACATCTACAGCTGGGCATTACCACTCAATGAGGAGTGTTTCTAAACAGACTTTCAGATAGATAGTATTGGTGTTGGGGCATGCCCTGTTGACAGGGGGAATGGAAATACCCAGTTGTCAATTGATTCAGACATTTCCAGGAAGAATAATGGAGGAACGGCACAAATAATGCTGCTGACTTGCTGCTTTATGGGGATTACAAACATTTACTAAATGAGACACATTGGAGGACATTTATCAAGACCAGAGTTTGTTTCGCAAGTCTTGAGTCCCCCTGCTTAGCCCAAGGATGCACCAAAGTTATGTAGAGATACATCCTTCCACTATGGCCCAACATAACAGAATTCAAGCTGTTTTGTGCGTAGGAATGGGCTAAACAATCAACAATTACTGCAAACGTTTAGGCTACATTCACACAAAAGTATTTTGTTTCCGTGTCTGTTCCGTATATTTTTTGCGGAAAGGATGCAAACCCATCAATTTCAATGGGTCCGCAAAAATGCGGACAGCACACCGTGTGCTATCCGCATCCATATGTCCGTTCCATAGTCCCGCAAAAAAAATAGAACTTGTCCTATTCTTGTCCGTTTTGCGGACAAGGATAGGCATTGTTATAATGGATTCGCCAAAAAAAAAAACGGATGTCATACGGAACGTGATCAGTTTTTTTTGCGGATCCGCAATTCGCGGACTGCAAAAAACATTCAGCCATGTGAATGTAAGCCTTAGTTGCACAAGAAGGTCACACCAGATACTGAAAGCAAAGGTTCGCATACTTTTACCTCTCACAGACATGTGATACTGGATATTTTTTCTCAATACATAAATGGTGAAAGTTTGATTTGCTTTTCTTTGTCTACTTTTAGGACTTGTGTGAAAATCTGTTGTAGTCTTAGGTCCACAAACTTCCAAGCACCACTATATGTACTGTATATACACATATGTATACATCTTAGGGTACTTTCACACTTGCGGCAGAGTGATCCGGCAAGCAGTTCCATCGCCGGAACTGCCTGCCGGATCAGTCAAAACGTATGCCAACTGATGGCATTTGTAAGACCGATCAGGATCCTGATCCGTCTTACAAATGCATTGAAATGCCGGATCAGTCTTTCTGGTGTCATGCGGAAAAATGGATCCAGCATTTATTTTTTTCGGTCTGCGCAAGGACGGATCCGGCATTGCGGTATTTTGACTAATACATTCCTATGGAAAAAAATGCCGACATTCAGGCAAGTGTTCAGTTTTTTGGGCCGGAGATAAAACCGTAGCATAAAAAAAAATAAAAAAAATGGAAGATGAAGACGCAGCACACTTTTCAATTGGGTGCAAAATCAGGCCAATATGAACCAGCACCAAGGTCCCATTCAATAAAACGGAAGAAGCCAGCAGCACACCATTAAGATCAAAAAACACGTGCGGTTTATTCACCCAGTGTCATGTAGCAGCGACGTTACAACCGATTGTTGCAGTCTTTCTCAAGCTATGTGCACATGTGTTACAACCACAATATATATATAGGTGTATCAATTCATAATGTAAAAAATCCAATTAACTATAAAAGTGAACAAAACTCATAATACATCACATTTAAAAAATATACAAATTCATCCACATCAATGTGAAAAATACATAATTGGAATAAAGTGACAGTGCCTTGTACATAATACATAATATACAGTGACAATGAATGATAAGGTATAATTAATGATTAAAGAATACAGGAGTACCCATTATATAATGTGTATTAAAAACTCACACAATCAGCTGATAGACTGTGCACGCCGAGCATAGCGGTCTCGGTTGCGTCCACATTCGGTTACTGCGCATGAGCGGGAGCAATGAATCTCACGATATCTCAGGCGCAAGGGAACTCAATGAAGACCTCATCAAAGATGGCCTAATCCGACGGAACCCACATGTGCGCATGCTTCCGCAATAGAGGCCACCCACTCTAGAGTCATGTGATCCTTGTCACATGATCCAAATAGAGCCAGATAAACAAAACCATGAGGATGTAAAGGATCCAAGCGGTAGACTACGAGGCAGGATCGCGCAAGCGGCCCATGGTTCCCCAATAATCGGCGGCGAAACCGCTGATAGAAACCCAAGGTCAGGCGTCCTACCAACCTTCCCTCCGCTATATAGACCCATTCATAAAAAACACAACGTGGGGAAAGGAAGTGTCTCACAGTCAGGACCAACCGGGTCAGCAGTAAAGTCATCACTGTAGTAGGGCAGCAGTGGCGTTGACACGGGTCACAGTGTCAAACCGCCCCTGCTTCCTATGAGACACTGTACAAATCCACACGTGTGTCCTACATAGATAGAACCAAAGCTGGCGTGCCTCTTTGGCAAAACAGGGGGCAACACCTTTTCAGGTATACCATGTTGCAAAACCATTCAATGTGTAAGTGGACCTAAAATTGCAATATGCAACGCGTCACATGTGTGGCACAATACAGACACGGCCATCATAAAGGTTATTAGCAGAACATATACAACAGAATGTGGATAGCTAATGGGGACCGAGATGCTCTTGTCTTCATGCAGAATATCAGCCATGATCGTGATTAGTAGCCGAATCTACAAATAATAAAAAAAAAAAGAAAATATTAAAAACAATTTATATTACAGCTTGGTTGTATTATACACATGTTCACTATATCCATACCAGGGAATACGGACAACACGGTACAAGGGGAGAGACACCACTAATCCACCCTAAAGTCAACATTTAAACCATTTGGCCTAAGGGTCTTCAAGGTAAAAATCCAAAATAGCTCTCGCTTTTTGAGGAGAGCCTTCCTGTCTCCACCACGTCTGCCCATCTGTATCTGTTCTAATATACAGAACCTCAAATCTTTTTCCGAGTGACCCGCCTCCTTAAAATGCTTGGAGACTGGCAAATCCATTTTTTCTTTTCTAATGGAGTATGCTGATTTAGGCGTGTCTTAACGTCCCACGTGGTCTCACCAACATACCACTTCTCACAAGGGCATGACAATACGTAGACCACGTAGGACAAATCACACGTCAAATACTGAGTGATTTTGATCATTTTATTTGTCGCAGGATTATGAAACGAATCCCCCCTTAAGCACAAGGCAGCAATTCACACAGTGATGACATGGGTAGTAACCAGTCCGCGTGGAGCCACATAGTGACCTCACACTGGTCCTGCTGCTACCCACATCAGACTTGACCAACCTAGGTTCCGCCCTCTACGGTAAGAAAAAAGTGGGGGTGTGCGGAACTCTTCAATCTGAGGAAAACTATTCCCTATCATCTTCCAATGTTTTGTGATGACAGTCGCAATTTGCGGGCTATCAGAAGAAAATTGTGAGATAAAAGGAATCCGCGGGACTCTTGTAGTATCATTGCATGGGGTTGGTGTATGATTACTATCAGCTTGCAAAATGCTCCCTGCAATAAGTTTCTTGGGATATCCTCGGGCAGCAAATTTCTTGCTCATTTCCCTGAATCGTACGTCCCTAGTCGATTTATCCCTCACAATCCTCTTGACTCGGAGGAATTGACTATAAGGTAACGACTGAATCGTGGAACGTGGGTGATGGCTATCAAAACGCAACTGAGTATTTTTGTCAGTACTTTTCACATAAAGATCAGTGGTTAGACCCTGACCCATGACCTGAACTTCTGTGTCCAGAAATTTTAGTTTATGAGTTGAATGAACCACAGTAAATTTTACCGTAGGATCGATTTTATTGAGAAATGCGTGGAAAGCGAGGAGGCCCAACGTGTCGCCCGTCCACACCAAGAAGATGTCGTCAATATAGCGCCACCACCCCAGAACATGTCTGAAGTGGTGGCTACCATAAACAAACGACTCCTCAAGGTGGGACATGTAGATGTTGGCATAAGTGGGCGCCACGTTGGACCCCATCGCAGTCCCACGCATCTGCACAAAGAAATCGTCCTGAAACCAAAAATTATTCTTGGTCAACACAAATCTCAAAAGGGTCAAAATAAAGACTTGGCAAGCCTCAGTATATTCCGATTGTCTCAGACAGGTTTGAACGGCCTGAAGGCCCAACTCATGGTCAATCGACGTATACAGGCTACACACGTCGAATGATACCAGAGTGGCACCCACAGGCACAACAAGATCATCAATTTTAGACAAGAAATCACCCGTATCTCTAATATAAGATTTAGAGGAGATGGCATATTGGCGTAAAAGCTTATCCAAAAAAATAGCCACATTGCAAAATAGAGAGCCCCTCCCAGACACAATAGGTCGCCGGGGGGGGGGGGGGACTCCAACCTCTTGTGGATTTTCGGTAAAGTATATAAAATAGGTGTACAGGGTTTATCACAATATAAATAAGAAAATAAGAAAAGAGCTTAACATCAATAATATCTGCCTCCAAGGCCTGATTTAAAATATCACGTAACTCCCGTAGAAGACCAAACTTGGGATCTTGTGTGACTCGCCTGTACACTTGTACATCATTAAATTGACTATAGATCTCCTGGATGTACTCCCTGGTGTCCATGACCACAACCCCACCACCTTTGTCGGCAGACTTGATGGTGAGGCTGTGGTCGGAGGCCAGGGAGCCCACCGCAGCGATCTCTTGGGATGTAATATTGCCATATTTCAGGCAATTTATATCAGAATACTGCTTTAATATGTCAATATCTCTCCTCACAGCCAGAAAAAAAGAATCAACCGCTGGGTGACCTATAATAGGATTAAAATTACTTTTTAAATATAACCCTGTGTTACATAAAGACAATTCAGATTGTCTATCCTCATTACTTCTTCCCACTTGCTGTTGTGTAGAAAACCAAATCTTTAAATTAATAGTCTGCAAAAATCTGTGCAAATCTAATTCCATGTTGAACCAGTCTGTCTTGGAGACAGGGCAAAAAGAAAGCCCCTTATCCAACACAGACCGCTGGGCATCATTTAATGAAATAGAAGAAATATTTACCACTGTGTCCTCTTTTTGTTTAATACTTTCTGGCGTTGGGGGTCTCTGGATTTTGGTTTTGTCTTCTCCATTTGTGATGACGTTTACCACCCCGCCTGGTTTTAATTGGTCGGGACTGAGTCCTAAAAAAGGCACAGTGGATGTTGCTTGTAAGCAATCATCCCGTTCCTGGTTCACATTATCTTGAGACCGATTCCGCACACCCTTTTTATCAGATGAATTCAGATATCTCTTGTCGCTCCCTCTGGGGATCTTTTTGGGGTCACGTTGCCACATGTAAATATAACCCCGTGTATAGTTCTCCATATCACGGATCCATTGCTGCGGTATTATCTCCGTCCTGAGCAGTCAAAAAGACTGAACTGAAGACATCCTTATGCATCCTGAACGGATTACTCTCCATTCAGAATGCATGGGGATACACCTGATCAGTTATTTTCCGGTATTGAGCCCCTAGGACGGAACTCTATGCCGGAAAAGAAAACTGCTAGTGTGAAAGTACCCTTAGGCTCCAAAAATGAATGCTTGGGTTGTCTCCTATATAACAATGTAAAAGAAGTGTAGATGACATAGACCAGTGTATATGTATACCACCACTTTAGTATCAAAAACAAAGATTACATTTTAGCTTTCTTTTTTGTTCACATTTGTGCTATGATTTCTCTTTATAACATAATCCATAAAGCTGTGCAGATGCCTTGACCGATGGATCGAACGGTCTTCTGATCCTCCCGATTGACTTGTAACGTGGACTGTCATGTTCCATTGTGATGTCTATTTGACGGCATGAAGAATGATGCCAAAAGTGGTGGAAACCTCAACAGAAGCCTGACAGAAGGGCCAATTGCAGGTGTGAACATTAATATGAGGTGTATTTGTGCCCTTTACGTGCAATTTCTGCACATGGGCGATCATCCAGGTACAGAAACGTTTTAGCCCCCACCGCCACGCGGGATTCGCTGACGTTATTGGGTTTCTATAAAAGATACTTGAATGAAGAAGCAACGGCTTCTATACTCTGGAATAGAGAACCCATGCATGTGGTGACGACGTGTAACAACCCGATCCAGCAGATGGGCATGTGTGCAGCCCATAAGGTTCACACATTGTGGCCAAAACGGTCATTTTGCAGTAAAAAAAAAAAAGGCATAAATTTTTAGTTCGCTTTTGTGATACAGTAAAGATGTGTGTTCAACAATTACCGCATTGCAAAACATAGGCTGCGTTTTGTTTTCTCTTAAAAACATTTTTGCCCAGCCCGAGGAGAACATAGATTACCTGGCTAACTGCATGGGGACTGGTTCACTTACCTGTTTATATACTTGGGGTGGACGGGAGGGGGTTAAGTGCATAGTCTTTCCCCGTCTCTTCTCAGAAAATAAGACAGGCGCAAGACATTTTAGAATCTGGCTATTCCCGGCTCAGTGTGAGCGCAGACAGAATTTCCCAGACAAGGTCAAACCTGTGCTTCGAATGAAATAAAGGGAACAAACTCGCATGGCGTTCACTATGAAAGGCTTATAGGAGCACTAAACCTGTGTAAAGTACTGTAAATATACGTGGGGGTCCTCAAAAGTGGAGATTTCTAACATATGGTAGTGATCATGGGGCAAACATTCATTTGTCACCTGCAAATTATGGTTCTATATGATATCAGGACATGATAATTATACAATTAAAGGGTTATTACTAATGCAGATGTGTGAGGTGTTAAAACCGTCTGGTCCCCTACTCTGGTACCTGCGTGGCCAACAGAGATATGTGTCCTGTCCCATCTAATGAGACTCTACTCCCAACAGCATCCATGTGGAGAATGAATGGAGAGGAGGAAGGTATGGAAGCAGGCAAGCACTTCCATAACACCGAAAAGAAATGAGCCATGCACATGTTTGTACTTTTCCTTATTTCTCTGTCCACATCATGGACATCACTGATGTGGACGCACATGCTCAGTTCTATCATTTAACGGCTGCCCTGTATCTAGTGTTATAAGTTGCGACAGTTACAGAGAGAGAGCTGTAACAGAAAGGGCATGCCCTCCTGAGAAAGGACATACCCCCTGAGCTTGATAGCTAGAGAGCTGCAGCAGAAGGCACGCCGATCCCCCCTCCCCCCTGTGTTGCTTATCTAAAATAAATCGATCAGAGTAATTGGAGCAATGAATGTGGAGATCTCTGGATCCATGTGAGGTACCGGACTGGTTCTAGCTTTGTTAGAGAGAGATTGCCATGTGCTATATGAGGTTTGATTTTCATTTTTTACATCAATCGTAGTATAATCCCTTTAAGTATTGGAAAAAAAGAGAAGGAAAAATTGTGTAAGAGAAGACAAACATTGATAGTTGAAGATCTTGATATTGATGACCTATCTCAGGATAGGCTATCAATACCAGATCAGTGGGCATTGGAGCTACACAACTCTGTCTATTGTGGTGGTTATTAACGGTACACACTCAGATTGGGTCACTGTCACTAGTGGGGTACCTCAGGGGTCAGTACTGGGCCCTATTCTCTTCAATATAATTATTAATGATCTTGTAGAAGGCTTGCACAGTAAAATATCAATTTTTGCAGATGACACTAAACTGTGTAAAGCAGGCATGCTCCAGCTGTTGGAAAACTACAACTCCCATAATTCCCCGACAGCCTACAGCTATCAGCCTACAGAAGGACATGGTGGGAGTTGTAGTTTTACAACAGCTGGAGGGCCATAGGTTGAGCATCTCTGGTGTAAAGTAATTGACACGGAAGAGGACAGTGTACTACTACAGAGGGATATGGATAGATTGGAGGCTTGGGCAGAGAAGTTGCAGATGAGGTTTAACACTGACAAATGTAAAGTTATGCACATGGGAAGGAATAATGCAAGTCACCAGTACATACTATATGGTAAAACACTGGGTAATACCGACATGGAAAATGGCTTAGGAATTTTAGTCAACAGCAAACTAAGCTGTAGAAACCTGTGTCAGGCAGCTGCTGCCAAGGCCAATAAGATAATGGGCTGCATCAAAAGGGGCATAGATGCCCGTGATGAGAACATAGTCCTAACACTTTACAAATCACTGGTCAGACCACACATGGAGTACTGTGTACAGTGCTAGGCTCCTGTAAACAAGGCAGACATAGCAGAGCTGGAGAGGGTCCAGAGGAGGGCAACTAAAGTATTAACTGGAATGGGGGGACTACAGGTGAAACTCGAAACATTTGAATATCATGCAAAATTCCATTTATTTCAGTAATGCAAATTAAAAGGAATTGCATTAATGCAGCTTAAAATTCGAATTTTTTGAAAAGGTTCAATATTCTAGGCTCAAAGTGTCACACTCTAGTCAGCTAATTAATTCATACCCCCTGAGCAAAGGGTACCTCAAAATTGTGACTTTGGGGTTTCATAAACTGTAAAGCCATAATCATCCAAGTTATAACAAATAAAGGCTTGAAATATCTCCTTTGCATGTAATGAGGCTATCGCATATGTTAGTTTCACCTTTTAAGTTGCATTACTGAAATAAATGAACTTTGCACGATATTCAAATTTTTCGAGTTTCACCTGTACAGTACTTAGAAATGAGTATTACACTCACCGGTAATCCGGTTTCCTGGAAGTCTCCATGACAGCACAAACTGAGATTGCCTTCCTCTGATAGGACAGGAAAAAGCACACAGAGGTTAAAAACCCCACCCCCACCCCTCATCGCCAGTGTATTATAACAGGACTAGGACAAGGTGTAGAACCTAAAACTAGCCAAATAGTCTATTGACAAAGAAAAAACAAGGGCGAGACAAAGTTGTGCTGTCATGGAGACTTCCAGGAAACCGGATTACCGGTGAGTGTAATACTCATTTCCCCAGTCGTCTCCATGACAGCACAAACTGAGAACTAACAAAGTAACTTAGGGGGGGGACTACAGCACCTAGGACTTTACGTCCAAAGGCCAAGTCCTCGTCAGCAAACACATCCACCCTATAATGCTTGGTGAAGGTGTGGGCCCTCTTCCAGGTAGCTGCCCTGCAGATCTGTTCTAACGAAGCAGAGGCCCTTTCAGCCCAAGAAGTGGAGACCGATCTAACTGAGTGGGCTCTAAGGGATGGAGGAACCTCTCTACCGGAGGCTTTATAGGCCTCGGAAATGGTGCATCTAATCCAGCGGGATATAAAGCTCTTAGCTGCCTTCTTACCCTTATTTGGACCTGAAAACTGGATAAATAAATTCTTGTCGATACGCCACTCCTCTGTGGCGTGTAAATAATGAAGAACTGAACGCCTAACATCTAAATTGTGGAATCTAGATTCCTGCTCGTCTTTAGGGTTAGGAAAAAAAGACGGGATAACTATATCTTGCGACCTATGAAAGGAGGAGACCACCTTGGGGAGAAAACAGGGGTCTAATTTGAAAATGAGCTTGTCGTCTAGCACCTTGAGGAAGGGTTCCTGTATGGACAGGGCCTGGAGCTCGCAAACCCTCCTTGCGGAGGATATGGCCACTAGGAAGATGGTTTTCAGAGTGAGCCACTTAATAGATAGGGAGAGCAGAGGCTCAAATGGAACATCTGACAGCCCTAAAAGGACAGTGTTGAGGTTCCATGGTGCGACCATATTCCTGACTCAGGGTTTTAGTCGATATGCCGCTTTCAGGAATCTTGCTACCCAGGGGACCTCATAAAGGCTGGTATTATAGAGGGCCCCCAAGGCAGACACCTGAACTCGCAATGTGTTAGGAGCAAGACCCAAATCCAGCCCATCCTGGAGGAATTCCAGGATAAGCGGGATATTAGGGGTGGACTGGTTGAACCTGACTCCGCCCCAGGAGGCGAACTTCCTCCAAACCTTGAGGTACGCTTTGGAGGTGTTGGACTTCCTACTGAGTAAGAGGGTCTTAACTACTCTTTTAGAGAGCCCTAGCCCTAGCAAGAGGGATTGCTCAGAATCCAAGAGGACAGCTTGAGGAGGTTGGTATTGGGGTGCGGTATGGGACCCTGGGTTAGAAGACCCTCCTCCGGCCTGAAACGAATGGGATCTTCCGGGCTGAGGGACCTGAGGAGCTCGAACCAGCTTCTCCTGGGCCAGAATGGGACCACCAGAATCAGTCTGCACCTTTCGGACTGAAACTTTTGGAGCACTCTCGGGATTACTGGTATCGGGGGAAAGGCGTAGACTAGGCCCGTCGTCCAGCTCTGGGTAATAGCGTCTATTGCCACACATGGGTCTCTTCGATTGAGGGAGAAGAAATTCTGAACCTTGTGATTCTTTGCTGATGCGAACAGGTCTAGGATGGGATTCCCCCAACAGTCCGGAATCTGTTGGAAAGCGGTCTGGGACAAAGACCACTCGCCTGGATCCAGACTTTGCCGACTGAGGTAATCCGCCTGGAGATTCAGGGATCCCTTTAGATGTACTGCCGCAAGGGATTGTAGATTATTTTCTGCCCAAAGGAAGATTCAGTCTGAGAGCCTCTGGAGATGACCGTGTCTTGTTCCTCCTTGGTGCTGGATAAATGCCACCGCCGTGGAATTGTCCGAATGGACCAGGACGTGGCGATTTTTGGCCTGTATTTGGATGGACCTGTGGCCTTCCCACACCGCACTGAGTTCTCTGTAGTTGGAGGACATCTTTCTCTGGTCCTCGGACCAAATCCCTTGAAAAGTCTCCGAAGCCGTGAGGGCCCCCCAGCCCCAAGAGCTGGCATCCGTCGTGAGGGAAAACACACTTTCCTGCCTCCATGGAACTCCCGATTCCAGGTTCTTGGTCTTGAGCCACCAGCCCAGTGAAGCCTTTACCTCCCGGGACACTGACAACCCCTGGTCCAGGGATGATCGATACCCGTTCCATTGCTTTAGAACCAGCTTCTGTAAAGGTCTCGTATGGAATTGGGCCCAGGCTACCGCGGGGATGCAGGAGGTGAGATGGCCCAGCATTTCCATGCCCTGCCTTATTGAGCAACGGGACTGCTTGGTAAAGTGGAGGACCCTTGACCTCAGCTTCTGTACCTTTAGCGGAGGGAGAAAAGATTTTTGAAGAACTGAATCCAAGAGAATACCCAGGAATACCTTCCAATGGTCTGGGAACATGTCGGACTTCTCGTGGTTGATCAACCAGCCCAAGTTCTGGAGGCGCGAGAGAACCACTTGGATGTGTCCGTGAAGGAGATCTGAGGTTTCTGCTACTATTAGCAGGTCGTCTAGGTAAGGGACGATTATTATCCCCTCCTTGCTTAGGGAGGCTACGACCTCCGCCATCACCTTGGTGAATATGCGGGGTGCCGATGATATACCGAACAGGAGGCACTTGAACTGATAGTGGCAAACTGTCCCGCCTTGCTCCACCGCGAACCTCAGATATCTTCTGGAACGGACCTGTATTGGGATATGGAAGTATGCGTCGGAGAGGTCTATTGTAGCCATCATAGACCCTCTTTTGATGAGCTTTACCGCTGACTTGACTGTCTCCATCCTGAACTTGTGGTAGGTGATGTGTTTGTTCAGGGGTTTTAAATTTATGATGGTCCAAAAATTGCCATTCGATTTCCGGACCAGGAATAAGGGGGGAATAGTGACCCCTCCCCAAATCTCCTTTTCTACTGCCCCCCAGGCGTAATAAGTTTCTTTCGCCCTCAGATAAGGGAGACTCGAGGCCCCTGGTGAGCTTGGTCAGGACGAACCTCTGCGGAGGAAGGGAATCCAGTTCTATAGTGTAGCCATGTTCTACGATGCCTAATATATACGGATCCGTGATGGTTTGTTCCCAAACCCCCAGAAAGGAGCTGAGCCTTCCTCCGACCGGGATGATGTCATTGTTTTGATGAAGAGGGAGAGGGATCTCCCCTGTTGGGATTAAGGAAAAAACCTTTTCCTCTCCCGCCTCTCGTAAATCCGCGACCCTCGCGGCTCCACCTATCGGCCCTGGGATCCTGCTGGGGCCTCCGAAAAAACTGTCTCCTGGACTTGGATTTGTCCTCTGGAAAGCCCTTCTTACGGTCCGTGGCATTCTCAAGGATTTAGTCCAGGTCGGACCCGAACACGTACTGACCGTGAAAGGGTAGAGATATCAGCCTGTTTTTCGATACGGTGTCGCCCGACCAGGCTTTAAGCCATAGTACCCGTCTGGTGGTATTGGACAGAACCGCCATGCGGGCAGAAAGCCTAACCGATTCTGCAGCGGCATCGGCAAGGAAGAAAGTAGCCTTCTTCAGAAGAGGAATACTATCCAGGATCTCCTCCCGAGGGGCCTTATTCGCTATATGGTGCTCTAGTTGTTCAAGCCACACTGCGAGTGTACGACCACACATGTCGCTGCGACCCCCGGTTTTAGGAGAGCTGCTGTAGCTTCCCAGGTTCTCTTGAGCAGACTCTCGGCTTTCCTATCTAGAGGGTCCTTGAGCTGCACTGCATCCTCAAAACGGAAGGACCGTTCGTTTCGCTACCTTAGCAACGGGAGCATCCACCCTGGGAATGGCCTCCCAGTCAGCACAGTCCGCTTCGTCGAAGGGGTATCGCCTTTTGAGGCCCCGTGGGATAAAGGAACCCTTCTCTGGCTTCTCCCATTCTGCCCGTATCATCTTCTGGATATTGTCCGGGACCGGGAACACCGATTTGTGCCTCTCCCCTAAACCCCCGAAAATCTCCTCCTGGACTGACTTGGACCTCTTAGGGACCTCCATCTTAATAGTAGCCCTGATGGTTTGGATCAATTCTTCTATATCCTCTGGGTTAAAGAGGAATCTCCTGTACTCACTACTTTCCTCCAATTCCTGAGATCTAGCCGAAGACCCCGCATCTGACAAAACAGAGTCGGCCGAGTCCAGATCACTCCCGGAGTAGTCCAGGCCTCTGGAAGAGGGTGGTCTGCGGCCCTGACCGGGCTGGGGTATAGGGGAGGCAGGGGGGTCCCTAGCGGCCAACGCTGATTGGACCTCCGTTCTGACCAGAGTCTTGATCTCCTCCATGAAGCTAGAGGACTCTGCCTTCACCACGGTAGAGGTGCAGTCCTTACATAGTAACTTGGACCCTGAGGAAGCAAGGCGCTTAGAACAGACGCCGCACTTCCTGGGTCTGGATTTAACGGAGTAGGAAGACTCCTTTTCTCCCTGCAACACCAAGGGAGGAAAGGGTCAACCACTGCAGGGAAAAATAAGCAATATGAAAGGGTGCCAGCAGGCTACTCACACCGCCCAGAGTGGTAGGGGGCTCAGGACCCGAGCCAATGGTGGTAGGGGCGCTCATCTTCTCAGCTCCCGTCCTCTTGCGTTGCTGTCAGCAGGTAGGGTGACCGTGGAGACCTCAGAGCGGCTGAATCGACTTTACCTTTTCGAATTTGGCGCCGGCCGCGGCCTCCGTGACGTCACGACGCTGGCCACGCCTCCCGGCGTCTGACGTCATCACCTGGCGACTGGAGGGAAGCGCATCACAGCGTCGCTCCAGCCGCCCTACCTCACTGCTTTAAGCCCGCCTGGGCCGCCGCAGAGGGAACTTCGCCGGGATCACCATGAGTGAGGGTGACCCGGGCATAGACCGCGCCTGGAGGAGGGAGAGCTGGACCCCGGAACCGACCTCCGGTCTAACAGGTGACACCCCGCCGTAGCAGGGTGAGAAGAAAAAGGGTAAAAAATCTAAATAAAAAGCTAGGAAACCCAGAAGGGCTCCCAGCACCTCTCTGGCATTCCTTCCTTGACAGGACAGGAAAAAACACTGGCAATGAGGGGAGGGGGTGGGGTTTTTAACCTCTATGTGTGCTTTTTCCTGTCCTATCAGAGGAAGGCAATCTCAGTTTGTGCTGTCATGGAGACGACTGGGGAAAGATTATCAATTTATTCACTTTAGAAAAAAGACGACTGAAGGGAGACCCAATTACTATGTATAAATATATCAGGGATCAGTACAGAGATCTATCCCATCATCTATTTATCCCCAGGACTGTGACTGACGAGGGGACATCCTCTGCTTCTGGAGGAAAGGTTTGTACAGAAACATAGAAGAGGATTCTTTACGGTAAGAGCAGTGAGACTATGGAACTCTCTGCCTGAGGAGGTGGTGATGGTGAGTTCACTAAAAGAGTTCAAGAGGGGCCTGGATGTAGGGCTGGGTGATATGGCCTAAAATCTATATCGCAATATCGTCAAATATATATTTGACGCATGTGCGATATAACGATATCGCAATATATTATTTTCTTCTGTATGTATAAAAATTACATTGCCATCCATCCATCCATGTCCCCCAGCCAGCGCCATCAGCCCCATGCCATTGCCATTTGCCGTCATTGATGTCCCCCAGGCAGCGCCATCAGCCCCATGCCATTGCCACCATCATCATGTCCCCCAGCCAGCGCCATCAGCCCCTATGCCATAGCCATCCACCCCCTGGTAGATTCGGGCCCATGTAATATACTTACTTTTCGTGCAGGGTGCGCGGCTGGCTGATGGAGTCCGCAGGAGTCGGACCCAGTCTTCTTCCCAGCATGCACTGGGAGGGACCCGACGTCACACACCGCGTCAGCCAGCACGCTGACTATGTGTGCACGGAAGGCCCTGGCCAGTGCAGCGCGGTGTAGAGTCGGGAGACCACGGAGTGTTGAGTGAGAAGCTTCTTCAATTCTCTACTGCTCCGTGGTCATCTATCGCGATATAGCGATATAGACAAAATCTATATCGTTGCCCGAATTCATGTCGATAATATCGTACATTGTTTATATCGCCCACCCCTACCTGGATGCATTTCTGGAGTGTAATAATATTACAGGCTATAGCTACTAGAGAGGGGTTTAGAGGAATTTTTTCCTCTAAAATTAGGAAAAATGGCTTCTACCTCACAGTTTTTTTTTTTGCCTTCCTCTGGATCAACTGGCAGGATAACAGGCCGAACTAGATTTTTTCAGCCTTATAAACTATGTTACTATGTATGTTACTATAGCCCTTATCTGTACTTTCCTAACCGTTCATAAACACTCATTATAGCTCAATTCATATCCGATTGATAAGAACTTAGCTTAAATGAATGTTTATAAGATATCAGGAGTTCAGAAATAAGAGCTACATATTGAGCCAACAGAAGAGTTTTCGGATGGATGAAAAATATTTCCCCCCCAAAATGAATAAAATGCCATTATAAAAAAATTCATCTGCACATGAATGAAATACAGTACCCTAAATCTACACGGGATACGTATATGATCAGCACTATATACTTATTTCTTTACTGGCTTGCAGCATCTATACAACCTAAAGCCAGGGACAGGACACAAAGAAGCAAATACATTGTAGGCGGATATATACCAGAACAAATATATCTGCGATTCAGGATTTCAGGTGAAAGCAGGACACAAGAATATAAAAATACCCCCCCCCCCCCACTGTTAAGGCAACAGCCGCTGTAGCAAAGATCTGTCTCCTCAGTTTAGTGATAAATTACTGTGTGCAAAGGGGATAATCGGTATCTTAAAAAAGCTTGCACAGACCTCTGTTGCTATAGCAACGCATGTGTATAACACCACTCCGGCTCTTATCAAAATCACAACCAGGACTGGAGAAATAAAAAAAAAATATATATATATACCGTATATAAAATCTTCCTTATTAGATGCTCTAAGAATGTTGTCTTATGATGGCCTACACACATAATAACCACATACAGAAATGAGAGCATCTGACAGATACAGCGAGACAAAAGAATCCTAGAAAATTGTACAAAAAGAGCAAAAAAAAAAAAAAACAAGACTTAAATGACACATGGTAGCATTTTTTGGTAATTGTAATAAACAAAAAATATCAGCCTCATTGCTTGTTCAACGTGAATTGTTACAAAGTTACAGAAACCCCAAGGGAACTCCCAATGGAGGCTCTGAACGCTAGTGTGAACACGGCCTTATGTGCTACTCGCATATAAAATACTAAGAAATTTGTGTGAGACTCTTCTAAATTTTTTAAGAACGTGGTCTGGACAGCAGTGCTTCTAGACCTCTTTTGAATTTTAATCTTACCTGACATAATAACCTTTGATGTTGGGAGAGTATACTAAAAGATAAAAAAAAAAGCTACTACACCACATAGCGCATTCACCCCAATATCGTTAAAGGTTAAGGACACAGAGTTGTCTCTTACCATAAGTACCACTGGCGTGCTATGCTGCAGGAAACCAAGTATTGGCTGCAGCTCACCACACAGAAAATGGTATGGACACCACCGCTCTTAAACGTATTAAAATAGTGAAGAATTAAGGCCAGAGCGCTGCCAGAATTAATACTACAAAATCAATTGTGAAAAGAAAAAACAGGTGACGCGTTTCGATACGTTCAATTATGCAATTGAGATCATGTATTAATTAAAAGGGTTGTGTCACCTCACATATTGGTGGCATATCGCTAGGATATGGCACCAATGTTAGATAGGTGCAGGTCCTCCCTCTGGGACCCCTCTAGATTGGAGCAAGAGAGTCCCACGCATTAACAGCATGCTCTCAATTCACTTCTGTGGGAATTAAGAAAATAGCTGAGGCTATTTTCTGAAGTCTCATAAAAATGAAAAGAAAGTGCATTGTGCAAGCACGGCCAAAATGCTCAAAAAATGCAGATCGGATGCGGACCAAAAATACGTTCATGTGCATGAGCCCTTAGCCTGATGAAGGCACTAGGCTAGTACCGAAACATGTTGCCTACTTTTTATTTTTTACAATAAATCTTGTATTGTTTATGTTCTAGCCTCAATTTTTCACTATTCTAAAGGATGTTGGAAGATCCTTCTCTGCTAGACCCATTTTTTTTGGGGGGGGGATCTCTCTTTTTCCACCTTTCTTCCTTTATAGGTTTATGTGTACGGTTTTCTCTAAAGGTCCTTTTACAGAGGCCAACATTCCAGGCAATTATCAGGAACAAACTTTAATGTTGATAATTGGCAGATCATCAGCGGAGATACAGGCTGCATTTTTATGCAGCAATCACCCTCGTTGTGCACTTTATTCCATTCATTGCTAAATGAAATGTTAAAGCTTAGAGGTACAAAAATCTAATGAAAGTGCAAGGGGATGATGGCAATTGTCCTTCAGCTCCTTGACTGTCAAGTTCATGTCCCGACTACTTCTTATGAGCAACAAACCAACTTATTACCTCATACTTCTTATGTCCCAGCCACGGATGGCGGTGTCATTGGCTGTGGCGACCTGGGTACAATTGTGGTGAGGGCTCCATCGCCCAGAGGTAAATCTCATCTGCCCTTTACCTTCCAATGTAGCAGAACTTGAGAGCTGTAAAAGGAAAAACAAGACCATGTACCAAGTCAGGCTCAAGACTCTGTCAAAAGGTTTCAGCAAATAAACATTATGAAGCAACTTTGCCAAAGGCTTTAATTACAATGTCTAAATATTTTGTCTACCGATTCTGTCTCCATGGTTACAGACTACAAACAAACCTTGTGTAGTCTGAACCTCCAGTCATATTCTCTTCTCTCTACTACTTATTGCTAACCTACTGAATATAGGGAATAGGGAATATTTGACCAGGATCACACTAATCAGGGTGCTTACAAACTCTATAATACTGGAGACACATTTGTTTACATAGGAGTTGTAGACACAAAACGTTGTAGGGCTTTAAACAAGATTTGGCTTAATTTCTTTATTTTATTTTCCACAAGAGCAATAAAAATAGATACTTTAAAGGGGTTGTGTCACTTCAGCAAATGGCATTTATCATGTAGATAAAGTTAATACAAGGCACTTACTAATGTATTGTGATTGTCCATATTGCCTCCTTTGCTGGGTGGATTCATTTTTTAATCACATTATGCACGGCTCGTTTCCATGGTTAAAACCACCAGCCGTGGTGTCCGTACTTAAACACTATAGAAAAAAGTGCTAGGATCTCTGGTGGCCAGGGCCCGGGAGCGCACATAGGAACGCGTGCGCAGCAGCTGCCGTCCTGGCCACCTCATATCCTTGCGGTGGTCGTAACCCCTGGAAACGAGCAGTGTATAAATGTGATGCAAGAATGAATCAAACCAGCAAAGGAGGCAATATGGACAATCACAAGACATTAACTTTGTCTACATGATAAATGTCATTTGCGGAAATGAGACAACCCCTCTAAGTTATCAAAAATTTTAAAGTTGATAATAAGCGTTCAGAAACCATAAAATTAGAATTTTCCATTGACTGGTTTGTGCTGTAGTATAAAGAGGTAGAAAACAAGTCAAAATTGGGGCAAAAAGTAATTAAAACCTAACGGAGAGCACAAAAAAGAGGCAGTCAGAGTGATTTATGAACACCAATCTCATCCAGCAGATAGCCCATGCATTCAGTGATCTTGGCAGAGTTACTCGGGTAATGTTTTCACAAGGATGAACTGTTCTTGAACAATCTACGAGGCACAAATATGCTTTCCTTCAAAACCAGGCACGCGTGTCTACATGTTCTCCCTCGGTGTGCGGCGCCAGCCAGAATCTTCTTTTCCCTCCCCATACGAAACACTGATGATTTGCAGTCTATCATTAATAATACAAAGCAGCATTGCAACCTGCCATTACGAAGAAGGATTGCCATGCCTCATCAAGTAAATTGACATAATGTGACATTAGTTTAAATGGATTTCGCTTCCAGTGCATTCATTGTGCCTTAATTAAATGCAGCTTGCTCTGACACTGCCCACCCTCTTCATTACTAGACGTCTGGGCTGTAAATGTGTCCAGGAGGAGCTGGGTTAGACACTTTCATATATGAGCCCTCCCTTACGATGTGTCTGCACAGGAGACCACGATGCCGGCTTGTCATTTTTGACAGCTGCTTGTCCGACAAAAATTCTGTTATTTTCTAAATCGTCCCATTTTTTTTATTTCTTTTTTTGTTTACTTTGTTTTTAGTGTTTTTCACGGAATAGGTAACACAAAAAAGACATTGTCGGTAACAGCAGCACCAATAAGCACATGTGCCTAACAAGAGGCCGGCTTGGAGGTAGATCATTGGGGCTCAAAGTGCGAGATTTTGTTTTTCCTCCATAAACCAGAAGCTCTGGGAGAATCAAGGAGAGCAATGCTTGCTGTAAGACCTGGGCATTACATGTGTTAAGGAAGCCTTAAGAAATGTCTATGTAATTGGTTCCAAATGAGTGGATGAGCTGGATCCTCATTACTCATACAGTCCACATAATAACAACAGATCAGTACAAAGACTCCCATCCTTAAAATGGGGTTTCCAAGATTTGTAAAAATTTGTCAAGAGAGCATGCAGCTGTGTAAAATATGTCCTGCTCCAGCACCACCACGAATCCGGTCCCCCCCTGTTCATGGTTCATGTGACTGCTGCAGCCATCCAATGGCCTCAGCGGTCGTGTGTCCCTGAATGCCATACAGTGTGACTGCTGAGGCCTGTGACTTACTCCGGCAGTCATGTGAATGATGAATGGCACAAGACCGCTGCAGGCCCAGCAGGGATCGGAGCAGCAGAGAGAGCAGCGGGACATTTAAAAGATGAATAAGGGGTTTCTTCTTTATTTTTTGCGTTATACCATTTTGAGACACATGATATTTTGATAAGCTTTTTAATTATTTTTTAAATATTGGAAAAGGTACTTTTTTTTAGATTTCGTTTTTTCGTTATATTTTTATATATTAATACTGTTATAGTGTATCCTGAGGATAGGTCATCAACAGAAAATAGGCGGAGAGCCACTTTAAAACTGCCTCACAGCGCCATAATAGTAAGTTGTCGAAACGTAAAGGGGATGCGCCACTATTAAATGTTATTATAATATAATTCAATATGAAAAACTAATCACTTTTTGCGGTTTTGCTTTCTGCTACAAAAATGTTCCAGCTATTCTCTTTACTTCCTTCTAATGGTGCCCCTTGTTTTTTTTACGTGCACGTCCACCTGCTGAGGAGGCCACACATGCTCAGTTCCATCCTTCAACTGCCACCATTCATATCTACTGTTAGAAGCTGTGAAAGTTAGGGCTCATGCACACAACCGGCTGTGTGCATTCTGCATTTTGCAGAACAGAATGTCTGGCCCCTAATAGAACAGCTCTATCCTTGTTCGTAATGCGGACAATAATAGGACATGTTCTTTTTTTTGCGGAGCGGTCATACAGATATTAAATGCTCACTGAGTCATTTCCTTTTTTTTGCTGACCCATTGATGTGAATGGTTCCGCATACGGGCCCAAAAAAAAAAAAAAAGAACGGACATGGAAAAAAAAACACATTCGTGTGCATGAGCCCAAGGGAGAGAGCTGTGGCAGAAAGTTCACACCCCATGAGAAAGGCCATGCCCCCTGAGCCAACAGCCTGAAGAGAAACTAGCAGAGAATGGGGAGATCTCTGGATCCATGTACAGGGCTGGTTC
Source organism: Bufo bufo (assembly GCF_905171765.1). NCBI lineage: Eukaryota > Metazoa > Chordata > Amphibia > Anura > Bufonidae > Bufo > Bufo bufo. The sequence goes on along the minus strand of NC_053392.1, from coordinate 96,664,700 downwards.
TAGCTTTGTTAGAAAGAGATTGTCATGTGCTATGTGATTTTCATTTTTACATCAATCATGGGAGAACCCCTTTAAAGGAGTTGTCTGAGTGTTTAATACTGATGACCTATCCTGAGGATAGGGCATCCGTATCTGATCTGTGGGGGCTGACACCTAGCACCCCCGCTGTTTGAAGAGACCACATTGCTCATTCAAGTGAATGGGACTGAAATGCAATATCACAGGCTCTTCAAACAGTGGGGGTGCTGAGCATTGGACTCCCACCGATCACATACTGATGACATATCCTGCGGACAGGTCATCACTATTAAACACTCGGACAACTCCTTTAACTACCTACATGCAGCCACATACTGTTATGGTGCTGTAGGTTAGGCGGCCATTGTCTTTCTAATTAAAATTCAGTTTAAAAAAAGACTGAGAAGATTGTAACAACATAAAAATACATTATCATCACCTGTTTCAATGACTCCCGAAGCCCCAAGGTCTCTAATTTCCTGGTTCCTCTCAACACACATCAGCCAATCATGTCCTGTATCTTGGGAGGGAACAGGAAGTAGATACCTGCGGGGTCCAGAAGAGTATCTGAATGGGAGTGGCAAGAGATCAATAAGGTGAGTACCCCTTAGGCGCTGTTCACATCGCCGCTATTTATTTATATTGTTCAGCACTTTTCTAGGAGCAAAAAAAAAAAAACATACAGTGCCTTGAAAAAGTATTCATATGCCTTGAACTTTTCCACATTTTTTCACGTTACACCCACACACTTGCTACTTTCACACTTGCACTTTCCCTTTCCGGTATTGAGATCCGTCATAGGATCTCAATAGTGGGGGAAAACGCTTCTGTTTTGTCCCCATTCATTGTCAATGGGGACAAAGCTGAATTAAACAGAATGCATTCCGTTCCGTTTGGTTGCGTCCCCATTCCGTTCCGTTTGGTTGCGCCGCAAGCAGCGTTTTTCTGTCCGCGACGTGGTGCGGAGCAAGACGGATCCGTCCCGACTCACAATGTAAGTCAATGGGGACGGATCCGTTTTCTCTGACAATAGAAAACGGATCCGTCCTCCATTGACTTTCAATGGAATTCATGACGGATCTGTCTTGGCTATTTTAAACATAATACAACCGGATCCGTTCATAACGGACGCAGATGGTTTCACATTAAGCACACAGCAGCTCTCACCTTCCCCTTCACCAGTCGAGCACGGATGACGCACCCGGATGCGTAATAGTGGATTAGAAAACATAGGAAAATCCAGCTCAAGAATGGTGGAAAAAATTCGTAGCTTTATTGCGGCATAAAATCTTCGACAGAAACAGGAATTGTTCGGTACACGCAATAAAGCTACACATTTTTTCCACTATTCTTGAGCTGGATTTTCCTATATTTTCGGATGCAGATGGTTGTATGATCAGAAAGGGTTTTTGACGGATCCAGAAAAAATGCTGGTGTGAAAGTAGCTTTAAATGTATTTTATGGGGATTTTATGTGATAGATCAACACAAAGTAGCAAGTAAGTGTGAAGTGAGAAGAAAATGATGCATGGTTTCCAAAATTTTTCATAAATAAAAATCTGTGTGGTGTCTTTGATTCTTACCTCAAAGAAACCTGGTGTATAATCTACATTCTGCTAGTTGAAGGCGGCTTTCTCTACCACCGTGCCAATCATTTTGACATCACCACAGAAAAATGATGACTCTTGATGCTGCTGTCTTCTCATAACTCCCTGACCACGTACTAGGCAAGCCTTCTTGAGAAAAAGAGGTTTAGGGGCTTATAAAGCAATATGTAATTCTTGCCAAGTGTAATTGAGTAGCTTCGGCAATTTTCCTTCACTATTGTAAAATAATGAGGTCTAGAAGCTGCTTTGCTCTGGGGAACAAAAGAGGTTCTATGAAAACATGGAGAGTCCAAGGGTCTCACTAGAGTGATAACCATTATGTGTAGCTGGGGCATAGACATCATAGCACATACACAGACCCCCAAAAGAGGTTCTATGGAGAGTCAAAGGGTCGTACTAGAGTAATAACCATCAAGTATGGCTGGAGCATAGACATCATAGCACATACACAGACCCCCAAAAGAGGTCCTATGGAGAGTCCAAGGGTCTTACTAGAGTAATAACCATCAAGTGTGGCTGGGGCATAGACATCATAGCACATACACAGGCCCCCAAAAGAGGTTCTATGAAACCACGGAGAGTCCAAGGGTCTCAGTAGAGTGATAACCATCAAGTGTGGCTGGAGCATAGACCTCATAGCACATACACAGACCCCCAAAAGAGGTTCTAAGGAGAGTCCAAGGGTCTTACTAGAGTAATAACCATCAAGTGTGGCTGGAGCATAAACCTCATAGCACATACACAGACCCCCAAAATAGGTTCTATGGAGAGTCCAAGGGTCTTACTAGAGTAATAACCATCAAGTGTGGCTGGAGCATATACCTCATAGCACATACACAGACCCCCAAAAGAGGTTCTATGAAACCACGGAGAGTCCAAGTGTCTCACTAGAGTAATAACTATCAAGTGTGGCGGGAGAATAGACCTCATGGCACATACACAGACAAGAATGACTTGTTCACAATATCTTTGTGCTTGATGGCACCAGTGGAAACGTTACCTTAGGAGGAGAAGCAAGCCAGCAGCAAATTTCTAGATGCACTAATCCCCTGGCCCCTGATGTATTTTTTCTACAATATAAAGGAAATATCCACATTTCCCAATGAGCAGTGGAGCATGCTGACATAAGGAATAAACCTATTATGGCCTCTGCAAGGCTCAGAGGACTTCTTCTTATAGTTCATACTGGGGTAAATAACAAGTGTGAACCTCTTTACACCTATCAGCTTTCTAGTCCAGAGAAATCTATTGCATGGTCCATCACAAGCTGGGTGGTACCAGATAGGTGTAAATATACCCTTATAATATGTTTATGGCATAACGGCCTACTACGTCATAGTTCTAAACACAACACAATGGCAGTACTGGTGGAAAATTGTAGGGAGCTGAATTCTGCCTCAAGAACTTTGGAACATATCGTTTTATACATAGACACTACCCTGTGGGGCCTGATGGCAGGTTTCGAGATGTTATCACCCCTGCAGAGAGCCAGATTCATGAACCAGCAGTTGAAATTTCTGGCTTTACACTGTTTATGGAGATCGGGAGGCAAGAGGCGAGAATGTTTTTTGTAAACGCTCTGTGGTGTTAGCTTTTCAAACACATTTATTGCAAGTTTGTTTTTGCATCATTATAATGGTGTCCCCTGGTTTCTTATGTGCAAAAATATGTACATACAATATCAACCCATTCCCGTCCACCTTACTATAGTCGCCGGATGCCTGCTGTTTTAAACAGCAGGCACCCGGGGTTCATGTCCGTGACTGGCGGTAACACAGATTGCAGACTTTTAATCCTTTAGATGCCGTGGTCAAATGTGACCAGGGCATCTGGAGTCGCAGCTCCCTTGCTGGCGTAGATTTAGACCATTTTCTACACGTAAAACAGGCATAGAAAATTATGAATGCGACGGGCCTGCCAGCCGTCACCGAGAGGGAAAAAATGCCGTGTTTTGGTGTCCGTCTGACGAAACGGAGCCGTTCTGACACACAATGTAAGTCAATGGGGATGGATCCGTTTTCACTGACACAATCTGGCACAATAGAAAACGGATCCGTCCTCCATTGACTTTCAATAGTGTTAAAGATGGATCTGTCTTGGCTATGTTAAAGATAATACAAACGGATCCGTTCTGAACGAATGCAGACATTTGTATTATCTGAACGGATCCGTCTGTGCAGATCCAGGACGGATCTGAACCAAACACGAGTGTGAATGTAGTCTAAGTTACAACTGCTGAGAACAGAGGACCACAATCTCTCTCTAGAATGAATAGTCACAGCCACAGTAATTAACTGTACCTTAGAAAGAACCACTAGTTTCAATTGGCTGAACTTAAAGCCTCATGCACACGGCCGTTGTTTTGGTCCGCATTCGAGCCGCAGTTTTGTCGGCTCGGATGCGGATCCATTCACTTCAATGGGGCCACAAAAGATGCGGACAGGACTCTGTGTGCTGGCCGCATCCGTTGCTCCGTTCCGTGGTCCACAAAAAAAATATAACCTATATATATATATATAGGCAGTTATATTAATGGCTGTCCGTGCCGTTCCGCAAATTGCGGAACACACATGGACACCATCCGTGTCTTGCGGATCCGCAATTTGCGAACCGCAAAACGGTCGTGTGCATGAGGCCTTAAGGGGTTGTCTAGGCAATATAAAATTTTAAATGATACTTCTGCCAGTACCCTTATAGCAACAACTGTGTATTGAAGCGTTGTCCCTCTCAAAAGAATAGAACAATGCTGTAATATACCGAACAGCTGCTACTATACAGTATATACAGTGTGTCCTAAGGATAGCCCATCAATACGGATATCTCAAACAACCTCTTTAAAGGCTATGTACACTCCATTGTCATGTCTTCCATAATAAACAGAATCCATGACACTCAGTGTGAACAGAGCCCTACACATTTCAATTGACTGGATGATGTCATGCTGGACCCATGTAGTAACAGACTAGCTCAGTGGTCGGCAAACCGCGGCTCGCGAGCCACAAGCGGCTCTTTAGCCCCTTGAATGCGGCTCTTACAGGGGCCCCCAGCGCCGGCCCGCAATACTAGCGCTGCTAAGTTTTCTAACTCCGCTGCGCTAAGCGCAGCTGCGCATGGAGTCCTGGGCAGCGCGCGGTCCGGACTAATATGGAAAGGAGGGGGCCCCCCCGCCGGCGGCCGCTCTAAGCCCCGCTCTGCCTGCCTCTTTAAGAGACTCGATGAGCAGCGGCTGTGAGTGAGCACGTCTTCGCGTCTGTCTGACGTTGCCACAGCTCCGCCCCCAGAGCAGAGAAGAAAAAGGAGCGAGCAGCGCCAGCGGCAGCCAGCCACAGCCCAGACTCTGCCAGGGAAGGCCTGCGGCCCGCCGCCCACACAAAGAAGAATCTTCTGAGACTGACAGGAGGCAGCCAGGTAGGTAGGTTGATTAATTATAACAACTTAGTTACTGGATCCCATTCCCACCATCTCACCCTTCCCAGTAGTGCCACCCAGTGTACTAGCCCGCCCTGGTTCAGTTTTTTGGACTGGAGAAATGTGCATTGGATTGGGGGGGGGAGTCATGAGAGAGATGTCTGTGCATGTGCTGGCACTGCTGGGGAAATGTACCATGGGGCCGCCCTGGTTCTGTTTGAACTGGAGAAATGTGCATGGGGTGGGGGGGAGGAATGACTCAGTCATGAGAGAGATGTGACAGAACCAGGGCGGCCCCATGGCACATTTCTCCAGCAGTGCCAGCACATGCACAGACATCTCTCTCATGACTCCCCCCTCCCATGCACATTTCTCCAGGCCACACAGAACCAGGGCGGCCGCGGCCCCATGGCACATTTCTCCAGCAGTGCCAGTGCCAGCACATGCACAGACATCTCTCTCATGACTCCCCCCCCCTCCCCCATGCACATTTCTCCAGTCCACACAGAACCAGGGCGGCCGCGGCCCCATGGCACATTTCTCCAGCAGTGCCAGTGCCAGCACATGCACAGACATCTCTCTCATGACTGAGTTATTCGCCCCCCCTCCCCAATGCACAATTCTCCAGTCCAAACAGAACCAGGGCGACCCCATGGCACATTTCTCCAGCAGTGCCAGCACATGCACAGACATCTCAGATTCATGAGAGAGATGTCTGTGCATGTGCTGGCACTGGCACTGCTGGAGAAATGTGCCATGGGGCCGCGGCCACCCTGGTTCTGTTTGGACTGGAGAAATGTGCATGGAGGGGGGGGGGGGGGCTTTATTGTTTTTCGCCCCAGGGCCCCATTTCACCTAGCAAAGCTGGAGAGGGCGTGTACATCTCATATCACCCATATTTCCTCCCACTATTAGGAACCTCCTCCTTCCAAACGTCGGAACGTGCTGCGTCACAACAGTGACGTGGGTAGTGAAAGTTCCCGGGTAGGAAAAAATGGCTCTTAAAAGAAATTTCAATCGCGGTTTTGTTGATATTTGGCATAGTTGACTAAAAAGTTTGCCCACCACTGGACTAGCTCAATTAACTGAAATTGTCTACAGAGGTTCCCGTTGTTTTCAAGGCAAAAATACCAATGCAGGGTGCTTCAAAAAGCGATGTAAAGCCTTACAGAAGGGAGACACTTCCAGAAGGTCAACCATCACTGCAGCACTCTACCAGTCTGGGCTTTATGGAAGAGTGGCTAGAAAGAAATCTCTCTTCAGTAAAAGTCACGTACCGTAAAAGCTCACCTGGAGTTTGCATAAAAACATCTAAAGGACTCTCAGAGTATGAGAAACAATATTCTCTAGTCTGATGAAACCAAGATTGAACATTTTGGCCTCAATTCTAAGCATCATGCCTGGAGGAAACAAGGCACTGCTCATTATCTGACCAGTACCATATCTACAGTGAAGTATGGTGGTGGCAGCATCATCCTGTGGGGTGTTTTTCAGTGGCTGGGTCAGCATTGAGGGAAAGCTGAATGGAGCAACGTACAGAGATATTCTTAATGAAAACCTGATCCAGAGTACACTGGACCTTAGACTGGGAAGAACATTCGCCTTCCAACAAGACAATGACCCTAAACACACAGCCAAGACAACACGAGTGGCTTAAACGGGTTTCTTCACGTCAGCAAATGGCATTTATCATGTAGAGAAAGTGAATACAAGGCACTTACTAATGTATTGGGATTGTCCATATTGTACACTATAGTGGGAATTCACATTGGCTGGTACTTTTTCCTATAGTGTGAAAGCACGACCACCACTGATGGATTGTAGGATGGACGTAACCATCGAAATGAGACATGTATAATGTGATGGAAAAATGAATCCAGCCAGCAAAGTAAGCAATATGGATAATAACAATACATTAGTAAGTGGCTTAACTTTCTCTACATAATAAATGCTATTTTCTGAAGTGACACAACCCCTTTAAATAAAAGGTTGAGGAAAGCCTAAGGTAACATCAAACAATGCAGAGCATTACCAGTGCCCTACTGGTTCTTGACCTCATACTCCATGCCACATTTTACAAACATTATCTAAAATCCAATTAACATGCAGAAGCCGTCAGGTTTTGATTGATAGCGCGACTTGCGGCGCTGGTAGTACAATTGTATTTAGACAGTGTGGTGACTGTCACACGGCAGACCAGCTGACTGCTCCAGCATCTCTGGGGAAATGCATTTCACTCATCTCACAGACAGACTGCTATAAAATGCTAATTTTATTTCAATCTGTTTCCACTTCTGCTATGAAAGTATTTTTTGTCGGTTTGAAAAATTAATGAGGAATTCTCACCAAAAATTATTTCAGATTCATGGGAAAAATCCTTCCTCGATTTACATATGTAAGAAAATGATTGTATTTTCTCAGGACTGCCAAGCTTCAATGATCTGCTTCACATCACAGGCCGCCTCTTCCCAACACGTGTGTAGATGAGTGCAAAGCACAAATTTATGTTGCTGAACAAATTCAAGCCATAACTTGACCTATTAATGACCGAGCATCATGTTTTATTATCCTGTGGCTGCATGAAGCAATATTTCTACTTCTTGATCTGTGTATAAATATAACTGAATGGACATTGTGTATAAAACAGAGGCAGCAACAGTGCCACTTCCAGCAAAATGTCCTGGCGATCATGTGATTGATGTCGTACGATCGAGCTGGTGTCTATAAAAGCGTTGTCTAAGGCTGGGTTCAGACCTGAGCGTACTTGATATGCGCGTTTAAGTCGCGCGTTTTTATGCACGTTTTTTGCAATAGTAAACGCGCGTTTGACGCGCGTTTGTGTGATTGACTGCAGTGTCCTATGGCCACAAACGCGCGTCAAAACGCCCCAAAGAAGCTCAAGAACTTGTTTGAGCGTAGGGCGTTTTTCAGCGCGTTCAAACGCGCTGTAAAACGCTCAAGTGAGAACCAGGGCCATAGGGAAGCATTGGTTTTCATGTGTTGAGCGTTTTACAGCGCGTTTGAACGCGCTGTAAAACGCTCAAGTGTGATCCCAGCCTAAAGGTTATTCTCTCTCGTTACGGAGAAACTCTAGTATGAGGAGTAATGTGCACAATAATGTAGGCCTTGCGATGTCTCTCTCTGTTATTGGAGACTGATGGATTCATGCCCAAACCTCTCTGTTATTGGAGACTGATGGATTCATGCTCCATTAGACCTCAGAGTAGACCCTCATCAGACCCCCAAGCTCTAACAGACCTCAGATCAGACCACCAAGCTCCATCAGCCTTTAGATCAGACCCCCCAACCTTCTCAGCCTTAGATCAGACCTCCATCAGACTCCCATCAGCCCTCCAATCAGACATTAAAATAAATAAATAAACAAGCAAACTTACCTTGCTTACTGCGGACAGTGCCACCACTCCAGGGCTCCCTGCTCCCTATTCTTGTTCCAGTCCGCTCTGCACTGTGACCTGACATTGCATAGTGTCAGGTCATAGCACGCACTTACATGCACTACTTCCTAACGTTGTTACACAGTCAGGAAACAGTGCAGAGCGGGGCCCGGAAGAAGACCATGGAGGGTGAGAAGAGCCAGAGTAGCGCTTCCTTCACCACTCCCCATGCCTCCTGCATACTAATGACCGCTTCCATAATGGAAGCGGTCATTAGCATTCAGACTATAACACGCACTACCATTTTTCCCTCACTTTTAGGGCTCGTGCACATGAACATGTGCCGTACATTGTGGACCGCAAATTGCAGCCCCCAATGCACAGGCACAGTTATTGTGGCCGCCACTGACTGATCCAGACCCGTTCAACTTGAATGTTCTAATGTTTTGTGGTTGTGAAGCATGGACCGAAATGCCACAGAAGCACTCTGTAGTGCTTCGTGGTCTTCTGCTCCATGCGTCCGCATTTAAGCAAATGGGTCCGCATCCGTGAAACAGTGCGCACAAGGCCGATGCCAGTATATTGCGGACCTACTGTTTGCAGGCAACAATACAGGCACGGGCCTGCTATGGCCATGTGCATGAGGCCTTAGGGGAAAAATGTGTGTCTTATGGTCTGAAAAATTCAGTATATCTTTCTCCTTCTCTTATTCAGGACAAAAAGATTTTTGCCAGAATTTAATAAAAAATAAATAAATAATGCGAATAGCAAATCTAAAAAGTCTATAATTCTATTACTTCAATACACTATTTATATTTATGTTTGTGTACTGCATCCTTTGCTATTGCTATCTGGACATTGGAAGCTGGAATATACCCTCTTCTTTCACATATATATATATATATATATATATATATACACACACACACACATACATACACACACACACACACACACACACTGTACCGCATAAAAGGTTAGTATATAAAATGAGAATGCTCGGACTGGGAGAAAACGTCTGTATGTGGGTAAGTAACTGGTTCAATGATAGAAAACAGAGGGTGGTTATTAATGGTACACACTCAGATTGGGTCACTGTCACTAGTGGGGTACCTCAGGGGTCAGTATTGGGCCCTATTCTCTTCAATATATTTATTAATGATCTTGTAGAAGGCTTGCATAGTAAAGTATCAATTTTTGCAGATGACACTAAACTGTGTAAAGTAATTAACACGGAAGAGGACAGTATACTACTACAGAGCGATCTGGATAGATTGGAGGCTTGGGCAGAGAAGTGGAAGATGAGGTTTAACACTGACAAATGTAAAGTTATGCACATGGGAAGGAATAATGCAAGTCACCCGTACATACTAAATGGTAAAACACTGAGTAACACTGACATGGAAAAGGACCTAGGAATTTTTGTGAACAGCAAACTAAGCTATAGAAACCAATGTCGGGCAGCATAGATGCCCGTGATGAGAACATAGTCCTACCACTTTACAAATCACTAGTCAGACCACACATGGTGTACTGTGTACAGTTCTGGGCTCCTGTGAACAAGGCAGACATAGCAGGGCTGGAGAGGGTTCAGAGGAGGGCAACTAAAGTAATAACTGGAATGGGGCAACTACAGTACCCTGAAAGATTATCAACATTAGTGTTATTCACTTTAGAAAAAAAGACGACTGAGGGGAGATCTAATAACTGCTGGGATCCTTTACGTCTGCTGGGATCCTTTACTTCATAAATATATCAGAGGACAGTACAGAGATCTCTCCCATCATCTATTTATCCCCAAGACTGTAACTGTGACAAGGGGACATCCTCTGTGCCTAGAGGAAAGAAGGTTTGTACACAAACATAGAAGAGGATTCTTTACGGTAAGAGCAGTGAGACTATGGAACTCTCTGCCTGAGGAGGTGGTGATGGTGAGTACAATAAAGGAATTCAAGAGGGGCCTGGATGTATTTCTGGAGTGTAATAATATTACAGGATATAGCTACTAGAGAGGGGTAGTTGATCCAGGGAGTTATTCTGATTGCCTGGAGTCGGGAAGGAATATTTTTCCCCTTAGGTGGGGAAAATTGGCTTCTACCTCACAGTTTTTTTTTTTGCCTTCCTTTGGATCAACTTGCAGGATAACAGGCCGAACTGGATGGACAAATGTCTTTTTTTGGCCTTATATACTACGTTACTATCTAACCTAAAATGCACTCTAACCTTTCCAGGTGAACTTAATGTAACCTTCTCTGAACTTTTAAATGCACACATCCAACTGTTCATTGTTTCACTACTTTTTGCACAACTTGCAGTTCTCTAACAAGAAACTTAATGGCAAAATTAACAACAGGTGTTTGATCCATGAATCGCCTGAATTTCTGGTTCAATTAGAATTGGTATTTAAACAGTCCTCCTCATCATGCTGTTCATTTTGACATCATGAGATCAAAATGACACCTACCAACTGATCAACAGTACCTCGCCATTGCAAGGCTTCAAGCAGGAGGTTCTCAGACGGAAGTGGCCACTGAGCTTAGAGTGTGACAGAGAGTCCTCAGCAGGTTGTATCAGAGATACAAAGAGACTGAAAGAGTCACAGAAAGGTATTGGAACTTCCCTGCAGCGTTTTTCTATTTCTCCATTCCACAGAGCCTGGAAACCATTCTACTTAGGGTACTGCAAGGAGCCCTAGTCAGATTTGAGGGACGGCTCAGAGGGGTCGTCCTTATCAGGGTGAGTGCTCCGATACCTGAGCGTAAAGCGTAGCTCAGGCCAAGTAGGGGCATTTCAGGGCAAGACACCCGGCTCGGCATTGGTAGACCCCCTGTTACCGATAATCTACAAAGCGGTAAGACCGTTCCTTCTCTTAAATTGCGCACTGGTTTACTTGCACTACTTGCTACGATTTTTGTCTAATAATTATTTTGTTGGGCTATTTTTTAATTGAACGATTAAAAGTTAAGTATTATAGATAGGGACACTTTTTAGCCCATAGTACTGGAATAACATCATTAATCCTGTCATTATGCCTCTGCATGAAGTACACAGGCCTAATTTCATCTTCATGGACAACAATGCGCCAGCTCATCGAGGTCACATCATGAGGGAATGGCTGCTTGAGACTGGGGTACCTCAAATGGAGCGGCCTGCACTTTCTCCAGACCTGAATCCCATCCCTTCAAGAAGAGTGGGAGGCCTGCCTCAGCAGACAATAAGGCGACTTGTGAACAGCATGAGACGTCGTTGTCAAGCTGTAATTGATGCTCAAGGCCACATGACAAATTATTGAGACACTGACATTTTTGTGGGGGTGTACCCACCACTGGTGTTGGCTTTTGTTTCAATAAATTGTTTAAGATGAGGAAATCACCACGGCATTATACGCAAATGCCCTCCTTTCATTATATACTATCACTGCAGCGTGAACTTTTTATGTTTTCCATAAATTTCACCCAAAAGCCAAATATCAACTGCATCAAAATATCATGATAAAAAGTAATTTTTTTTTTTAACTTCCTCCGAGTTTGCAATGGAGGAGCAGCTTACGGAGCACGGATGCTTTCAAGGCACTGCAGGAAAGGTTTTGCAACTCAGAGGTCATGATAGCTGGGATGAGCAGGCCAAATTCAGGCTAATGTAGACAGCAGCCTGTAGTCCGCTCATCTGTTGCGGATTCAGCCTGCTTACAAAGTTAATGGTGGAAGGACTTCCTTTTTATTAGGAAACTGCTACAAATACTAACAATGATTCAGGTGGAGTTAAGAATCCCCTTGGACTCCCTTCTCCTGACTCCCACTTGTATTCAAGCAAAGTGACAAGTGCAACACAAACAGAATATAGAAATCTAGCTTTATAACGCTTATTTACCACGGCTTTTGTAGAGCTTTCCTGTAAATCCCAGATCATCAAGTAGTTGTCGGCCAGAGACATCACTTTTTTTCCATCGCCCAGTGGTTCCCAAGTGACACTAGAGTAAATAAAGACAGATATGTAAGGCACCGACATGTGCTGGAGGGCTGTTCTGAGCCTTATCCCTCCATACACAAGGATATTAAAAATGTTATTATAACACAAAGATATTAAAGTGAATGTCCGATAGTATGTACTGATTATCATTGTGATATTATTTCTTTATAACAGTCTAAGTTCAGGTTTTCAGAGCTCCGAATCTTCTGCATAGACATGGCATTAAATTATAGTACCACTACTATTGGAACCTGGTGCACCTTGTTTAAGCATGCATTAACCCCTTAATACCGGAGGTATTTTCGTTTTTCATTTTCATTTTTCTTCCGTCTTCCCAGAGCCATAACTTTTTTATTTTTCTGTTCACATAGCCGTATGAGGTTTTTTTTGTTTTTTTTTAGGTATAAATTGTACTTTTTAAAGCCTCCATTTAAAATTGTAGTTAGAAGCACAATTTTTTTTCCAAATGGAGTGGAACTGGAAAAAGAAATGCAATTCCGCCACAGTTTTATGGGTTTTGTCACTACAGCGTTCCCTAGGAGGTAAAACTGACCTGTGCCCTTCATTCTTTGGGTCAGTACGATTACAACGATACAACATTTATACAGGTCAAACTCGAAAAATTAGAATATCGTTCAATGCAAATGAAAAGGAATTGCATTATTGAAGTTAAAATTAGAATTTTGTGAAAAGGTTCAATATTCTAGGCTCAAAGTGTCACACACTAGTCAGCTAATTAATCCATACCCCATGAGCAAAGGGTACCCGAGATTGTGACTTTGGGGTTTCATAAGGCTACTTTCACACTTGCGTTCGGAGCGGTTCCGTCTGGTTTCTGCACAGACGGATCCGCTCCTATAATGCAAACGATGGTATCCGTTCAGAACGGATCCGTCTGCATTATATTTCAGAAAAAAATCTAAGTGTGAAAGTTAGTCAGACGGATCCGTCCAGACTTGGCATTGAAAGTCAATGGGGGACGGATCCGTTTGAAATTGCACCATATTGTGTCAACTTCAAACGGATCCGTCCCCATTGACTTACATTGTAAGTCTGGACAAATCCGTTTGGCTCCGCACGGCCAGGCGGACACCCGAACGCTGCAAGCTGCGTTCGGGTGTCCGCCTGCTGAGCGGAACGGAGGCTGAACGCTGCCAGACTGATGCATTCTGAGCGGATCCGCGTCCACTCAGAATGCAACGGAGCTCACAAGCGGAACCCCGAACGCAAGTGTGAAAGTAGCCTAAGCCATAATCATCCAAATTATAACAAATAAAGGCTTGAAATATCTTGCTTTGCATGTAATGAGTCTCTCATTTATTAGTTTCACCTTTTAAGTTGCATTACTGAAATAAATGAACTTTGCACGATATTCTAATTTTTCAGGTTTCACCTGTATAGTTTTTCTTGTGTTTAAAAAACAAAAAAATAAAAATAACTTTGAAAAAAAGTTTTTTTCTTTTCATAGCCATATTCTGACCCCCGTCACCTTTTTTTTATAGTTATGTCTACAGAGCTGTGTAGGGGGTCATTTTCTGGAGAATGATCTGAAGAACGGTAGCTTTTATTTATACCATTTTGGAGTATGTGTGACTTTTGATCACATTTTATTCAAATTTTTTGGGTAAGTGAAGCAATGAAAAAAATGGTGAATTGGCTTTTATTTCCGTTACACCATTCACTGTATGGGATAAATATTTTTATATTTTAATAATATGGGCATTTTGGAACACGGTGATGCCTATGATCATTATGGTTTTCATTTACCGGTGCTTTTATTTTAATTCTGTGGAAGGGGGGTGATTCAAAATTTTTTATGTTTTTTTTAAACTTTTTTGTTTAGCACCCCCCCTACCCCCCAAGGACGCAATAATATGCAACACTGATTTATTTCAGCTTAGACTGTAGTTCAATAAATCTGCAGTCTAACCTTTATTTGTGTTATCCTATGGAGGCCTGCCACATGCAAGGAATGCCTCCTCTGATCGCTGCATAGGGGAGCTGGCCCTAACCTGGAAGCGCGCACTTCCCTTTTTTTGGCTTTTAGATGCCGTGGTCACTTTTAACCACAGCATCTAAAAGGGTTAAATGTCTGTGATCGGCATTATAGCCGGTCGCAGACATTTACCGGGGCCTCTGCAGCAGAGTCCCGCCAGCTATGTACGGCAGTACTCAAGGGGTTAAAGGGAATGTGTCATCAGAAAATAACATATTGTTCAAATCAAGTCTTTATGTTACAAACGATTATTTTAGCATTTTAATGAGGTTCTTTTCAATTTTCCATGTCACTCTGTATTTTAAAGGAATCATAGGTCATGCAGTTTTCACACTATTTAACCACCTCAGCCCCCAGTGCTTAAACACCCTGAAAGACCAGGCCACTTTTTACACTTCTGACCTACACTACTTTCACCGTTTATTGCTCGGTCATGCAACTTACCACCCAAATGAATTTTACCTCCTTTTCTTCTCACTAATAGAGCTTTCATTTGGTGGTATTTCATTGCTGCTGACATTTTTACTTTTTTTGTTATTAATCGAAATTTAACGATTTTTTTGCAAAAAAATGACATTTTTCACTTTCAGTTGTAAAATTTTGCAAAAAAAAACGAGATCCATATAGAAATTTTGCTCTAAATTTATAGTTCTACATGTCTTTGATAAAAAAAAATGTTTGGGTAAAAAAAAAATGGTTTGGGTAAAAGTTATAGCGTTTACAAACTATGGTACAAAAATGTGAATTTCCGCTTTTTGAAGCCGCTCTGACTTTCTGAGCACCTGTCATGTTTCCTGAGGTTCTACAATGCCCAGACAGTACAAACACCCCACAAATGACCCCATTTCTGAAAGTACACACCCTAAGGTATTCGCTGATGGGCATAGTGAGTTCATAGAACTTTTTATTTTTTGTCACAAGTTAGCGGAAAATGATGATTTTTTTTTTTTTTTTTTTTCTTACAAAGTCTCATATTCCACTAACTTGTGACAAAAAATAAAAAGTTCTATGAACTCACTATGCCCATCAGCGAATACCTTGGGGTCTCTTCTTTCCAAAATGGGGTCACTTGTGGGGTAGTTATACTGCCCTGGCATTCTAGGGGCCCAAATGTGTGGTAAGGAGTTTGAAATCAAATTCAGTAAAAAATGACCTGTGAAATCCGAAAGGTGCTCTTTGGAATATGGGCCCCTTTGCCCACCTAGGCTGCAAAAAAGTGTCACACATCTGGTATCTCCGTACTCAGGAGAAGGTGGGGAATGTGTTTTGGGGTGTCATTTTATATATACCCATGCTGGGTGAGAGAAATATCTTGGCAAAAGACAACTTTTCCCATTTTTTTATACAAAGTTGTCATTTGACCAAGATATTTATCTCACCCAGCATGGGTATATGTAAAAAGACACCCCAAAACACATTCCTCAACTTCTCCTGAGTACGGGGATACCAGATGTGTGACGCTTTTTTGCAGCCTAGGTGGGCAAAGGGGCCCATATTCCAAAGAGCACCTTTCGGATTTCACTCCTCATTTTTTCCTGAATTTGATTTCAAACTCCTTACCACACATTTGGGCCCCTAGAATACCAGGGCAGTATAACTACCCCACAAGTGACCCCATTTTGGAAAGAAGACACCCCAAGGTATTCCGTGAGGGGCATGGCGAGTTCCTAGAATTTTTTATTTTTTGTCACAAGTTAGTGGAAAATGATGATTTTTTTTTTTTTTTTTTTTTCATACAAAGTCTCATATTCCACAAACTTGTGACAAAAAATAAAAACTTCCATGAACTCACTATGCCCATCAGCGAATACCTTGGGGTCTCTTCTTTCCAAAATGGGGTCACTTGTGGGGTAGTTATACTGCCCTGGCATTCTAGGGGCCCAAATGTGTGGTAAGTAGTTAAATGACCTGTGAAATCCGAAAGGTGCTCTTTGGAATGTGGGCCCCTTTGCCCACCTAGGCTGCAAAAAAGTGTCACACATCTGGTATCGCCGTATTCAGGAGAAGTTGAGGAATGTGTTTTGGGGTGTCTTTTTACATATACCCATGCTGGGTGAGATAAATATCTTGGTCAAATGCCAACTTTGTATAAAAAAATGGGAAAAGTTGTCTTTTGCCAAGATATTTCTCTCACCCAGCATGGGTATATGTAAAATGACACCCCAAAACACATTCCCCAACTTCTCCCGATTACGGAGATACCAGATGTGTGACACTTTTTTGCAGCCTAGGTGGGCAAAGGGGCCCATATACAAAAGAGCACCTTTCGGATTTCACAGGTCATTTTTTACAGAATTTGATTTCAAACTCCTTACCACACATTTGGGCCCCTAGAATGCCAGGGCAGTATAACTACCCCACAAGTGACCCCATTTTGGAAAGAAGAGACCCCAAGGTATTCGCTGATGGGCATAGTGAGTTCATGGAAGTTTTTATTTTTTGTCACAAGTTTGTGGAATATGAGACTTTGTATGAAAAAAAAAAAAAATCATCATTTTCCACTAACTTGTGACAAAAAATAAAAAATTCTAGGAACTCGCCATGCCCCTCACGGAATACCTTGGGGTGTCTTCTTTCCAAAATGGGGTCACTTGTGGGGTAGTTATACTGCCCTGGCATTTTCCAGGGGCCCTAATGTGTGGTAAGTAGGTAAATGACCTGTGAAATCCTAAAGGTGCTCTTTGGAATATGGGCCCCTTTGCCCACCTAGGCTGCAAAAAAGTGTCACACATGTGGTATCGCCGTATTCGGGAGACGTTGGGGAATGTGTTTTGGGGTGTCATTTTACATATACCCATGCTGGGTGAGAGAAATATCTTGGCAAAAGACAACTTTTCCCATTTTTTTATACAAAGTTGGCATTTGACCAAGATATTTCTCTCACCCAGCATGGGTATATGTAAAATGACACCCCAAAACACATTCCCCAACTTCTCCTGAGTACGGCGATACCAGATGTGTGACACTTTTTTGCAGCCTAGATGCGCAAAGGTGCCCAAATTCCTTTTAGGAGGGCATTTTTAGACATTTGGATACCAGACTTCTTCTCACGCTTTGGGGCCCCTAGAATGCCAGGGCAGTATAAATACCCCACATGTGACCCCATTTTGGAAAGAAGACACCCCAAGGTATTCAATGAGGGGCATGGCGAGTTCATAGAAATTTTTTTTTTTTGGCACAAGTTAGCGGAAATTGATATTTTTTATTTTTTTCTCACAAAGTCTCCCGTTCCGCTAACTTGGGACAAAAATTTCAATCTTTCATGGACTCAATATGCCCCTCACGGAATACCTGGGGGTGTCTTCTTTCCGAAATGGGGTCACATGTGGGGTATTTATACTGCCCTGGCATTCTAGGGGCCCTAAAGCGTGAGAAGAAGTCTGGAATATAAATGTCTAAAAAATTTTACGCATTTGGATTCCATGAGGGGTATGGTGAGTTCATGTGAGATTTTATTTTTTGACACAAGTTAGTGGAATATGAGACTTTGTAAGAAAAAAAAAAAACTTGGGCCAAAAAAATATCTGAATGGAGCCTTACAGGGGGGTGATCAATGACAGGGGGGTGATCAATGACAGGGGGGTTGATCAATGACAGGGGGGTTGATCAATGACAGGGGGGTGATCAGGGAGTCTATATGGGGTGATCACCACAGTCATTGATCATGCCCCTGTAAGGCTTCATTCAGACGTCCGGATGCGTTTTGCGGATCGGATCCATCTATCAGTGCATCCGTAAAAATCATGCGGACATCTGAATGGAGCTTTACAGGGGGGTAATCAATGACAGGGGGGTAATCAGGGAGTCTATATGGGGTGATCACCACAGTCATTGATCACGCCCCTGTAAGGCTTCATTCAGACGTCCGGATGCGTTTTGCGGATCCGATCCATCTATCAGTGCATCCGTAAAAATCATGCGGACATCTGAATGGAGCTTGACAGGGGGGTAATCAATGACAGGGGGGTGATCAGGGAGTCTATATGGGGTGATCACCACAGTCATTGATCATGCCCCTGTAAGGCTTCATTCAGACGTCCGGATGCGTTTTGCGGATCCGATCCATCTATCAGTGCATCCGTAAAAATCATGCGGACATCTGAATGGAGCTTTACAGGGGGGTAATCAATGACAGGGGGGTAATCAATGACAGGGGGGTGATCAGGGAGTCTATATGGGGTGATCACCACAGTCATTGATCATGCCCCTGTAAGGCTTCATTCAGACGTCCGGATGCGTTTTGCGGATCCGATCCATCTATCAGTGCATCCGTAAAAATCATGCGGACATCTGAATGGAGCTTTACAGGGGGGTAATCAATGACAGGGGGGTGATCACCACAGTCATTGATCATGCCCCTGTAAGGCTTCATTCAGACGACCGGATGCGTTTTGCGGATCCGATCCATGTATCAGTGCATCCGTAAAAATCATGCGGACATCTGAATGGAGCTTTACAGGGGGGTAATCAATGACAGGGGGGTGATCAGGGAGTCTATATGGGGTGATCACCACAGTCATTGATCACGCCCCTGTAAGGCTTCATTCAGACGTCCGGATGCGTTTTGCGGATCCGATCCATCTATCAGTGGATCCGTAAAAATCATGCGGACGTCTGAATGGAGCTTTACAGGGGGTTGATCAATGACAGGGGGGTAATCAATGACAGGGGGGTGATCAGGGAGTCTATATGGGGTGATCAGGGGTGATCAGGGGTGATTAGGGGTGATCAGGGGCTAATAAGGGGTTAATAAGTGATGGGGGGGGGTGTAGTGTAGTGTAGTGGTGCTTGGTGCTACTTTACTGAGCTACCTGTGTCCTCTGGTGGTCGATCCAAACAAAGGGGACCACCAGAGGACCAGGTAGCAGGTATATTAGACGCTGTTATCAAAACAGCGTCTAATATACCTGTTAGGGGTTAAAAAAAACACATCTCCAGCCTGCCAGCGAACGATCGCCGCTGGCAGGCTGGAGATCAACTCTCTTACCTTCCGTTCCTGTGAGCGCGCGCGCCTGTGTGCGCGCGTTCACAGGAAGTCTCGCGTCTCGCGAGATGACGCGTATATGCGTGACTGTGCGCAGCGCTGCCACCTCCGGAACGCGATCCTGCGTTAGGCGGTCCGGAGGTGGTTAAAGGGAACCTGTCACCCGGATTTTGTGTATAGAGCTGAGGACATGGGTTGCTAGATGACCGCTAGCACATCAGCAATATCCAGTCCCCATAGCTCTGTGTGCTTTTATTGTGTAAAAAAAACGATTTGATAGATATGAAAATTACCTGAGATGAGTCCTGTCCCAGACCTTTCTCACATACAGGACTCATCTCAGGGTAATTTGCATATGTATCAAATCGTTATTTTTTTTTTACACAATAAAAGCACACAGAGCTATGGGGACTGGGTATTGCTGATGTGCTAGCGGTGATCTAGCAGCCCATGTCCTCAGCTCTATACACAAAATACCGGTGACAGGTTCCCTTTAAGCCCAAGTCATTTAAGCCTAATAAAAATCTGACAATTTCGGTTTTGTGAAGATCACTTTTCAGCAGTCATCTCATTATTACAGACAGGAATACAATGTAAGATAAAACCTATATATACAGATAACACAGGAGCCACCATTCTGAATACTGTAGGTGATGATCACAGCTTATATCACAGCTCATATCTAGAAAACTCTCCCACAGAAGTAAATGAGTCATCTACTGTTCCTTGTGCAAATGTGGCTGCTGTAAAGCATATCGCTAAATGCTGTTAAAGGGAATCTACCACCAGGAAATTCACTGTTAAGCTAGGTACAATGCCTTGTGGTGCTAGCTCAGCTGAATGTAATACCTTTCGCTTAGCGATCCGTTGCTTCTTTCTGGAGAAAAAATACTTTTAAGTCACATGCAAATGAGCAGTTAAGTGCACCGAGGGCGGGCCCAAGACACTCTGTGCACCCTGGCTCCTCCTACTTCCTTTGCCAGCCCCTCCCTCTCCTTCTGACTGTCGAGACCAGGTTCCTTCATAGTCATCTCATCTGTCCCTGACCAAAAAAACATCTTGGTTAGGATGTAACTAAATATCTCATTAGGAAGTTGGTTTAGTAGCTTCTTATATTCTAAGCCATAGCATTTGAGTCTTCTAGGCCACGGAAAAGTAAAACTCTCTTCTGGTAATAATATTCCCAGAATTTCCGTTAACCCTAGTGTTTCCATGCATCCTGAATGTTACAAGTTAAAATATGGATGAGGATTGATTCTTATAGAGTGTGAGCTATCAAGATGTTCGAGAACCACTGTAAGAGCCTCACGTATTAATCCATTGCACTGATTAGAGACCCGCTTAACGTTTGCACCCGTTCTGTATTTTTGAGCCACACCTGGTTTGGCTTAAAATTGCTCATGAAAATCACTGATTTAACACCGACTGTGTTTTCACAGCCTCTGGTCTAGTTCACACTTCAGTGATTTGGTCAGAGGTGTCCCTCAGTGAGTGTAAGTCAAAACTAGGTGCAGCTCTAAGCACAGAAGAGATACAAATCTTTCCATAATATCCCATCTCTGTGTAGCCTCTTCTCCTGGTTTTGGCTCACAATCACTGAACAAACACTGACACGTGGATTAGGCCTTAGGTATTAATTCTACCAAGTCTCTTGCAAAAACAGACCCCCAACATTGATATACTACCCGCTGTACAACCGGTACAAGATACTTCAGATGTAACATTATATAAAGTGGGAACCTACAATCTCATAACCCGTAGATCAATAATTTAAAGGGCTTGTGCGAGTTTCCGTATTGATGGCCAACCCTCAGAATAGTTTATTAATATCAGATCGGCGAGAGTCCGACTCTCGGGACCCCTGCCGATCAGCCGTAGCCTCTTCAATGGTCACATGGCCTAACCACAGCCTGAAGAAAGGCTAACAACATGCCGAAAAATGTATACCTACTAAATTATGTTTTTAGCAAGGGGTAGGGGTTCAGACTATTGTTCTTGTTCTAAAACCAGAACCCAACATTTCAACTCCACTCCGCAAGACCATTTGCCACCAAGGAGGTAATTCCCTTGCATTGATGACATCAGACGGGTAGATCCGAGCAGTAAAACATCATGAAACATACAATATGACCTGGTAGAGCAGTGGGCAGGGCTGTGGTTCCTGGGTGGTGGCCTTCTAATGCTTGTGCTCTACCTGTACACTCTGGAGACAGAACAATCCATATTTCCCCCTCTGAGCTTGCTTCCAGTCAGCGTTTCAGTTGACTATCCAGCCAACCGGGGGATTTTTATTTTATTTAATGCACTGCAACAGGAGAGCACTCTTGTGGAAAGACAAGAGCATCCTGGATGGCTAATTCTCTCTGACTGATTTATAATTTGCGAAAGATGATGTGACCTTTAAAACCCGCCAGGCTGTTCTCGCTGCCGCTGTTTTCTCCTGAAAATGCTGCTGATGCTGTTCGTAGGATTTCCACTGAGTGCTTTCTTGCTCTAATTTATCTTCCTGCAAAGGATTTTAGTGCCTGCTGTCTCTCTCGGTCTTGCTGTGCTTACACCGTGCATATAACCAGAACACGGTTTCATCTTTCTTCTGTCCTTAACAGCCTCGCTTTTTACCACATCTCACAGCGAGAAAAGCACTGCTGATGTGCTGGCTCATTTTACTAGGGTACTTACAGACAGAAAATGAAGGCTTTATCCCCCCCGCCACCCCCAACCTTATATAGGTCACCAGCACGCAATGTCTGGAAGAGGTAATGAGGGGGTTAAAGGGCTATAAAACTTATAGTATAAAGCTACTAAAAAGTGTAGTATATAAATAGATATGCTGAAACCGTTCACTTCTATGTATATATGCATTTCTGAAGGCTGTCCGAACTGGAGATATGTGACATACGGTAGTCACCATGGTGGCAGACATTTTCTTTGACTGGCTGCTAGTTACTGCTTTGAAACACAGTACAGTAAGCCTCTACACAGCTTAAAGGGCACCTGTCCTGATTTCTACCTATGAAACTGGCTGACCTATTGCATGTGCGCTTGGCAGCTGAAGGCATCTGTGTTGGTCCTATGATCATATGTGCCCGTATTGCTAAAAAAAAAAAAAATAAAGATGTTTT
The DNA here is from genome assembly GCF_905171765.1 of Bufo bufo. Lineage (NCBI taxonomy): Eukaryota > Metazoa > Chordata > Amphibia > Anura > Bufonidae > Bufo > Bufo bufo. The sequence goes on along the minus strand of NC_053392.1, from coordinate 96,642,202 downwards.
AAAGGGGTCAGCAAATGGCATTTATCACGTAGAGAAAGTTAATACAGGCACTTACTAATGTACTGTGATTGTCCATACCGCTTCCTTTGCTGCCTTGATTCATTTTTCCATCTCATTTCACCCTGCAATCCATCAGCGGTGGTCGTGCTTGCACACTAAAAGGAAAAAGGTCTGGCCTCTCTGGTGGCCGGGACCACGGGAGTACAAATATAAGCCAGCACTTTTTCCTGTAGTGTGCAGGCACAACCACCGCTGATGGATTGCAGGGTGGTCGTAACTATGGAAACGAGCAGTGTATAATGAGATGGAAAAATGAATCCAGCCAGCAAAGAAAGCAATGTGAACAATCACAATACATTAGTAAGTGCTCTGTATTAACTTTCTGTACATGATAAATGGCATTTGTTGAAGTGAGACATCCCTGTTAATATATGCAAATGAGCCTCTAGAAAGCAACAGGATGTGCTCTCTCTGCACTTTGATTGACAGGGCAGGCGTGATGAGGTTTACACTGCCTGGCCCTGTCAATCAAAGTGGAGAGGGTGTGGCAGAGCCTCTAGGTGTAATGGTAACGCCCCCGTTGCTCCTAGAGTCTCATTTGCATTTTTCTCAGCAATGCGGGCACATATGAACATAGGACCAACACAGATGCCTTCAGCTGCCAAGCGCACATGTAACAGGTCAACCAGTTTCATAAGTACAAATCTGCTGACAGATGCCCTTTAATGGGGTTTCCCTCATCAAAACTGATGGCTAGACCTCCACTTTAGAAAAGGTCCACTCCACGTCTAGCATTTTGCTGAATTTGTAATACAAATCTATTCAGTTAATTAGGGCTTTAATGCAAGACCTGACAATGGGTTGGAAATGAAGCGGTTTCATGAAAAATCTAAAGTTCTAGACATTGGTGTAGGTTTCGTCAGTTGGACCCCCAGTGATCAGAAACTGATGACCAATCACTGATGACAAATCTCTTTGAAGGGTTATTCCTATGTCATCCTATGCTGTTTGCACAGCTCCCATTCACGGCTGTGGGAGTTACAGTAGTACAGCCTCCTCGGTTGTTTCCATAACTCTGGCCTCCGCTTAGGAGATTTATTCTAATCGTAGCCGTGAAAGTCAGAGATAGGGATCAACACTTTTATATATCGCTTGGCATGTTGCTTTCCCTGAAACACATATGTTTAAAGGAAAACTGAATATGCTTATTTAAAGGGGTTTACCAGGAGTTGAATATTTATGGGCTATTCTCAGAAAAGGTCCTCAATATCTGATCATTGAGAGTTCTACTCCGATCAGATGTCTGAAGAGGCCGCAGGGTTCCGGTGACTGCTGTGTCCTCTCTCTAGGCCAGTGACTTCACGTTCATCAGTCACATGGTCTGTGCACAACTCAGTCCCATTCAAGAGAACGGGCCTGGGCTGCAATACCAAGCCCAGGCGCTGTCCAATGTATGGTGCTGTGCTTGGTAAACTGTGAGGAGGCCACAGCACTCACTGAAGCACCACAGCTGATCAGCGGGGGTGCAGGGACCTCCACCGATCTGATATTGATGACCTGCCAGAAAACCCAAGAGGTCATACATGTTTTTTGCATTACATATTGCTGGAGCATATTTTCTTACAAGTCTGTGTTGTCACAGTATTCTTTGATTCGTCCTGAAAATGTTTAACTAAATTGGCATCCGGTTGTTACCAATTCTGCTTGTCGTTAGACTGTGTGTCCTCAATGTCTGGCGATGTCAGCACTGATTGCACAGTGTAATGCCACATGCACATGGCAGTGTAATTTAAGTGAATTTTGTTTATTGCACTGCGTTTCCGTAACAAATCTGTTTGCGAAATCTGCATGTGCTATCTGTGCAAACAAACTGACATGCTGTAGATTTGAAAATCTCCACCACAGGTCCAATTACGCGCTGAAAGTTTCCACACCGTGTAGATGAGATTCTGAATTCCATCTACTTAGCTGGTACTGTATTACGCTGGCGATTTGCTGCACAAATACCTGTGCAGATGCCCTAAGAGTGGCTAGGGAGATGTCTGATTGACAAGGAAGACAATACTTAGCAACTTAGTAATACTTAGCTGTCAAATTGTCATATACTTTTTAGACGGAACAGCAGAGAAACTGTTATATCTGTGGCCAGTGCTCGGCACCACTCCAATATCTCTGGCGGGAATAGGCGCAGCTTTGCTCACTTGTTCCTTAAACTTCCCTGCTCTTGCGGCCTGGACCCACTGGGCCTTATTCTGCTTCTTCTAAGCAGGCCCGCCTACTGGATCTGCCTGGCTGTTCTTCTGTGCAGGCCGTGGCCTGTTTCTTGCCAGCAATCACCCTTCTCTGCCCGTAGGGCACTCTCTTGCTTCCTCCAAATCTTAAAGGGTTAGTATGTGCACAACTAAATCTTGCCCAGCCCTTGGCCGGCCACTCAGTGGTACTTAAGGCATCTTCCCCTGTGGTAGGGTGCCTGAGCAATAGGCTGTAGTCCACTAGTTTTCTTACAAAGGTGTGCTGTCACACGTTTGTCTACACATGTACCGACTTTTGCCTCTTTCCTGGCTTTGACTCTTCGCTGCCTGACCTGACCACTTCCTGATCACTGTACTGACCATGAGCTGCCTGCTCTGACCTCAGACTGTTTATTGTATTGTGCGTACTTTGCCAGCCCTGACCTCAGCCTGACCCTGACTATGGTTTTGCCTGATCCCTCCGCACCAATGTCTCTTGACCCTCATGGGTCAGCTATCAAACAAACTACTTCAGGAGGTAGTGGTGTGGTGGTTCCCCTGCAGCGGAGTCCAGATCCCTGTACAGAGGATAAAGGCTGAACACCAGGAGACTGCCAGGATATTACCCTTAAGAGAAGGCCTAAGCCAAATCTGTTCAGTTGACACAGTGAGTCCACACACAATTTCTAACAGGAACAACAGAGAAACTGCACAATGTAAAGTTCTAGGAATTGTTATTTAAAGGGAACCTGTCACCTGGATTTTGGGTATAGAGCTGAGGACATGGACTGCTAGATCGCCGCTAGCACATCCGCAATATCCAGTCCCCATAGCTCTGTGTGCTTTTATTGTGTCAAAAAAGCTATTTTATATATATATATGATAATGAGGCTACTTATGGTACATTTCCGGAGCCCAGCCATGCCCACTGTGAAGGAGCCCAGCAGCGCCCCGCATCCTCCGAATCTCCTCCTTGCTCCTCGACATCACAAAGCTAGAGCGCCATAATTTTGCAATGCGCGAGCTAGCGCATGCGCAGTGTCTACATAGTGTTCCTTCCCTGTGCTGGCCTCAGGGAACGAACTGCGCATGTGCTAGCTCGCGCATCGCGAGATTACGGCACTCTAGCTTTGTGACGTCGGGGAGAAAGGAGGCCATTCGGAGGATGCGGGGCAGTGCTGGGCTCCTTCACAGTGGTCGTGGCTGGGCTCAGAGTCAGAGAACGCTGGACTCATCTCTCAAGCATGGAGGAGACAGGACACATCTAAGGTTCATTTACATATCTATAAAAATAAAATAAAAAAATGGACACAATAAAAGCACAGAGAGCTATGGGAACTAGATATCGCGGATGTGATAGCGGCGATCTAGCAGCCCATGTCCTCAGCTCTATACCCAAAATCCAGGTGACAGGTTCCCTTTAATGGGAAATACCAATATTTTTATTTATTTTTTTTAAATCAGATGTATCAATGTAAGCTTACACATCACTGTTATGTAAAACGTTGTGGGTAACTACCTCACAAGTTCTTTTCACTGGTCCAGTAGTTCCTTTTACATTATTTTACTTTACTTTTACACAACGTCTACATATATGAAACATAAGAAAAAGTCTGGAAAGTCAAACATCCACTCTGAGGTCACCTTGTATCGGTGTATGGCCATCAGCACACATTATTTTGCAGCAGGCGCTCCACTCGCACAGTTCCTATCAGGGGACCTGCAATTTACCAGGTTCCCAGCTGTTTCTTCCTTAGACGACACTTTAATGCACCACCGTTCTGTTTGCTCCTCAGGACTGAATGAAAAGCATACTGATTGGATCCATCACACGTATTCCTCTGCCACACATATTCCTTCAGTCGTTAACCTTAGTGAAAATTACCAACAAATCTACCATGCTGGAGCACCCTGCGCTCTAAAGAAATATAGCGAGGGCGAGGATGCAATTCAGTCAGCATTTCCATTACCACCAGAGGCATCCATTATATGAACCTTTTTTCAACCAAAAATGTCATTCATATCTAACTTTTGAGCAGTCCAAGCTTAAAGGGGTTTTCTGTGAATAATTAACTACTTCCTATTATTTCCTAACCTGCATCGCCTAGACAGATTTATACTTACCTGCTCCCCACCGCTCCAGTCCTGTGTGCTGGCCTTCATTCCTCCATCTTTTGGTCCCCGGGTCGTTTTCTTCCTGTGGGAGCATTTATATGGTCACCTCCGCCGTTGTAGTCAACCACTGGCTTCAGCGGTGATGTGTTCTCAAGTTAAAAGAGGTTTCCAAGACTTTAATACTGTTGATCTATCCTCAGGATAGGTTATCAATATCTGATCGGTTGCATCGACACTCAGGACCCAGCCAATCAGCTGTGTGCGAAGGAACCAGTGCTCCTGTAGGCGCTGGAGGCATTCTTCATTTTTACCAAGCACAGCACCGTACATTATATAACGGCTTTTCTTGGCATCGTGCTCAGCCCTATTCACTTCTATGGGGCTGAGCTGCACCTAGGCCACGTGAATGTGTCACCACTGGCCTAGGAAATGCTGAGAGACCTGCTGCCTTCTCAAACAGCTGATCGGCAGAAAAATTCCTAATCTCAATATAATAAGGCTGTAGCCTGGAAGTGGTGTGGAGATCTTAGGTTTGACTCTTAGGAGCGAATTTAAAAAAAAAATTTCTTCAGATATTTTTGTTGCTCCCTAATTTAAAGGGGTTCTGCAGTTTGTTTAAACTGATGATCTATCCTCTGGATAGATCATCAGCATCTGATCGGCGGGGGTCCGACACCCGGGACCCCTGCCGATCAGCTGTTTGAGAAGGCAGCGGCGCTCCAGCAGCGCCGCGGCCTTCTCACTGTATACCGCTGGCCCAGTGACGTCACGACTAGTATCACTGGCCTGGGCGGGGCTAAGCTCTGTTCACTTGAATGGAGCTTAGCCCCGCCCAGGCCAGTTGATACAAGTCGTGACGTCACTCGGCCAGTGGTAAACAGTGAGAAGGCTGCGGCACTGCTGGAGCGCCGCTGCCTTCTCAAACAGCTGATCGGCAGGGGTCCCGGGTGTCGGACCCCCACCGATCAGATGCTGATGATCTATCTAGAGGATAGATCATCAGTTTAAACATACTGGTAGAACCCCTTTAACCAATAATAAAAGGCTGTAGCCTTATCAAATTGAGAATAGTGATTGCTATACTTAGAAAAATATTGTGCCTGTGAATAAACCGGTAGTATGTTTTAGCTTTCTAAGGATAAACACCTCTATTCTCAGAGCACAAGGGTGTCACAAAAGCAGTGCCCCAACATGCTTTTTAGCAAATGAATAAAAACAAGGCAGATGTCTCTGCAGCTGTTTAACATACAGACAAAAGAAAGGTATCATTTTAATCAGCATGATCAGTCCTACCAGGCAGAATGTCTGGTTTAATAGGGTTGATCATTCTGACAGAGGCTCTTTAAAGTGTATAATAATCCATAAGAAAGGCTATAGCTGTTGTTAGAGTAGTTTCCGCTAATAAAACTGAAGTTGCCAAGGATCAAGCAATTTATGGGGGACAGTCAGCACACACAGAGTTGGTGTACAGTACAGTCCAGGTTTCCCCTTTCTCAGTGTTTATTTATACATAAAGATACAAATCTAATCAGATGCTTATGGTATAGAGAACTGATCCAATCAGATTAGAAGAAACAATGCATGATAGACTCATGTCAGGACAGTGCAAGTTATGGTGGAATGTGTGGACAAGGTTTGCCTGGCCTTAGTCCTGGGCAATCTAAAGAAGTCTTGTAACCCACCACCCCCTTCCCACACCGTGTGTTGGAATGTTCTTAAGAGGTTTGGAAAAGTTAGTTCAAAGACAACACTTAGTGTGTTACAATAACACCGTACTATATTGAGAATTGTTTTTTAGGATTAAAAACCTAAAACAGACTACTGGTTTATTCACAGGCACAATATATAATTTTAAAGAAACCAGCAATATGTATTAGCTTTCTAAACATAAAAACCTTATTTTCAATGTGATAAAGCTATACAATTTTATTTTGTCTAAATGAGGGAGAGAGAAAAAATATCCGAAAAAAAAAAATCTGAAAGCCTCTCTCAAGATTCAATCCTTTAAGGTCTACATGCAAGGCTGACCACTTACCCCCAGACTACAGCCTTATCATATTGAAGACAGTGGTTTTTCTATACTTAGAAAGCCAACACAAATTACTAGTTTCATTATATTAATATATTGTGCTTGTGAATAAAGCCATAATATGTATATTAGCTTTCTAAATGATGGAATTCCACTCCTCATTATGGTAAGGCTATAGTAAATATTATATTTACTACATACATGCTAGGCCTCAGCTCTTCCATTAGCATGCTGATGTCTGGCTCTGTGTGGGGGATGTGCAGAGCAAAGGGGGAGCTACAAAAGCAGTGCTCCAAGGATTCAGCTCCGTCCCCTGGTGTTTTAACTTTCTTTTGCATATGAATAAAAAACACATATCTCTACAGCTGTTTAGTATACAGACAAAAGAAAGGTATCATTTTAATCATAATGATGATATCAACCAGGCAGTATGGTTGATTATGCTGACAGGTCAGGCAATTTCCTACAACAAACATTATAGACATATACAGTACAGACCAAAAGTTTGGACACACCTTCTCATTAAAAGAGTTTTCTTTATTTTCATGACTATGAAAATTGTAGATTCACACTGAAGGCATCAAAACTATGAATTAACACATGTGGAATTATATACATAACAAACAAGTTTGAAACAACTGAAAATATGTCATATTCTAGGTTCTTCAAAGTAGCCACCTTTTGCTTTGATTACTGCTTTGCACACTCTTGGCTCTTGGATGAGCTTCAAGAGGTAGTCCCCTGAAATGGTTTTCATTTCACAGGTGTGCCCTGTCAGCTTTAATAAGTGGGATTTCTTGCCTTATAAATGGGAGTGGGACCATCAGTTGCGTTGAGGAGAAGTCAGGTGGATACACAGCTGATAGTCCTACTGAATAGACTGTTAGAATTTGTATTATGGCAAGAAAAAAGCAGCTAAGTAAAGAAAAACAAGTGGCCATCATTACTTTAAGAAATGAAGGTCAGTCAGTCAGCCGAAAAATTGGGAAAACTTTGAAAGTAAGGGCTATTTGACCATGAAGGAGAGTGATAGGGTGCTGCGCCAGATGACCTGGCCTCCACAGTCACCGGACCTGAACCCAATCGAGATGGTTTGGGGTGAGCTGGACCGCAGAGTGAAGGCAAAAGGACCAACAAGTGCTAAGCATCTCTGGGAACTCCTTCAAGACTGTTGGAAGACCATTTCAGGGGACTACCTATTGAAGCTCATCAAGAGAATGCCAAGAGTGTGCAAAGCAGTAATCAAAGCAAAAGGTGGCTACTTTAAAGAACCTAGAATATGACATATTTTCAGTTGTTTCATACTTGTTTGCTATGTATATAATTCCACATGTGTTAATTCATAGTTTTGATGCCTTCATAGTCATGAAAATAAAGAAAACTCTTTGAATGAGAAGGTGTGTGCAAACTTTTGGTCTGTACTGTATAAGGGGTACTCTGGTAACACAATGTTATTCCCTATCCACTGGACAGGAGGATAACTATTCAATTGGTGGTATTGAGACTACTGGGATCCCCATATATCAATAGGGCTATGTTTCTCTCATTGACAGAAGCACTTCTGTTCCATTAAAACTCTATGGGACTGTAGGAGCTACATTATGTTTGAAGATACTCTGATACCTTATGCAGTCCCACAGACTTTGAGTAGAGCTGTGGTGTGCATGCTTGGCCACCACTCCACTCAAACGCGGGACCAGTTCTTGTGACTGGTGGGAGTCTCAGGCATCAGATTGCCACTGATCAAATAGTAATCGTCTATACAGTGGATTTGAATAAACTTCTACTGAAAGGCTATGACAACTGTTGCACCAACATTAGGGGAAAATTACAGTAGGTAATCAATAAAAGGGTTTATCTAACTCTTGGGTCTGAATTAATTATGGGTGCCAGGTCAGCACTAAAATTAAAGGTTTTATTCCCTGATTTCTACTTGGCTTTTACATTTTTTTAGCCCAAATCTATTTTATTTTCATTTACTTCCTAACTGCAAAATCAAGGAACATCAATATCTCGTACCATTTCTCCCCAGTGTTGTGTGCGTAATTCCTTTTCATATCCGGCTGTTCTCCTGCTTCAAACATAGACCTGTCGGCTCAGGGCTGACATGTTCTATTCTCTCTGTTCTTTCCCTTCCTCCTCTCAATGTAATAGATACCAGCAGGGAGGAAAGGGGAGGACCAGGGGGTGGACTGGCCATAAACCCTACAGGGAAATTTCCCAGTGGGCTGATGCTCAGGGGGCTGATCAAGCCATCCTCACGGCCGCTGGTTGGGTACTTAGCGATCTAAAGCTCTTAGCATTAATTAATGATAGGATCATCTGAGACATAGGCACCTGGCTGGCAGAAGAAAGTGCCTTCCTGCATTCAACTGTATTGCCATCCTCAGGGCAGAGATAAAGTTGAATTCTGCGGCGGGGATGGCAGCATTTTGTGCTGCACTGTATATTTAGTTTTGGCCCTGTCTATGTTGTCGGACCCGGTTCAAATCCGACCAAGGACAAAATCTGCATGGAGTCTGTATGATCTCCCCGTGTTTGTGTGGGTTTCCTCCGGGTACTCCGTTTTCCCCCATACTCCAAAGACATACTGATAGGGAACTTAGATTGTGAGCCCCACTGCAATGATACGGTCTATAAAATGCTACGGAATATGTCAGCGCTATGTAAGCGAGTCAAATAAATACAGGAAGTCATTAACAGATGCAGAGCATGCAGAAGGTGGGATCTGAGTGATATTTTATGATTAAATTCACAAAAAGAGGCTCTGTAAGCTGGTGTTAGGCTTTTACTCAGTTTATAGGTTAATTGTGTTTGTCCTTTAAAAGCAGGTGCAAAGATAACCTGCACCATTATGTTCTCCACTCTATGGAAATGGAACTTTCTAGCACTTGGTACACGGCATTAATGTGTGAACATAAAGCATAGTGTACACAGCGCCATGTTTAATTGCCAGGAGCGATATAGGAAACTTTGTAATGACTTGCACCTGGTTCAGCGATGGGGCGTTCGTAGAATGAATCCAGCAATAAAATATACTGTAAACAAGGTGATAATGCACATTCTCCATCATTGACCTCATTTTCTAGCTTGTTGATCTCCTCAGTATTGCTCCAGCTGTATGGCAGTAGACTACTTGGTAGTACGCTAGTCCTCTGCAGCACAGCTGTAAAACATAGCCTTTAACACTAGTTAAGGGGGCTCGAACCACTTAAGTAACCATGCTTTATCTGTATAGCTTATGGCCATGGACAATCCCATCTTTGATATGAAAGACATAGCATATGTTAGTAGTTACCTGGAGTTAGAAAAAGTTGCTCCGAGTTTCAGGCGGCAATCTTCCATCCTTCATTACTTTCAGACACCTGATATGCAGTTTGCAACCTACTCCTAATTTCATATATTTTATTCATGTACATAGTGCCAACATTTTCCAAAGCACTATATAGAGATTGTCATCACTCACATCGGTCCCTGTGGTTCTCACTCTAAATTTATCTAACGGTATGTCTTTTTGGAGTGAGGGAGCAAAGCCAGGTTCAAACCAAGGACCAAAGCCGTGCAAGACAACAGTGCTAACCACTGAGCCACCATGATGCATCAGTGACACGGCACAATAATACAGAACAGGGCTGTTTCTGTGTTTGTTCTCTGTGGTAAGGCCATGCTTTCCCCCAGACAGATTTTTGTCACCCGCATTGGGGAAAATCCAAGGGCTCCATGTACCTTGTGCCATTTCTTGCTGGTATATGTACTTTAATGTGATTGCTGATTCTGTCTTACAGCATATGGATGCTTTATGAAACTGGAGTTTAAAGGGGTTGTTCCTAAAGGAAAAATGGCACCCACCGAATTTCGGACTGCTCCGTTCCATCGCTAAGGGTCTACTTCCATATGGGAGGTCACGTGTGCCGTTGCAGCCAATTACTGGCCTCAGCGGTGATAGGTTTCCAAGCGGCATGTGACCCAGCAGTATCATGCCACTTGGGAATGCGTCACAGCGGAGGCCAGTAATTGGCTGCAGGAGCAAACGAGATGCTGTCCAGAAATTTACACGCCAGGGACCAGACCCATGGCACTGGAATGAGGTTCAGGGAGCAAATTCGGGAATTTGTTATTTCTTTAGGTATAGTGCTGTCCTGGTTCTACCTAAAACTGGGGTAAAGCTGGACAACCCTTTTAAGGACATGATTTATGAAACTTGGAGGAGTGTTGGTCACCAATAGTAGGTATCTGATGCTATCATCCCATCATATCATATACTATGGATGCAGTGACTGGACACACTGCGTTCTGTGTTGCATTTTTATTTTTGTACAATAGGTCACATATGAACAAACAGTTATTACAGACAATACATATGATACAATGTCACCAACAGTGATCGCCAGTTCGCATTGTTCGCCCCCGAACATATGTGGGCTGCCATCTTTTTTCACAAGTCTGGCGAGGCACAGGTAAGCCCTTATCTGTGCCTGTGCGCGGGCCGGTCTGAAAACAAGTGCGGTCAGCGGGAGCAGGCAGTTCCGAGAACAGTCACCGGGGGCCTTCATGGGGCTGTTCTGGAACTGCCTGCTCCCGGTGACCGCATTTGTTTTCAGACCGGCTCGCGACACAGATAAGGGCTTACCTGTGCCTCGCCGGACTTGTGAAAAAAGATGGCAGCCCGCATATGTTCGCGGGCGAACAATGCAAACTGGCCATCACTGTTGGTGACATTGTATCATATGTATTGTCTGTAATAACTGTTTGTTCATATGTGACCTATTGTACAAAAATAAAAATGCAACACAGAACGCAGTGTGTCCAGTCACTGCATCCATTGTATATGATATGATGGGATGATAGCATCAGATACCTACTATTGGCTGCGCTACAATATCCATGATAAAGCACACATTCAACTTTAGACATTATTTTACACTTTATCTCTATAGATCAACTTCAGCAAATGTATAAAAATTTTGCTTTACTGAAAGACTCTGGGTGTAAAAGAACATAGCTGATACAGATACTATACAGATGGTGCAGAGGAGGGCAACCAAGGTACGCAATTAAGGGATTGGGTGGACTGCAGTACCAAGACAGGTTATCAGCTTGCAAAAGAGATGGCTCAGACCTCATGTTCAAAAATATGAATTAATACAGAGATCTTTAAAATGATTGGTTTATACTAATGCCTATAATCGTTGCAAGGGGAAAGACAGTTTCATCATCGACATATATAGGGATTCTTTACTGTAAGAGCAATGAGTCTATGGTACTCCCTGCCATAAGATGTTGTAATGGTTGACCCATTGAACAAGGCCATGCAAATAAAGAGCAAATGGGATGGTGAATAAAGGAACACAATCCTCTATTCTGGGACTTGATATAATCAAGTGTAAAGGGGGCAATCTGGAAATACAAATATAACCACAGACCAACTAGAAAAAAAGGAGTGTAAGGAAAATAAAGTGAAGCAAGAAAAGAAAGCACAAGAAAGAGTATAGTTAAGAAAAGGAGAGAACAGAGAGAGTAGAAAAGGAAAAAAAAAGGATAGGGAGGGCACAGATTGTTATGATGAATATGTGCACAAGGTCGACTCTGAAAGTGTCCGCAGGAAAATAGTATCTGAAATTCTGATGAAACCCTCGCATGGCTTTGTGAACGGAAACGCAGGCATTAAAAAACAGTAATGCAAAAATGGAAAATTGCCCAGTCCTTAAAGAGTTTCTGTCACCAGAATTAACGCTATTAAACTGGCTGACATTAGCAATGTGCTATTGTCAGCAGACCCTAACTGTACCATTTTTATGCTTATGGATGCCCCGGTTACTGCACAATTTTAACTTTGATGATAAGCAAATTAGCCTCTAGGAGCGTTGCTCCTGTTCCTAGAGGCTCGGTTCTCCCACTTCAAGTCACGCCCTGTCGTCCTTGATTGACAGGGCCAGATTTAGTCTTCTCCTGCTGGCCCTGTGCGCTGGATAAATCTCGCGCCTGCGCAGTCCCAACACACAGGGCCGGCAGGAGGAGACGAACGCTGGCCCTGTCAATCAAGGACAGCAGGGCGTGACTTGAGGTGGGAGAACCGAGCCTCTAGGAGCAGGAGCAACGCCCCCCTGCTCCTAGAGGCTAATTTGCATATCATCAAAGTTAAAACTGTGCAGTAACCGGGGCATCCATAAGCATAAAAATAGTACCGTTACGGTCTGCTGACATTAGCACATTTGCTAATGTCAGCCAGTTAATTCTGGTGACAGAAACCCTTTAAGGGGTTCACATTTGACTACTGGGCCATGTTATGGTGATCAAGATGTCCATTATACCTAAATATCTTTACCTTTTCGCAACCCACTATTCAGGCAGCTTTTATTAACTTAATTTGGAACAAAAAAAGAGTCATAGGATTCCTAAATTAGTTTTGACGGTCAACACTTCTAGAAGGGGTTTGGCTCTTCCAGACATCTAGCTGTACTATTGTGCTACTCACTTAAGGCACATTACACTATAGACCACTTTGAACTCCTGCAACTGATGGACTGAAGTGGAGCTGCATTGGTTAACTCCAATTCATAATATTTTTTTTTTATCTAAGGTTGACCAGCTGAGATACTGCTTCAGGTTTTATTAGGTCCTATGGCATTCACTAGAAATATATACGGTACAGATGTAGAATCTGCTATCAATTAGTCAGCCTCCAATCTCCTCTTACCTATTTTTTTTTATTTACATCCTACCTGACTAATAGTACCACCTGTGTTATGGCCAAATCCTGGATAGCAGTTGGTATGTTTCAACTTAAAGACTTTACAGACCTACGTTCTGGTCGCTTACTTTCTTTCCAAGATCTTACCTCCAAAAATGCTATTCCCCACACCTGGGCCTTCCACTACCAACAAATGCTCCACTACTGTCAGACTCCTTATCTAGGCTCATGAAACTGAGCATTTGCACCCATCTCAGTAAGCCGGACAAAGAAATAAGAAAGAAACAAACAGCAGGTGGCGCTATACAGATACATTTTATCCGTTATGCTGGCCATACACTTCATTTATGACGGAATGCCTCTAAAGGCATTCCGTCATGGAATTGCGTTATGGTCCGTGGTAACGGAATCCATAACGCAATTCAGCCTATACCCGAACTTCAAAACTTGAAGTTCTCTTATCCCTAGTCAGAAACTTCACTATGGCACTTGAAGTTTAGATGATTTCTCTTGAACGACTAGGAGATATATTTCTACACTTTGATTGGCGTCCACCAGTGATAAATTCAGTTGATTGGACATGATTTAGAATGACACACCTCTGTCTACATAAAGTGTCACAGCTGACAATGCATATTAGAGCAAAAAACCTAGCTATGAAGAAGAAGGAACTGTTTTTAGAGCTCAGAGACAGGATTGTGTGAAGGCACAGAACTGCAGAAGGGTACAAAAAATTTCTGCTCCACTGAAAGTTCCCAAAAGCACAATGGCCTCCATAATTCTTAAATGGAAGAAGTTTGGAACAACCAGGACTCTTCTTAGAGCTGTCCGCCCCACCAAAATAAATAATCAAGGGAGAAGGGTCTTTGTAAGAGAAGTGACTAAGAACCCAATGGTCACTCTAGCTGAGCTCCAAAGATCCAGTGTGCAGATGTGAGAATCTTCCAGAAGGTCACCCATCACTGCAGCACTTCACCAATCCAGACTTTATGGCACAGTGGCCAGAAAGAAGCCTCTCCTCAGTAAAAGGCACATGAAAGCTCGCTGCACAAAAAAAGCACCTAAAGGATTCTCAGAGTGTGAGAAACAAGATTCTCTGAACTTTTTGGCCTCAATTATAACAGTCATGTCTGGAGGAAACCAGACACTGCTTATCAATTGCCCAATACCATCCCTATAGTGAAGTATGGTGGTGGTGGCCTAATGCTGTGGGGTTCTTTTTCAGTCGCTGGGGCAGGGAGACTGGCCAGGGTTGAAAGAAAGTTGAGTGGAGCAAAGTAGATATTGTTAACGAAAATCTGATCCAGAGTGCTCTGGACCTCAGAATGGGCCGAAGGTTCACCTTCCTACAAGACAATGACCAATGCACACAGCCTGGACAATACAGGAGTAGCTTAGGGACAACTCTGTGAATGCCCATGAATTGTCCAGCCAGAGCCCTGACTTGAACCCAATCAAACAGATGGTTCCCATTCAACCTGACAGAGCTTGAGGAGATCTGCAGAGAATATTGGCAGAAAATCACCAAATCCAGATGTGGAAACCTTGTGGTATCACACCCAAGAAGACTGGAGGCTGTAATCACAGCCAAAAGGTGCTTCAAGTAAGTCCTGAGTAAAGGGTCTGAATACTTATGTCAATGCAAGATTTAGTTTTCCCCTTTCAATAAAGTGGTAAAGTTTTCTTACATTCTGCATTTTGTCATTATGGGGTACTGAGTGCAGATTGATGGGTAAACACTTTATTTTTTTTATTTAGCACAAGGCCACAACATAACAAAATGTGAAAATAGTGAAAAGGTCTGAAGAATTTCAGAAAGCACTACAGAATACTTAACAGCTCTCAAACATGATACTACTGACAAAGTTTTAAAATTTTGAAGATATGGACAGCCTGGGATTTATACTGTGACAGGCTCCAACTTTAAGAGCGACTGTCATCCTTCTCTACTGCAGCAATCTACTTACCTTTTTTTTTTTTTTTTTATCTGTTGCAACTATATATCTATTTATATTTGTGTTTCCCTGGGGGGGGGGGGGGGGGGGGGGGAGGGCGTGGCTAGCCGGACATGTGAGCGGACGTGAGTTGCGGAGCTCCTGCACTGCCTCAGACATTTATCCGCTACAAACAGCCTGCATTTGGGGTATACTGTGGACTAAGTCACATCTGAAGGTCCAGGGACCTCGCCGCTACCTGCACGCACCGGTGTTCTGCTGCCATGTCCAGAAAGAGAGACGGGAGAGGTGCCGGAAAGAATCTGCAAGATGGCGCTGGGGCCGCCACGCCGAAGCGCCGGGACCGCGTGAGTGACGTACAACAAGATGCGGCCGAGAGGCTCAGTCAGTATGCGCACACCCCGGCACCCCCCAGAGTGAGACATGCCTCGGACGCCAGCTGTGAGCCCTCCCTGATGGATGGGGGAAGGGTTTCAGAAGGGGAGGAGGCCGGAGAGGTGATGGGTCTGAAAAGGCACCCTAACAGATTTGCCGCCATACAGGATCAAGAGGGGGCTGAAGACCCAGATGTCCCTGGCTCTGATATAGAGGAGCCGACTATTAAGGACGTTCTCCAGGCCATTTCTAAGTGGGGCAAGTCACTTAATGTTATGTCCATGCAAATTGGAGCCATTATGGAAGATATATCTATTGTCAGGCATGATCTTGCGAAAATTGGCAGACCGTAGTACGTCTCTAGAGGATCGTATGGGAGAAATAGAAGATGCAGTGCACCCTCTCAATAGAGACTCTACAGATCACTCCCGCAGAATTTATGTAATCTCTGCTAAACAAGACGATCTGGAAAATCGGCTGAGACTAAATGTGAGGCTAGTTGGAGTGCCTGAGAAAGTGGAAGGCTTTAACCCCACAGAATTTTTTGAAAACTGGCTCAAAGAACAATTTACAGGAGGTGTCTTGACCCCGTTATTTGCCATTGAACGTGCGCACAGAGTCCCCACCAGGCCTTTACCACCAGGGGCGCCACCACGACCGGTTCTCATGAAAGTGCTTCATTATAGGGACCGTGACTCTATTCTGCCAAAGGCCAGAGACCTGCCTGATATTTCCATCGACGACCACAAGGTGTCCTTCTTCCTCGACTTCTCTATGGAAGTCCAAAAGAGGAGGTCAAGATTCCTGGACGTAAAGCGACGTCTGCGGGAGCTTGGAGAAACGTACTCTATACTGTTTCCGGCCAGGCTTAGGATAGCGGCTCTTGAATCAACAAGCTTCTTTGAAGACCCAAAGGAGGCATCTAAATGGCTGGACCGTCATGAAAGACAACTTCGGGCGGAAAAGAACCAGGGCGACTGAGAGGTCTATGATACAGGCTGACATTGTATATTTTGGATGTTGATTGCCGGCTGTGTAGCAGTATACAGACGGTTGTTAGCGTCTATACTCAGCCCCTTCCAGCGTTAAGCTAATGGTTGGAGCTAAGATACCAACAAAATGCATAGAGTTTCTTAAATTGCTAATATTGTCGATATCAACAATAACTGAGGTTAAGTGCAGGATGTTATTCATGCTGTTCGTATCACTATTTTTCACTGTTTAACAGTTTATCTTTCAAGGTGAAAATCTCGGAAGTGTTAATTTCCGCCCTACCAGGGATTGCAGGGGGCTAAGGAATTTGCTCTGCCAATACAGGGTGGGCCATTTATATGGATACACCTTAATAAAATGGAAATGGTTGGTGATATTAACTTCCTGTTTGTGGCACATTAGTATATGTGAGGGGGGAAACTTTTCAAGATGGGTGGTGACCATGGCGGCCATTTTGAAGTCGGCCATTTTGAATCCAACTTTTGTTTTTTCAATAGGAAGAGGGTCATGTGACACATCAAACTTATTGGGAATTTCACAAGAAAAACAATGGTGTGCTTGGTTTTAACATAACTTTATTCTTTCATGAGTTATTTACAAGTTTATGACCACTTATAAAATGTGTTTAATGTGCTGCCCATTGTGTTGGATTGTCAATGCAACCCTCTTCTCCCACTCTTCACACACTGATAGCAACACTGCAGGAGAAATGCTAGCACAGGCTTCCAGTATCCGTAGTTTCAGGTGCTGCACATCTCGTATCTTCACAGCATAGACAATTGCCTTCAGATGACCCCAAAGATAAAAGTCTAAGGGGGTCAGATCGGGAGACCTTGGGGGTCATTCAACTGGCCCACGACAACCAATCCACTTTCCAAGAAACTGTTCATCTAGGAATGCACGGACCTGACACCCATAATGTGGTGGTTCACCATCTTGCTGGAAAAACTCAGGGAACGTGCCAGCTTCAGTGCATAAAGAGGGAAACATATCATCATGTAGCAATTTCGCATATCCAGTGGCCTTGAGGTTTCCATTGATGAAGAATGGCCTTGTACCCCATATACCACACCATACCATCAATGTTTTTGTTCCAACAGTCTTGGAGGGATCTATCCAATGTGGGTTAGTGTCAGACCAATAGCTGGTTTTGTTTGTTAACTTCACCATTCACATAAAAGTTTGCCTCATCACTGAACAAAATCTTCTGCGTAAACTAAGGGTCCTGTTCCAATTTTTGTTTTGCCCATTCTGCAAATTCAGTGCGCCGATCAGGGTCATCCACGTTGAGATGCTGCAGTAGCTGGAGTTTGTAAGGGTGCCATTTGTGAGTAGCTAATATCCGCCAAAGGGATGTTTGACTAATGCCACTCTCCAGTGACATGCGGCGAGTGCTACGCTGTGGGCTCTTGCTGAATGAAGCTAGGACAGCCACTAATGTTTCTTCATTAGAGACAGATTTCATGCGTCCACATTTTGGCAAATCCAACACTGAACCAGTTTCACGAAACTTAGCAAGTAGCTTGCTAACTGTAGCATGGGAGATGGGTGGTATCGTAGGGTGTCTTGCATTGAAATCTGCTGCAATGACCCGGTTACTGCGTTCACCAGACATCAACACAATTTCTATCCGCTCCTCACGTGTTAACCTCGGCGACATGTCAATGGCTGTAAACAAAGAGAAACTTGTAAATAACTCATGAAAGAATAAAGTTACGTTAAAACCAAGCACACCATTGTTTTTCGTGTGAAATTCCCAATAAGTTTGATGTGTCACATGACCCTCTTCCTATTGAAAAAACAAAAGTTGGATTCAAAATGGCCGACTTCAAAATGGCCACCATGGTCACCACCCATCTTGAAAAGTTTCCCCCCTCACATATACTAATGTGCCACAAACAGGAAGTTAATATCACCAACCATTCCCATTTTATTAAGGTGTATCCATATAAATGGCCCACCCTGTAGATAGTTTAATTACCCACAGACCTTTGTACTAAGGTATATTGGTGGGATCTGTTGGAAAGAGTAAATCCAGGTGCTAGTTAGATAAGGGGAGGGATGTTTTCTAGGTTGGGGAAGGGGGGGGGGAGTTGGGGGGGGGGAGAAATGGTCCCATGTCCGGATACTTGTCTCAATGGGTAACGGAACCTATAGAATGTATATTGCTTTATCCGTTTCAGCTATGGTACCCTATATGTAATTATGGCTAACCCAGTGAATTTTCTGAGCTGGAACGTTCGAGGGGTTAAAGGGATTCTGTTATGAGATTTGAGGCCTATAACCTAAACATATGGCTAGGTCCCTACTAATACCCTGAATCCGAAACTGACCTTATTAATTGTGCCTGTGGCTCTATTAGCATATAAAACAGGTTTTTATAATCTGTCACTCACATACCAAATGTGTCCAAGGGGACGTCTCATCATGCAGGGTGCCCGGGTGCAGCCATCCCCGTCTGGTGCCCAGCGCCGCCTTCCGACTAGAAATCGCTGCCCTCCGTTTCAATAGAGCCGCCTACCTCACCTCATCGCCGCCTCTCTCACCTCAGCGCCGCCTCCAAAATCGTCCGCTCTCCTCAGCCAGATCCCGCGCGTGCGCACTAGGCATAACCTGAGGGACCGGACGATTGCGGAGGCGGGGATGAGGTGAGGAAGGCGGCACTATAGACAGGGAGGGTGGCGATTTCTAGTCGGAAGGCGGCGCTGGGCACCAGACGGGGATGGCTGCAGCCGGGTACCCTGCATGATAAGACGTCCCCTTGGACACATTTGGTACGTGAGTGACAGGTTATAAAAACCTGTTTTATATGCTAATAGAGCCACAGGCACATTTAAGAAAAGTCAGTTTTGGATTCAGGGTATTAGTAGGGACCTGGCCATATGTTTAGGTTATAGGCCTCAAATCTCATGACAGAATCCCTTTAAGGATGCCATTAAAAGAAAGGCCATAATGGAGAGTGTTAAAGTGTACCACCCTACGGTCTGCTGCCTACAGGAGATGCACCTCCTTGCGGAGCAATCCCACTTGCTTACCCCTAGGTACCCCACTATGCTACTTACTCCTCATATGCAAGGGGAGTAAGTATACTGATCCATAGACAGCTAGTTTTTAGCTGCATAGATAAGAGGATTAATACAGAGGGACGCTATGTCTTCCTTTATGGAAAACTTTTTAATGTCCCATGCATAATATGTGGGGTATACATACCACCGCCATATTCCCCGCTTGTAATTAAAAAGCTGTTGGCTTTTCTGTCTGATTATCCTGATACTCCAGCACCGATAATGGGGGACTTTAACAACGTAATATGCCCTACATGGGATAGACTATCCACTTCTGCGTCACAATCGGAGGGGCTGCTTACCCCTTTTGGGAGACTTCTAGATGAAGCATCCCTGATGGATTTCTGGAGGCTGCGCAACCCGCGGGTACGTCAGTACTCTTGCTGCTCCAGCACGTACCAAACATTGTCCAGAATAGATTTGGCTCTTGGGAATGAGGCAATGGGTTGCCGTATCTGCGATGTCCGATATTTAACTAGGCAACTATCAGATCATTCTCCCATATTAGTGTCTGCTAACTTTCTACCCCCCAGAACCGAATGGAGGTCAGTATGGAAATTCAATCCATTTTGGCTGTCGGTTATATCCACAGTCTCAAATATTAGTGACATGTTAAAAGTGTTTTTTGCCCTTAATCTTCCTGGAGCTTCGTCGCTGTTGGTCTGGGATACCATGAAAGCCTTTTTGAGGGGAATACTTATCGCGGAGGTTAACAAAAAGCGTAATGAATCAAGAGTGACGGTCAAAACACTAGAACGACAGATGATTGAGGCGGAAACACAATATGTCTTACAGCCCACGGAAGGGTATAGAACCCAGTGGCAGTAAGCACAACGTAAACTGAATGATAAACTCCTTCTCAAAGCAAAAAACTAAAGTTTTTTCCAGAAACAATCGATTTTTGAGGAGGGGGAGAGGACAGGTAAATTACTGGCATTGCTCTCCAAAGCGCAGCAGCCCTCTGCGTATATATCGCAGCTCTTCGTAACGTCAAGGGGGTTGTGTGTACAGCTCCAGACAAATTGTTAGATATTATGCATGTATTCTATTCATCCCTATATGAATCCAAAATTACTGCAGGAGATCCAGAGATCACACATTTCTTGGGTGGGCTTCAGCTCCCTACATTGGTTTCTGATCAAGTGTCGATTTTGGATAGTCCCATAACAATTTGCATATAGGGACGAGGCAGGGGTGCCCTCTGTCACCCTTACTCTTTGCAATAGCAATTGACCCCCTGGCAACGGCACTTAGGGAAGTGCAGGCAGTTCAGGGTTTTAGGTATAATGGGCTAGTCGAAAAAGTAGCTCTTTATGCTGATGACATGCTCTTGTTCCTAGATGAATGGAGCGCATCTCTTCCGGCAGCCATGAACATCATTAATGGATTTAGCGGCCTGTCAGGGTTGAACATTAACTGGTCCAAGTCTGTGCTGATGTTGCTTTCAGAAGACAAAGGAGACAGTTGCTGCCAGACGGAGGGCCTGCAACCTGTTACTTCTTTCAAATATCAGGGCATCCAGGTTACTGTTGATGTCAGAGATTATGAAAGACTGAATCTGACTCGGCTGCTGCAGAGATTCCGACAGAAGGTACAGGTTTGGACCAAATTGCCACTCGCGGTAATAGGGAGGGTTAATCTTCAAAAAATTATACTGATGCCACAACTCCTTTACTTGTTGCATAATGCGCCTATATGGGTTCCTGCCCGATTTTTTGTCACGGTTAATGCCATATTTAGAGATTTAATCTGGAAGAGAGGGGTTCCGCGTATAAAACTGGCTACGCTCTGTCGACCAAAAACTGATGGGGGACTTGGGGTTCCAGACCCATGGATTTATTACTTAGCTGCCCAACTACAGCATTTACGCGGGTGGGGGATGGAAGAGGACATTAATAAGACGGGGCAAATCGCGCAAATTCTAGTGGGGGGGGGAGAACTTACTAACTGCGTTAGAGGATGGATCCCTTGATAAAGCAGGGAATGACATTCCGATACTTCGGGTAATCCACAAAGTCTGGTGGAAAGCGAGGAAAGTAGCAGGGATACAAGGGTACACGAAGTTTACCGCAATATGGCCCAATTACATGTATGCAGAACTCCATAAAATACCTGCTATTCAGACGTGGGGACGATACGGACTTACCCACATGCATCAACTTTATGATGGGGAGACTTTAAAGGAATATGCTCAATTACAACGTGAGTTTCAGCTTCCGCATTCCCAATTTTACATGTATTTACAGCTTAGACATGCCATGCATTTGCAAAGTAAAGTGGAAAGGATTAAACCGGCCTCTAAACATACGATCATAGATTTGGCAAGTTCTAAGGGTGCCACTATATCGTTGCATTATAGCAGTCTTATGGAAACGCAATTTAAAAAGCAACCTCTCCGATTGTATGACAAATGGCGGGATGATATAACTGATCTAACGGAAGACCAGTGGCACAAAGTGCTAGAAGGATTTAGGGATATAGTGGTGGGTGAAGCACAAAGAATGTCACAGCTGCTATTATTGCATAGGGTCTATAGGACACCTTCCCTCTTAAAGAAAATGGGGTATAGATTGGATGACTTATGTCCCAGATGTGGTGCACCCAATGCTGCGTTGATACACCTTATGTGGAACTGCCCCAGGCTGAGAAGATACTGGAGGGATGTGATGGATATTATACAAAAAGTGTTTGAGACTCAAATTGCGGTTACCGCCAGGGTGTGTGTACTTGGCTGTGTTGACAGTTATTCAATATCTTCTGAACATACATTGGCGATTATTCGTATACTGTATCAGGCAAGAAAGGTGATCGCGTATCATTGGGTGGATCATGACCCTCCTAAGGTTTAAGAGCTCGTTAACAAGGTTCATACTTTGCTGCAAATGGAGAGATTTGTATATCAAAAAAGGAATAACCTTAAAAAGTTTGAAAATATCTGGGGCAGGTGGAAACAGCACTATAACATTGAGGATTAATCTGGAGGTTGTAGTTGCATTGGAGTAGGAAATGTTTCGTCCTCTTTCCGTTGTTGAAAAAACTTTCAATAAAAATAATCTGATTTAAAAAAAATATATTGTGTTTCCCTCCCTACCCATTACCCATTTCTTATTCAGCATCCTTCTCCCCTTTTTCGTTCTTTTCTAATTTGTTGAAAACAAAAAATAAATCAATAAAATACAAAGTTAAAGAAAAAAAAATTGCAGTGTGCTATATTGTTTCCTATAAAGCACACTCAAGCCAGCGATTAGAGGTATTCAAAGCATCCTTTTTGGGGCAGGCGGCCACATAACTGGCAGCTCAGTTGCCTAGTAATCCGGTTAGCCTCTATGATATAAAAAGGGTGGAGTAACACGATCAGCAACTAAGGTCTTCTGGAAAGTTAAGGGATCCTCCAGGAATATAATAACCATATCGCCGACCACCAAGCAAACTAAACTCGATACTGGCCCTGAGTTCTCTGAATTTACAAAAGGAGTCAGAACTACTTTTGTAAATTCAGAGAACTCTGTGAGAAGCTAACAGGTTGACCATGTCACCTGACATAGTATCTGATTGGCCATAGTCCTCACTGCCGCTCCGGCCTTCAGACTTATTTAGACATAAACAAACCCTTCAGATTAATTCTCTGGTACGTGAAAGTTAGTGTGAAAGTGTCTGACATAAAGAGACATTAAATAATATGAGATCGCCTTTAACTAAATTTCCTCTGAACGTATAGTACTATGGAAAAGTTTTAGGCAGATGTAGAAGAAATAGTAATAGTACAAGGTATCAGGAGGCTGGTCACACCAAATATTGATATAATTTAGATTTCCCTTTGCATTTTGTTAATTGATAAAAATAAACTATTACCACTTCTATTGTTAATGCATTCTTACTTTGCAACATTTCTTCCATACATCTAATATCATCTATTTAGTGTGGAGGTGAATAACTTATTGGTTTATCAAATAAAATCAATAGGAAAAAAGGTGCTATAGTGCTTAGAGTTGCAGCATGCTGTCAGGCGCAATCCAGATAATAGGGGTGCTGGGTTTTGTGCCAATGTATCAGCAACGGGTT
The DNA here is from genome assembly GCF_905171765.1 of Bufo bufo. Lineage (NCBI taxonomy): Eukaryota > Metazoa > Chordata > Amphibia > Anura > Bufonidae > Bufo > Bufo bufo. Next base: position 96,618,686 of record NC_053392.1, on the reverse strand, counting down.
CCTAAACTGTGCGTTACGGGGTTAATGAATGTTGTCAGCTTAGAACAGAATAATCTGCAGACTCCCAAGGTATTAATGGGTTAATTGCACACCATCTGCTCCATAACATTCATCTTCGCATCTGGTATGCGTCTCTACTACAACCACTTCCTTTACTGTTAATGGTTGCAGATGTGGGGTTATCCCTAGCTGTAGTCGAAGCACCCGATCTGCAAAGAGCGACCATCAGCCTCTGGAACCTCGGGCCTAAACTAGCTTGTGCCTCACTCTATCTCTACCCTAACCCTCCAAAGGAGAGATAGTTCAGGCCTGAGGTTCCAGAGGCTGAGGGTCGCTCTTTTCAGTGCGGGTGCTCCGACTACAGCCATAGCAGTAGGGGAAGTGGTTGTAGTGGAGATTCGTAAAAAACAGTCAGACTGGCTCACAGTATTTTTGCATTTATTAAAATTTATTTACCCAATACAATATTACACATATCCTAGTTGCATGTCAACATATCAGCGTATATACATAGGTACTTAAAATGCGGAGCTCACGCATATACCTAAATGACAGGAGTACCGCATTTTAAGTACCTATGTATATACGCTGATATGTTGACATGCAACTAGGATATGTGTAATATTGTATTGGGTAAATAAATTTTATTAAATGCAAAAATACTGAGCCAGTCTGACTGTTTTTTACGAATTTACTTGGTTTTCAGTTGGTAACTGAAAGACTGGGCTCCAGTAGGTTGCTGGTGCAGCTTCTCTACATTGTTAGGTTGTAGTGGAGATGCATTCCAGGTGCAAAGATGAATGTTATGGAGTAGATAGTATGCAATTAACCCCTTGATGGGGAGTCTGCATATTATTCTGTTTGAAGATGACAACATTCATTAACCCCATAACACACAGCTTAGGAACCCGCTGCTAATACATTGGCAAAAAAAACAGCAACACTATTATCTAGATTGCGTCTGACAGCATGCTGCAACTCTAAGCACTATATGACCTTTGTTCTATTAAAGGGTTGTGCGGGTTCAGAGCTGAACCCGGACATACCCTTATTTTCACCCAGGCAGCACCCCTGATGTTGGCATCAGAGCATCTCATGCTCCGATGCACTCCCTTGCCCTGCGCTAGATAGCGCAGGGCACGGGCTCTTTTGTTTATCATCACAGACTGCCGAGCGAAAGCTTCCGCCCAGCAGTGTGTTCGGTGACGTCACCGGCTCTGATGGGCGGGCTTTAGCGCTGCCCTAGCTGTTTTACTGGCTAGGGCAGCACTAAAGCACGCCCATCAGTGCCGGTGACGTCAAGGGGCTTCCTGGCAGCCCCATGGAGAGCCCGGTTCGTCACCAGAACTCCTAAAAATGCCTTTGCCCTGTGCGATTTAGCGCAGGGCAAAAGGAGAGCATCGGAGCATGAACTGCTCTGATGCTAAAATCAGGGGGGGCTGCCTGGGTGAAAATGGGGATATGTCCGGGTTAAGCTCTGAACCTGGACAACCCCTTTAATTTTATTTGATAAACCAATAAAAGTTATATTTTAATTCGCCTCCAAACAAGGTCCTAGATAATGATATTAGAGGTGTGGAAGAAATGTTGCAAAGTAAGAATGCATGAAAAATAGAAGTTTTAATAGTTTATTTTTATCAATTAACAAAATGCAAAGTGAATGAACAAAAGAGAAATCTAAACGAAATCAATATTTAGTGTGAACACCCTTTGCCTTCTAAACAGGCTCAATTCTTTTAGGTACTTTGCACACAGTTTTTGAAGGAACTTGCAAGGGAGGCTGTTCCAAACATCTCAGAGGACTAACCACAGATCTTCAGTGGATGTAGGCTTGCTCAAATCCTTCTGTCTCTCCATGTAATCCCAGAGAGGCACATACTTATCCAACACGCAATACCATAAGGGAGGCATCTCATTGGCTCCAAATTTATACTGCAGCAGGACAACAAACCCAAACATAAAGCCAGTCGTTAAGAACTATCTTCAGCATAAAGAAGAGGAAGGAGTCCTGGAAGTGATAATATGGCTCCCACAGAGCCCTTGTCTCATGTCTGGGTTTAGAAGGAGAGACAGAAGGTTTTGAGGAAGCCTACATCCACAGATGATGTGTGGTTAGTTCTCCAAGATGTTTGGTGCAACCTCCCTGCCAAGTTCCTTCAAAAACTGTGTGCATAGTACCTAGAAGAACCAAATCAGGCAAAGGTGGCCATGCCAAATACTGATTTAATTTATATTTATCTTTTCTTCATTACTTCTATTTTTTACTTTGCAGCATTTTTCCACAACTGCTTAAAACTTTTGCACAGTATTGTATATCTTAATAGAATACTGATTACACTTCAAAAACTGGTGACAGATGCATGTTAAATTAACATCAAGTTCTTTACACCTGTGAATTCTGCCACCTACCACTTTTGACTTGTCAACACCATGTTGAGAGACACATCAGTCTACTTTTACAGAATACACTGTCAATACACTATATGGGTATAGCTTTCAAGGAATTTTCCAGGAATTCTACTGTTTTAGTTATATCTCATAATGTATATGACCTAAAGAAAGAGTCATACTTACCTGCTCCCTGCTGCTCCAGTCCCAAAGTGTGGCTCCTGTTCGGCCATCTTCTGTTCCCTGGCTTGTTTACTTCTAGCCAGGGTATGGATATTGTTGTGTGCGCCGCTCAACAGCAAGATGAGCCCATATGGCACATCACTGCTGGGTCATGTGCGGCTTGAAGACACGTTACTGCTTAAGTCATTAGCTAAAACACAGTAGAATTCCTGGGAAAATGATCGGACCTATCACAGATATAATCAGTGGCATGTGTTTTGTCAGATTGCCAGCAACCGATGTACATATCTCAGAACTCTTTTGTTCCTGAAATCAGTGGTGATCTTCTCACATGTATCTCTTTGACACATCAAGAGATCATTTTTTGATGCAATTTCCCCATTTAGACCACACTAACCAATGTCCATATATATGGGTTACAGTACAGGGATTTCAGAATACATCTTACTTACAGAACTGCATGTTTCTATTAATAATACCAAGAAACAGCAAATCTTGTGTAAGATTTCTGCTCGAGACTGTCTGGGATCGACATTTTCTACATATTCTAGTTCTAAGCCTATTAACACGTACATTTCGAAGGTGTCTGAACAACAGAACTTAACACTGTTATCTTTACACCTAATTTGTAATGCACTGTTTGTTTTTTAGGACATTTATGATAAATATGAACAGAACGAGATACCGCTAATACATGTGTATTGACAAACAGCGTTGATCAGTTCCATCCGGGGATCTTGCAGATGGGCTGCTCCATACAAAACACCCCATGGCCAAAGGAACATGTCATGACATTAACAAAGACCTGCTTCGAATATTTTTTTTTTTCTTAGTTCTATTTGCCATCTGCTGAAGTCCATACCATTTTCACCTCTCCACTTTCATTTCGTATCCAGATGCTTAAATTATCACCTTTTATTTCACAGTCTTCATTCTCAATCAAATGACTCCTCTTTATTTCTTTCATCGCTTACAGATAGCCCTAGAAATAATCTGGCCTATTTCTTTTAAAGTGTCCTGAGCAAAATCCTTGTGCGGTCGATGCATGTAACATCACGGCTGCCTATTAAGATGTAATTTATCATGGGACCAATCAGTGCAAGACCAATGTTCTTGTATTATAAAGGCTTATGTAGCCTTCAATTACCGTGACAGTAGGGAGAACATCTTTTAATAAAAGAGATACATCCAATCTAGTCATTAATTCCAAACTCAAGCAACCTACAAAGTCATATCAAATGTTGAGGTGTCAGTACGTGAATGGATTCATCTCCACATTTGTCATTCTAACAGCAATCTGCAACATTAAGACAAGAAACTTAAGACGTCCTTACCTGTACGTGTTCCGTCAGCTTTATTAAAAGGCGTTTTTGGGGAATCAGCAGGTCCTGCAAATTCACCTTAATTACATATAACATACTGTACCTGTAGGAGAAAGTTTGATATATATTCATCATTCCAAAGTTCCATATATTAGCCTCTCGGGAACCTGGCCATGTGATGCTACTTTTCTGAAAATCCAGCGTCAGTCAACGTCATGTCCTTTCTAGCCTGGGATATGGATGGGGACAGAACTGCTCTTATCCCTGATGCATGTGCAAAATTTTGAATCCACATCATCTGCGCATGCGCGAGGGATATTTCTGTCCCCGTTCACAGTGGAAGTGACATCCTGTCCATTGATTAGGCCGGAAAACTTGCAAAGAATGCTACATCAGCGGAAGTTGGATTTTCAAAAGAAGAGTATCAAATTTCGGAATTTCCAGGAGACCAATCCACACAACTTCAGAACTATATTACAAACTTTCTTCTACAGGGGTGTTACGTGTAATGAAGGTTTACGGGACACATTGGGTCCCGCAAAACCCCTTTAACTGGATCATGGTCATGGTGTTAAAGGGGTTGTCACTACTGGAGAACCCTCTCGAAGATTAAAAAGGCTGCACTACACCTGTGTCCATAGGTGTTATGTGGTATTGCAGCTCAGTTTTATTTGCGTCAATGGAACTGAGCTCCAAAACCATATTGTTCCCCGTGACAGGCATGGTTCTTTACAACTCCTTAAATGCCTCATGCACATTTTTGAGATTCCCAATAGTCCTCAATGAGGGAAAACAGTTCCACCAGTTTACACAGGGGCACAAAAATGTTCTCAAATGCTTTCACAAACAAGGCTACCTAAAACACTGGGGTTCCTTGAAATCAGCCCAGGCATTACCCAGAAGACAATAGAAGTATACTCACAAAGCCTACTAAAAATCTTAGCCGAAATATACAATTATAAAATGCTTTATTCTTCTGTACACCAGGTTTTTTGAGGAAGAAATGATAATAGATGGTCCCTAAAATTGAAAACGATTGTTAGGGCTCCTCAACATTAGTAAGGTTGGAATTATTACTCTAGGAATTTTTATTACTGCAATGCTCCTTCTATAAGTAGCATTATTATTTTACTATATAAAGTTACTGCCCTTTTCTTCTACTGGATCCTCTTAATGGAAAACTAAACCTAAAAACAAATGAAAAAAGTATACAACAAACATAGTTGCCCTTTTTATTTTGGTAGAAATCCTGCAAAGAACATAAGTGTTAATCTTCCAGTGAGCTCTTCCATCCTTGGCTGGAGACAGCCGGAAGGTTAGGTCTTAGCAAAGGGGGCAGGGCTTAAAACTCTTTGTCCTACTGCAGGAGGAGGAGGAAGCGGACATGGCTGACCTCTCGATACACACAGGAAGATTCGTTACATATTCTTCAGTATTAGTTATAATATGACATAAATGAGATCAAACAGGGAGGATAATTGATTTTTTTTTACTTTTCATACATTTTATTTGCTTAGTGTTCCTTTAATTAAGTGAATGCTGTCAAAACAATGGAATCCTCCAAATAGGAGTCCCTTCCTTTACTTAGAACAGCAGGATCATCCGCTAAGTCAGTGGACGATCCTTGCTTCTGCTGGACAGTGTAATGCTTCATTTTTGCTGACAACTTCAAGTTCAGTTTCCCTGGTGATAAGCAGCTGAAGAGGGGATATTGGCTTCCAGTAGCGGAAACCCTCCTGAGATCAGCTTGGCTTTGGGGGACCCTTTATTTTAAAAGGGGTTATATCTACAATGCAACAATACTTAGCAGAATAAAACCACAGGAGATGGGAGGAAGACACAATGGATTTATCTTGCTTGACTATTTTGGAATCAAAAGAGCAGAAATCCATTTCTTAGATTTTATTTTTTTTAACTTAAAATCAGCAGAAAGCCTATTTTTCTACTTCCTTCCACCTGATGATTTAAATGGCAGCGTCTGAACAATGCTGTTCAAGGAGGCTATTAGTAACGGTGCCATCAACTCTGATGGCAGAAATTCACTAAATTGTGACAATCTTCTGCTGAATGGCATTGATGCAGAATGGCAAATAAGGATGTGTGTGAAGTAACCTGCATTTAAGGTTAATGATTCCACCAATACCTTTTGCGAACAGCTTCACTACTACATGGAAGCTATACATAATACATATATATTTATAATATATATAATGATTTACTAAAGTAAATTTAAGAATTAAAAGTATTACTTTGAGCTAGTCTTCTGGGTGTTATCCTGGTGGTCCCCTGTTTTTCCCCTTTAACCTATATACGGGGATCTGGCTTTTACTGAAGGGGATCCACCAGCCCGTTAACTCTTGAAATAGTCCATGTGTGGTTGGCTGCTGACCTATTGGGGTCAGAGACACTGGTGCCAAGCACCGACAGATCAGGAGAAACATGCAAATTATGTGAAACAGTCCAGAGGTCAGAGCAGGTGGCTTATGGTCAGTACAGTGAACAAGCAAGGGTCAGGTCATGCGGCAGAGAGACAGGAAACAGGCAGAAGTCGGTACACAGACAAGAAAATGGATGTAGCTCTTTTGCAGGGCCTAGAAGCAAGTAAAACCATAGAGCATCTATTGCTCATGTCGGGGGGGGGGAACTGCCATGAGTCAAATAGCCGAACACCGATAAAAAAAATTAACCATTGCAGTGCTGCAGGGAAAAGTTCAATGAATAGGCACTAATACACACACAGAAAAATACCTAATAGCCAGCCTGCAGCATGGGACACAGTCTGGTGGCCAGCCTTAGGCCCTTTGCACACGGGCATCACGGTTTTTGTCCGGATGCGTTGTGGGTGCATTGCGGCAAACCCGCATGAGTAGGCACACAATTTCAGTCAGTTTTGTCTGCATTGTTCAGTTTTTTCCGCGTGAGTGCAATGCGTTTTGCACGCGCGTGATAAAAAACTGAATGTGGTACCCAGACCCGAACCTGGACTTCTTCACTAAAGTTTGGGTTAGGTGTTTTGTTGATTTTATTATTTTCCCTTCTAACATGGTTAGAAGGGAAAATAATAGCATTCTTAACACAGAATGCTAACTAAAATGTCCATTGAGGGGTTAAAAAAAATAATAATAATAAACTTACCTCATCCACTTGATTGAGCAGCCGGTATCGTCTTCTTTCTTCTTCCTGCAGGACCTGCAAAAGGACATTCGATGGCGTAATTGTGCTCACCTTCTATCTTCATTCAGCAGGACCTGCGCTGACGTCACCGCGCTCACCATGTGGTGAGCGCGATGACGTCATCGAAGGTCTTTTTGCAGGTCCTGCAGGAAGAAGAAAGAAGACGATACAGACTGCGCAATCAAATGGATGAGGGGAGTTTATTTTTTTTAATCCCTCAATGGACATTTTACTTTGCATTCTGTATTAAGAATGCTATTATTTTCCCTTATAACCATGTTAGAAGAGAAAATAATATAGTGAATTGACTTTAATGGGGTCCGTGGTTGCTCATCCCTATTTACTAACATCATCTCTTAGCAACCATGCGTGAAAATCACACCGCAGCCGCACTTGCTTGCGGATGTTATGCGATTTTCACGCAGCCCCATTCATTTCTATGGGGCCTGCGTTGCGTGAAAAACACAGAATATAGAACCTGCTGCAATTTTCACACAACGCACAAGTGCTGTGTGAAAAACAACGCTTATGTACAGAGCCCCATTGAAATGAATGGGTCAGGATTCAGTGCAGGTGCAATGCGTTCACGTCACACATTGCGGGATACTCACCTGTGTGAAAGGGGCCTTAGACAGAAGCTAGGCGAGTGATGTGGCGCCCGTACCTGCCCCAGATAGTAGGATGGTGGCGGGCATGAGTCACCATAATAATTCTTTTGATTTAAAATACAAGAATGACTTAATAGAATATATTATAAATAACATACCCTCCGCTCTCCACTGTATGGGTAACCAAATATATTAGATACCTGTCAGATGAGTGCACGTTGGGCCATGCACATCCAAAGTCTGGTAGTGACTTAACTCCTGGACTTGATGACAAATCGGGTGTTAGCACAGTTTTTTCTTCAACCATGGTGATTGAGTTTTGCCATACCCTGTGACAAGCTAGTCATATACATGTTATAGCTGCTGATCGAACAGTAAAGAATCCCTCATACACAGTGTGTTATGCACATTGCCTAGTCCAGTCAGCAGCCCGATGTTTTCCGCTCCCCTTGGTCTTTACCTGCTTGAGATCCAATTAAAGGGTTTCTACCACCACATTTTCACCTATTTAGCTGTCAGACACTAGCGATCTGCTAGTGTCTGCTCTACCTAACCATGCTATTGTAATCCCTTTCTGTGCAGCGGTTACCCTAAAAAACGTAGTTTTATTGCTATGCTAATGAGCCTCTAGGTGCTATGGGGGCGTCTTTTCAGCACCTAGAGGCTCCGTCCACTGACCATTTCTGCCGCCTAGTGCGCTCCAGCCCGCCCCTCTCCTCTAGATTGACAGCCTACTTCTGTATTCGGTGCAGGCGCAGTGACTGTCTCCCTGCGCCGGTATCTTCACTGCGCCTGCGCCGATTACAGCGCAGGAAGCAGTCCAACAGTCACTGCGCCTTCGCCGAATACAGAAGCACACGGGGCAAGTGCGAGTGGGCTGTCAATCTAGAGGAGGGGGGGCGGGCTCGAGCGCGCTGGGCGGCAGAAATGGTGAGTGGACGGAGCCTCTAGGTGCTGAAAAGATGCCCCCATAGCACCTAGAGGCTCATTAGCATAGCAATAAAACTACGTTTTTTAGTGTAACCGCTGCAGAGAAAGGAATTACAATAGCATGGTTAGGTAGAGCAGACACTAGCAGATCGCTAGTGTCTGACAGCTAAATAGGTGAAAATGTGGTGGTAGAAACCCTTTAAGAGTCAGGTTGCTAAGGCCACTGGCACTCAAAAATGCTATCGGGCCTGATGAAAGCCTATCTAAAAGGGAAATCATCCTGCCATGCCTTGCATGGCGTCTGAGGTTCACTCCTCTCCTGGCTCTCAGTCCTTGGGCTACTGTTACTGCTTTGACTCCTAGCTGATCCTGACCTGTTTTATTCCTGATCTGGCTCCGGCCATGTTCTTCGGATTGTCTGCCTGGAGCCTCTAGTTCTACTCCTGGTTCTGACCTTTAGCTACCCTTTCCAACTTGATCTACTACCACCAATCCATGGCTATTCAGGGGACTGCAACCTGCAGTCCTTAAGGGTACAGACCAGGGGATTCCCTAGACCAGTGATGGTGAACCTTTTAAAGACCGGAGTACCCAAACTGCAACCCAAAGCCCACTTACTTATCGCACAGTGCCAACATGGCAATTTAACCTGAATACTACAGTCCAATATAGTATATCTTCTATGTACTTTATCATTTAGCTATAATAGCCTGCCTACATTCAGTGCGCTGCCTGAGCTGTTCATAGTGCCCCCTGCGATGATGAATGGCAGGAAGAGTCTAAGGCATATTGGTACACCATAGACTTTTCCTGGGCTTGGGTGCCCACAGAGAGGGCTCTGAGTGCCGACTTTGGCACCCGTGCCATAGGTTCGCCACCAGTACACTAGACTTTGCAGCCCAACCTAGCCATTTCTAAGGCCAATGATTGGTATGGGCAGGACCTTCTTAGCATTTCCGGCATGTTGAGGCAGGAAAGGAAGTAGAAGGCAATGGGGATCGGACAAGCATCTGAACTGAGGCAGATCGGTAAATTCAATTTTATATAAATATATATTGACAACTTATGTCCTTTTTTTATTCTCCCTGGGAAAACCCATTTAACACCCGAAGTCTTGCTGAGAACTGATAATACAGCACATGCTAAATGTCAGGATCTGTGCATAAGTTATATGATGTATTACATATTCACTCAGCCTTGTATGGAGATTAAATATATATTATGTACACTGCTCAAAAAAATAAAGGGAACACAAAAATAACACATCCTAGATCTGAATTAATTAAATATTCTTCTGAAATACTTTGTTCTTTACATAGTTGAATGTGCTGACAACAAAATCACACAAAAATAAAAAAAATGGAAATCAAATTTTTTAACCCATGGAGGTCTGGATTTGGAGTCACACTGAAAATTAAAGTGGAAAAACACACTACAGGCTGATCCAACTTTGATGTAATGTCCTTTAAACAAGTCAAAATGAGGCTCAGTAGTGTGTGTGGCCTCCACGTGCCTGTATGGCCTCCCTACAACGCCTGTGCATGCTCCTGATGAGGTGGCGGACGGTCTCCTGAGGGATCTCCTCCCAGACCTGGACTAAAGCATCTGCCAACTCCTGAACAGTCTGTGGTGCAACGTGACGTTGGTGGATAGAGCGAGACATGATGTCCCAGATGTGCTCAATTGGATTCAGGTCTGGGGAACGGGCGGGCCAGTCCATTGCATCAATGCCTTCGTCTTGCAGGAACTGCTGACACACTCCAGCCACATGAGGTCTAGCATTGTCTTGCATTAGGAGGAACCCAGGGCCAACCGCACCAGCATATGGTCTCACAAGGGGTCTGAGGATCTCATCTCAGTACCTAATGGCAGTCAGGCTACCTCTGGCGAGCACATGGAGGGCTGTGCGGCCCTCCAAAGAAATGCCACCCCACACCATTACTGACCCAATGCCAAACCGGTCATGCTGGAGGATGTTGCAGGCAGCAGAACGTTCTCCATGGCGTCTCCAGACTCTGTCACGTCTGTCACATGTGCTCAGTGTGAACCTGCTTTCATCTGTGAAGAGCACAGGGCGCCAGTGGCGAATTTGCCAATCTTGGTGTTCTCTGGCAAATGCCAAACGTCCTGCACGGTGTTGGGCTGTAAGCACAACCCCCACCTGTGGACATCGGGCCCTCATATCACCCTCATGGAGTCTGTTTCTGACCGTTTGAGCAGACACATGCACATTTGTGGCCTGCTGGAGGTCATTTTGCAGGGCTCTGGCAGTGCTCCTCCTGTTCCTCCTTACACAAAGGCGGAGGTAGAGGTCCTGCTGCTGGGTTGTTGCCCTCCTAGGGCCTCCTCCACGTCTCCTGATGTACTGGCCTGTCTCCTGGTAGCGCCTCCATGCTCTGGACACTACGCTGACAGACACAGCAAACCTTATTGCCACAGCTCGCATTGATGTGCCATCCTGGATAAGCTGCACTACCTGAGCCACTTGTGTGGGTTGTAGACTCCGTCTCATGCTACCACTAGAGTGAAAGCACCGCCAGCATTCAAAAGTGACCAAAACATCAGCCAGGAAGCATAGGAACTGAGAAGTGGTCTGTGGTTACCACCTGCAGAACCACTCTTTTATTGGGGGTGTCTTGCTAATTGCCTATAATTTCCACCTGTTGTCTATCCCATTTGCACAACAGCATGTGAAATTGATTGTCACTCAGTGTTGCTTCCTAAGTGGACAGTTTGATTTCACAGAAGTGTGATTGACTTGGAGTTACATTGTGTTGTTTAAGTGTTCCCTTTATTTTTTTGAGCAGTGTATATTCCTCATACTGCCTGTGCACACACACGAGATTAAGAAAAATTTGAGTTTACTCAAGAACATTAGAACATTATGGTATTACTGAATTAAGTTCCTATGAGCCACCTGTGCAAATGGCTTTTACACAGATCCCTAAGGTGGCCATGGATTTTGTGCCTCGATTTTATTTTCTTGGCACTACATAATACTATAAAAAGCCAAAGCTTTGGGGGAGCAAGAAATGCCAACTAAGAACAAAGGCTCAGGCTCCCTCCTGGGAAACATCTACCTGCAAACCTTCCGCATTCAGAGCAGCTGTACTAATAGCTTAACCAAGAGAGAACCTGAGGCTGCCCCCCTGAACCCCAACAGTCACCCACAACTTGTACAGGGAACGTGGAATCTATTTAGCAGCATATTTAATTATTTCAATTATTTCAGTAGAATTTTTTAGAGATGTCACTTGCCCTGAAGTTACATGAACCTGACTGCTGAATACAAAAAACATTAATATTGCAGTGACAATCTGGCATTGAGCTGAAGATCTGAGAAGATCTGACAGACTGGTTGCTAGGGATTCATTGCCTCATATACACAAATATAGTTGTCAGGCAGCTTAACCCTAGCAACCAAATTGCCAGTTCTGCAGCAATTAAGTAATAAAGACCATCCAGTCTTTGTTCAGTTTTAGCATTTTGGTCACACTGTAATTCAGGCATCACGTGCTTGGTCTAACATGCACATATGCCCCTATCACCGATTAAAGGGTCTCATTTCAACTCTAACTTCTGACATGTCACATGAGATGTCAGAAGTGGGAATCAGAGAGTAATCTGGTGTTGAGACTGTGCCAAATGTTGGCCACTTTGACTCCTCTGGGATGGGCCGAACGTGAGGCCATAAACTGTATATGGCCCATGCGAAGCCCTCTACCTATAGGTCATATAGAAAAGAAATGCAGCATGCCCTATCTATCATGAAGTTCTTGTAGAAATGTAGTAGATTTTAGCCACTTCAATTCAACGGGGTAGCTCAAGATGGAGTCAATTTGCATTTGCATGGAAATCAATTCACAATGCAGACTGTGAAGGCAGTCTACAAGGTTCATACACCTTCTGTAGGCAAGTTTATATGTTAACAACCCAGTTGATGCCCAGATTCTTCATAATGCTTTAGGAGATGCTTTGAAGGTGGATCTGCCCTTTTCTAGTGACCCTGGTACAATTAAAGGTGTTGAGACCTTCACCCAAATTGAGAACAAAGGGGCTGGAGAGCTCTGATGTCTACTTCCCTAAAAGGGCCACAACTGAAAAGGAAAAAAATCCATACCCCATCTATTATAGATATCACACAGGATCTTTGAAGATTTCACCTATTAAAGGGTTTCTGTCACCAGATTTAACCCTATTAAGCTATCTGACATTAGTGATGTGCTAATGTCAGCTGAACCTAACCAGCCTATTTATACTTTTATCTATGCCCCCGTTACGCCAGAAATCAAACTTTTATAATATGTTAATTAGCCGCAAGGAGCGGGGGGGGGGGGGGGGGAGCGTTGTTCCTGCTACTAGAGGCTCCGTTCTCCCAACTTTGTCGCCTCCCTCCAAGTCCTGATTGACAGGGCCAGGCAGTGCTCGCATCGGTCTGCCAGCGATGTGCTCTGGTGAAATCTCACGCCGTTCAGCATTCGGCACAGGCGCGGTGAGGGAAAGACGATTGCAGGCTGCCAGATACCTCACCGTGCCTGCGCCGAATGCTGAACGGCGCAAGATTTCACCAGAGCACAGGGCTGCCTGGCCCTGTCAATCAGGACTTGGAGGGAAGCGACAAATGTGGGAGAACGAAGCCTCTAGGAGCAGGAACAACGCCCCCCGCTCCTAGAGGCTAATTAGCATATTATAAAAGTTAGATTTCTAGCGTAACGAGGGCATAGATAAAAGTAGGAATAGGCTAGTTAGGTTTAGCTGACATTAGCACATCGCTAATGTCAGCTAGCTTAATAGGGTTAAATCTGGTGACAGAAAACCTTTAAATTAAAATAAATCTACGTGTGACTTGAATTCCAATGTGGAATGGGTGGATAAGTAGGGTTTTCATTTTATACAGATGTCTGGAAAAGGTGAACACAGCCTGAAAGGCCCAAACCCCTTCTCTGACAAGCTGACAGCTGGTTGATTCCCAAAATGTATATGTAAATGGGGAGAGACCCATCAATCGAGCCAAGCAGGGTGGGGAGAAACCACACAACAAACTTCTCCCTGTCCCGGACTCATTTTTAAAACCGTAGGAAGAGATTTATGAAGCCGTCTTTGTTACCCCTAGCATTTTTCAAGAGTACCAAGAGAAATGAAAGCTGCGCTGTGATTGGTTTCTTTGGGAAACCAAGACAGTTTTCTATAAATCACCATTTTTTCTCGCCATAATGTTCCAAAGTAAAACATAACTCTTTGTAATGAGGGAGCCGGTGTTATGGCAGCATGAATCAGATGACTGGTTCCCTTTAAGGTGGATTCTCCTTTTACAGCATTCTGCTAACAGAACAATTTGTTTTGCCCATATAAGCTGACCATACACATAAAGCGTTCTTCACAGCTCCGTCAAGCAGATACGGCGGGCTGTTCTGCCAGAGAACATCCTGCTGGATCAGGCATTGTCAGATTCGCTAGTTCACCGCCAAATCCCTATTGACTGTAAGGAGGTTCGGCGGTGATCTGGCCACTTTCTGGCATAAATGCCGGTTTTCGGCCAAACAAAAACTGTTGCACGCAATGGTTTTTGGTCCAACTGACAGCCAGCACTGGTGCTGGATATGGCAGCCTGATCTGCTTGATGGAGATGCCCAACATTTAATGTGTATGGGGCCTGCCGGCTCTCCCTTGAATGCAAACGTTTGGGTAGATTAGGATCGGGCATGTTATCATGGATATCAACTGGCCTATCATTTTGTTCCCAGGGCTGCCAGAGGAGTATGGCAGCAGCTTATTCCCTTCTTCCTAGTGACAACAAATGCATGCTGAGTCAAGCATGCATGTGTATGGTGGGATCAGGCAGCACAGCTCTCAGATGAATGTGTTGCCATCTTAAAGAGGTTATCCGAGACTTTAATACTGATGGTATAGGCCATCAGTATCTGATCGGTGGGGGTCTGACACAGCTGTTTGAGAAGACACTGGCGCTTGCAGTAGCACCGCTCCTTCTCTTAGCTTAGTGAGGACACGTTCATCGATCACGTGGCCTAAGTGCAGCTCAGCCCCACAGAAGTATAGCGCACAGGCGCTATACAATGAACCGTGCTATGCTTGGTGAGCACGGAGAAGGCCGCGGCACTCACAGGAGTACCGGTGCCTTCTCAGCAGATAGTGGGGGTCCTGGGTGTCGGACCCCCACCAATCAGATACTGATGACCTATCCTGAGGATCAGTTGTAAAATCTTGGAAAACCCTTTTAACGGTCATCCGATACATGACTTCCTACAACTTTGTGAAGATGAATTCCAGCTTGTAGGTAACCTGTGAGATAATAATCAATGAGTAGAACATACACAGGAATAATGCAAAGAAATGATCCGTTAAAAGAAATTAAAATATAAATATAAATAACGGGATGAACATCAGATTTGCCGTGACAAGTGGAAAGGGTTAATGGTCCGTGCAATCCCTCCCCTGCTGGGAAGCCACACTGTAAACAGAGCGCTGCCGTTTCTAGTACCGGCCATTAACAGTGACAAGAGAATGAGATATTTTAAAAATAAAATAGGACAGCAATAAAGGGAAACCATAGGAACAGCAATGTGCTCTCGCCAATTACTTTGCTGCTGGGCATTTTCCTGTTACCCGCTGAGCAGGGTTTCTTTTATTTGTTGGGAAATTCAAACAGAACAGGTAAAAAATGTCACCGCCAGGTATGTCTCTGCGTGATCTCACTATACACCTGGGACTCCGAGAGCAAAATCCGTGTGTCATTATTCTTCCCCGCTCCAGCACTGGCGCCAAAGCCAAGAGAGATCAGAAGCATTGTCTAAGGCAGGAAATGAGGCCACACAGAGCACTAGTCTAAAGGGAGGATGCAACTCATTGTGTGGAGGGTTTTAGAAGTCACAACGGTATAGGTCACCCAACTAGAGTGATAAAGTTATTAAGAATGGTGTACCCCACATGGCGCCCCCTACTGTAGGTGTACACCAATTACAAAGCATTTAGAAGATTTCAAGTGGAAGTATTTTAACTACTTCATTACTGGGTAATTTTCCGTTTTGTTTTTTTTTTTACTCCCTGCCTGCCTTTCCTGAGCCATAACTTATAACTTTTTTTTCGCCATCGTATGAGATTAATATTTTTTCATATTTTAATAGTACATTTGTACTATTAATAGTACATTCTGGGTTTATTTACCTTTCAGATGTCAGTCACATTTGACCATGGCATCTGAGGGGCTAAGTGTCTGCAATCGGTGTCGCCGATCACAGACATTATCTCTGGGTGTCTGTTGTGTGAAACAGTGGGCATCCAGTGGCTATGGAGCCTGTGCTGTGCTGGAGTGACCGCCATCTTTAAAGACCCTACCGCCGACGTATATAGTCATACAGTAGTAGGGAAGTAGTTAATATTATATTAAGGCACTGCATTGGTGTTAATCTAAGTAACTCTTGGTGGTGTAAGAAGGTACAAGGAATCATCGTGGATGATAGGTACGTTTCACCGAGGTTCCTGGCCTCGGTGGAGTAAGAGCCGGTTTTTATGTGTCAGCAGCAGTTGCTGTTTGACACCTTAATACTTAGTATGGCTGTATAACTGATCCGGGACGGCTCTTAATGGGAGTAGTCAAAGTGCTGGGTGGGTGACTACTCCCCATGTTCCAGGCCGGGTTTTTCCAGGCCTAATAACCAGCCAGCACTGTCAGGTGAGGAGGATTACCTCAGTCTGACAGTGGAGCTCAGGGAGGTGTGTGTGCTGGAATCTGAGGCTTGTGCCGTGCTAGAGGGCTAAGACCCGTCTGTAAGGGAAATGGGCCCCCTAAAAGCCTGCTATGGACTGCTGGAGGCAGAACTGTCAACGTGATTTTTGCGATTTTTGCTATGTGGACTTTCCATTGTGTGTGAACTAACACCAAGACTGCAAAGTGACGTTTTGTTTTTGCTTTATGTGTGAAAAAACACGGAAGTTTGATTTAAGAACTGGTAATTTGCCTCTGTACTGCGTCTGCACACCCTGTCTACCAGAGCGAATCCCCACAGTGGCCATAGATGTTTCTAGGGCAGCTGGACACAGTTGCTTTCAATTGTCTTCTTTCTGCCTTCTCAGGACGTAATGTGAATGCTCGTTGATTGGAAGCTTACACTTAAAGGGGTTATCCAACCCCTATAAAGACCCCCCAATGCCCGGGCCCCTCGTATACATTTTACTTACTTGCTCCCTGGCACCTGCGTTGCTCCGGATCCCTGCATGGCCGTTGGTACATCTCCCCGTGGTGTGGATCAAAACATCCAATGATCGAGAGAGCAGCCAATAGCAGGCCCCGATGGGGACGAGTCTCCCTAGCATCGCTGGTGACGCTAGGGAAGCTTGTCCCCGTCGCGGCCTGCTACTGGCTGCTCCCCCCGTCGCCGGATGTTTTGATCCGCACAACGAGGAGATGCAGCGACGGCCGTGCAGGGATTCGCAGCGACGCCGGTGCCAGGGAGCGGGGTAAGTATAATATATACAAGGGGACCTGGAATTGTGTGGGTCATTATAAGGGTTGGATAACCCCTTTAACAGGTCTGCTTTAACAGTGCCCCAGCCAGCGAATTCCACTTAACTTTACCATACTAAGGGTTGATGGAGCTATGTAGTGTCGTCAACGACTTCTGTTGACGGAGCTACACCCAAACAGCTGATCAGCATTGGTGTGGGGTTGTCAGTATAGGCTAGTGATGGGTAACCTCCTTCACTCCAGCTGTGGTAAAACTACAACTCCCAAGATGCACACTTGGCTTGGCTGTTCTCCGAACTCCACAGAAATGAATGGCGCATGCTGGGAGTCGTAGTTTCACCACAGCTGGAGTGCCGGAGGTTACCCATCACTGGCCTATACTGACACCTCGGACCGTTGCTGATCAGCTGTTTGGGTGTAGCTCCGTCAACAGAAGTCGTTGACGACACTACATAGCTCCTTCAACCTTTAGTATGGTAAAGTTAGGTGGCATTCGCTGGCTGGGGCACTGTTAAAGCAGACCTGTCATTAAAATATGTTGCCTAAAGTAAAAGTGAAGAATAGCTGTTTTCATAACTTCCACAAGGGTCCCAACAGTTGGCATCCCACCCAATTTGACATGGGATACCCCTTAAAACTATTTGGCATAATAGCCCTGTGGACATGACATTATAATATGCTGCCCTTAAAGGGGTTTTCCACAGGAAAGGTGATAAATGTGTGATCACTATGGGTGTGATCACTGCGGCAGTGTGCATGTGTGACTACCACCTGATTCACTGTTTATGTCATTGCTGAGAACGGCACCCCACTATTTCTGGCAGTCCCACAGAAATAAATGGAGAGGTGGCAACCTTACACCGCTCCAGTCAAACATGCAACTTGGGGTGAGGGTCCTAGCGGTCAGACCCTTGGTGATCATACATCTGGATAGGTGATAAATGGTGTTTATGGGAAAATAACTTTAACTAGAGAAGAATATTTTCATGATAGACCCACTTTAGGCTAGTGTCACATTAGCAATAGGGATCCGGCAGGCCGTTCTAGCAGGAAACACCCTTCTGGATCTCAAATATGCCGAGAATTGGCCAGAAGGATACCGCCGGATTCCAAGTGTGAAGCTAGCCTTAAAGGGAGTCCATCACCAGCAAATTATAGCAGTGGGTGCTGTTGCACGGTGGGTGGCCGGGACTGCCACTGTGCAGAAAAACACTACAATATTGACTGTGTTCATGCAATTCCTTGATGGGGAGTGTATGACAAAGGGCTTCAGAGAAGCAAGAATTTCTGCGTCATGCCCCTCCCCGCAATGATAGCAGTTTTGCCTAGAGTGTCTCTAACAAAGTGCAACTCGTGAGTGACAGCCATTTTACAAGCAAAGGAACATGAAGTGTTTTCAGGAATACTGGAGAAGCAACCCATTTAGATATCCACATCTTCCACATGACTCTCAGATCATCCTTCAAGAGATATGCCGTTTGATGCATGCAGAACATTACCAGGCCATATTGCTTTGGGCGTCGCTGTCAAGGTGACACATTAGCTCCAAGGTTTGGGTGCTGTTTGATGAATCATCGGGGACTTCGTGACTACCCGCCTGCAATTCCTTTGGTATCCTCCACACTGCTCCACAAGATGTGACTTTGCTGTCTGAAGCTGAGAAAGAGAGAGAGAAAAAAAAAAAACAGATCAGTAGATGTAGCGCACACTTGGAAGGACGGCGCTTGCACAAAGCACGGATCCATGCACAGCTGTTGCTTGAAATATTTAAGGCCTTATATTTTAATAAGCAGCAGAATGCAGAGAGGAGATAGAGGGGAAAAGCCTGGAGAAGCCAATCAGTTCTGTGCAGAACTCGTAATTTGCATATGTTTAACCCAGTTTCTCCATGTTCTGAAACCAGTGCTCGTGTCTTGATGAAATTTTAATTCTTCTGGGGGGAGAACAGGAATAGAATTCCCAACCAGCGTCCTTATTTTTGTGATGCAAATGAAGACGGGTGCTAAATTGCCTCTTGTCAAGCAAATGGTTTGTATAAGAGAGTTATAACTCAATCACTACCTGTGTAGTAAAATAAATAAAAATATAAAATAAAAATGTAGTCACACATTAGTATATATTCTGCAGAACAGCTTGCCATGCATGCTCCCTCCCAAGAACGAGATGAACGAGGTCTCCCCGATCCCCTTCATGCATGTGTTGTGAGAGAGGAGAGGAGAGTAAGCCACCACCAGAGTCGTCCTGATAGATTAAAGTCCAACTGTCCCACCCTTATGTCCCATTACACCTGCGAAAGGTCCCAATATACATTAGATGGTCAACAGGTCTCAACAAAATTGTCGGGTTGCAGAGATTTATCTAATGTGTAGGAACAGATTAACGGTGACCAGATACATTTTTTCAAACTGGTTTACAGCCATTCTATCCTTGTTGTAATAGCAGAGACAGAAAAATGGATCCCACGTTGGGCTAAATTAAAAGCGCCCAGGAAAAGTAGTGATTAAAAGAACCTTCTTTTATTTGTGCCCAAAAATTTATTTTGGGCCTGTACCGTTACCTTCCTTAGTTAACCCCTTAAAAGAGGACCTGTCACCACAAAATGCAGAGCAATCTGCAGACAGCGTGTTATATAGCAGGAAGAACAGAGCAGATTGATATATAGTTTCACGGATAAAGACTCAACAAAACTTATACATTAAACCTCTGCTGTTTTTGAACTTCCGACGCCCCCATGTACAGCTATCATTGACTGAGTTCTATCTCTGTATACACTCTTACACAGAGAATACTATCAATCACTGATAACACCTCCCCCGTGTACAACTATCAGTGACTGACAGCTATCTCTGTATATACACTTGCACAGAGAATACTATCAATCACTGATAACACCTCCCCCTGTACTACTATCAGTGACTGACAGCTATCTCTGTATACACACTTACACAGGGAATACTATCAATCACTGATAACACATCACCCATGTACAACTATCAGTGACTGACAGCTATCTGTGTATATACACTTACACAGGGAATACTATCAATCACTGATAACACCTCCCCGTGTACAACTATCAGTGACTGACAGCTATCTCTGTATACACACTTACACAGGGAATACTATCAATCACTGATAACACATCCCCTTGTACTACTATCAGTGACTGACAGCTATCTCTGTATACACTTACACAGGGAATACTATCAATCACTGATAACACATCCCCTTGTACTACTATCAGTGACTGACAGCTATCTCTGTATATACACTTACACAGGGAATACTATCAATCACTGATAACACATCCCCTTGTACTACTATCAATGACTGACAGCTATCTCTGTATACACACTTACACAGGGAATACTATCAATCACTGATAACACCTCCCCTCTGCACTACTATCAGTGACTGACAGCTATCTGTGTATACACACTTACACAGGGAATACTATCAATCACTGATAACACATCCCCTTGTACTACTATCAGTGACTGACAGCTATCTCTGTATTTACACTTACACAGGGAATACTATCACTGATAACACATCCCCCGTGTACAAATATCAGTGACTGACAGCTATCTCTGTATATACACTTACACAGGGAATACTCTCAATCACTGATAACACATCCCCTTGTACTACTATCAGTGACTGACAGCTATCTCTGTATATACACTTACACAGGGAATACTATCAATCACTGATAACACCTCCCCCTGTACTACTATCAGTGACTGGCAGCTATCTGTGTATATACACTTACACAGGGAATACTATCAATCACTGATAACACATCCCCCTGTACTACTATCAGTGACTGACAGCTATCTCTGTATACACTTACACAGGGAATACTATCAATCACTGATAACACCTCCCCCTGTACTACTATCAGTGACTGGCAGCTATCTCTGTATATACACTTACACAGGGAATACTATCAATCACTGATAACACATCCCCCTGTACTACTATCAGTGACTGACAGCTATCTGTGTATATACACTTACACAGGGAATACTATCAATCACTGATAACACCTCCTCCTTGTACAGTTATCAGTGACTGACAGCTATGGCTGCAATAAACAATTATTTTAGCAATCGAGTATTCTACCGATTATTTTTTACGATTAATCGAGTAATCTAATAAGAAAAAATTAATTAGACTGTTTTCCTTTATAAAAACTCATCAGACCCCCTGCAATCAGTCCCAAACACCCTTCGTTCCCCCCTGTGTGATCAGCCCTAGTGCATCAGTTCCCCACAGTGCCATCAGCTTCACTATCCGCCAGTGCCATCAGCTGCCCCCTCAGTGCCACCAGCTGCCCCCTCAGTGCCATCAGCTTGACCCCCCAGTGCCATCAGCTTGACCCCCAGTGCCATCAGCTTGACCCCCAGTGCCATCAGCTTGACCCCCAGTGCCATCAGCTTGACCCCCAGTGCCATCAGCTTGACCCCCCAGTTCCATCAGCTTGACCCCCCAGTGCCACCAGCTTGACCCCCCAGTGCCACCAGCTTGACCCCCCAGTGCCACCAGCTTGACCCCCCAGTGTGATCAAGGCATAAGTTGTGGAGCAGCATAATGCCTGGTAGATGCCAGCTACCACAATAAGCTGCATAACCCACATACTGCTGTAAACTAGCACTGAGCCCTGATCCTACATGTATAACAGAAAGCCAGGACATAAAGTGCCACCTAGGCTGTAAGGCTCACCCCCTCCTCTGCACCAGTGTGACCTGTCATGTCATCCTCCAGTGCCAGCAAATACAGTAGTACCAGCAGTGACTGGCATCATCTGTTACACCAGCCCCACTCCCCTCCTCACCTCCTAGATCTTGTCCCGCTCTGCTTGACATCAGGATCCGCAGGCTCCTTGCCCACCACTCCGATAGGCTCTTTGAAGGGCCGGGGATTTAACAGGCCCTAGGCCGTGCCCCTGCCCTGCGCCCGCACCCGTCATTCTTCTCCTGGATCTTCCCCTTGATCTGCTTGGCCAGCCGGTTCAGCATGTCCTTGGCTTCCTGCAGCGCACTCATGTTCCTCCTGGATCTGGGCGGGCGGCGAGGCGACCCCCGTCCTCTTCATCCTGCAGCCCAGGACCAAAGGGGGTGCGCTGCAAAGGAGGCTGCTGGAAGAACACTCCACACTGAAAGGCAGCAGACTGCCGACCGGCATTGCAGCTAGATGCGCGTACAAAGTTTCCCTCAGCGGAGTTCAGAAAGGTTAGGGCTGGCGGGTGACCACAGAGTGATGAGTTAGCAAACGCTTCATTCCCGCTCCGTAGTCACATGACACAAACGAGTCCTCGATGCAAAAAATTTGCATCGAGAATTTATTTGTGTCGAATTACTCGATTTAATCAAGTAATCGTTTCAGCACTACTAACAGCTATCTCTGTATGCACACTTACACAGAGATTGATTTTAATCACTGATACCTACCTGTATACAGATATATCTTTGATTGACAGCTATCGCTGTATACACACTTACACATAAAATACTATCATATCACTGATAACACCTCTCTGTGTACAGCTATCAGTGACTGACAGCTATCTCTGTATACACACTTACAAAGGGAATATTATCAATCACTGATGACACCTCCCCTGTGGCTGACTCCATTGGTCTTGCACTCCTGACTAGCCTGCCCACCCCATAGGCTGATTTTAATTAGTGCAAGTATAAAGCTGTAGCCTGCTCTCCCTCGATTCATTCGAAGCCATCTGGTTCCAGGAGAGGTAGGGTTTAGAGTTGGCTCAGCATGCATGTTGGACCTGCATTCCATGGATTTATTGAAGGACATTTTTGGCACCAAAAGCGGCAAAAGGCAGACTGGAACCTGCATTCCCTGTATTTTGTGGCGGCCATTATGGCACCCAACAGGTAGTATTTACTGTTAGGTTCCTGTCCTAGAGATATTGCCTTGGCGCTGGCGGACAGCCACAAATAATTTTGTACAAAATGTCATGTCAAGAATCTCACATTTATAAAATGAGCATAGTATTAGCACCAAAATATTTATTTTAAATAATTATGGCATTATTGTGTATTATTTGTGTTTTGCAGAGTGCTGTTGCATAGTTTTTTTGTGCTATCTCTGTATATACACTTACACAGAGAATGCTATCAGTCACTGATAGCTATATACATGGGAGATGTTATCAGTTACTGACTTTCACACTAGCAGCAAGGGACTCCGGCAGGCTGTTCCGGCGGGTGAACTGCCTGTCAGATCCGTCCTGCCGCTAGTAAACGCGTGCCCCCGGACTACCGCTCCGGCCCTATTGACTATAATGAAGGCGGGGTGGAGTTCCGGCGGCGCGGCAGCACATGCCGAGAGGCCACCGGAATAAAAGTACGACATGTCGTACTTTAATTCCGGCGGCCTCTAGGCATGCGCTACCGTGCCGCCACCGGAACTCCGCCACGCCTCTATTATAGTCAATGGGGCCGGAGCAGTAATCCGGGGGGACGCGTTCACTAGCGGCAGGACGGATCTGACAGGCAGTTCACCCGCCGGAAGAGCCTGATAACACCTCCTTGTGTACAGCTATCAGTGACAGCTATCCCTGTATACACACACAAGGAATGCTATCAATCACTGATGACACCTTCCCTGTGTACAGTGTGACACAGTGAGGGGTTGTGTCTGGTAAGGCAGGTATTTTCCTCCCAGCATGTGCGTCTGGGCTGGTTTCCAGCCAGGTGAGGTCAAATACCGGACCGGAGTTAAAGCGCCCGTCGGGGTTTTGGCAGCACCTGGCTGTCAAATAGGCAGCTGGGCTCAGCAGAGATGTCTGTTTTTGGGATATGAGGCTTTGTGCTGTGCTGGAGGGCTGAGAGCCGCATGCTAGGAAAACAGGCCCCCTAAAGCCTGCTGTGGACTACTGGAGGCAGAACTGCCAGCAAGGTGACTTGTGTTATATGAACTTTCCATTGTGTGTGAATTAACACCAAGACTGCAAAGTGTGAATAAACACTGACGTTTGAGTTAAGAACTAGTATTTTGCCTCTGTACTGCGCCCGCTTACCCTATCTACCAGAGCGAAACCCCACAACAGCTATCAGTGACGGCTATCCCTGTATACACACATAGAGAATGCTATCAATCACTGATAACACCTCCTTGTGTACAGCTATCCCTGTATACACACTTACACAGAGAATGCTAACAACCACTGATAAAACCTTCCCTTGACAGCGATCTCTGTATACACACATACACAGGGAATATTATCAATCACTAATAAGATATCCCTGTATAGGAACGGCTCGTTCCTATTCAGGTGTATACAAAAAAATGATTGGTAGCTGAGCTCACCTGTGTAAAAAATCACAGAAGAAGGCACGGACAGTGCTAGGAATAAAGCACGTAAATATCCAATGAAGAAGAAGATGATAAGTCCAGCTTCCAAATATTTAAAATCCAGTACAGACACAACGTCTACGTGTTTCAGTAGTCATGATTAAGGGTCATCATTGCTAGACCTGAAACACGTAGACATTGTGTCTGTACTGGATTGTAAACTGCACTGAACAATAAAGGCTGTCACATCATTTGGAAGCTGGACTTACCATATCATATTCAAGTGTATAGGAACAAGCTGTCTCATTGAAGAGAATGGGAATGCTTGTAGTTACACCTGCTCGCTGCTGTGATGTCAACAGCGAGCAGGTAAACACAGGAAGGCTACACTCGCACGGAGCAAGGCCTTCCCTTCATCCAGCTGACTAGCAGGGGTGCTGGGTGTCGGACACACGCCAATCTGATATTGATGACCTATCCTGAGGATGGGTCATCAATATTAAAAATCTGCAAAACCCCTTTAAAGAAGGAGCCTATTTTGGTCCTCAGGGGCATGTGTATGTTTGTGGTATCATATTATGTGGTAATAACTTTGAAATGCTTTTATTCATGTGATTCTGAGACCAATTTTTTCATGACACATGGTACATCACGTCAGTGCTAAATTATGGTCAATATTTTTTGGGTTTATATAGGTAAGAATTCCAAGATTTACATAAAATCTGGGGAAAATTCTCAATTTTCTACATTTTCATTTTTTTTCTTCTAAGACAGGTAGCAAAATAAGATAAAAAGAACCTATAATAGTATAGTTAATGGGGCCGGACAGCAATCATGTAGTTTCTGGCAATGCCATATCTAGAGAGACCTGGCAGGAGTTCCCTGCCCAATCTCTGCCACAATTGTGGTGCCATATTTGTAATAAATGTTGAGACCACTTCCTCTTCCCCACTACACCACACCCCTTTTCCAAGTCATGTCTCCTTGTCGAGCTAGGTACAGAGGATGTCTCAAGAACTATATGTGCCAAATTGTGTAAAATTTTGGAGCAGTTTAGTGAAGTGTACTGACATTAGTAAATGTGGGCCAATATTTATTACCCCGTTTCTGAAGTTTTTAGAAACATCCAAAATGGACAAAATGGCACTTGTAAGCAAACTGACCCAACATACGCCTCAAAAATAAAGGAGCAATGGATTTCGAGACCTGAAAAAGTATGTTTTCAGGCACCATTTCAGGTTTCCAGAGACATCCATTGAGAAAATCATCTAGGAATGTATCAACCATTTTGATCCCCCAGGTGTTTCACAGACTTTATTAAAATTGGACTGTGAAAATTAAGAATTACATTTGCTTTATTCAAATTTTTTTCATCTTCCTTCAAAAGGTGTAAAAAGGAGAAAATGCACCACAATTTGTTACACAAAATTACAGAAATACTTGATATATGGTCTTAAACTGCTGTTTGGGGAAATGGCAGCACTCAAAACAGAAGGGGCACTTGACTTCGGAAGCCCAGATTTTGCTGGAATGGGACTTGGGCACCATGTCACAGTTACAGACCCCTTGAGGTACCAGTAGAGAGAAAACCTTCATAAAATGACCCCTTTTTGGTAAATACACCCCCAAGGAATTCAGATAAGGGTGTAGTGATGATTCTGACCCCCAGTACTTTCATAGACATTATTAAAATTGGACCGTTAAAATGAAGATTTCAATTTTTTGCAATAGTACATAGCTCAAGCCCCAGATTTTTTTCACTAAAGGTTAAAAGGAGAGAAAATATGCCAAGTATGGCAATACCCCATAAATAGTCATCCTGCTGTTTTGGGACACGGCAGGGCTCAGAAGTGAAGGAGTGCCATCTGGATTTTACTTGATTTTCTTTTTTTTCGTAGGATGCAAGGACAGTAGTTTTTATTGGTTCCCTTTTTGGGAAACATATGATTTTTTTTAAACAATTTTAAATTACAATTTTTGGAAGGGCAAGTGGCCAAAAAACTGTGTCATTTATTTTTTATGGGGTTCACCATGTGGTATATATAAGTGGCATGATAACTTTAACAAGACCATACCCAATTAAAAACTTTAACAAGACCATACCCAATTTATATTGCTTTTTTTATGTTTTACTACTTTTAGATCATAAAATAACTTTTTTTTTTTAATTAAAAATCTTGCCAGAGGACATTTAAATGACAGCTCTGCGAGGGGTCCCATTTTTCTCTCTCCTCTACTCCACATTGTATAACTTACTCATGCAAACCGCTATCCAGGATGACTATTGGCAGCAGTTTCAAAGACTGGTAAAATGTGGTGCAACCTATGATTCTTCCATCTGTATATCTGATCCTGCACATGAAGTGCTTCTCTTTTTGTTCCATCCTTTCCTGTAGTGGAAATCCGTACTCCCTCCAATGACCCCCTAGTAGTAGTAGCACCTTTGTAAAATTTTTACTTATCTTCTTACAACCAGTTTGTCTTTGTATTCTGCAGACCGTTTCAGATCAGGCTACTCAGCCATCATTGGTCTTCCAGCCTAGGTGACCTCAATTTGATTACATGTAGACATACAGTATGCACTGCAAGGATCAATGGAAGTTCTGTCTGCTATACAATACACTGCCGCTCTATGTTATACAAGCTTGTTGTAGTTCCCTCCTACTTAGGAATCAAAGAAATATGAGAAGACAACACAAGTTACTGATTTAGGATCAAATATACCAAGTAATTCTCTCTTTACACAGCGGGGGAGATTCACTAAGCAAAATGTGCCAGAGTTCTATCTCAAATGCAGCCAAAAAACTGGTATACAAACCATGTGCCAGACTCATTACGGGTTCAGACAATTTTTACGCCTCACTAGACTAGACTAGAGTTTTTAAAAATGTGACTAGAAAGGAGAGCATGAGAGAAGAGTCTTAAAATCTCAGTGTAAGGTAAGAAAGCCCAAAGAAAGAGCAAGGAAGCCCAAGGGTAGGATAAGGAAAAGTATCCAAATTTATCACAGAGCATGCACCATGGTGATACATTTGGTGGAGTTTCTGCCTGTCTAGTTTTATAATGGTAGGACAGTATAAATGTCTTTCATTCCCACAGAGGTATACTGTGATGCTGGTGTTCTGAAGTATTCTGTGATGCTTTCAGTCCTTGCCTTCCCTGGCTGCCAGAACACGTACCCCATTTCCCGCTGCACTGCTCCGGCACTCTATGCCCATCGGTGTCTCCCTGTTCCTGCCCGTAGGGCACGGTTGCAGGAGTACTGTTAGGCTACATGCACACGACCGTATGTGTTTTGCGGTCCGCAAAAAAAACAGATAACATTCGTATGCCATCAGTTTTTTTTGCGGATCCACTGTAACAATGCCTAAAACGGACAAGAATAGGTCTACGGAACGGACATACTGAGGCAGACAGCATTTTTTGCGGACCCA
The DNA here is from genome assembly GCF_905171765.1 of Bufo bufo. Lineage (NCBI taxonomy): Eukaryota > Metazoa > Chordata > Amphibia > Anura > Bufonidae > Bufo > Bufo bufo. Next base: position 96,590,842 of record NC_053392.1, on the reverse strand, counting down.
TTGAAATGAATGAGTCCGCATCCTATCCGCCAAAAAAAAACGGAACGGACAGATCTGATTCTCAGCTGAATGACTTGACCGCTCCTTGACTCTCTTGTTGACCCCATGCTGCCTTGCCCGACTACCAGACAGAAAACCTGACTGAACAAACTCTGCTTGTTCTGACCTTGGCTTGTCCTTTGACTATGATTTTGTCTGTCCTCTGTGTGCTACACACCAGTGTGTCTTGACCCACCTGGGTCAGTTATCATTGAACCTAGACTAATTCAAGAGATAGCAGCCTGGTGCAGCGGAGTCCAGATCCCTGTATAGAGGTGGAAGAAGTAGCACTAAGCCAAATCTGTTCAAAGAGAAATGAGTCTATATCTGCTTTGTCACAGATACAATGGCTGTTTTCCCCAACGTATACTCATCCAATACATGGCAAAAGAACAAATCTTTTGGCATACACAGGTTCCAAGTGGTTGCATGTCTAAACATAACCAAATTACAAGGTGTAAATAGAGCTTAAAGGGATTCTGTCATCAAGATTTTCGATATGGAGCTGTTCATATCATCCTCTCAGTCTCCATTATCTAATTAAAAATATACTAGTTTTACCCCCACCTGTCCTGTCTGCGGGTGAAGGGCGCAGACAGCTGGTGCATGCGCGCTTCGGTCGCTGAGGCTGCTGCCAGGACACCGCGCAGGCGCTGACCAGTGGATTTAGGGCGCATGCGCGAGATTACGGCGCACCATCGGCAAAGAGAGGAGTGCATAATTAGCAGTGGGGCGGCGCTGGGCTACGAGATAAGGGGCGCGGCTGGGCACAAACGGCCGGAGGAACAGCCCCTTGGGCACGCTATTAGGGTAATTAGCATATTAATAAAACCGATTTTTATCCAAAATGAAAGGACAGGTGGGGGTAAAACTAGTATATTTTTAATTAGATAATGGAGACTGAGAGGATGATATGAACAGCTCCATATCGAAAATCTTGATGACAGAATCTCTTTAACCCCTTAGGACGTACCGGTACGCCACGTGTGCCGAGTCCTTAAGGACTCAGGACGTATCGGTAAGTCCTAAGTTTAAAAGTAGATTGCGGTGGGGTTAATTGTGACAGGATGCCGGCTGAAATAATTCAGCGGGCATCATGTCACAACGCCGGGGGGGGGGGGTCATGTGACCCCCCGTATCGGCGATCGCCGCAAACCGCAGGTCAATTCAGACCTGCGGTTTGCGGCTTTTACCTGGTGCAGCAGCGGTGGTCGGCGGTGCCATCGGGTCCCCATGCGGCTGTGGGAGGGACCCGATGGCATGGAAGGCAGCGTGATGTCTAAGGAAGGCATTGCGCTGCCTTCCGGTGACGAGCCTGTGAGATCCAGCCCCCTGGATCTCACAGGCCGGAAGCTGTATGAGTAATACACACAGTATTACTCATACAGCCAATGCATTCCAATACAGAAGTATTGGAATGCATTGTAAAGGATTAGACCCCCAAAAGTTCAAGTCCCAAAGTGGGACAAAAAAAAAAGTGAAAAAAAAAAAAGTGAAAAAAAAAAAAGTGAAAAAAATAAAGTTTTCCCCCCAAAAAATTAAGTCATTTTCCCCAAATAAAGTTAAAGGGATTCTGTCACCAAGTTTTGGGCTATAGATCGCTGCTAGCATGTCCGCAATATACCTGTCCTATAGGGCTGTGTGCTTTTATTTTCTTTAAAAAAGGATTTTAGAGATATGTAAATTAGTCTTGTAGGTGTCCAAGGAGCTATATGAATCTTCCTGGTGCCCAGACACGCCCGCCTGTGAAGGAGCCCAGCACCGCCTATGTCCTCCGAAGCTCCTCCTTTCATCAACGATAGATTGCCGTAATCTCGCGATGCGCGAGCTCGCGCATGCACAGTTCTTTCCCTGAGGCTGATGCCAGCACAGGGAAGGAACACTATACCGGCACTGCGCATGCGCGAGCTCACACATCGCGAGATTACGGCAATCTATCGTTGATGAAAGGATACACAGCCCTATAGGACAGGTATATTGCGGACATGCTAGTGGCGATCTAGCCGTGCATGTCCGCATCTCTATAGCCCAAAACTTGGTGACAGAATCCCTTTAAAAAAAATTGGTAAAAAATAGGGGGGGGAAAAAAGTATACATATTAGGTATCGCCTCATCCGTATCGACCGGCTCTATAAACATATCACATGACCTAACCCCTCAGATGAACACCGTAAAAAATAAAAACTGTGCTAAATAAACCATTTTTTGTCACCTTACATCACAAAAAGTGTAATAGCAAGCGATCAAAAAGTCATATGCACCCCAAAATAGTGCCAATCAAACAGTCATCTCATCCCGCAAAAAATGAGACCCTACCTTAAGATAATCGCCCAAAAACTGAAAAAACTATGGCTCTCAGAATATGGAGACACTAAAACATGATTTATTTATTTTTTTTAAATGATATTATTGTGCAAAACTTACATAAATAAAAAAAAAAGTATACATATTAGGTATCGCCCGGGTCTATAAAAATATCACATGACCTAACCCCTCAGATGAACACCGTAATTTTTTTTTTATAAAAACTGTGTTAAATGAACAATTTTTTGTCACCTTACATCACGAAAAGTGTAATAGCAAGCGATCAAAAAGTCACACGCACCCCAAAATAGTGCAAATAAAACAGTCCTCTCATCCCGCAAAAATCATACCCTACCCAAGGTAATCGCCCAACAACTGAAAAAACTATGGCTCTCAGACTATGGAAACACTAAAACATGAATTTTTTTTGCTTCAAAAATGAAATCATTGTGTAAAACTTACATAAATAAAAAAAAGCATACATATTAGGTATCACCGCATTCGTGACAACCTGGTCTATAAAAAATATCACATGATCTAATCCGTAATATAGAGCAACCAAAAATCATATGTACCCTAAACTAGTACCAACAATACTGCCACCCTATCCCGTAGTTTATAAAATGGGGTAACTTTTTTGGAGTTTCTACTCTAGGGGTGCATCAGGGGGGCTTCAAATGGGATCATGGTGTCAAAAAAAACAGTCCAGCAAAATCTGCCTTCCAAAAACCGTATGGCATTCCTTTCCTTCTGTGCCCTGCCGTGTGCCCGTACAGTAGTTTACGACCACATATGGGGTGTTTCTGTAAACTACAGAATCAGGGCCATAAATATTGAGTTTGGTTCGGCTGTTAACCCTTGCTTTGTAACTGGAAAAAAAATATTAAATTGGAAAATCTGCCAAAAAAGTGAAATTTTGAAATTGTATCTATATTTTCCATTAATTCTTGTGGAACACCTAAAGGGTTAACAAAGGGTTGTAAAATCAGTTTTGAATACCTTGAGGGGGGTAGTTTATAGAATGGGGTCATTTTTGGGTGGTTTCTATTATGTAAGCCTCGCAAAGTGACTTCAGACCTGAACTGGTCCCTAAAAATGGGGTTTTTGAAAATTTCTGAAAAATTTCAAGATTTGCTTCTAAACTTCTAAGCCTTGTAGACATATGGGGAATGTAAAGTAATAACTATTTTTGGAGGTACTACTATGTATTATAGAAGTAGAGAAATTGCAATTTTTTACAAATTTTTGGTAAATTTGGCATTTTTTTTATAAATAAAAATGATTTTTTTTTACTTAATTTTACCAGTGTCATGAAGTACAATATGTGACGAAAAAACTATCTTAGAATGGCCTGGATAAGTCAAAGCGTTTTAAAGTTTTCAGCACTTAAAGTGACACTGGTCAGATTTGCAAAAAATGGCCAAGTCCGTAAGGTGAAATAGGGCCGAGTCCTTAAGGGGTTAAGTGCTAGAACATGCAATATTTTGATGTAGGATGTAGAACCTTGGTTTACAAATAATATTGCTGATAAATTTATTTTCAGATAGGTGGATTTGTTTTCCCCCATCAACCACTAAGGCTACTTTCACACTAGCGTTGTTTGTATCTGGCGGGCAATTCCGTCGCCGGATGCGAAACAACGTGTGAATACGGATTACATTTGAATCCTGATCAGGATACTGATCACAATGAAAAAATGCATTGGAAAAAACGGATCCGCAACTTTTTTTCACATTTTTCCGGGTTTAACATGCAAAAGCCGGATCCGGTTTGACGGAACACACGGAACCGAATCCGGCATTAATGCAAGTCAATGGGAAAAATGCCATTTCCGGCGTTCAGACAAAGTGTTCCAGATTTTTGGCCGGAGGTAAAAACACAACATGCTACAGTTTTCTGAAAAGCCCGATCAGTAAAAAAGACTGAACTGGATGCTCTCCATTTAGTATGCATGGGGATAAAACTGATCAGTTCTTTTCCGGATATGAGCCCCTAGGACGGAACTCAGCGCCGCAAAATAAAAACGCTAGTGTGAAAGTACCCTAAGACTATAATATACATAGAATAACTATAATATACACACATAAACATCCATATTGGGTATAAGCCTAGAATGTTTTATACATTTCCTGACGTCTAGAAGCATTTTTATATACATAAGGAAAAGACCAATATGGAGCAGAACAGGCCACGTTCTATAATTTGCGGAACAGCCACACGGATGCACAAAAATATGGATGTGTGCATGGCCCCATGGAAATGAATGGGTCAGCGTGCTATCTGCAAAAATAGGTTGAAAAATATGATCATGTGCATTTGGCCTAATGCAGAGTTTCCTCAGTGCTGAACAATTCCTTTTCAAATAGTAGTTGACACAATATTCCTTTAACTCAAAAAGTACGATATTTTTTGCTGTATAGGACACACTCCCCCCCCCCCCCCCAAAAAGGGGTAAAAATGGCAGTGTGTCTTAGAAAGCAAATACTAATGAGCAGTTCCATAATGGAAGTCTTAGTACAGTACGACTGGTGAACGGTAAGTGTAGCACTGGTATTACTCACCTCTCTGGTCTTTTCCAGGTGCCACACAGTGCTATGTCCGGATGGTGTACAGTGCCAGGATGTAGTGCGTAAGCGTGCACTATGACCCGACACAGTACAGTGCAGCAGGAAGAGTCCTGCTGGATGTTCCAAGTGGCTGTGCTGTCTAAAGCAGGAGAGGCAAGTTGTTGATTCTTTTGCCTGATCTGAGGTCTGATGAAGATTAGTGGTCTGATCAAGATTAGGGGTCTAATCTGAGATCTGATAAAGATTACAGGTCTGATCTGAGGTCTGATAAAGATTGGGGTCTGATCTGAGGCTTGATGAAGATTAGTGGTTTGATCTGAGGTCTGATGAAGATTGGGGGTCTGACCTGAGATCTGATAAAGATTAGGGGTCTAATCTGAGATCTGATAAAGATTAGGGGTCTGATCTGAGGTCTGATGAAGATTAGGAGCCTGATCTGAGATCTGATGAAGATTAGGGATCTGATCGGAAGTCTGATGAAAATTATATTTTTCTTATTTTCCTCCTCTAAAACAGAAAAATACAGTAATTACATTCCCCAGGCCTAAACCCTGAAAAACTTTTTGAAAAAGAGAATGCATGCAAGCCTAATACGCTGTCAGCAGGCTATCATGGGAGAAAACAAGCAGATATGTATTAACTAGAGAAACTATGCAGACCTTTACCTCCAATACAAAATCTCTATGTCGCGCTCTAGTGTGGGAGGGAAGCCCCCACACCGAACATAGGAGGCAAAGGGAAAAGGAAATAAGGCCTGAAAACTAAGGAAGGAAGATGGAGACCTCCTAGTGAAAACCCTAATGAAAGCCCTGACTGACTACCAGAATGCAGACCCCAGAGGTAGGTGTGTTTATACACAGGAGTACCCAAAGTCCTGTCTAACCCTTAAAGGACCCTCGTACTAAATGACAGGAATGAGAGATCCTGTTCCACCAAAAGGAAGGATGAACGGGAGTCTCCCTAAGGCCTAACACAAAACAACAAAGAAATGCAACACACAGAAAAGCCAAAATACAAAGGGAAAGGTAACACTTAACTTCCAAGAAGCTATGGCAGCACCAGGAACTAAGCTGAGATCCAAACACCAGGTATCCACAGGTCCAACTTAAGCTATAAACCGCACAGCATTGTGGGAGAGACAACTATAAATAGGGAAAGTTAAATGACCACAATAGCAACACCTGGAGGTTTAGGGTGTGGCCAGTACCACAAAGAACACAGACGCCTATTGACCCACAAGGTAAACATGTCAAATCAAACCACGTGTTGCCAGTCTCAAAGATCTCCTGCCACTCATTGTCGCGGGTACGTCTGTATGTCTCGGTACGTCTGTGACACTCTAGTATGCGCTATAAGTTCTTGGCTTCTTTCAAACCTTCAAGTATTACAACTCCCAGCATTCCCAGACACCCTCCCCTGTAATCCCCCATTGAAAGACAACTTGCAGGGTGTCTCCGATCTAAAAAAATGCCACAACGTTTCATAAATCTGGTAAATGTCACCCGTATTGATAGACCTGCCCTACATTCAATCTGCCCCACCCCAAGTTACGAGAACTATCAGTATGTGGATTTCCATCTTCACATTCAGCCTACGTCTAGCGATACATCCATCGTGAAATCTCCTTGTGTAGCAGGCAGCGTAGCAAATGCCATCAAGAGCCGGTGTTAAGAGCTCCAGGCACGTACGTTATAATAATGCTGAAAATTATAATTATGAAAAATGCTTATTGCTGGCTCCTACAATGAATTAGGAATAGGAAGTGGAAGACTTGGACAAATATACAGTGGTAACACTGCCCCCTCCCTTTATTTCTTTCGCTCCGGCAAAAAGGATTAAAGGGTTTTGTGTTGAATATTCCACATGAAGAATATGCTGGATAACCGGCCTGGATTCTGATTATAGCTGTGCGGGGACTCGTTAGCTGGCATTACCACTCACAGCTGTTCAATCATCCGCCTTTTGTTCCTTACAGCCCCACACGCTGGGTAACCCTATGACTGCCAGACGCCACTCTGCTCCGTGCATTTGTGGTCTGGAGCTCTTGCAGAGCTGGCGGGGTGGCAGAATGCAAGAGCTAAGCAATTTTCTGTCAGTGCCGTCTAATCTTATCCACATTACAGCAGTGAGGGGTGGATGGCAGAGCAGCACTTCAGTTTATACAAAGAGCAGGTACAACATACAGTATTTTCATATTCCTTTTATACTGCAGCGTCTAGACTGGTGCTGTTAAAAAAAAAAAACTGAAAAAAAAATATCCGATAACGAGCGACAGGTAAGGACTTTCATAATGTTCCGAGACCTATTCATGAAGCCGACGTCTGCCGTTCTGCCAGATGTTGAGATGTAGATTAGTTTGGATGGCGAGGATCTCTAATCTACATGTTGTAGAGTTGACGGCATTATGAAGCAGCGGGCCCCACCAAAGGGTTAAGGGTACTTTCACACTAGCGTTAGAAGAATCCGGAAATCCGTATGCAAAAGGGATAATACTATTTGTTTCCGGATCCGGGTCCGTCTGACAAATGCATTGAAATACCGGTCTCTCCGGTGTCATCCGGAAAAATGGATCCGGTATATTTTTTTTCCACATTGTTAAAGGTCTGCGCATGTGCAGACCTGGAAACCAGTTCTGTCAATGCGCCAATTTCCTGAACACTTGGTACCGGATCTGGCATTAATACGTTTCAAAGGATCCGGCATTCCGGCAAGTGTTCCAGAATTTTGGCAGGAGAAAATACTGCAGCATGCTGCGCTATTTTCTACGACCTAATACAGTAAAAGGGACGGAAAGGAAGACATCCTGATGCATACTGAACGGAATGGTTTCTATTCAGAATGCTTTAGGACAAAACTGATGCGTTTTTTCCGGTATTGAGCCCCTAGGACGGAACTCAATACCGGAAAACTTTAACGCTAGTGTGAAAGTACCCTAAGTCAATTAGCCGATTCCCCCCCTTGCACCATGTACACATCCTGTACAGATATAGTCCATCAAGGCTGGATTCACACATAGGTATTTTGCGCCGTTTTTCGGCACTTTAGTGTTTTTAGTGGTGTTTGAAGTCGTAATTTTGGGTGTGCTTCTTTGCCCAAAATGCTAGCTCCAGATGTTAGCTGAAAGTCTATGGGAACAGCACACAAAAGCTAGCAGCATTTTTTATTATTTTTGTCTCTATGGTAATAAAAATAAAACGTAGTATACTGGAACTATGGGTATTTTTCAGGCAGTTTTTCAAGTCTTTCGCTACTGGAAAAAAAAAAAAAAATAATTGTCATGAAAAAAAGAGCACTAACGAAACAAAAATGAGGCATGGAAAAAAAAGGAAGCATTTTTAGTGGTCAAAAGCATGCAAGACCAAATTCATGTGTGTAGGGCCCCAACTGCGGAAAGGGTCATGTATACAGGAGCATGGATCTATGTAAGTACAGGGTGGGCCATTTATATGGATACACCTTAATAAAATGGGAATGGTTGGTGATATTAACTTCCTGTTTGTGGCACATTAGTATATGTGAGGGGGGAAACTTTTCAAGATGGGTGGTGACCATGGCGGCCATTTTGAAGTCGGCCATTTTGAATCCAACTTTTGTTTTTTCAATAGGAAGAGGGTCATGTGACACATCAAACTTATTGGGAATTTCACACGAAAAACAATGGTGTGCTTGGTTTTAACGTAACTTTATTCTTTCATGAGTTATTTACAAGTTTCTGACCACTTATAATGTGCTGCCAATTGTGTTGGATTGTCAATGCAACCCTCTTCTCCCACTCGTCACACACTGATAGCAACACCGCAGGAGAAATGCTAGCACAGGCTTCCAGTATCCGTAGTTTCAGGTGCTGCACATCTTGTATCTTCACAGCATAGACAATTGCCTTCAGATGACCCCAAAGATAAAAGTCTAAGGGGGTCAGATCGGGAGACCTTGGGGGCCATTCAACTGGCCCACAACGACCAATCCACTTTCCAGGAAACTGTTCATCTAGCTGGCACGTTCCCTGAGTTTTTCCAGCAAGATGGTGCACCACCACATTATGGGTGTCAGGTCCGAGCATTCCTAGATGAACAGTTTCCTGGAAAGTGGATTGGTCGTCGTGGGCCAGTTGAATGGCCCCCAAGGTCTCCCGATCTGACCCCCTTAGACTTTTATCTTTGGGGTCATCTGAAGGCAATTGTCTATGCTGTGAAGATACAAGATGTGCAGCACCTGAAACTACGGATACTGGAAGCCTGTGCTAGCATTTCTCCTGCAGTGTTGCTATTAGTGTGTGAAGAGTGGGAGAAGAGGGTTGCATTGACAATCCAACACAATGGGCAGCACATTGAACACATTTTATAAGTGGTCATAAACTTGTAAATAACTCATGAAAGAATAAAGTTACGTTAAAACACCATTGTTTTTCTTGTGAAATTCCCAATAAGTTTGATGTGTCACATGACCCTCTTCCTATTGAAAAAACAAAAGTTGGATTCAAAATGGCCGACTTCAAAATGGCCGCCATGGTCACCACCCATCTTGAAAAGTTTCCCCCCTCACATATACTAATGTTCCACAAACAGGAAGTTAATATCACCAACCATTCCCATTTTATTAAGGTGTATCCATATAAATGGCCCACCCTGTATATCGAAAGGCCTTTTTACTGGTGCCAATTCAATTTTTTTATTTTTTTTCTATGGGGTCAACTCAGCAGGCAATTATCGGGAAAGAACTATTCATTCCTGATAACTGCTTGCTTGTCAGAGGAGGTGAGAACTGCATTTACATGCTGTAATCCCCTCCTCTGTATGGGGTCATGTGATCATTGCTGCAATTGCTCATCTCCATAGAGAAATATTGTTTCTGAGCAGTAGATGGTTGCTTACAAAGGACGATCTGCTGTCCATAAACGAAGATTTAGGCGACCGAATTAAAAACTTTTCCAAGCTTTTACTTGTTCATTGGTGACCGGCGGCGCCTTTACACAGAGAAATTATGGGGAAAGGTGTTCCTAGGAATGCTCCTTCCCGATAATTGCCCCAATCATCAGCCCTTTCGGGTGAAAACAACCAGGTTATATAGTAATATGGTCACATTTTAGTGTCCTTATGAGGCCTCCTTTACATAATTTTTGGCTTGCTTTTTTCCGTGGGAAAGAAGCTATGAAAAGTGGTACAATAAAGGCAAAAAAACAATAACCTGACCACTAGCAATTCTATGGTGATCTAGCAGTTTGATAGAACTGCAATAGATTTGGGTATTGCAGCCATAACCTTGTACATAGTAGGAGGCATGCATTTATTAGCACCAGATGTATAAAAAATGGTGCAGACAGTATGATGCATCTAGCTGAAGTTGTGAGGCATGCAGGGCCGGGCCGGGCCGACACAGAGGCTGGGGAGGCTCCAGCCTCAGGGCGCAGCTTGGGGTGGGCGGAAAAATAAACCTTTTTTTTTAAACTCTTACTTGCCAGCAGCGCTGCCGGGCGCCCTCCCCAGCCAGTGTTCACTCTAAGCTGCGCTTGTGTTAAGCCACAGATAGGAGCAGGAGGCTGCTGATTGGCCAGTATCAGCTAGCTGCCCTGCCATTGGTCCATCCTTTCACACCCCCTTCTCTCTGGAGCTGAACACAGCAGGAGGAAGGCGTTCTCACAGTGGATCATGTGACCATGAAGAAGCATGTGACCAGTGACGTCACAGACCTCCTTCTAACAAATCCATTCTAGCGTCTACCCAGCATGTATGGCAGGACTCTGCTGAGCAAAGACCATGTGCCCAGGTGAGGTGACCACAGAAGTGCCCTGGCATCTGTCTGCTGCTGGAAGCTCAATGTGGAGCTTTATGAATGTAAAAACTAATACCCAAGAGGCTAAAGAAACCCTGCTTGTCTGCTTCTGACCCTAATCATAACACATAACGTTCATTTGATTGCAATCTACCCTAACACCTAAACGGATTTGTTTAAAGCCTGCTGTTTCTCTAGATGACCTTATGCTGATAGTAGTGTTAATAGAGTCTCAAAGGTCTGTAAAAATAGGGTAACTGCTTTTATAGACCCTTGAGACTCTATTAACACTACTATAAACATAAGGTCACCTAGAGAAAGAGAAAGTTTTTTAAAATTATTTTTTTCCTTTAGGTGTTAAAACATAACTTATTTGATTGCTTGAACACCTAAAGGAAAACAAATTAAAAAGCTGCTGTTTCTCAAGATGACCTTATGTTGATAGCAGTGGTAATAGAGTCTGAAAGGTCTATAGAAGCAGTTACCCTATTTTTACAGACCTTTGAGGCTCTAATAACACTACTATCAACATAAGGTCATCTAGAGACACAGCAGGTTTTTAAAATGATTTTTCCTTTAGGTGTTACAGCAATCAAATGAAAGTTATGTTTTAACACCTAAAGGAAAAACATAATTAAAAAAACCTGCTGTTTCTCAAAATGACCTGATGTTGATAGTAGTGTTAATAGAGTCTCAAAGGTTTGTAAAAATAGTGTACCTGCTTCTATAGACCTTTGAGACTCTATTACCACTACTTTTAGCATAAGATCATCTGGAGAAACATCAGTTTTTTTAAATTATTATTTTTTCTTTAGGTGTTAGAGCAATCAAATGGAGGGGGAGAAATGTGACATGGGTGAGGATGGGGTTACATGATGGGCCAGAGACAATGACTGTAGTCTGTCTGTGCCATGGACGGGGAGAAATATGACATGGAGGGCTGATGGCTGACATGGGGGTCTGATCTGAGGCATTGGGGCTGTGCCTGTGAGCTGGGGTCTGATGGCTGGTCTGACCTGAGGTGGAATGAAAAATATTGTTTCCTATTATCCTCCTCTAAAACCTAGGTGCGTCTTGGGGTGGGTTGGGGTGCGAGATCATTAATAACAAACATACATATTTAAATGGCGTGGGGGGGGGCTTGACTTGAGTCATCTACTGATCAGTGATCATCAGAGCATTAGAGCTACAGGAATAAATAACATCTAAATGTCTGGTGGGGTAGATGGGGGGGGGGGGGGCGCACTTGGGCAGCTCAGCCTCTGTTGGTGGTGGACCTTGTCCCAGCCCTGGAGGCATGTTAGAAGACTTTCATCTTCCTTAGGCCTCATGCACACAACCGTATTGTTCTTTAGTGTGCTCTCATTTTTAATAAGGATAGCATACTGACTCTTACAAGTATAAATAGGACTATTCACACATCCACTTCGTTCACAGATCCGTGTGCCCAATCAAAGAATCTCATTGCAGATCTTATTCTTGTCTGTTTTTGCTTATGAGAGTAGCCCCATCTAATAATGGGAAAAAAGGGTATGGACATGGACGGTATCTGTCTTAAGCCACCTCATGGCGGACATACACAGAATATTCGCCACAGAAAAAAGGGTGTATGTCTTAGGGCTCATGCACACGAATGTGCCCACTTGAATGGGTCCGCAATCCGCAAGATATGGAGCGGTTGTGGAGGCACGGAGTGGAAGCCCACGGAAGCACTAAGGAGCACTTCAATGGGATTTCGGTCTGTGCCTCCGCACCGCACAAAAATAGAACATGCTCTATTTTTTGCGGTGCGGACTGAAACTTGCGTATCGTAGACCCATTCAAGTGAACAGCTATTTGCGGTCCGGCTCACGGGCACAGTGCGCAACACTTTCATACAGGGGGTGAGCGTTTGTAGAAATGCTCATTCCCAACAATTGGCCTGGGTAAAAGGTGCTAGCGATCACTTGATGAACAAGCAAAGTTAGCGGGTTATCCAGTGGTTCTGTCAGCACCAAAAATGATTGTTCCTGTGTAGCAGATTGTCCTGTATAGACAGTGATCTGCTGCCCAGGAAAAATGATTTTCTGTGGTGTCAAGTGATCACTGTGTCTATTGCTTGTCCCCATACAGTGGAGGTGATTGCTGCACGCAAACATTCATACAGGGCCATATTTAGAGTTCATGCTGCCCCCCCCAGTAATGTCCATACAATCTAAATGCTGATAGATAAACATTCCCTAGGCTGTCAGCTAACCCTCACAAATCCCCCATACGCATGCACGCCTAACTAAAAAGAAAAAGGGGGTCAGTCAGGACATCCCAATGCGCAGGTGCACGTCGCCATGGCTGAAAACAGAGACAAAAAAAAACAATGCAACAGCACTTTTCAAAACACAAATAAAGTACAATAATGCCATAGTTATAAGAAATATTTTGGTGCTAATGCTAAGCTTATTTTATAAATATGAGATTCTTGGCAAATACATTTTGTACAAAAATTATTTGTGCCTGTCCGCCGCCGTCAAGGCAATCTCTATAAGACGGGAACTTAACACTAAATACTACCTGTTGGGTCCCATACTGGCCACCATAAAATTAAGGGAATGGTCCACTCTGCCTTTCACTGTATTTGGTGCCATAATGGCCTTAATTAAATCCAAGGAATGCAGGCACCAACACTAGGGTCGCTTCGATACCATAAAAAAGTATTGCGATACTCGATACCATGCGAAAAAATAAAACGCCAAAAACAAAAACGCGTGCATTCCACATTTTATGGAACGTCCAGCCCATAATTGAACAGTCCTATCCTATTTTTTTGGGGGGGGCAAGGTGAAAAAAAAAAAATTGCAAATCATGCGGTTTTTATTTTTTTTATTTTTTTCTGTTATGGCGGTGAGCATAGGAGTTTTTTTTTTATATTCTAATAGTTTGGACTTTTTAGACAAGGTGAAATGTAATATGTTTATTTACTTTTTATAAATTTCATATGTAAAATTGTCAAAGGAGACGATTTATACTTAATATTTTGGTGTTTTTTTTTTAAACTTTTTATTTTTTTATTTAATAACTATCGCCCTTAGGGGCTAGAACCTGGGATCTTTTAATCCCTTGTCCTATTCACCCTAATAGATCTCTATTAGGGTTAATAGGACTTTGCACTCTCCCTGCTGCCCTGTGTATAGTGCACACAGCAGCAGGGAGCTTACCACAGCAGCCAGGGCTTCAGTTGCATCCTGGCTGCCATGGTAACCGATTGGAGCCCCAGGATTACACTGCTGGGGCTCCGAGCAGAACTACCACTGTACCACCAATGAGGAGGGGAGGGGACCCTGTGGCCACTGCCACCAATTATTTTAATACTGGGGGGGGGGGGGGGGGCACTGCTCCACCAATGATGAGTAACCTTTAATACAGATACAGGAGGCGGGTACCGCCAGCACCCGCCTCCTGCATTTGTATTAAAGGTTAATCATTGGTGGCACAGTGGCCAGGCACCTGCTATGCTGGCTGCTTGACTCTGGGGAGGACACTCAGGAGGAGGAGGCTGCTGCCGTTCGCTGAGCTCACTAGCTCAGACGGCGCAGCAGTGTATTCCCTCCCCCGTCCCGCCTCCTGCTTTAATTAATAGCGGCACATTCATTGGTGGCAGTGGTGCAGGCAGCTTCAGAGCCCGCTCGCTTCACTGGGCTCAGCGCGGCCGCATCATAGGAGGGAGGGACTCCCTCCCTCCTTCTCCACTATCTGCGCGTGTGCCGAGCGCCATAAGAGGAGAGTCTAGTATCGAAAAAATGAACATCCTGATACAGAATCGATACTGGCATAAAAGTATCGATTGGGTATTGAAAGTTCGATACCCGAAACAACCCTAATTAGCACCAAGATTATTTATATAACTATGGCATAATTGTATATTATTTGTGTTTGCAGAGTGCTGTTGCATTGTTTTTTGTCTTCGATTAATTGAAAGCCATGCTGTCCAAAAAAATTATAATAATAAAATCTGCAAAACACCATGAGGAAGATTATACTTAGGCTACATGCACACGACCGTATGTGTTTTGCAGTCCGCAAAAAAAAAAAAAAGATGACATCCGCATGTCATTATTTATTTTTTTCCGGTTCCATTGTGACAATGCCTAAAACGGGCAAGAATAGGACATGTTCTATTTTTTTTGTGGGGCTATGGAACAGACATACGGATTTTTTGCGGACCCATTGAAATGAATGTGTCCGCATCCTATCCGCAAAAAACGGACACTGAAACAAAATAAGTTCGTGTGCATGTAGCTTAAGGCTACATGCACACGAACGTTTGTTTGTTTCCGTGTCCGTTACGTTTTCTTGGCGGATAGAATGCGGACCCATTCATTTCAACGGGTCCATAAAAAATGCGTACAGCATACTGTGTGCTGTCCACATTAGTATGTCTGTTCCGTAGCCCCGCAAAAAAAAATAGAGCATGTCCTATTCTTGTCCATTTTAGGAATTGTTACAATGGATCCGCAAAAAAAATAAAAACGTATGGCATATGGAGGTCGTGTGCATGTAGCCTTAGGCTGTAATTTTCTACGCTACTGTTACTAAGAAGCCCACTAGAGTTGGGCATACACCTCTTAATAAATTAGGTGCCTTTTTTGGCAGTCCATGCAACTATCTGCTCACTGATGACATGTCAGTGACACAGCAGCTCCTGCTTCCACCCTGGCGATGCGGTTGTCTGTCACGGAGTGTGACTGAGCCGATTGGTGGAGCAGCAATTTCCACTCACTATAGCTCCATCAATCAGCTTAACATTTAGCCCCGGAGTGCAGAGGAGAATTACTCTTCTCTCTCCTCCTCCTCTGACTTGTTGACACTGCAGAGGTGAAAATTGAAATGGCGCAAACTTCCTGCGCTTAATTCTCAAACCCCCCCCCCCCTCCCCCACACACACACAAACCATCATAATGCTAAAAACACATTTAGATGTAAATTACATAGAGTGCTACAAAACATACAGGGAAATTTTGCACTAAATACCATCCAGTGGTCTCCTTCTCTCATGAAGACATTCTTTTTCCTCATGGTCTCCATCTGGCCCAGACCACCATGACGACTTAATACTGTGCCCCCTGTGCTCCCCAATTCCCATAAACACTACACTGCAGAAATAATAGTGCCATACAGATTGTCCCCCATAGTAATTGTGCTCCTAGACTACTCTTAATAGTAATGGCATTTCCAAAGTCGCACCAATAGTAATTCCCTCCCAGAGTCCCATCACTACTAATAGTGCCCACAATCGTGATAATGCTCCACAAGTGTAATCCATTAGTAGAAGTGTCCTCAATATTATGCCCAATAATCATAATGACCCCACAGAATCCCCAGTAGCAATAATACCCCACAGAGCCCCAAGTAGAAATAAGCCCCCATAGTGCCCCCAGAGGTAATAAGGCTCCATATAGCACTCTCAGTAGTAATAACACCCCCTATAGTGGGTCCTCTCCCCTTTGGACCCCCACTAGATATAAGGCCCATCTATAAGGCAATTCTATAGAGCCCCCAGTGGTAGTAAAGCCCTCCATGGTATCCCCAATAGTTGTAAAATTCCCCCTATAGTGCCCTCAGTATTTATAATGCTCCCTATAGTAGCATGGCATTTTACCACCGCGCTCACCACTTTTTGAAGAGGGGCCATAGTGTGGGCAGGGCCATGAGCCCCAGCAGATTTATCATCATTTACGTCATCATTATGACGACTGAAATCATTATAGGCGCATGGACTGCTGGAGGAAGCGCTTCATTTATGACGAGGTCCTCACTTCGACATAAAACATGCATCATCAAGCGACACAGGGGATATCAAAACCGGTATAGAAAACGTTGGTCTTGAGAAATCTCCCATAGTACTTGCTCCTGTGTAATTATATCAGATTTTCCAATCCTCTCTAGACTTAGACATGTGTAGATAGTGGGCCCTATGCTGCAAGGAGGGCTGGAAAAAGAACCTATTTTTTGGTCTGGTTCATTCCTGATAATTGCCGACACATTAGTCCATGTAAAATGACCTTTAGCTTAAACATGTTTTTTCCGAGCGGATTTTCGTGCACAAAAAAAACGCAGTGTAGTACAGAATCAGCAAAGTAAAGGAGATTTGAGTAATCACATTTACACTTTGCTTTTCGCTTCCATGCAGAAATTCACCTACTTTTTTTTTATTTTGAAATCCACAGCACGTCAATTGTTTCTGCAATTCGGTACAGACTTCAATCGGGTTTTTGAAATGAACAGAAAATCTGCACTAAAAGGCCGAATGCGAGTGTATTACTGTAGTGCAGCGGCGGCATGAAGCGCACGGCGTCATAGCACCCAATGACGCCGTGCGCTCCTGACGTCAGCAGGAATCCAGGCCGGGATACCACGGACCGTTCACGGTCAAAACTGCATAAAAAACGCTGTTAACCCTATACTTGTTCATTTTCTTGCTCTTTCACTACAGTCCTCCAGCCTCTTTACTTTAACTTCCTGTATTTAGCAATGTGTAGTATATAATCTCATATATATATATATATACACAGTACAGACCAAAAGTTTGGACACACCTTCTCATTCAAAGAGTTTTCTTTATTTTCATGACTATGAAAATTGTACATTCACACTGAAGGCATCAAAACTGTGAATTAACACATGTGGAATTATATACATAACAAACAAGTGTGAAACAACTGAAAATATGTCATATTCTAGGTTCTTCAAAGTAGCCACCTTTTGCTTTGATTACTGCTTTGCACACTCTTGGCATTCTCTTGATGAGCTTCAAGAGGTAGTCCCCTGAAATAGTTTTCACTTCACAGGTGTGCCCTGTCAGGTTTAATAAGTGGGATTTCTTGCCTTATAAATGGGATTGGGACCATCAGTTGCGTTGAGGAGAAGTCAGGTGGATACACAGCTGTCCTACTGAATAGACTGTTAGAATTTGTATTATGGCAAGAAAAAAGCAGCCAAGTAAAGAAAAATGAGTGGCCATCATTACTTTAAGAAATGAAGGTCAGTCAGCCGAAAAATTGGGAAAACTTTGAAAGTAAGGGCTATTTGACCATGAAGGAGAGTGATGGGCTGCTGCGCCAGATGACCTGGCCTCCACAGTCACCGGACCTGAACCCAATCGAGATGGTTTGGGGTGAGCTGGACCGCAGAGTGAAGGCAAAAGGGCCAGCAAGTGCTAAGCATCTCTGGGAACTCCTTCAAGACTGTTGGAAGACCATTTCAGGTGACTACCTCTTGAAGCTCATCAAGGGAATGACAAGAGTGTGCAAAGCAGTAATCAAAGCAAAAGGTGGCTACTTGGAAGAACCTAGAATATGACATATTTTCAGTTGTTTCACACTTGTTTGTTATGTATATAATTCCATATGTGTTAATTCATAGTTTTGATGCCTTCATAGTCATGAAAATAAAGAAAACTCTTTGAATGAGAAGGTGTGTCCAAACTTTTGGTCTGTACAGTATATATATATATATATATATATATATATATATATTAGCTGAAGGAGCCGGCTTCGCTTGGGTATATTTAATCTATTTTATTTAATGTTTGTATGTGTCGTTAAAAGATATCAACACTATCCACTATAACAGTGACATCTACAGTACCCCGCCCCCAAAACAGTGACCTCCACAGCCCCCCACCCCTTAACACTGACCCCCAACAGTGCCTCGTCTCTTAAAATTTGACCTCCACAGCAGCCCACCCCCTTAACTTTGACCTTCCCCTTCAACAGTGACTTTCACAGCATCCCACCCCCTTGACAGTGACCTCCACAGGAGCCCGCCCCTTAACAGTGACCTTTACTGGATCGGGGCGTGTCCTCTTGAGCAGCTCACTCTAAGACAGCAGCACTGTGCTGTCTGAGTGTAAGCTGCAGGGAGAAAGTCACCCTCCCTCCCACCTCTGCAACTGACAGAAGTAGATTTTTACTAGGGATCGACCGATATTGATTTTTTAGGGCCGATACCGATAATTTGTGAACTTTCAGGCCAATAGCCGATAATTTATACTGATATTCCGGGAATTTTCATTCTTGAAAAAAAAAAAATTCCTACACAAATCTGCTGAAAATTAATATGTTTATTGTTAACGTGTAGGTTAGTTTTTTTTGCAAATCTTTCTTTTTCATTTATACTTAATATTTTGGTGTGTTTTTTTTTTTAAACTTTTTTTTACTAACTTTTAGCCCCCTTAGGCTGCGTTCACACGGGCGAGATTTTCGCGCGGGTGCAATGCGGTAGGTGAACGCATTGCACCCGCACTGAATCCGGACCCATTCATTTCAATGGGGCTGTTCAGATGAGCGATGATTTCCACGCATCACTTGTGCGTTGCGTGAAAATCGCAGCATGCTCTATATTCTGCGTTTTTCACGCAACGCAGGCCCCATAGAAGTGAATGGGGTTGCGTGAAAATCTCAAGCATCCGCAAGCAAGTGCGGATGCGGTGCGATTTTCACGCATGGTTGCTAGGTGACAATCTATTCACTGTATTATTTTCCCTTATAACATGGTTATAAGGAAAAATAATAGCATTCTGAATACAGAATGCATAGTAAAATAGCGCTGGAGGGGTTAAAAAAAATAAACAAATTAACTCACCTTCTCTTCTTGATCGCGTAGTTCCCAGTCTCTTCTGATGAGCTGTCGGCTAAAGGTCCTTTGGTGACGTCAGATCACATGCTCCAATCACATGGTCCATCACCGTGGTGATGGACCATGTGATTGGAGCATGTGATCTGACGTCACCACAGGTCCTAGCCTGTAGTTCATCATTAAAGAAGTAAAGAAGAGACCGGGAACTACGCGGAGGAGGCGAGTTAATTTTTATTTATTTTTTTAACCCTCAATTGATTACCTACTATGCATTCTGTATTCAGAATGCTATTATTTTCCCTTATAACCATGTTATAAGGAAAAATAATACAATCTACACTACAACTAACCCAAACCTGAACTTCTGTGAAGAAGTTCGGGTCTGGGTACCACAGTCGGTTTTTTATCACGCGCGTGCAAAACACATTGCACCCGCGCGATAAAAACGGAACATCGGAACGCAATCGCAGTCAAAACTGACTGCAATTGCATTCCTACTCGCGCGGGTTTGCCGCAACACACCGGGACGCATCCGGACCTAATCCGGACACGCTCGTATGAACCCAGCCTTAGGGACTAGAACCCTTGTCCTATTCAGATCTCTATCAGGGTGAATAGGATCTCACACTGTCCCTGCTGCTCTGTGCTTTGTGCACACAGCAGCATGGAGCTTACCATGGCAGCCAGGGCTTCAGTAGCGTCCTGGCTGCCATGGTAACCGATCGGAGCCCCAGGCATACACTGCTGGGGCTCCGATCGGAGGAGCAGGGGAGAGGGGATCCTGTGGCCACTGCCACCAATGTTTTTAATACTGGCGCACTGCGCCACCAATGAAGAGAAATCTCTCATTCATTCATATACAGGAGGCGGGAGCTGGCTGCAGAATCACATAGCCGGCTCCCGACCTCTATGAGCGGTAGCTGCGATCCGCGGCACCTGAGGGGTTAACTACTGAAGATCCCAGCTACCGCTCATAGAGGTCGGGAGCCGGCTATGTGATTCTGCAGCCAGCTCCCGCCTCCTGTATATGAATGAATGAGAGATTTTTCTTCATTGGTGGCGCAGCGGCCACAGCCCTCCCCTTCTCTTGTACTTCTTCCTCTCATTGGCAGCAGCAGCACAGGGGGAGGGAGACACTGCTTCCTTCTCCCCTGTGCTGCTGAGGGAACACGGAGAGCGCTGACAGCAGCGCAATCTGTGTTCCCAATACGTTATCGGAATATCGGCAAAATAGTTGACGATACCGATAACGGTCAAAATACTGAATATCGGCCGATAATATCGGTAAAACCAAAAATCGGTCGATCCCTAATTTTTACCTTCATTTTTTCAATCCCTATCGGCTGGAGGGGCGTGGCCTAACCAGATCTCGGCGTGGCTTAGTGCGACCTAGAAGTTCATTTGTAACTTCATTTTTTCAATCTCAGTCGGCTGAGGAGTGGGAGGGGGCATGGCCTAACTGGATCGGGGGCGTGTCCTTTTGAACAGCTCACTCTAAGACAGCAACACTGGGCTATCTGAGTGTAAGCTGCAGGGAGAAAGTAACCCTCCCTTCCACCCCTGCAGCTGACAGAAGTTGATTTTTACCTTCATTTTTTCAATCCCCATTGGCTCAGGAGTGGGAGGGGCGTGGCCTAACCAGATCAGGAGCGTGGTTTTAAGTCTTTTGAGGGTGGGCACATTGTGGCAGGGGGCGTGTCTGGGCTCCTTCCTGCAAGAGTGACACCCCTCTGGGCACCTTACTGGCTCATTTGCATACCAAATAAACTGGATTTTCAGAGGATAAAAATATATATTGCTGTAACAAAGGCACATCTTGAAATAAGGTACTAAGTGCTATTAGGCCATGGCTTTACTTCAATAGCGATTTTCCTTGTGACAGATTTCCTTTCAAGCTCTCCTACAGCAGTGAAGATAAATGGCTGGGTTGTTATGGAAACCTGGAGTAAAACTGTATGTGGAGACTGGAGGACCTGCGAGCTTCTATTGACTGATAAAGGTCATGTGACCAAACTTCTATTGGCTAATGCATTTTTGGGAATATCTCAGGAACGGTACGTCCTAGAGAGCAGAGACCCCTGGACACCTGATGTACCTGTGTGCCAAATTTTGTGATTGTAAATGCGATGGTGCGGATTCCATTAGCGGACATACATACACACACAAACATAAACTCAGCTTTATATATTAAATATATATATATACACACACACAAATGAATTTTTGACGGTTGCCTTTCTGTTCTTTATTTACGGCCAGACAACTGGACCAGTCTGCACCAAATTTGCCACACAGGTAAATCTTCCAAAGGTTTTAGCTGTCTAGGACCTAACGGTCTTGACATATTCACAAAAAGTCATAATACAAAAGCAAATATGCCACCATCACATGACCCATATTAGCCAATAGACGCTATCAGATGACTTCATTCTTAGCCTTACTGACATACACACATGACACCTATTGACCAACAGAAGCTTGCAGGTCCTTCATTCATAGCCTCACTGACACAAACAGTTTTACGTCAGATTTCCATAATAACCCAGCCATTTTCTCACTGTTATGGGGGCACTGTGCGTGTCACTCTTATGGGGGCACTGTGCGTGTCACTCTTATGGGGGCACTGTGCGTGTCACCGTTGTGGGGGCACTGTGGATGTCACCGTTGTGGGGGCACTGTGGATGTCACCGTTGTGGGGGCACTGTGGATGTCACCGTTGTGGGGGCACTGTGGATGTCATTGTCATAGGGGCACTGATGTTTTTTTAACCAACAAATGACAATAGTCCCATCAGAAGGGGGGTAATTCTGCTAGTGCTATATAATGTGTGCGCTCCCAACAACATCTCTTCAGAGACGTCCTGTATGAACCCTTTTAATTCCGCGCAGCTAAAGAGCAGACTCGTTGCAGGATGCGCGGCACGTGCGGAGAGTGGACATTTTCTCCATAGGATGGCTGGTTATAAAGGACGGTTGTCTTACAGCCGGAGACAAGGTCAGGAGCTATAGCCGGTAATTTATGGGTATCTCGAATGCTGATCCAGAGCGTGAGCAGCTTAAGTACAGGTACAGATAATGGTGGCTCCAGCCGTACACCGTGACCGGGCATTGGCTTCTCCACTGATGAAAGGACTAATATGCTGGAAAACACATAGAAGACTCGCACTAAAATGAACACCAAGTGACTATTTTAGGCCATGACCTCCCCCCACCATCACCCACCCACCGGTCTGTAACCTTGAAATTCAACTTGCAATGCTTCCTACATCCCAATGCCTGCAGACATCCAGGCTGGAGCCATAAGGAGCAGCGCGCAGTCTTTGATCTGCGATGGCGGTGCGTGGCCAGCTGGCTGCGGTTAATCTGTTGCCCAGGGAACGACAAGTGAAGTGTATACTTCCTGATACGGCGCAGGAGGCACTCCTGCACCATCGCCACACGGCATCTCGCTGTGAGGAGCTCAAGTGCTGGAACTGCTATAGCTGCAGCACAGCTGGTGCCCATTAATGCTCCCTGTGTGACTGGAACAGGCAGCCAGCTTTAAAAAGCTCATTCTTTTCCATTGACAAACCAAGGGGCTTATTATTCCAACCCCCCCCCCCCTTTCCTTGTAATGAGCAGCAAACCCCACGCTTGACGGATTGAAATAGCAAAATGCAAAGGGTTTCATGATTGCCTGCTTTTTTTTTCTTTTTCGTTCTCATCAGCAAAACACAACAATCACTAAAATGAGATGTGGAAGAATTTATAGCGGAGGAAATTTGGTAACCAGGATTTAATGTGGATTATGTTTAGTGCAGTGGGGACCATTATTTACGCGCTGCTGCTAATTTACATCATCAGGCCTCCTCCGAGCGTCAGATTCATACCTCCGGTCTGCATAGGAATTAAACGCCTCATCGCAGAACGAAAAGATGGCACTAGGGCTGTAGCTATCGACTATTTTTGTAATAGAGTATTCTACCAATTAATCCAACGATTAATCGAGTACTCTAATAACAAAAAAAACTTAATTAAAAGAACATTTTTCTTTATAAAAACTCATCAGCCCCCCCAGTGCCATCAGCTGTCCCCCGTGTCATCAGCTGCCCGCCCCAGTGCCATCAGGCTCCTCCCCAGTTCCATTAGCTGCACCCCCAGAGCCATCAGGCTCCTCCCCAGTGCCATCAGCTGCACCCCCAGAGCCATCAGGCTCCTCCCCAGTTCCATTAGCTGCACCCCCAGAGCCATCAGGCTCCTCCCCAGTGCCATCAGCTGCACCCCCAGAGCCATCAGGCTCCTCCCCAGTGCCATCATCTCACGCTCCAAGGTCACATGACTCAAGCGAATCCTCAATGCAAAAAATTTGCTTTGTGGATTTTATTGTGTCCAGTCAATCGAATAATCGTTTCAGCCCTAGATGGCAGCCTAGCCCGGTAAAAATTATTATTGCACTGCCTGCTCCGTTCCTGCTTCTGCCCCGCAGTGCCTCATAGTAGCTATCAAGGGAAATCGATACCAACCAATCATATTCCATTTTTCAGAGCTCCTTTGGAAGATGAAAGGTGGAATCTGATTGGTTATTATGGACAATTAAGCTAGTTCTACTTCACACCGCCGAGGCCGCGCATGCGCCCTGGTGACTTCTTCCTGGAATTATACTATACTGGCCAGGAAGAAATCACCATAGCGCATGCGCGGCCTCGGCGTGCGCTTTCGGGACTGCGCGCGGGCGGCTGGGAGAAGAGAAGTCGTCTACGCAAGCGCGGCCACCGCGATTCCTGAGAAGAGCGGTGGACGTAACCAGGGGAGACGGAAGACAACAGTCAGGTAAGTATATGTTTATTTTCTTCTAAGGGGTGGGAATTAGTTAATTAAATATATTTAGAAAAATGATCACTGTTAAATCATTAACAGATTTAACAGTGATCATGAAGATGAGAATACCCCTTTAAGGCTAAAATAGGCTTCTTCCATAAGGGGTTAAATAACACGTCATCAACATTTTCAGAGGAAACTAATATCCATGAAACTGGCAGCAGCAAAATATCCTATTTTATAAGACATTTGTCCTCGTACGGTAGATTATATGCTGAGATATGGGCCCATTAAGAACCTCTTTTACTGTTGAAGGTTTTTAGAGGTCTAAAAAAATAAAAACCAGGACTTGTAAATTGTATTTGGAGTTTAATGGATTATACAGTGCATTCGGAAAATCTTCAGACCCTTTCACATTTTATGTTGCGGCCCTGTGCTAAACAAAAAAAATTAAATAAATACATAATACCCCATAATGACAGAGTGAAAACAGAATGTCTGAAATCTCTGCTAAGTTTTTGAAAAGGAAAAATTAAAATCTTACAATGACATAAGTTTTTCGACCCTTGACTGGAGGCTTAATTACAGCCTCCAGTAATTACAGCCTCCAGTCTTCTTGGTTGTGATGCCACAAGGTTGGCACATCTAGATTGGGGGACTTTCTGTGGTATTCTTCACTGCAAATTCTCTCAAGCTCTGTCAGGTTAGATGAGGACCATCAGTGGACAGCCATTTTAAGGTCTCTCCAGAGATATTCGATTGGGTCCAACTCAGGGCTCTGGCTGGGTGTTATGCAAGCGGGTGTGGACCCACTGCGCCACTGACTGGCTATACTCTGGAGGGGCGTGACTAAGCAACTACCTGGTCTTCACTAGAGCCTCTGATGGTGAGGATAGGCTTGGGCCAATAGGGTAGTTGGCAGGTGCCACTCCAAAGCAGTCCCCGAGTCAATGGCAGCTGATCAGGGGCTCAGAGATACTGGTGCAAGCACCGAGGGGAAGTACGTGGTCAGGGCAGGCAAAGATCAAGCAAGGTCCGAAAATGAAGTCTGAGGTCAGAGGCAGGCGGCAAACAGGCAACATCCGATAATTCCAAAAGCAGGGTCGGGTACACAGCAAAACATTACTTGAAAAACAGCTTCACACTTGGAACTAGGCAAGCTAGTGACCATGACTTTCTCAGGCATCTTCCTGTGGTAGGAGGCGCCTTTAAATACTTCCTGCAGACCAGCCAGAGGCTGGTGAGACAGAGGGCGTGTACGTGCTGCCTCACAAGTGGGGAGAGAAACACCCATGCAAGCCTTAACTACAGTACAGGTCTCCAGCAGGAAGTAAACTCTGTCATGGAGCACAGATGTAACAGTTAAGCTACCTGCTTCCCGCGCTTGTCAGCACGGCAAATGGCAGCAGGAGGGAAAGAGGGAGCCTGACGCCCGTGCATGCGGTTAGGGGCAACAGCACCGGAACGGACCGCTGGGCTAACACTGGGCCACTGAAGGATATTCACAGAGTAGTCCCTTAGCCACTCCTGTGTTGTCGTAGCTGTGTGCTTAGGGTTCTTGTCTTGGTTGACGGTAAACCCAGTGTGAGGTCTGGAGCAATCTGAATAGAGACTTCATTACAAATATCCATAAAACCCAGATTGGTAGAGTGCTGCAGTGATGGTTGACTTTCTGGAAGTTTCTCACATCTGCACACAGGATTTTTGTGACCACTGGATTCTTGGTCACCTCTCCAAGTCCATCAAGTTCAACCAAGGGATAGGTGGGGGATGTGAATCCCAGAAGAGAGTGAGACTCAGATTTCTTCACATTTTCGCAAGCATTAAAGTAATTTACTTTTAAGAATTCATCTAAGCCCTTTTTAAAACTGTCCGCTGTTCCTGCTGTGACCACGTCCTGAAGTAGTCTATTCCACAAATTCACAGATCTTACAATAAAAAAGTTAGACTTTTCTGGAGACTGAACTTTTTCTTCTCCAGTCAGAGGTGTGCCCCCTTGTCTTTTAAGGGCATTTTACATGGAACAGTTGTTCACCGTATTTTTTGTATGGCCCATTTATATATTTGTATAGGTCAATCATGATCCCCCTTAGACGTCTCTTCTCAAGACTAAATAAATGTAATTATTTTAATCTTTCTTCGTAACTAAGACCCTCCATGCCCCTTATTAGTTTAGGCGCTTTCCTCTGTACTTTTTCCAGCTGCAGAGCATCCTTTCTACGGACTGGTACCCAGAATTGAACTGCATATTCCAAATGAGGCCGCACCAACGCTTTGTAAAGTGGTAGTATTACATTCCTGTCCCGCAAGTCCATGCCTCGTTTAATGCATGGTGGTCAGCTCTAAGAGTCCTGGTTGTTCCAACCTTCTTCCTGTGTTCTTGGGAACTTTCAGTGGGGCCTCCACACAATCCTGTCTCTGAGCTCTACAGGCAGTTCCTTCCTCCTCATGGCATGTGTAACGGATCTCCTGGCACCCCGACTGGGTACCTCCGTTGATGGATGCTCCAAGTGCTTCCCGAGTACTCCAAGCACTCCGCTCAACACTGTAACCACTACAGGAACCAAGAACAGGAAC
Organism: Bufo bufo; assembly: GCF_905171765.1. Classification (NCBI taxonomy): domain Eukaryota; kingdom Metazoa; phylum Chordata; class Amphibia; order Anura; family Bufonidae; genus Bufo; species Bufo bufo. The sequence goes on along the minus strand of NC_053392.1, from coordinate 96,564,180 downwards.
AGCTCTTACAAGAGCTAGGAGTTATAGCCAGGAGAGTATAAAGCATATAGCAATCCCCCTCACACATGAGACGACGCTCTATGTTGAATGTAAAACAGGAACTCTTTATTGACCACCCAAACATTGTCTTTTATACTCATTTTCCACCAAGGTTACCACCCCAGTGGACCTGGTTGGGAACTGAGGACATAACATAGCAGCCAATCATTTACAGTTTTACAGTTTAAACACAAAACTTCCTTCCCTCTGTCTGTAACGCAATCAACAAAATACAATGGGCATTGTCTTTGATGCAATCAACAAAATACAATTACCAAAACACAATAGGCTCTGCCTGTGATACAATTACCAAACATAATGGGCTAACTTAATCACTCACAGGCAGAAAACACACATTTTTCCCAAAACACAGAAAACACCTCAAAACCCCACATATCCCCATAATTTATACATCCATGGATAGCTCTGATCTGGGTTAACAACAAATCCAAAAATCACCCAGATCCGAGCAGGGGTTCCCGAATTCCATGGAAGTCACCTTTGGCCGACTGCAAGCATGGCTTTCCTGCCCAAAACAGTTCCACAGATTTAGGCTGTGCGGCCGGTCTGTCTTCTCCTTCAAAGTTAGTATATGGGCCATAATCTTAAAGCAAGAGGCTGGCAAACAGGCCCCTCCAAAACCCAGTGGCGAGGTTATTTTCGCCACACATCTCCCCCTCCCAGGGAAGACTAAACAGATACCTGACCTCACGCCGGTCGGTACCCGAGTTAGTCTGGCAGTCCACCCACAACCAAATACTGGACCTGTTAACCTTGGTGGACTGACTGGACAGAGACAGGCTACCAAATTCATGTTGGTAACTGGTACTCCCGGTCTCTGTGTTGCTCCCTGGCTTGGAGTGAAGGTTGCTTTGTGGGCAGGGATCAGCAGTACTCTGCCCTGGTGCCAGCGCATCAGTTAGGCTAGTCTGTGGGGAGTCAGGCTCTGGACAAGAGGATAGGGGAGGGCAGAGGCTGACTGCACTCTGCCCAGATGCCAGCTCTTCCGCTGGGATGTGGTCAGGGAATCCTACCCCCAGGGCCTTGTTGCAGATCGGCTGTGGAGAGGAGGAATCGCTTACATCCTCCTCCTGGCATTCCTGCAGGGTTGGTGGGGGATCTGTACCAGCCGTCCAGCATCCCGGTAGGCCTGGTGCAGAGACTACAAGCCCATCTGTACCATTGGAGTTAAGGGTGCTGTCCCCCTGTGGTTGGGGAGAGAGACCGGTTGTCTCCTCTCCCTGCAAGGTACACTGCCGCTGGGGAATGGAGACGCTGCTCTCTTCTCCCTGCAAAACATTCTGCCACTGGGGAGCAGGGCCGACTGTCCCTACTCCCTGAAACGCCGGCTGCCGTTGGGGAGTCAGAGCAACTGTTTGGACTCCGGGTAACGCTGGCTGTAGTTGGGGATCTGGGCCGGCTGCCCAGCATCCCTGTAGGGCCGGTGGAGAGACTTCGATCCCATCTCTACCTGCCGTCGGGAGGTCTTCCCAGAACCAGTAAATTAAGTTCCCTACTTTGGGAGCTGGTAGGGAAGCAGGGGGTATCGCCGCCAAGTCTTCCCAGTTGTAGGAGGGCAGATTTGGCTCTGCTTGTTGGGTAGGTTGGGGATGAATGGAGCTGAGCAGGTGTTAGTAGGTCTGCTCCAGCTCCCACTCCCTTGTTACCAGGAGGGTCATGTCTTTGCTCACCTCCCATCCGTCAGCATAAACATGCATGCCCATCCGGTAGTCGTAGATGTCCCAAAACCTAGACTCCTCCGTGCTGCCGAGATCGATGTCCTCCTCCAAGGCCTCCCATAGTAACCCAGGTCCATCATAATCCTTCCCTTCAGGTAAGTCGTGCTCGGCCGTCCAGGGGGAATGTTGAATGCCACCTTAGGGCCTGGTAAGCGTCCTCTAGCCAAAGCTCCTTACATACCAGGCTCAGGAGCTCTGTTACCCACTCGTCCAGGGGCTGCTCTCCCAAGAGACCCATCCGCATCGCCACACGCTTCTGTAGCCGCTGCTCATCACTGGGAAGACTCTAACCTCGCCGCCACTGGGCATTTTCCAGGGCATCATACCAGGCTTCCTTTCTGTCTAGATCGCTGTAGTCCGTGGCTGCCTCCTCTTCCTCGTCATGGAACACTGTCCGAAGACTAGCCGATTCCATCCTGCTGTATCCAGGGTCGCTGTACTGATACTAGTGTTGCCCTCAATTTTGTAAATCCACGAACGGTGTCTCCGAGCTGCTTCTCCTCTCACTAGGACGACATCCCACTGATTGCCACCAATGTAACGGATCTCCTGGCACCACGACTGGGTACCCCCGTTGATGGAGCTCCTAGTGCTTCCTGAGGGCTCCAAGCACTCCACTTGACACCGTAATCACTGCCGACCCCACGAACCGCCGCAGCTTGGTTGAGGTCTTGCCGTCTTCCACCCACCCTGGGCCCAAGACCAGGATCCAACTTCCAGTGGGTAGAACCGTGTTGTAATCCCAGGGGAGTATTATACCGATAGCAATCCACAGAGTAAATATAGCTGTTCCCCCCACACATCAGATGACACTATATGTTGAAGGTAAAACAGGAACTCTTTATTGACCACCCAAACATTGTCTTTTATACACATTTTCCACCAAGGTTACCACCCCAGTGGACCTGGTTGGGAACTGAGGACATAACATAGCAGCCAATCATTTACAGTTTTACAGTTTAAACACAAAACTTCCTTCCCTCTGTCTGTAACGCAATCAACAAAATACAATGGGCATTGTCTTTGACGCAATCAACAAAATACAATTACCAAAACACAATAGGCTCTGCCTGTGATACAATTACCAAACATAATGGGCTAACTTAATCACTCGCAGGCAGAAAACACACATTTTTCCCAAAACACAGAAAACACCTCAAAACCCCACATATCCCCATAATTTATACATCCATGGATAGCTCTGATCTGGGTTAACAACAAATCCAAAAATCACCCAGATCCGAGCAGGGGTTCCCGAATTCCATGGAAGTCACATTTGGCCGACCGCAAGCATGGCTTTCCTGCCCAAAACAGTTCCACAAATTTAGGTTGTGCGGCCGGTCTGTCTTCTCCTTCAAAGTTAGTATATGAACCATAATCCTGAGGCAAGAGGCTGGCAAACAGGCCCCTCTAAACCCAGTGGTGAGGTTATTTTCGCCACAGCATGGTTTTTGCTGTGATGTGTATGGTCAGCTGTGAGATCAAGAGGTGAGATATAGAAAGGGGTGTGTCCTTTCAAAGCAGGTGAACTCCAAATCAATCAAGGTATAGTAACGTCTCAAAGATGATCACGAGAAAGAAGGGGGCCCCCAGATCTAAATTTCAAATGTTTTAACTAAGGGTCTGAATACTTAAGTCCATGGAAAATGTAAGTTTTTTTCTTTTTAGTAAATTTTTAAGAAATGTGCTAAAATTTCTAAAAATCTTTCAGTGATTTCCATCAGTGATTGGGAGCCAAAACCAGGATTGGAGCCTCCACAGACATGAGGTATAATAGAAAGATATGCTCCTGTTCTGTGTTTAAAGCCGCATCCGGTTTGGGCTCAAAATCACTGATGGAAAGCAATGACGAACACCGACGTGTGAATGAGGCATTATTAAGGGGTATTGAGTGCGGAACGATGGAAGAAATTTTTTTTTTTAACACAAGGCCGCAACATAACAAAATATGAAAGAAAGTGAGAGGGTCTGAAGACTTTCCAAAAGCAGTATAGGCACCAGCTTTAGCTACGCTTCTATGTAGAAGTGGATCTGCACTCTTTTTGATGCTAATAAACCTTCATTTTATTGCCATCAACAGTCAATGAACACAGTATGCAGGGCTCCAGATGGCGACCATTTAGAATTTACAAATGGCAACAAGACTTTTTAGTCTTGTCGCCATTTGCGACTAGACCCACCGCCGCAGCTCTGCTCAATACAGCGGCGGGCACAGGAGATGATCGGTCTCAGCAGCGCAGGAGGAGTCTCTCCCTCCCCCCTGTGCTGCTGCTGCTGCCGCAGCCTCCGCCAATAAGAAGAGACGGGAGGAGGAGGGGAGGGGCTGTGGCCACTGCGCCACCAGTGCAGAAAACTGACCTGTAATACAAATACAGGAGGCGGGTGCTGGAATCAAATAGCAGACACCCGACCTCTGTGACAGGGAGCTGCGATCAGCTGCAGTTGAGTTAACCCTTCAGGTGCGGTACAAAGGTCGGGTGTCGGCTATTTGATTCCAGCACCTGCCTCCTGTATTTGTATAAGAAACATTGGTGGCACAGTGCACCCCCCCCCCCCCCCCCCCAGTATAATAAACATTGGTGGCACAGTGGGAAGTGCCAATGAGGGTTAAAAAAAATTAAAAAAATTAACTCACCTCCTCCAGTTGATCGCGTAGCTGCCGGTCTCCTGTCCTTTCTTCAGGACCTGTGGTGACGTCACTGAGCTCACCACATGGTCCATTACCATGGTGATGGATCATGTGATGTATCATGTGATGAGCACAGTGATGTCACCACAGGTCCTTTGACAGGTCCTGAAGAAAGAACAGGAGACGATCAATTGGAGGAGGGGAGTTAATTATTTTTTTATTTTTTAACCCTCATTGGCACTGCCCACTGCGCCACCAATGTTTATTATACTGGAGTGTTGGGGGGGCGCACTGCGCCACCAATGTTTATTATATTGGGGGGGCGCACTGCGCCACCAATGTTTATCATACTGGGTTGTTGGGGGGGCGCACTGCGCCACCAATGTTTATTATACTGGGGTGTTGGGGGGGCACACTGCGCCACCAATGTTTATTATATTGACCTTCTACTATGCATTCTGTATTCAGAATGCTATTATTTTCCCTTATAACCATGATATAAGGGAAAATAATACAGTGAATAGACTTTCATCCTAGCAACCATGCGTGAAAATCGCACCGCATCCGCACTTGCTTGCGATTTTCACGCAGCCCCATTAACTTCTATGGGGCCTGCGTTGCGTGAAAAACGCACAACATAGAGCATGCTACGATTTTCACGCAACGCACAAGTGATGTGTGAAAATCACCGCTCATGTGCACAGCCCAATAGAAATGAATGGGTCAGGATTCAGTGCGGGTGCATTCCGGTATTTTGAATGCCAGATCTGGCACTAATACATTCCTATGGGGAAAAATGCTGGATCCGGCATTCAGGCAAATCTTCAGGTTTTTTCGCCGGAGATAAAACCGTAGCATGCTGCGGTTTTCTCTTTTGCCTGATCAGTCAAAATGACTGAACTGAAGACATCCTGATGCATCCAGAACGGATTACTCTCCATTCAGAATGCATGGGGATATGCCTGATCAGTTCTTCTCTGGTATAGAGCCCCTGTGACGGAACTCAGTGCCGGAAAAGAAAAACGCTAGTGTGAAAGTACTCTAAAATATTAAGTTTAAATCCCCCCTTTCCCAATTTTACATATAAAATATATAAACAATAAATAAATAAACATATTACATAGCGCTGTCCAAACTATTAAATTATTAAAAAATATCTCCCATGCGGTGAGCATTCGCCATTTTTTAGTCACCTTGTCACCCCAAAAAATAGCATAGGACTGTTCTATTATGGGCCGAATGTTTCATAAAATGCGAAATGCACGCGGCTTTGTTTGGTGTTTTTTTTTTTGCGCGGTATTGAGTATCGCAATACTTTTTTATGGTGGCGAAAGCGAATCAAAATTTTGATCTGATCGGCGTAGCGTTGTCACGATACCAAAATTTGGATTCGGTTTCGATTTGGCGACTAAAAATTTGATTTGGCTCCTAAATTTTTCAGTTCAGGAGCCAATGGCTACTAGGTATTTTTTTTAGTCTGGAGCACTGGTATGGCCCTGTACACCTACACAGTGGCATACATCATAGGTTTATGTTGGAGGTGTATGCCAAAGAATACCTCTACATATACAGTACATCTGACGTGGCCAAAAACGAGATGTAAACAGAGCAGACAGGAGTTTCCAAAAATAATCAGCAAAACTGTGACTGTGAATTCAGCTCTAAACTATAATACAGGCTGCATGATTTAATCTGGCATCTGAATTTTTGCAAAAATTTTAATGTTCCACATTTTTCGCTCCATAAGACACGCTTTTCCCCAAAAAGTGGGAAGAAAATGCAGTGCTCCAGACTAAAAAAAATACCTAGTAGCCATTGGCTCCTGAACTGAAAAATTTAGGAGCAAAATCAAATTTTTAGTCGCCAAATCGAAACCGAATCTAAATTTTGGTATCGTGACAACGCTACGCCGATCAGATCGGCGTAGGGTTGTTTTGAAACCAAAATTTCGATTCGCTTTCGTCACCATAAAAAAGTATTAGGATACTCAATACCGCGCGAAAAAAAAAAAAACACCAAAAAAAAGGCGCGTGCATTTCGCATTTTATGAAACATTCGGCCCATAATAGAACAGTCCTATGCTATTTTTTGGGGTGACAAGGTGACTAAAAAATGGCAAATGCTCACCGCATAGGAGATATTTTTTAATAATTTAATAGTTTGGACAGCGCTATGTAATATGTTTATTTATTTATTGTTTATATATTTTATATGTAAAATTGGGAAAGGGGGGATTTAAACTTAATATTTTAGAGTACTTTCACACTAGCGTTTTTCTTTTCCGGCACTGAGTTCCGTCACAGGGGCTCTATACCAGAGAAGAACTGATCAGGCATATCCCCATGCATTCTGAATGGAGAGTAATCCGTTCTGGATGCATCAGGATGTCTTCAGTTCAGTCATTTTGACTGATCAGGCAAAAGAGAAAACCGCAGCATGCTACGGTTTTATCTCCGGCGAAAAAACCTGAAGATTTGCCTGAATGCCGGATCCAGCATTTTTCCCCATAGGAATGTATTAGTGCCAGATCTGGCATTCAAAATACCGGAATGCACCCGCACTGAATCCTGACCCATTCATTTCTATGGGGCTGTGCACATGAGCGGTGATTTTCACACATCACTTGTGCGTTGCGTGAAAATCGCAGCATGCTCTATGTTGTGCGTTTTTCACGCAACGCAGGCCCTATAGAAGTTAATGGGGCTGCGTGAAAATCGCAAGCAAGTGCGGATGCGGTGCGATTTTCACGCATGGTTGCTAGGATGAAAGTCTATTCACTGTATTATTTTCCCTTATATCATGGTTATAAGGGAAAATAATAGCATTCTGAATACAGAATGCATAGTAGAAGGTCAATATAATAAACATTGGTGGCGCAGTGCGCCCCCCCAACACCCCAGTATAATAAACATTGGTGGCGCAGTGCGCCCCCCCAACAACCCAGTATGATAAACATTGGTGGCGCAGTGCGCCCCCCCAATATAATAAACATTGGTGGCGCAGTGGGCAGTGCCAATGAGGGTTAAAAAATAGAAAAATAATTAACTCACCTCCTCCAATTGATCATCTCCTGTTCTTTCTTCAGGACCTGTCAAAGGACCTGTGGTGACATCACTGTGCTCATCACATGATACATCACATGATCCATCACCATGGTAATGGACCATGTGGTGAGCTCAGTGACGTCACCACAGGTCCTGAAGAAAGGACAGGAGACCGGCAGCTACGCGATCAACTGGAGGAGGTGAGTTAATTTTTTATATTTTTAACCCTCATTGGCACTTCCCACTGTGCCACCAATGTTTATTATACTGGGGGGGGTGCACTGTGCCACCAATGTTTCTTATACAAATACAGGAGGCGGGTGCTGGAATCAAATAGCCGACACCCGATCTTTGTGACAGGGAGCTGTGATCAGCGGCAGTTAACCCCTCAGGTACCGCACCTGAAAGGTTAACTCAACTGCAGCTGATCGCAGCTCCCTGTCATAGAGGTCGGGTGTCGGCTATTTGATTCCAGCACCCGCCTCCTGTATTTGTATTACAGGTCAGTTTTCTTCACTGGTGGCGCAGTGGCCACAGCCCCTCCCCTCCTCCTCCCGTCTCTTCTTATTGGCAGCGGCGGGGGCAGCAGCAGCATAGGGGGGAGGGAGAGACTCCTCCTGCGCTGCTGAGAACGATCATCTCCTGTGCCCGCCGCTGTATTGAGGAGAGCTGCGGCGGCGGGTCTAGTCGCAAATGGCGACAAGACTAAAAAGTCTTGTTGCCATTTGTAAATTCTAAGTCGCATTGGCGACCATTTTGGTCGCCATCTGGAGCCCTGAAATGGCAGTGAGTCTTAAATTATGGAAGCACTCATTAGTACACAGTAGGACCATGGAGAGTGAGTGGCGGCGTTGTTCGGAGGAGAGGTAAGTTACATTATTTATTTTATGTCTGATCTGAGGTCTGATAACGACTGGGGGTCTGATCTGAGGTCTGATGAAGAGATGAAGATTGAGGGTCTGATGAAGATGGTGAGATCTGGTCTGAGGTCTGATGAGGATTGGAGGTTCTGATAAAGATTCGGGGTCTTTTTTTTTTTTAAAGGGCTAGATTTAGTTGAAATAAAAAAACATTACTCACCTAAGTGATCCCCAGCTGCTGTTATAAAAGATACTGTTCAGGTCATTTCTCAACCACTCTCTACTGCAGTGGTGACCTTCCCCAGTGTCTGGCTAAGCAGGCACTTCAACTCTTTTCTGTGTGTCAAGCCAAGACCAGGAAATAGATTAATATTATTATTACGTATTATTAATTATTAAAGCGCCATTTATGCCATGGCAAGATGAGTTACAAACTGCTACAGAGAGAACCCTGCCCGCAAGGGCTTACAATATCAGTGGGGACCGGAGCAGCATCGTTCTAGCAGCAGTGCAGGATCAGCGAGTTTTTACATATACATACAAATATACTTGTAGGAAAAAGCAAAAAAGGCTGTGGCGCTCACCAGGCTTGTTGCACACGAGAAGCATGGATGGCGCTGGGAACCAAGCGCCTGAATCCAATTTTGGATACAGACCTCCAGCTTCTATTCATCGACAGCCTTTATTCTTAGTGTTGCTGTAAAAACGACAGTGTATTCACATCTACGCGTTTCAGATTGATTACTTCTGATATATACTTGGAACAACCCATCAATAATCTAATATATAAAGATAAAGAAGGAAATTAACAAACTAATGTTCGGTACCAGCGCTGGGGATGTAATAGATTGTATTAGTTTAGTAATTACCTTGTTCCGGCAGGACCTGGGGTATGGTCAAATGAGGTATGCACCGACTGTCCGGTCTGGCAGTAGGATGAAATAATTCTGCAGTGCTTCTTACTTGCTTGTTGCTTCTTGCTCAACCTCAGAGCGCGTATGCCGCCCCGGCCGGTGGCTGGCGTGCGCACGAGGGAGCTGTGTTGGTACAGGGTTCCGGAGCGTGCGGCGTGACGTCACGACTGACCTACGGAGTAATCCAGAGACCAAAAAGCGATCCATGCGTTTCGAAGCCATAATAATAATAATAATAATATATAAAGATGACTGTATGTATGTATGTGTGTGTATGTATGTGTGTGTGGGTGTCCGTTAAAGGAATCCGCACCGTCGCATTTACAATCATGAAATTTTGCCCACAGGTACTGTACATCAGGTGTCCGGGAAGGTTTTAGACTGGGTCTCAGCTCTCTAGCACGTACCGTTCCTAAGATATTCCCAAAAAATGCAAATATGGCACATCACATGACCTACATTAGCCAATAGAAGCCTGCAGGTCTTTCTCTTCATATACCAACTGCCATACACACGGTCACATGTCCCTTATCAGCCAATAGAAGCTCGCAGGTCCTTAGTCTCCACATACACAGAGTTTTACACCAGGTTTCCATAACAACCCAGCCATTTTTCACTGCTGCAGGTCAGCTTTAAAGGGGCAGGGCACTGTGGATGACACTGTTAAGGGAGCGGAGTGTTGTGGAGGTCACAATTCAAGAGGCGGTAGGGTTGCCATTCAGGCCACCCTGAAAAGACTGACTTAAAACCCAGCCCCTAGGTCCCGCTAAGTCACGCCCATGATCAGATTAGGCCACACCCCCTCCCACTCTGCAGCCGACAGGGATTGAAAAAAATGAAGGTAAAAATCAACTTCTGTCAGCTGTAGGGGGAGGGAGGGTGACTTTCTCCCTGCAGCTCAGGCTCAGACAACACAGTGCTGCTGTCTGAGAGTGATCTGTTCAAAAGGACATCCCTGTGTCCGTCCAGGCCCTGCACCCAGCGAAGGACAAGTGAGTCTGAAACCTGGACTGTCTGGCCTAAAACCGGACCTCTGGCCACACTAGGGGCAGGCTGCTGTGGATATCACAGTTAAGAGGATGGTCCACTATGGAGGTCAGTGTTAAGGGGCAGATTGCTGTAGAGGCCACTGTTAAGGGGACGGGGTGTTGTTGAAATCACTGTTAAGGAGATGAGGTACACTGGAGGTCACTAATAAAGGGGTGGCTGCTGTGGAGGTCAATGTTAAAGGGGCGGGGTGTTGTATAGGTCACTGTTAAGGGGGCGGGGTGTTGCGGAGGTCACATTTTAAGGGAACACAGCTCTGTAGAGGTCACTGTTAAGGGGGCGGGTTATTGTGGAAATCATGGTTAACAAAACGGGTTACTGTGGAGGTCACTAATAAAGAGGCGGCCACTGTGGAGGTCACTGGTAAAGGAGCAGGGTACTGTAGAGGTCACTGCTATACTGGATATTGTCGATATCTTTTAACGACACAAACATTGAATCCTTCTGCTAGTTCTAATAATAAAAAAGTATTCCCAGAAAATGTCTCTTACCTACTGTTACGCTGAGCGCTCCGGGTCCCCTGCTGGCCTCGGAGCGCTCACAGCGTATGCCCCCAGGCAGCACTCCAGCGTCTCGGCGTGTGCGTCCTCGCTCTCTAGGGCGCGCGCGCGCCGGGACTCTTAGATTCAAAGGACCAGTGCACCAGTGATTGGTGCCTGGTCCAAAGGGGTTATTAAGGGTTAAGGTTGTGAGAGGCAGTGCTGACTTAATTAGGCTGCACCTGTGCACTGCCCATTTATACCTTTCTCCTCCCACAGCTTTCTGCCGGATCTTTGTGCCTTGTGCCTCAGAGAAAGCGTTCCCTACGATGTTAGTTTGCCTTACCTGTTGCCGTACCCGTTGCTACCGTCCACTCACCTTTGAACCTTTGCCGCCTGCCCTGACCGCTGCTACGTCCGACTACGCTCTTACCTTCTCCCTGTGTACCACGCCTTATCAGCTGCCAGAGAGGTCGAGTTGTTACTAGGGGACACGACCTGGTAGTTACCGCCGCGGCAAGTCCATCCCGCCTTGCGGCGGGCTCTGGTGAAGACCAGTAACTGCTTAGAACCGGTCCTCTAGTACTACCCGCGCCATCGCCTCTCTGGTCCAGAGGATTCACTACCTGTCCTGCCGGTTCGTGACACCTACACTTGTTTAATTCTGTAAGTCTAGTGGACATAAGGATAACCTCACTTTTGACAACATCTTAATATCATCAGACATGTGTCAGAAACTGTAGCTAACCATTATGATACTGTAAAAATCTTTATAACTAACTACATATCACTGGGCAGAAAATGAAAGTTTAGCCACCCAAAAAATCCTCTATCAACGACCAGAAAAGCCATTAAACGTAACTTTTTTTACTTTTATCCATATAGAACTCAACAAAACTCCTAACAATGTCCAAGTCAGGAAACATAAGCTCCATGTTGGTAAAATTGTGTATGTGTGGGGTTCACCAACATAAACGTCAAGGGAGGGCTAAGATAACAATCCACCAATAGGCAATAATGGTAGAATTGCACCATCCGTATGTCCGCTCCATGGCACCCGCAACAAAATAGAGCATGTCCTATTCTTGTATGTTTACGGACAAGGATAAGACTGTTCTATAGAGGCCAGGATGCTCTGTTCCGCAAAATGCAGAACACGCGTCTAACAGCCGTGTTTTGCAGACAGCAATACAGGCTATGGGCGTGTACATGAGCCATAACCGTTATTTTCCGATTATGAAATCAAAGGCTCAGCAAAAATTTGTAACAGATTCCAAGTGTCAGCCAGCAGAATTCTGAATGCAGATCATTTTGTACATGGCAACTGAACAGTCTACAGCTATCAGCCTACAGCAGGGCATTGTGGGAGTTGTAGTTTTACAACAGCTGAAGGGCCGCAGTTTGAGGATGCCTGAAGTATATAATGGTGCTTTAAAGTTGGTGATCCCTTCAGAATTTTCGACATTTCTGAATAACTATCAGCTAACAATACATCAGATTTAAATGGGCACTAACTTTTCAAATAACTTATTCTTAATGGTCAGTTTAGTTGAACCTGAACAAATATGCAAATTACTTTGATTAAACATTTTCATGTTTAAGGGTCTCCCTTCTAGCAGTTTTGCTGTCCGCTCACAGGTACTACAGTAAGTGAATCCCATCCTTAGGGGGAGACAGAGAGAGAGGTAGACGGACTGAAATGGGTGTGTCTTTCTTCACTGGCTTGTTTCTGACCTCAGTGAGGGTCTGCATATTTACAGGGACCCGTTCTTGATCCAGAGCTGCCAACTACTGATCATCTAGGACACTGGTATGGTATTGTGTGTCCAGCCTCACACACATGCAAACACACCAAAAAAGAGGGATGAATACTTGGGCTCATCATAAATTTGAAATACACTGGAGGGAATAAATGTACTTTATTTATGAACCATGCGCACATGGGAGTCTCTCCCTCTGCTCTCCATAGGCTGGATACAAGTTTGTAAAAGGAAGTCTAGACCAGTATAGTACTGGCAGACTACCTGAATATAGACACACCAACCAGCTCTGAAAGGACAGCAGAAAGCTGCTTTACAACAGCAGAGCTAGCAGTTAGGCCTGTTTCACACTGGCGTTAATGATTCCGGCAGGAGAGCAGCCTGCCAGATCTATAACTACCGTGAGCAGCCGTGCGATGCCGGAAGTCTGTCTGGCCCCTTTCACTATAATGGGGACCGATGGAGATCCTGCCGCAGCACGCAGAGTATGATCCTCCTTTAGCTCCCCTGACACAGTGCGGCGCCTCCTTACTGCCTCCCCATACAGTATGATGCTGTTAGGTGCCCCTTCACAGTGGGATGATCCCTGAAGTGCCCCCACAAAAAATGAGGTGCTAATAAATGCCCTAACACAAACAGAGGCCCTCTAAGTGCTCCTTAACAAGTATGATGTGACCTTAAATGGCGTCCACACAGTATGCTGTCCCTTAAAGGGAACCTGATTTTGGGTGTAGGGCTGAGGACATGGGTTGCTAGATGGCCACTAGCACATCAGCAATATCCAGTCCCCATAGCTCTGTGTGCTTTAATTGTGTAAAAAAAACTATTTGATACATATGCAAATTAACATAAAAGAGTCATATCTTACTTGTGTGACCAGAGAAGAGTCATATTTTCAAGCTCTGACTCATCTCAGGTTAATTTGCATATGTATCAAATCGGTTTTTTTACACAATAAAAGCACAAAGAGCTATGAGGACGATATTGCGGATGTGCTAGCGGCCATCTAGAAGCCCATGTCCTCAGCTCTATACCCAAAATCCCAGTGACAGGTTCCCTTTAAGTGCCCCACTCCCCGCAGAGTATGATTCCCCCTTGAGTGCACCCACATAGTATAATGTCTCGTAAGTGCTCCTCCTCACATATACCGATGCCCTCTAAGTGCCAGCTCACACAGTATGATGCCATCTTAAATGGATCCTATACAGTATGATGCCTTTTAAGTGACCCCTACACAGTGCTGCCTCCTTAGATGGCCCCCCACACACAGTGCTTTCAGTTTACATACTCACCTACCTAATACTCCCCAGATGAACAGAGTGGAGCACTTCTGCTCCGCCCTGTGCTGTGCTAATCATAGTTTGGCGCAGCAGGCGCGATTACGTCACTACATCACACCTGCTTGCACTGTGCTACAGGCAACAGGAAAATGGTGAAGCAGGGAGCTGACAGCTCTCTGCTTCACCACTGTGTTCAACTGTAGCTGCATCCCGAGGACGCAGATACAGTTTAAAGTGGGACATGCAGGGGTTCATAGAGCTGGCAATCACAGTCCACCAGCTGAGTACCCCTGGTCTATATATCCATGTCTACTAAACCCAATCATGATCTGCCTCAATAACCGAGGCACAATAATAAAATTACTGCCATACTAATAAGTGCAGAGACAAGAACAATTATAGGAATCCTAAGACAACCCACAGAGTTTAGGTATGTGCTTGAAAAGATTAGTGAGACGTATTACGAGACTTCAGAGTGTGAACAGCTATTCTTTGATTAAATCTCATAAAGTGTGGGCGTGGCTTGTGAGTGCATGGAGTAAGACGCACGTTTCACTGCTCCTGCCAAGATCCTGCTCATTTACAGTGAAAGCGCACTCAAAACTGCCTGAAATTACTTACCTAAGGAGAGGAAGGTGTCCGGCGACTGCAGTGACAAAATCGGAGCCTGAAAATGCCGAGGAAATCGTCCAAACTGGCGCAACAAAACCGCATGGAGAAAATCCAAGATGGCGCCGGAAATGGAGAGGGGTCGGCGCGGCAGGAGTTGGTGAGCCAGAGTGCGGCTGCTAAACTTAGTAGATATGCCAGATTGGATGGTGGAGTGGGCAATTCGGCCAGTGATAAAGGGACTGATATTCCTACCTCCTCTGACCAGGAGGACGGATCCATGGACGGCGATGACCCGGTTTTCTCCGGTCAGCCGGTGCCCAATTCTGCGGTCCCTGAAACAGTTCCAGTAGGCCTGCGGGCCGATTCTACAAGGGAGCCCACACTGAAAGATATAATGGTGGCGGTGGCAAGCTGCAACAGTACCCTTAAAGTGCTTGCAGTACAAGTAGGCAGCCTGAGATCAGATGTGTCCATAATCAGGCATGACCTGCATAAGATTTCTGAGCGTACTTCAGATCTGGAAAAGAGGGTGTCCTCACTGGAAGATGTTATTCAGCCCCTGCAAATGGCGTCAAAAATGAATGGGAAAGATATAGCTGCCTTATACGCCAAAGCGGATGATTTAGAGAACAGATCGCGGAGGAATAATTTGAGAATTGTTGGAATGCCAGAAAAAACAGAAGGGGCCAATGCTACAGAGTTTGTGGAGAAATGGCTGCACCAGTTATTCCATGAGAAGGGCCTATCCTCCCTGTACGCGGTTGAGCGGGCGCACAGAGTCCCGTCGCGGCCGCTCCCGCCAGGCAGGCCTCCTCGCCCCATACTGGCGAAGATTTTACACTTTAAAGATCGGGACACTATCCTACGCCAGTCAAGGGATAATGATGAGATGGTCATGAATGGGGTCAGAGTGTCCATTTATCCGGATTATTCCAATGAGGTACAGCGGAGGAGGAGCAGATTTATAGATATAAAGAAAAGGCTCAGAGTGCTACAAGTTCCATACGCCATGTTGTTTCCGGCCAGATTGCGAGTGGTGGCATTGGGATCCACCAGATTTTTTGAGGACCCTGATGAAGCGACACAGTGGCTGGACGTCCACGAGAGGCAATTGAGAAGTGGGGCCCTGGACACTTGAAGGAAACAGTTTGCAGTTTGTGTTCACTTTATATGCATAGGATTGCACCTTAATGTCACTTGAACGTTATACCTGTTATAAAGTGTATTGAGTGTTGCTACCACACGGTAGATCCTGATGCAGGAGTAGGAAGTTGGGATGAGAAATGTATTTCCCAGTTGTGGAGAGGATTCTCTACCTGAGGGAGAGTGTTGGAATCAGAAATGATTTTTGTTCAGCATTGGGCATGGTGCTTACAGATTGCCCTGCGTTAGAGTTGGATGTTTGGGAGGGGGGGGGTTGGGGTTATTGTTCAAAGTAGTCTGATCACTGGGGAGGGGGAGGGTCAGGGGGGGAGGGGGACGGGTCAGAGATGGGTGAGGGGCGTGAACTATGCGAGAGTGACTTTAGTATGGAGTGTGAGATTCAAACATGATGTAATCTTCCATTATGACACAGGTGATTAAAGTGTTGAGCTGGAATGTGAGGGGAATGGCTGATGCACGAAAACGACAATGTATATTTCAATATTTGAGTCGGTTTCAGCCAGCTATCTGCTGCTTACAGGAAACGCATTTGTCAAATGATAATGTGCAGTGGCTGAACAAAAATTGGGTAGGACATGTGGTACATGCAATCCATTCCTCTCACTCCAGGGGCGTAAGTTTGATTGTGCATAAAAGTATAAGGTATGAACGTCTGAAACAATGTGTGGATGCTGAGGGCAGGTATGTGTGTGTAGTGTGCAAGATTGATGGGATCCAGGTGGTGTTGGTGTCAGTGTATGTGCCTCCACCTTTTGCTTCCCCTTTAATAAGGGATATTATGACCTTTGTGGCGGACTTCCCTGGACTGCCGTGGCTGCTAGTGGGGGACTACAATTGTACATTGAATGACTCCATAGATAGATGTCGGGTAGAAGGTGCCAGTGGATCACCGGGGAGTGTGGCTCTAAAGAATATTATGAGGGAAACTGGCTTACTTGATGTTTGGAGGCTGCGTAACCCGGATAAGCGGGCGTTTTCATGTAGATCTGCTACGCATCATTCACTATCACGCATAGATCTGGCTTTGGTTAATGATGTTATGCTGCCATTGATAAGAGATGTTATTTATCATCCTCGGTCGTTGTCTGACCATTCCTTGGTGCAGGTTGATTTGTGCCTGGGCGTGCTTAGGCAGGGACCGAGGTTGTGGAAATGTAACCCGCATTGGCTAAATGTACTTGGTGATCTGTCTGAGATTACTAGGGAGATCAGGGAGTACTTTTCTATTAATGGAGGGACGGCTTCAATTCACGGAGTATGGGATGCCATGAAAGCGTTTCTGAGAGGGGTATTGATCAAAGAAATAAGTAAGCATAAATCTAAATCCAGAGAGGCGGATGTTAAAGCGCATGTACAAGTGACTGAGGCTGAAAGGGAGTTTGGTAGAACCCCCACCATGGATAATAGTGAGGCGCTGGAGGTAGCTCAGGAACAACTGAGGTGTCACCTACTACAGGCTGCGGATAGGAAGCGTAGTTTCTACCGCCAAAGATCCTTTGAGGAGGGAGAGAAAGTTGGGCATTTGCTCTCAGTGGTTTCTCAGGCACAGAGGGGTTCTTCTTGTATACAAGAGCTAATGGATGGTAACGGAAATAGTAGCCAGGATACAAAAGGGATATTAGATATTCTAAAAGGGTTTTATGTCTCTCTCTATGCTTCTAAGGCGTCTAGCTCGGAGGAGGCCTTGTCCGCCTTTCTGGCTGAGGCTCAGCTATCAGTGTTATCAGAGGAGGATAGAGAGAGACTGGAAGAGCCGATCACGCTGGAGGAGTTGGAGGCAGCTCTTGGGGGGATGGCGAATGGTAAGGCGCCGGGGGCAGACGGTATACCAGTGGAGGTATATAAAAAATTGCAAGGGATACTTCTCCCGGAATTACTAAAGGTTCTTGAATATTCTCTGGAGACGGGTTCGCTACCACATTCTATGCAGGAGGCTATCATAGTAGTTATTCCTAAGCCTGGGAAGGATTCCAAAGTTCCTGATTCTTATAGACCAATTTCGCTATTAAAAGCAGATGTGAAGCTCCTGGCAAAGGTGTTGGCAAACAGGTTGTCCAGAGTAATACTTACTATAGTGCACCCGGATCAAACGGGCTTTATGCCTGGGAAATCGACTGCTATAAATATCCGTAGAGTATATACTAGTATGAATATTCCAGCAGATAACGGAGGAGATAGGGCCTTACTTGCGTTAGACGCCGCTAAGGCATTTGACAGTGTTGAATGGAACTACCTATGGGAAACATTGAGAGTCATGGGCTTTGGTACTCGATTTATTCAGTGGGTGAAAGTGTTGTATTCAAGCCCAAAAGCACGGATCAGAGCTAATGGGGGGCTGTCAGATAGCTTTTCTTTGTCCAGGGGCACCAGACAGGGGTGCACATTGTCACCCTTGTTGTTTGCGTTAGCAATTGAACCACTTGCAGCCCTTATTCGCCTGTCACCTCATATTGTGGGGTTTAGATATGGTGAGACGCAAAACAAAGTGGCGATGTATGCTGATGACACTATGTTATTTTTGGGTGACATTGGGGGCTCTCTGGATGCGGCCATGGCTTTAATAGATAGATTTGGTGGCTTCTCTGGGCTCCGGATAAATTGGCAGAAGTCCGCCTTGATGCCGGTTGATGGACAGGCACTCTCTGGAGTGCAGGCAGATAGTTTGATTCCTTGGGTGGGCAAGTTTAAATATTTGGGGCTATATATAACACCTAGACTGCTAGATTTTGAAGAGCTTAATTTAACCCCTTTGCTAAATACCTTCAGGCTCAAGGCAAGGACATGGAGTAGACTCTTTTTGTCAGTAGTGGGTAGAGTGAATCTCCTAAAAATGGTAATGATGCCTCAGTTACTATACATATTGAATAATGCACCTGTATGGATCCCAGTGGAGAGATTTAGGAAAATACATTGGATATTTAGAGATCTCATCTGGAAATATGGTCAAGCTAGGATTAAGCTGGAGACGCTGCAATATCCCAAGTCTGAAGGTGGCTTGGCTGTCCCTAACGCCTGGATTTATTTCTTAGCCTCTCAGTGTCAACACTTTAAGGGTTGGATGGAATTTCAGCAACCAGATGTGACGGGGAAGATACTGAAACACTGGTTGGGTAGTAGGGATCTTATGGGTATTCTGGAGGGCGCAGGGATGCATGGGGGAAGAGAGAAAGTGACGCTTATTGAGCTTATGAAAAAAGTGTGGGCAAAGGTGAAATTGATCAGGGGAGTTGGTGGGGTAGGAGAGCTTTCCCCATTGTGGAACAATAACCTGTTGCCAGAATTAATTTCTCTATCAGGTGTCCGAAATTGGGAATCCCATGGAGTAATAAGGATAGGTCAATTGATTGAGACTAGTATATTTAAATCATTTCAAGGTCTACAGCAGGAATTCAACATTCCCAAAGTGTGGTTCTATCAATATCTGCAACTGAGACACGCATATGAGGTCACGATAAGGAAGGGATGCACTATTGTAAAAATGGATGTGGTCCATAAACTGGTTCTCCCAGCTGGAGGAAAGAGAGGTTTGATATCACAGGTGTATACTCTGCTTTTAGACAAATTTCTGGTAGAATTCCCCCTTACTAGGATGAGAAAATGGGAAAAGGATTTGGGGGACATCCCAAAGGAACAGTGGGAAGATATATTGGAGGCAGTTCCGAGAGTGTCTGTAAGTGAACAGGGCAAGTTGTCACAACTATTTATCATCCACAGAGTTTACAAAACTCCAGTATTTTTGCGGAAAATTGGGATTAGAAATGATGACAATTGTCCAAAATGTATGGCGGAAGGTGCAGATCTATTTCATATGCTTTGGTCTTGTCCAGTGCTAAGTAGATATTGGGATGAGGTGTTGTCTTTGATTAATCGTAACCTGGAGTTGAGGGTGCAGAAGGACCCTAAGATATGTTTGCTGGGATATGTGAAGGAGATTGGTGGGGGAGAGGCGGTTAAGGTGGCAGTTGGGAGACTACTGTATGTGGCCAGGAAATTGATTGCCTTTAGGTGGATCCAGGGGAGTCCGCCAACGGTGGATGAATTTGTGAGAAAGGTGAATGATATGTTAACATTAGAGAAGGGAGTGTTTGTTAGGAGGGGATGTCCCTCGAAGTTTGAAAAGTTGTGGAATGAATGGTTGTCTCACACTCATGTTGTAATATAAAAGATCTTGGAAATTCATGCTCTGATCTGGGGGGGGGGGGGGTTTAGTTGGTGGGGGAGGGGGGTGGGTGCTGTTGGGGTTATAACAGTCAAATGACTTTGTAAATGATTTGTCTATATCTTGGTATATTCATTATGTACAATGATTGTAGAAGATGTAACAAATATATGGACAGATGATAATGTTTTTATAATTGTGTATATTTGTGATTCGGAGGGGAGAAAACTCCAAGAAAATTGTGATACAAAATGTATTGTGATATACCAATTTTATTTGAACAATAAAAAACAATTTGATTGAAAAAAAAAAAATCTCATAAAGTGTGTGAACCTTTAAAGAATGATGTTCAATCCACCCAATGTACTTTATGAACCATGCGCACATGGGAGTTACGCTCTCTGCTCTCCTCAGGCTGGATACAAGTTTATGAAAGGAAGTCTAGACCAGTATAGTACTGGCAGACTACCTGAATATAGACACACCCACCAGCTCTGAAAGGACAGCAGAAAGCTGCTTTACAACAGCAGAGCTAGCAGTTAGGCCTGTTTCACACTGGCGTTAATGGTTTCGGAAGGGGAGCAGCCTGCCGGATCCTTAACTACCGTGAGCAGCCGTGCGGGGACCAGCGGAGATCCGGCCGCAGCACAGCAAATATGCTGAGAGGTGGCCGGCCAAATACTACTGCACGCAGAGTAGGATTTCCCCTAGGTGATCCCTTGGTGCTCTCACACAGTATGATGTTCCTTTAGGCCCCCTGACATAGTGCAATGCCTCCTAACTGCCTCCCCATACAGAATGATGCTGTTAGGTGCCCCTTCACAGTAGGATGATCCCTGAAGTGCCCCCACACAGAATGAGGTGCTATTAAATGCCCCAACACAAACCGGAGGCCCTCTTAAGTGCCCCTCCACACACAGACTGATGCCCTCTAAGTGCTACCTCACACAGTACGATGCCCCCTTAAATGGACACTATACAGTATGATGCCCTGTTAAGTGACCCTCACAGTGCTGCCCCCTCAAGCGCCCCCCTCACACAGTTATGCCTCCTTAGATGACCCCCCACACACAGTGCTTCCAGTTAAAATACTCATCTACCCAATATTCCCTAGATGAACAGAGTGGAGCACTTCTGTGCTGTGCTAATTGTAGTTTGGCGCAGCAGGCGCGATGACGTCACTACATCACACCTGCTTGCACTGTACTACGGACAGCGGGAAAATGGTGAAGCAGGGAGCTGACAGCTCTCTGCTTCTCCACTGCATTCGAATCCTGAGGACGCAGATACAGTTGAAAGCGAGACATGCAGGGGTTCATAGAGCTGGCAATCACAGTCCACCAGCTGAGTACCCCTGGTCTATATATCCATGTCTACTAAGCACAATCACGATCTGCCTCAATAACCGAGGCACAATAATAAAACTACTGCCATACTAATAAGTGCAGAGACAAGAACAATGAAAGGAATCCTAAGACAACCCACAGAGTTTAGGTATGTGCTTGAAAAGATTGCTGAGAGGTATTACGAGACTTCAGAGTGCGAACAGCCATTCTTTGATTAAATCTTAAAAAGTGTGAGAACCTTTAATAAATGATGTTCAATCAACCCGAAACAAGGGAAAAACATAGGACAGATACATATAGCCCCCAATGACAGCCCTTGAAATCCAAGTCTTACTAAAATATTCTACTCTCCTACTATAATTAATTTCTGCTTCTCAACAGGAGATGCCATCTGTATGATCTAGGCAATCTAGATTCCCATTAATTGGGGAACAGGTCTGAATGAATTTCTGACATTGTTTTTCTGGAGAGCAAATTCTATCACTGTAATATAATTATATACTCCAAGATTTGAAGAAGAAATTACACCTGCGTTGCACAGAATAGTCAGATGTGCGTATTACAAGGCTTCAAACCCCAAAGTATCGGTCATATTTGCTAAATTTAGTCACCAAGAACATCCATAATGCTAAGAGCAGTGCCCGCGCCTTGTTACCTCTACATACATTGGCACAGTAGGTAGGCATCTTAAAAGTGAAAATAACACAAAAAAAAACGGCACAAAACCCTTTACTTAGCATTAGCACCCCTCTTCGGTTTCAAAAATTCTTTGTTCTCGAGCCATTCCAACCATTGACTTTGTAGATGAGCCCTTTGTGCAGCTCATTATATCAAATGCTTTTCAGAAATCCACTTAAATTATATCCATGGGTTCTCCTTTGTCTATCGCCTTGACAATATGTTCAAAGATCTCCAGTGGCTATGTCAGTCGTGATCTTCTTCTCAGAAATTCTAACTTGTACATTTCTGAGTGTTTCAAAATTTTGATCCCTGTCAAGGTCTGTCCCGTCTTCCCCCTTACCTGACAATGCTATCCAGCCCATCGCTGGCAGATTTCCCTAGACATTTTTCCGGCCTAGGAGAATAAGAGATACTAAAACAAGACTGTAAGAGGTAAGATTGTATTCTAAGGATTTCCCAAAATGGAAAAAAGGCAAAATGTATAAATCTCAGGAGGAGTCAGAAGATCAATATGCCTAGAACTCTGCTGCTGGACTTTCGGGTTATTTTCCATTGAGGTCTGATGATTATAACATTTCTGGTTCATGAATACAATGTCAGATGTATAGTGAATACTGCTTTTAAAAGGGTATGGATACCTTTGGGGGCATTTTTTTTTTACTATTGCATTGTTTTTATTTTGAGCTAAAAATCATTATTTCAATTGGTCTTTATTAAAAATATATATATATTTCAGCCCTTTCCTCCGTTCAGCCTTGAAAGTCAGAAGTGCCAGGCTCTGCGTTTACACGACTTCCCAGATCAGCTGACAACTCCTTATCTCTGATTTCCTGACCTCATAAACACTCATTATAGCTCAATTCATATGTAACTGAAAAGTGTTTATGAGCTGTTAGTAGTTCTGAGACATGGGATTTACATAACTGGTAGATTACGAGTGAAAGATGCTCACAGCTAGGCAAAGAGTTAAGGGGGTTATCCAACCCCAATAATGACCTCCCCCCCCTAATGCCCGGGCCCCTCATATAGATTATACTTACCTGCTCCCCAGAACCCACATCGTCCTGATCCCCACACGGCTGCTGCTGCATCTCCCCGTAACGTGGATAAAACATCCGAAGCAGCCAATAGAAGGCTGCAAAGGGGACGAACCTCCCTAGCATCGCAGCTGATACTAGAAAGGCTCATCCACGTCGCGGCCTGCTATTTGCTGCTCCACTTCCCCCCTTTCGCCACATGTTTTGATCCACACGAAGGGGAGATGCAGAGGCGGCCGTGCAGGGATCCGGAGCGGCGCGGGTGCCGAGGAGCAGGTACATATAATCTAGATGAGGGGCCTAAGCATTAGGGTGGGGGTCATTATAGGGGCTGGATAACCCCTTTAACCGTTTATTATAACTCTTCAACAGTTTTTGTCATAAAGACCAATTGAAAAAAATTATTTTAGTCCAAAAATGAGTAAAATACAATTATAAAAAATGCCCCTGAAAGTGTTCATTCCTATGATCCTTTGCTGGGTGACCGCATCTTTGATGCAGCATCCAAAATAGTTCTATGTTGGCAGCACATCGTTCTTTGTGAACTGGTCATGTGCTGCCAACAATATGAAAAGTGAATGGTGGATGAACAATCGTAATAAGGGATGGAATATCATAAATTTGCTCCCTAGTTCTACGTTTTTTGGTAGGTGTTCTCCTCTTTCAGTTTGTAGATCTAATTGTCAGCAGCACCAACATTTACAAAGCATTTGTAAGTGCCCAGATGACACCAGGTCAGGCTGGTGCCTCGTTTCTCTATACTTTCACATGTATACGTTGGGAGGATTCTCCAACATGTCCATAGGCATATATATATACAAGCCTATACCACGTGTATGACAAAAGGTGTGTCCTTTTGCCATACGCTGAGTGGTATCCTTCAGCATCCCAAGTTTAGCTCCGGCCAGTTAGCTCTTATCTTGTAGCTCTGGACTACACAGCTCCATCCACCGTGTAGTGGATGGGACTGCGCAATCCAGAAATCATCTCC
The DNA here is from genome assembly GCF_905171765.1 of Bufo bufo. Classification (NCBI taxonomy): domain Eukaryota; kingdom Metazoa; phylum Chordata; class Amphibia; order Anura; family Bufonidae; genus Bufo; species Bufo bufo. Next base: position 96,540,399 of record NC_053392.1, on the reverse strand, counting down.
AGCGGTCGGTTACAAGGTAGTAGGTGATCCATAGGGCTCCAGGGGTGTTAGACACCTGATTATCTAATATTGGTGGTCTATCCTGAGGATAGGCCAGCGATATCAAAATCCTGGACAACCCCTTTAAAAAGGTTTATGCCATGACTGATGTAAAAAATAAAAATCAGGATATTTTTTTCTTCTACGTAATTTGCCGACAGATGTTAAGTATTTCTGTGTTGTCATCTACAAGACAATACTTATTTCCCTCTTCCACCTTTTGCCTCAGTTTCGTGCATGTTTGCTGATTTCAGAAAGTACCTACCTGTAATAGAATCAGTCAATGAAGAGAATCGAAGTACATCGGGTATAGGTTACTGCTGCTCTATAGGAATGTCCTTTAGAAGTTAAACATTTTGTGTTGTGCGAGGCGAGCTTCGGATGAAGCATCTGAAGTCGCTTCGTTCAAAACTTCGGAATAATACTGTACGGAGATACGTCTCCATACAGTATTAGAATGTATGGGCTCCGATGAGCCTAATTAAGTTATTTGCGAAGTTGAGCGTGACTTTGTTGAATAACTCCGGTATTAGTCGGAACCGAAGCAGAGTTCGGTTTCAAGTTTTAAAGTGGTTTTCCGCTTCAAAAATCAATTACCGAAGTTATTCAACTAAGTAACGCGCGACTTCGTGAATAACTTACTTCGGCTCATCGGAGCCCATACATTCTAATACTGTACGGAGACCAATCTCCGTACAGTATTATTCTGAAGTTTTGAATGAAGCAACTTTGGATGCTTCATCAGAAGCTTGCATCGCTCAACACTATTAAAGGGGTAATCCGGGACTAAAAAATGTACGGCATATGCCCGGGCCCGTCACACTGAATATACTTACCTGACTCCCCACTGCCACTTCTCCCCGTGCGCGGATGAAAACATCCGGTGTCAGGGGGGAGCAGCCCATGGCAGACGGGTATGGGTACGATCCTGCGTAGCATTGAAAATAGATAGAAAGGTAGGTTATACTTAGGAAATAAGAAGATTTACATTTGGAGAACGTATCCTTATATTAGAGAACGGTGTATGTATAAATTAGCTCTCTTCCAGAAGACAGAAAACTATCTCATACCAGCCAAACTAGAGACTCCCCAAAAAGGAAGAGGACGCCAGAGCTAATTACTACATTCCTATGGAGCATCGTCTGTACGTAAGTCTGCATACAACACTGGATCTTTTTAATCAGAATCAGTACTGCACTTGAATTGCATAGATAATTATCCCCTACTATACTGGTTCAGTAGTAGGTATGCAACACTGCAGGGTATTTCAAATACCATGCCAAGGCTCTGTTGGGGGGGGGGGGGGGGGGGGGTGGAGCATTTAAAGTGGTCATCTGGAGTCACCAGTGTGCGAGTTCTGAGGTGAATGTGATTTAACCTGCAATCGAGGCCCTCTCCTTTACTGAGTATTGTAGGAAACCCTGCTTTCCTCCCAAGCCTTCAAGGTAATAACCTTAATTGGTGGTCATCCAATCAACTATGCACCCTTCACAAACTTCTAGTTAGAGGTAAGTTAATATCCATATCAGATTTTAAAGAGAAATACTCACCTCCCGTAGGAGAATATCTCCTCATGAATCAGGTCTTCTCTTACTTTAGGTCTAATCTGATACCAAATCGTATTGTGGAATTTTCCCCCTTTGAGCGTTCTATCAATTTTTCACTATATAGACAGGGTCTACTCTCAAGAATGTATGAAGCCCTGAACTCTATTCCCGAAGGTCACAAACTAGCTTATATGAGAGCCTGGGAGAGTGACTTGCAACAGGAATTCTCTACTACTAAATGGACGCGACGCTCACTAACTCTCACGAAAGGTTCATGGCAGGTTACCCTGGCAGAAACTTCCATAAAAGTTCTACATAGAACTTATATGGTCCCAACGAGACTTCATGCTATATACCCTGAGGTTTCCCCCTTATGTTTTAGAGGATGTAATGAGGAAGGATCCATGCTTCATACATGGTGGTCCTGTCCTGTGGTTAAAAGCTTCTGGGTCAAAATAACAAGTTTGATATCTTCCGTACTAGATTGTAACTATCCACTAGCATTGCCTCTATGTATCCTGGGAGATAGACCTCATTGGCTGACCTATGCAAGATTTAAACTCTCTCAATATATTTTACTGGCGGCGAGAATCCATATAGCTTTCAAATGGCGAACTGATTCACTCTCCTACCAGTGTGTTGTTGAAAGGATCAATAGAATAATGGTTTTTGAGAAACTCTCAGCTATCCGAGCTGACACATTTACTACATTCGAGAAGGTTTGGGAACCATGGCTAGCTTCCTCCCATGCTCCAGACTTACAGTATAGTATTTCTCTTTGATAGTATTGTCTATGCTTGCCAGAGTTACGCCACTGAATTTTGATACATTCTCCTTATGTCAAGACTCCAATTGTATTCCATAGTATGATAAAATAACGTACAATGTGATTTACATTACTCCAAGAATTGTTAATGTTTATATTTTGTTTTTATTCTATTATTTACTTATGTACATGCATACCTACCTATGCTTAAATTCAATAAACATCTTTTGAAACATAAAGTGGTCATCTGGCATAATTTAAAAACAAATGCCCGCCAGGAATGTGTTAAAATTATATAAAAAAAACTCATCTTTTAAAAGATCCTCCACTCCAGTGGTGGGGCTCCCAGTAGTCCCCACTCCCAGTGGACACGTTCACGGTCATGAGATCGCTGCAGCCACTCACTGGCCTCAGAAGTTATGAATGCAAGTTGTATGGTTCTCACAATTCCTAAAACACCTGGTATCATGGGAACCACTTATCATTGTAGGAAGCCTTTAAAACTGCTCACTGAAGTCAGACATTTTCCCTACCATGGGATGGGAATGGCTGATGCCCATCATTGGAGATAGGACCATTCGGCACTGAGACTATAGGAAAAATAGATGGTTGAAGGTCTACCTCACAAGAAGTCCATCGTTAGATCATTGCCACCACCCTACAAACTTTGCAAAACAAAAACCTTTGAGTTTACTAAAGATTTTGCCGTCAGGGAGAGCACGTACTAATTCACAGAACTGAAATATATATATATAAAAAAAAAATTAAATTGGAACCTGATGTAGCTAGTATACCATTTGAATTGCTCATACATTCAGTTCATTTAATTTACAGTTTTGGGAATAAAAAAAAAAGTGAGATAATATATTTTGGAACTGCTACTTGATGGGCGGGGAGTAACCATCTCCAATCAGCCGTTCCACGCAGCCGCTAATGCTGGAACTAGAACATGGAATAAAGCAGGAATCACAGCTCCATTCAAAGTGTAGTGGCCGTGCTGGGTTACTGCGGCTCAGCTCCCATTCACTTGAATACAGCAGTAACCAGGCTTGGCCACTACGCTTTAAAAGGGGTTATCAGAGACTAAAAAATGTCCCCCATATGCCCGGGCCCCTCACACTGAATCTACCTACCTTGCTCCCCGCGCCGCAGCTTCTCCCTGTTCGCGGATGAAAACATCCGGTGTCAGGGACGAGGGGCAGCCAATGGCAGGCGGTGACCGGGACGAGCTTCCCCAACATCGCAGGTGACGCTAGGGAGGCTTGTCCCCGTTCCCGCCTGTCATTAGCTGCTCACCCTCCCCACTACATCAGATGTTTTCATCCATGCACCTGGAGAAGCACTAGCGGTGGTGCGGGGACCAGGTGCAGCGCTGGGAGCGTGGTAAGTACGGTATATTCATTGTGAGGGGCCCGGGCATATGAGGGACATTTTTTTGTCTCAGATAACCCCTTTAAATGGAGCGGAGCTGCTGGTTCCTTTCAGTGTGCTTGTTTCGGCGCCTGCAACATCTGACCAGTAAGGGTGCTGACCAGTGAGGGTAATATTTTACCTAAGAAACATAAAAATAAATGAAGATATGAATTTTCCCTGTGAAGGAATGCTTTATGGTGTGTTGTGAAGAATGTGTACCTGGTAAACCCCATTTTAAATGTACAATTTCACAGCCATGACAAAAAAAGCACATTTTTTTTTGTTTCTCCTGGTTTGAGGCGTCGCCTGATTCTCATTGTTTAATTTCCTAAATACTCCTTTCTGGAATGATCTACAGTCCTTTTGGCATTTCACCTTCCTCAACTGAATAATTTATCCTAGTCAGTGGGATATTAAATCCAGCCTGCCTCATGAATACTGAGGTGAAATATTCTTTCAGGCTGTTGGCAAAATTGACCTCATCTGTCACAAAACTTCTTCAGCACTCACTAGGGCCATCTCGCTTCTTGTCTACACCACAAGTTTCCTCGTCATTATGCAGTGGGTATTCGAGGCGCTCATGTAAACTTACTGCGAAGGAATGGATGCAAACCCCCTAAAAGCTTAATGACAATTTTATCTATAGCAAATTGTACATGGAATAAAGAGATTACGGTTTTGGGGGGATTTGATACAAAAGAATTTTAGACATGTTTTCGACATGAGCTGAATTTATCAAAATAATTAGAATAAAAAGAAGCCGTGAACCTTGACCTCATTACAGACCAGACACTTCAGTATCATACGTTTAAGGCCCCTTTCAGACGAGAGTTCCACGCTCCGGACTCGCAGCATGAGAATGCGGCAGCTCCCGTCCTGACCTCCCAGCACTGACATAACATTATTTATAGAAACATAGAATGTGTCGGCAGATAAGAACCATTTGGCCCATCCAGTCTGCCCAATATACTAAATACTATGGATAGCCCCTGGCCCTATCTTATATGAAGGATGGCCTTATGCCTATCCCATGCATGCTTAAACTCCTCCACTGTATTTGCAGCTACCACTTCTGCAGGAAGGCTATTCCATGCATCCACTACTCTCTCAGTAAAGTAATACTTCCTGATATTACTTTTAAACCTTTGCCCCTCTAATTTAAAACTATGTCCTCTTGTAGCAGTTTTTCTTCTTTTAAATATTCTCTCCTCTTTTACCTTGTTGATTCCCTTTATGTATTTAAAAGTTTCTATCATATCCCCTCTGTCTCGTCTTTCTTCCAAGCTATACATGTTAAGGTCCTTTAATCTTTCCTGGTAAGTTTTATCCTGCAATCCATGTACCAGTTTAGTAGCTCTTCTCTGAACTCTCTCCAAAGTATCAATATCCTTCTGGAGATATGGTCTCCAGTACTGAGCACAATACTCCAAATGATTTATGATGCTATGTAACCCTTACAGTTCTGGGAGGTATTGGATAACACTTACATAATGCTGTCAGTGTGATCCAATACATTCCAGAACTCTAAGGGTTACATAGCATTATAAATCTATACAACCTCGTCAGTGCTGGGAGGTCAGGATGGGAGCTGCCGCATACTAAGGGCTCATGCACACGACCGTATGCCCTCCGAGACATACGGTCCGTGAGCGGGCGATGTGTCTCGGAGCGGCATACATCGTGCACACACAGCATCATAGGTTACTGTGATGCTGTGCACATTGGGCCGCCCACGGGACTATTGTCCCGCACTCATATGATATTACGAGTGCGGGACAATAGCACTATCATAACCTATGATGCTGTGCGCACGATGTATGCCGCTCCGTGACATATGGCCCGCTCACGGACCGTATGTCTCGGAGGGCATACGGTCGTGTGCATGAGCCCTAACGCTGCAAGTCCGGAGCGTGGAACCCACTCGTCAGAAAGGGGCCTAAGGCTTTTCTCACACGACAGCAAAAAACGGCTGTGTGACGGCCATATTTGTATCGGCCGTCACACGGTAGTTTTTAGAACAAAATGAAGTCAGTTGGGCTTTTCACATTTTTTGTAGCGGCCAGTAAATTCACTGGTGGTAAAAAAGCGGACAGGTCTTACCTTTGACTGAATTCACTAGTGATAAGTGAATCGAAGTGCTTCGTGGTAACGAATGAATTTTCCCTAAAATAACGGTGAATAAAAAATTAAAGGGGAAAATGACGTGGAGGCGTCACCATCGCCGTTCCCCGTCATTGCGCCCACTAATTACAAAGAAATGCTCTTTGTGACAAAGTTTTTCATTACAAAGCAAATTTCTTTGTGAGATTCGGTGAAGCAGCCAAATCGAAGTTCTGAGAACCACGCCCATCTCTAGTGTTCACAACCAGACGGACTCCATTGAAATCAATGACGTTAGACAGGCCTTTTATGCACATTATTAATGCTGGGGGACATTATGGGGAACAATATTAATGCTGGGGGACATTATTACTTCTACGAGGGCACTATTGGGGACATTCTGTATAGTGCTGGTGTTGGGATTTAAATAAAAGAGCCAAAGAAAATCATCCTTTTTTTAATGTCCGTTTTTAGCAGTTGCTAAAAACAGATGCAAAATGGCCAATAAAAAAGGGCCAGATGGTCAGAAAATAGATGCAAAAATAGTTGAAAAATGGCCATGAAAAACTGACAAGTGTGCCCGTTTTTCATGGCCACGGGTTGTGTCTCCTACTGCAGGTCAGCAACAGTGAAGTGAATGAGGCTGAGCTGCAATTCTAGACACAGCCAGTGGATGGGTGCGTCACTGTTTTTTTTAATCAAGCAGCCAAGTTTTTCTAACCCTTGAACCCCATTTAAAGCGGTTGTCCCAGGTGGACATTTGTATCATATCGGACATGCCATAAACATCCGATAGGAGCAGGTCTCACCAATCTCAATAATGGGGCTCCATTGTGAATGTAGAATATGCCACGCATGTGCTACATCCTCTTGGTCCACTATTAGGACTTTTGAAAACAGCTCGGTAATTTTCAAATGTCCAACGAAAGTGAATGGAGAGGACCTCATGCATGTGTGGCCACCCCTCCAATCATCTCTATGGGACGTCAGAAAATAGCCTATTTTCAGAAATCCCATACTAGAAAATGGAGAAATATGTGCCTGCGCAGCTTCCCCTCCATTCCTGTCGAGGCCCCATTCTTCAGACATTTATAGCAAATGTCTAGATGGAAATACCACTTTTAGAGTCAGTGGGCTTCGAGGACATATATATATTTAGGCAGTCTTCCACAGCTCCAGGATTCGCTCATTTATACAGTTTAGGAATAATCCAAATTAATACTATTCATCATCTGCAGTTTCATTACAATGCAAATTAGATCGACTTACTCTTGTTGTAGCAGGTTGCGAGCACATTCTTGTCTGCTGGGCTAGCGCAGATTTGCCAGATTTCCCCCGCATGGTGCAGTAGCACATTCTTATTGATGATATTATTCTCATCGTCAAAGTCTATAACGTGAATCTAGACATATGGAAGCATAAATTTATGAGACTCCCCCATCAGAAAATAAAAACAACACAAAAGAAAAGCAGATGAACACAGAAACTGAATTCATTAATTTGTCCCAACTGGGGAAGTGATGAAAATGCATAAGAGCAATAAGTTTTCTGATGACTTTTTAACATATCGGTGACCACTCGGTCTATACATGTACTGGAAAAGCCTGTGGTCACCCAGCTTACTCAAAACTGAAGGTGGCCATACACATTAAAGGGGTTTTCCGAGTGTGTAATACTGATGACCTACCCTCAGGATAGGTCATCAGTATCTGATCAGTTGAGGTCTGAACCTCGACACCCCTGCCAATCAGCTGTCTCAAGAGGCTGCAGATCTCCGGGGAGCACCAGGCCTACCTGCAGCTCACAGAGCTGGATAGCGGCTGCACTCGATATTGCAGCTCAGCCCCATTCACTTATGTGTAGACCATGTGACCGATGAATGCTGATGTCAAGAGCCTAGGAAGAGGTCGTGGCACTCACTGGAGTGCCTCGTCTCTGCAAATAGCTGATTGATAGGGGTGTCGGGAGGTGGACAACCACAATCAGATACTGATGACCAATCTTCAGGATAGGTCATCAGTTTCAAACACTGATACAACCCCCTTAATGTCAGGCGAACGCAACGGTTTTGATAGGACCGGCCGACCAACTGATGTGTATGCTAATGTCCCAACATGACAGATGCTCGGTCCCTTTTTGCCTGAAGGGAGATAAACCACTGCCAGATGCCTCTGCTTACTCTTTCTCCCAAGCATATTGGGCCGAGTCAAGCGTCCATGTGTATGGGGAGGACATAAAAGTCTGCAAACTATGAAAATTGTGCCTCGAACAACTGCAGATCTGCAGAATATACAGCCCATTATAATTAGAGAGGAGCATATTTCTCCATAATTTGATTCAGTCGGTTCGCCGAATTTTCCGAAAAGATTCGATCCGAATTTATTTGTGGCAAATTGCGTTAAAAAACAGCTATTTCCTGGCTGCAGAGAACCTGTATAGTGGTGTAAAACACTGTGCCTTGCAGTAACACGCATAGAGAGTCTACTGTGGTAGTGAAATAATACCCCCCAGGCAGACCTGAGTGAGGATGGGCGATGGCGCACATAGGCAGTGGCCAACCGACTACATAGGATGTCTTGATAGTAGTTTAGTTTGTCCTCCCTCTCAGCGGGTGTAAAAAAGGCCCCCATTTTGGACCATAGCGAGGGCCTAACATGGTGGAGAGCCAGTAGTCATCCCTCTGGCGAATGGTGACAAATCGGCTGTCACTACGCAAGCAAGTGAGCATGCATTGGACTCCCTGCCTCCATCTCTACTGCAGACTGCCACGGTGTGTCTGGGTCCTCTGCCTCCTCTTCCTAATCGCCCTGTAGCTCCTCTGGCTGCTCCTGGTCCTCCTCTCCTGTGTAGAAAAAACACCCATTTCTCTACACATTGCATGTGCTCGAATGTCCTCCGGCTTCTCTAGTTCAGTGCCCACAGGGCTCATGTGGCCGTGAGATGTAGTAGCCACGTCTCCTGTCCCCTGGCCAGCCAGATTTAGCATCAATTTAAATAATAATAAAAACAGCCTCAGAAAGTACGTTGCCTAATTGCGTCGCAGGTCCCAATAGTGAAGTGGGTACAGTTTCAAAAAGAAAAGAAAGATTTAGCATCAGCTGCTCCAGGACATAAATCAGTTGAATTACGTTGTTCATCCCGTAGTCCTGGCGACTGACAAAGTGGCCTCCTCAAAGGGCCCAAGCAAACGGCAGGTGTCACGCATGAGCTGCCACTGGCTAACATCGAAGTTACACAGGGGACTACCACTGTCTGCCTGTATCATCAAGAAATCATTTATGGCCTGTCTCTGTTCACATAATCGGTCCAACATATGGAGGGTGGAATTCCAACGGGTGGAAACGTCTTATATCAGCCTATGTTGGGGGATGCCGTTCTGCCGCTGCAGCTCAAGGAGGGTGTGCTTTGCTGTGTACAAGTGGCTGAAGTGCATGCATAGTTTCCTGGCCATTTTCAGGATGTCTTGCAGATGGGCGGACGACTTCAGGAACCGCTTTATAACCAGAACAAACAAGTGCGCCATGTAGGGCGCATGGCTCAGTGTCAGGACTGGAATAGTGGATCAGGTATGGAATCCTTTGGCAGGGACGAAATAATCCCAAAAATTAGCGTAGTACAAAAAAGGTCAATCCAATCAGGTAGTCGGTTCCAGTTCCAGGTCGTGGCGGGCAGCAGAATTCATAATCGAGGAAACAGGCAAGGAGTCGGTAGCTGGGAAGTCAGATTAAACAACAGGTTCACAGGAGGGAGCTGGGTGTTCACCATAAGGTTGAATAACTCAGCAATGAGTCAAGGCTCTGACTGGCTTTAAGTACACAGTGAACCCAGGACCGCCCCCCTGGTTGCCGGGCAACCAGGAGGCTTCCTTAGTCAGAAGCCAATCATAAGGCTGAGGGCGGTGACGGAGGCTGAAGCCCTCCCCCAGCCTGAGTAGCACCTGTGGTCTGGAGTGGAGCATGTGCACTACGCTTGTATCCCTGCGCACGTGGCTTGTGTACCGCGTACGCGCACCCGGCGTCCGACTCGCGCAGGCGCACTGGCCACATTGACGTCAGGTGTCCTGTCAGGAGAAAGAGGAGGAGCTATCTGCGCCCGTCGCCCGCGCCTGCGAACCCGATGCGAAACGGCCCCCCTGGTTCCCTGACACTCAGCCCTCCTTGACGCAGCGCCGACACCATGTTCTTCCCGTTGTCGGTCACCATGGTTCTGATTTTGAGTTGTAGAGGAAAATGCCAGGATTCCATTTCTTGATGAAGGACGCGGACCAGTTCCTCCCCTGTGTGACTCCGTTAGCCCAGGCAAAATAGGTGCAGAACAGCGTGACACCGCCGTGCCCTGCACATGTGGTATTCTGGTGGGGCACGGTGAATTGTCCCTGCAGTGAAGGCTGAGGACACAGTGGAGGATGAGGAGGCAGAGGCAGACATTGTCGCAGGACCAACGGTGTGAGAACGTGGAGGCGGAAGCGGCATCACCTGCCCAAGTTGCTGGTGTGGCTGGGCAGGAACCACATTTACCCTGTGGGACGTAAAGGACATATATTGTCCTTGACCGTAGTTACAGCTCCACACGTCGGCGCTGCCGTGCACTTTAGCTGACACAGACAGGCTCAAGGACTGGCCCACCTTTTGTTCTATATATTTGTGCAAATGGCCATGTTCACCTCCTCCGGAGTCCTAACAATAAATAGCCAAACTGCCGAGCATGGCATTTTCCCCGTACTGACTGCCTGCTACCGCTGCCTCCATGAACCACTGCACCGCTAATTCCAGGGCAGGTAATCTACTGCAAAGTGGGAGTTCTACCCCGGGCACTTTTGGGCCCGACCTCCCACTGCTGACTTCCAGCCACATTACCACCTTGCTGGCTCAGCCACTGCCTCACACGCAAGCTGCGACCCTCTTCTGATGATGATGAAGCCCCTTCTTCACCCGGCTCCCAAGTGCGATCGGATTCATCATCATCCGCTACAGTCTGCACGTCACTGATGTCCCCCTCAATGGTCTCAGGGGCAGGAGCCTGACCGTTCGCAACATCAGCTCCCACACGACTCTTATCATCACTCTCCTCCAGATCCTGGCAGGGCAGTAGCTGCTGACTGTCCTCTAGTAGCTTGTCCTCGCTGAAAAGTGGAGCAGAGCCTACGGCATATAATACTTTTCTAGCAGAGAGAACAGAAAAGGACAAAGGCAGGTTCAGGACAGGTGAGGGCACAGGGCCTGCTCCCGAACATGCCAACTAAGCCTTGTGTCTGAAGAACCCACTGACTCTTGGCCGGGAGTGTCAGATGTCACTTGCAACAAAGTAGAAGACCGAATCAACCATTCAAGCACCGATGGGTTGCTGGTCAAGACACGACCGCTAGAGGACACTGGTAGCTCAGGCCTCTCGCTCTACTTTCACCCCAATAACTAACAAGGTTTGCTGGAATTACAGAGGTATCATCTAGTGCAAACCTAAAAGTAGCTGTATAACTGCAATTTTGATCCCCAGCAAGGTGTAATAGAATCGCTCCTATTACCCAGGCTGTACACTCTCCTATTGGACCCTATTCTCCTTTTATAGTGTAGATGATGCCTCTCTATCCTTTCCCTACACCTTAAATAACCTTTCCCTGAACTTGTAAATTGTTTTTTCAGCACAATAAAGTCTTTCCTAACACTGTCCCTAGCACCTGCTGACGTCTCTCCCTGCACTAAGTACACTGGAAAATGGCAGAATCCAAAATGGCTGAGGCTATTTATAGGGCTGTGACATCACAGAGCTGGCTGGCTGCTGATTGGCTGCATGCATGGCATTGTGGGTGATCCCTCGTTCCCAGAGTTCTTTGCTTCATGTCCTAACACGTGCAGCAGCCATTTTAGGAAAAAATGTGATTCGTTACCGCGAAGCGTGAAGAAATTCGGCTTCGGTGCGAATCAATTTTTTTTTACCTGAAATTCAAAACGAATTCCACTTCGTCAACTTCGATTCGCTCATCTCTAATTATAATATTACCTTCAACCCCTTGAGAACACAGCATATTTTGGCCTTCAAGTTTATTTTTTTATAGACATAGCCCCAAGTGGGTCTATTACTTTTAAAGGGCCAAAGGTATTATTTCATGACTTCTTTCTGGAGTATATACTGTATAATGCACTGGGAGAAAAAAAAAATTTGGAGATGCAGGGGAGAAGGTAAAAAAAAAAAATGCACAAACAAAAACAAAAAAAATTATTTACTGATGTGTCTGCAGTCTGCACCAAAAATCTGCTTATAAAGTGGCACAATTTGGGTGCAACTAGGGTTCCTACACTTTTTGTTCCCTTTCCAGACATGGTCGATAAGGAGGTGGTGCTTAGTGGAAAGGGTAGGCGCACTGCAGGAAAGGGAACCCCATGATGTGCAGTCTGTCTAAGCCTACGCCATCTACAGGTAAATCTGGGACACTATTTTTGTACTGCCACTTTCTGAGAGCCATAATTTTTTTGTTTTTCTGTTGAGTTTGCTGTGTGAGGGCTTGCTTTTATGGGATGAGTTGACATTTTCATTGGTGTAATTTTGCTGAGCAGAAAACAGCAACGTTGGCATTTTTTATGCAGTTCACCGTGCAAATTAAATACTTTGATAATGTTATAGTTCAGGGTATAACAGATGAAGCAAAGCCAATTATACAAACGTTTTAAATTTTTTTGCATTATAATGAGGAAAAGGGAGTGTTTTTGGTATTTTATTTTATAAAACATATTCAAAGGGGATATCCCATGACTAATGTAAAAAATAGTACATGTACATATAGTTTAGCTGTAAGGCTGGCCCACCGGGGAACAGGTGATTACCTTGGTGGGCCCTTAGTCCCCTACCCCCTGCACAAGTGGCACATGGCTCTGGCTGCACTACATATAGATAAGCAGTATACAGCAACTCACTCAGCCCAGGTTCATATTAAAAAAACAGGTAGATTATTTAACAAAGTACCTAGTCCATTCATATAGACGCCTCAGGTGGCTGAGATGACTTGTAGGTACAGAGGCCGCCAGCCAATACCCTTTTTCCCCAGGGACCTGCCCACTACAAGTCGCTGCAGGGCCCCCATAATCATCTTGTAGCATCTTCCGGCTGCCGCTATGTGGGCCGGTAAAATTGGTATGTAGCGTTACAGTCCATCCCCAAAATGAAATTTACTGGTAGGACCTAAGCACCGTTTATGGGGACAATATGACTGTCCCCAAGGATTCAATGATCAGACAGACTAGATTTTAAACTGTCATTGAAATAACCTAAAAATACAAGTAAATCTTGGAAGGTTCTACTGATAGCTGTGTTATGGTTATAATAAATATTCTATTTTGTAATGTTATTATATCTTAATATTACTTCAAAGCCATGAACTGAGAGACTAAAAATTTGAGATTTTGACACTCCTAAGAATCCTGACAGAAGCTTTAGGCAAGGGCTACACGACGACACCTGTTGCAGCCAGGATCACTGAGTAGCGGTGATCTCATAAAAATAAATGGGATTGCTGTGGCAGTCGCAAGAAATCCAGCCGTGTTGGATTTCTTGCAACTGCTGCGGCGATCCCATTCATTTCTATAGGATCACCGCTACTCAGCGATCCTGGCCACGACCAGTGTCGCCGTGTAGCCCTTGCCTTACAGATCACATAGATAGCCACACATTTGGGCTGGCCACAGACTAGAGACTTAGGCCCCTTTCACACGGGCGAGTTTTCCGCGCGGATGCGATGCGGGAGGTGAACGCATTGCACCCGCACTGAATACCGACCCATTCATTTCTATGGGGCTGTTCACATGAGCGGTGATTTTCACGCATCACTTGTGCGTTGCGTGAAAATCGCAGCATGCTCCTCTTTGTGCGTTTTTCACGTAACGCAGGCCCCATAGAAATGAATGGGGTTGCGTGAAAATCGCAAGCATCCGCAAGCAAGTGCGGATGCAGTGCGATTTTCACGCACGGTTGCTAAGAGACGATCGGGATGGAGACCCGATCATTATTATTTTCCCTTATAACATGGTTATAAGGGAAAATAATAGCATTCTGAATACAGAATGCATAGTAAAACAGCACTGGAGGGGTTAAAAAAAAAAAAAAAAAATTTAACTCACCTTAGTCCACTTTATGGCGTAGCCCGGCATCTCCTTCTGTCTTCATCTGATCTCTGTGCAGCAACAGGACCTTTGGTGACGTCATTCCGGTCATCACATGATCCATCACATGATCTTTTACCATGGTGATGGATCATGTGATGACTGGAATAATACAATCTACAGAACACCGATCCCAAGCCCGAACTTCTGTGAAGAAGTTTGGGTTTGGGTACCAAACACGCGCGATTTTTCTCACGCAAATGCAAAACGCATTACAATGTTTTGCACTTGTGCGGAAAAATCGCGGGTGTTCCCGTAACGCACCTGCACATTTTCCCGCAACACCCGTGTGAAAGAGGCCTTAAGGGTGTATTGGACGGGCAGATTTTCTGTCCAATGATGGCTAACAAGCGTTCCTAGGAGGAACGCTCGTTAGCAATCATCTTGCAGTGTAATACTGCCGCCAATTGCTTGTTCATCGGGCAATCCAGATCTTTCAGCATGCTGGCGGCAGGTCATCCTATGTAATCACAGCAAACCACTAGACAGCATGAAAACAAGCAGTGGCATAGCGATTGATCCCCCCCATGTTGCTGAGGAGATAGCTGCATGAAAAAGCAGTGGTCTTCTCAGCAAGCGTGCAGGCGATTGCCAGGAGGGATCTGTGCGATCGGGGTGTCTAATACATCCTTTAAACTGGGCGTCAGATATTTGGCAGAATATTTACAACCATGCAGTAGGAAAAAGAAAAAAATATATATTTAGAAAGTTGTATCTGCCAACTGCACTATGATCTGCACCTCATGGGTGACTTCCCACGACAAAAAGAATCCAACACGGCGGATCATTATGGTGGATTGTCTATGGCATATTTGGTGTGTCTGCAAAATAATATGACCAATTAATAGCTGCCAACCAATTATAAGATCAAAAATCAGGGACTATGGCCAACATTTATCTAGTGTCTATAGTACTATGGACAACACTACTGAATCCTACAGGTTGAAAAAAAATCTAATGTAATAAATGCCAGACATATGAAATATTTCATTTCGGTAACTGACCTGGTTATCATAGCGGAGAGATTGTGTTCCAACTAGAAATCGGATAGCATCTGTTTCTGCAGTCTGGGCACTGAGAGCTCGAGCCTACAAAGAAAATACCAATAGTTACTAAAACAAAAGCTAAGCAAAGTAGAGGTAATACAGTAACACAAATCTGGTGAAAAAGAAAGCCTCCCATATACAGACCAAGCCAATGAGAGGCAAAGACCGTTTTCTTACATTGGGTGATTTATTTCACTAGATCCAGCCTTAAAGGGGTTAACTAACTGCTTCCCTGGGCTGACTCCCCGCTCCAAATTCCCTTGCATCATGTAACTATTTGTCATGACGTAAGGGAAGCCGGTCACCGCTGCAGCAAATGGTGATTGGATCCCCTTGCATCATGTGACCATTTGTCATGACGTATGGGAAGCCGGTCACTGCCATGGTCAGTGATTGCAGAGCGGATCCACTTGCATCATGTGACCATTTGTCATGACGTATGGGTAGCCGGTCACTGCCATGGTCAAAGATTGCAGAGCGGATCCACTTGCATCATGTGACCATTTGTCATGACGTATGGGAAGCCGGTCACTGCCATGGTCAGTGATTGCAGAGCGGATCCACTTGCATCATGTGACCATTTGTCATGACGTATGGGTAGCCGGTCACTGCCATGGTCAAAGATTGCAGAGCGGATCCACTTGCATCATGTGACCATTTGTCATGACGTATGGGAAGCCGGTCACTGCCATGGTCAGTGATTGCAGAGCGGATCCACTTGCATCATGTGACCATTTGTCATGACGTATGGGTAGCCGGTCACTGCCACGGTCAGTGATTGCAGAGCGGATCCACTTGCATCATGTGACCATTTGTCATGACGTATGGGTAGCCGGTCACTGCCACGGTCAGTGATTGGTGACTGGATCCCCTTGCATCATGTGACAATTTGTCATGACGTATGGGAAGTTGGTCACCGCTGCAGTCAGTGATTGGCTGTAGGCGATGTCCAACCGGATGTTGTCAGAGCAGGAACCCAGTGGAGCATCGCAAGCCTGAAGGAGAAGGAGCCAGTGTCGGGAAGCAGGCAAGTAAGCTTCCTTTTACAGGTCTAGCCTGATTGGGGGGGGGGGGGGGTTGCCAAAAACCACACTCCCCATAACTCCTTTAAAGGGAATCTGTCACTATATCCCTCTCGATAAAGCCATCTGAAATGGGAGATGTGCTCTGGTCAGCTGAATCTAATGCTGTTGGTTCCATCTCGTTCCATGGCTGATTGTATTTTAATAATATGCAAATTTGCCTATGGGCGCAGTAAGGGCATTGCCGTTGCACCCAGAGGCTCCACTCACGCTCCTACAGGCCATACCCCCAACATTTTGACTGACATAGCCAGGCAGTGGAGAATTAAACACTGAAGTGAAGGTGCAGGCTCGAGACTTCGGGGCCAGGCATGATCACCTAGTTTTTATGTATTTTTTATCTTACTCAGTAGGATATAACATGATGTTCAAAGAGGAGGCCATGTTTCATGATCTTAGGTTTAAAAAAAATTCAATATGCCAACAGTGGGTCATTCGTAGTTCCATCATATCTGCTCAGTATATTCCCCATACATCTGCCTCACCCTTTCCAATCTCAACATTCTTGGGTTTTGCTAAGAAAACTTCTCTGCCTCCAGCAAGAAACGTTCTATTAAAAACTGATTAACCCCATTTTAATTGCTACTTCATGTAGATATATGCATCTTGGCACCAATATAAAAAGAAACATATTCCACATTACTGATGTTATTCCTACAATTAAAGATTTCAGCATAGAAAAACATAATCACAGGATGCAGGATTTTCTCAACTCTCTGGAGAGTTGCATCCAATTTCATATTTTCCTTTGTAGTGTTTTTTTTTTTGGGCTTAATTAACCAACATTTCTGCAAAACATCCCCAGTCTGTCACCCCTCCCCCTACACACGCCTCCTTGTTATACAATATTAAGTAAGTGCTGTATGTAAAATGCACCGCCACCGAGGTTACAGTGCAAAGGAAGGAGCGGGGCCATGAAAAAAAGATTCATGGCTGCCCGAGAAGAGTCATGCTTTCAATACCTATCTGCTGAATTTTCTCCATGGTTAGGCCAATCATTAATAGCCAGGCTGTTGTGCCTTTTCATAGGTATATGCATTGATATCCAATTATTCTAGTCAAGATGGATGTTCATTGCCTTTGCTCGACTATAGTTACAATTTTGTATGTCTTGAGTAGGCCGAAGTAAGGTCGCACAAAAGGTTTCTACTCTTTAGTGTTATTCTTCTCATGAATGTACCAGTCTGAGAAGAGGCCTCTTTGTCTACTTATAAATTTATGACGGGAGATAAAGATGACAGGAGGTACTGATATCTCTGTGAGAAAACAAGGCCCATTCATACCATTACATAAATTCATAAATCAACAGTGTGAGAAACATTCAGAGAGATGCCTAGAGGTCTGTCTCTAATTGCTACAAGTGTCAGAATAAATCCCTATAGCTTTGAATTAAAGCTTCTAAGGTCAAATGTATAGAATACGTTTTAAATCAGACTTACATAAGTTAACTCTTTATACTATGATGCAAATAGCTTACACAGCAGTGCCACCTAGGTATGAGTAGGTGACATTACAACAGTAGCAAAAGTGCATTCTGGGTAAGGTTATGATGTCATATTTCTTATCAATAGTCACGCCCATCTGACAATGATTGGAAGAAAAGGAGAGGAGAGAAGTAGAGGGGTCTATCAAGATGAAAGCCATGATGAGATGCGCTATGATGGACCACCCAGCTTTCCTAGGAGCAGAAGTGAGATTCCTACTAGGACTTGGTAAGAGACACAGAGAATGATATTTTATTTTATTATTAAGACTAATTAAATAGTGTGGGTGAAATTATACCATCTAGATTGGCGAATAAATAAATAAATAAATGAATCGATCATCTCCATATTGAGATGTAGTCTTAGGATATTGTGAGACTTCATTCTACCTGCAGAAGAATCAAGACTCATAATCTAGCAAAGCATTAAGTGATTGCATATATATATATTTGTGGTCAGGGCGACGGCCCCTGGACGTAGGAACTAGAGCTAACCTCAGGCTGGGAAATGCCGGGAGCCCGTAGCGAGGATAGGCCTAAAAGGGGGCCTATCCTTAAGGAAGAGCTAAGAAAAGGGGAAGGGAGGGAGGGGTACCTGGCCGCACGTCCCGTCCCCTGACCTGCGTGGGGGTTAATATAGCCAAGGGGCGTGGCCTCTGCCCCTCCCACAAATACAGGCTGCACGGCAGCCTTAACTACTTGTGGTCAGGGCGACGGCCCCTGGACGTAGGAACTAGAGCTAACCTCAGGCTGGGAAATGCCGGGAGCCCGTAGCGAGGATAGGCCTAAAAGGGGCCAAAAAGGAGACCCAACCATACCATCAAACACTCATGCACCGCACAGGGCAATTGAACAGAAAGCATCACGGATCTCGGATCGTAGGATTTGGACCATATCTGGAGAACACGACTACCTCCAACGTCCCATGCACCTGATAACCTGAGGAGGCATCTGGTGCTTAGACACCGCCCCAAAATGAAAGGAGTGGAGCAGACCCTGTTTAGAGTAAATATACACCTACCGTTACGACACCCGTTTTGAACGAAAAGACCCTTCACGATGGAGGTGCGGGATATACCGTCTTATATCACAGTGACTTCCATCTACCTTACCTCCTTGTCATGTGTACCGCCACACCGTTCTTGGAGCTGGTTAAATGCTGATGCAATTGACAGAGTGTCCGGAACCAGGAACGATTTACTCCTATGTTGACTAACAGATGACCATATACGAGAAGGTCTGAATCCTGAGAGCTGCAGACTGAAACAAACAATGGTGAAACGGTTGGACGTGCCTAGATCAGGCATCCCAAACCGCGGCCC
Organism: Bufo bufo; assembly: GCF_905171765.1. Lineage (NCBI taxonomy): Eukaryota > Metazoa > Chordata > Amphibia > Anura > Bufonidae > Bufo > Bufo bufo. The sequence goes on along the minus strand of NC_053392.1, from coordinate 96,521,451 downwards.
CTCAGCTGCCGCAACCACAACCCCCACAACGCCCTGCCACAGGCAGATACCTGCAGGCTGTCCGGGCACCGCGGGAGCCACAACCCCGCAACAGCCAGAGGGCCGCAGCCCACGACCCCCGGCCCAGATGAACCCCAACCATCCACCAAGGGCCCCGATTGGGCACCAACTGTTCCTGGTGGCAATACTTACCTCTACTTATTCCCCAGGCCACCCTTCCTAATAAGGGCCAAAAAGTCAGAACGTGGTGCCTGTTGTCCTACCGAAGTAGCAAACCCAGTGAAGTGTAAACCCGCCAGGCCTGGGGAACCATCCACAGACATATATGGCTATTACGATTAATGAGCTAATGTGCCTGTACTAAGGACAGGACGTACCCCAATACCTGCAGTTGTGACAGGAAATGCTTAAGGTCGTGATAAACTATGTATGCTGTGCCTGTAGTCGTGATAGGACTTGTCGTGTCAGGCGACACGACAGACTTCGTAAACTTGTGCCTTATTACTGTACCTCCTACTGGAAGATGGACCGACACCCAGGACTTAGGCCGGACACCAACACCCTCAGCCCGAGTTTGTAGATGAAGTAAGCATGCCTGGGAGAAGATGATGTCCGCAAAGGCAGGCTTGGAATGACTGTTTACAAAGAAAACAATGAAACCCAACAACCTAGAAAATAAAAGAGTCAGAGAAAACAATAACGAGAGTGGGACTCTAATGGCAAAAAGCCACACGTGCGAGCCACCCCAAGAAAATTGTATTGCGAGCCACAGATGACCGAGCCATGCGAGCGGGACTGAGGACAGAAAAGACATGGAACTTACTTGTTATGGGACCACGCAGCCGGCCTCGACTGGCGTTGTGTGTGCAATTTATTTTAATTTCATTTTTTTTTTTTTTTTTTTTTTTTTTTTTTTTTTGAAACCATACTTGAGAGACTCAAGTGGCGGAGCCATGCGTGAGACTCTAATGGCAAAACACATGTGTAACCCTAAAAGGGTGAAGTCAAGCGTGAGAGACTAATAGCGGAGTCATATGTGTAAAAACTAACACGGAGAAGCCATGCGTGGGACACTAATGGCGGAGACATATGTGTAACACTAAAACGAAGCCACGCGTGGGAGACTAACGGCGGAGTCATATGTGTAAGACTAAATGGAGAAGCCATGCGTGAAAGACTCTAATGGCAGAGACATGTGCAACCCTAAACGGAGAAGCCATGCGTGAGAGACTAATGGCGGAGACATATGTGTAAAACTAAAACAAAGAAGCCATGCGTGGAAAACTAATGGCGGAGTCATACGTGTAAGACTAAATGGAGAAGCCATGCGTGAGAGACTCTAATGGCAGAGACATGTGTAACCCTAAAAGGGAGAAGCCCTGCGTGAGACTAATGGTGAATTCATATGTGTAACACCAACCGGGAAGAAGCCGTGCGTGAGAGACTAATGGCAGAGTCATATGTGCCACACTAGAATGGAGAAGCCATGCATGAGAGACTAATGGCAGAGTCATACGTGAAGACTAAAACGGAGAAGGCATGCGTGAGACTCCAATGGCGGAGTCCTATGTGACACTGAAGGGGGTAACCATACGTGAGAGACTCAAATGGCAAAGCCATGCGTGAGAGACTCTAATGGCGGAGTCATGTGGAACACTCAAAAGGAAAAGCCACACGTGAGGGACTCTAATGGCGGAGGCATATGTACCCTTAAAGGGAGAAGCCATACGTGAGAGACTCTAATGGCGGAGTCATATGTGACACTAACAAGGGAGAAGCCATGCGTGAGAGACTCTAATGGCACAGCCATACGTGAGAGACTCTAATGGCACAGCCATACGTGAGAGACTCTAATGGCGGAGTTATATGTAACACTAACAAGGGGGGAAGCCATACGTGAGAGGCTCTAATGGCAAAGCCATGCGTGAGAGACTCTAATGGCGGAGTCATATGTAACACTAAAGGGAGAAGCCATACGTGAGATTCAAATGGCGGAGTCATGCGTGACACTAAAAGGGGGAAGCCATGCGTGAGAGACTCTAATGGCAAAGCCATGCGTGAGAGACTCTAATGGCGGAGTTATATGTAACACTAAAAAGGGGGAAGCCATACGTGAGAGACTCTAATGGCAAAGCCATGCGTGAGAGACTCTAATGGCGGAGTCATATGCAACACTAAAGGGAGAAGCCATACGTGAGATTCAAATGGCGGAGTCATGCGTGACACTAAAAGGGGGAAGCCATGCGTGAGAGACTCAAATGGCTAAGCCATGCGTGAGAGACCCTAATGTCGGAGTCATATGGCGGCTTAATTCCCTCTTAATTAATTAACAACCACTATGACGCACCAGTATGACTTGGGGACTCGCATAACCATGACCCTCTCCGACAATGACCTAGGACGCTAACCAGCCTACAACCATATTGCCCCCCACCGAACAACACGAAGAACGAACACCGGGCCCCCGAAGCCCTGAGGCCCCCGAAGCCAAGGGATCGACCCGGAAGACCTTACCGTTGATGATAAGTAATTAAACGTGAGCCCGACCTAAAGGCAAATGCATAGACATTAGTGATCCGAACCACTTGCATGAATGAAACATTAACCAACCGTGAAATTGAAACAGATGGGAGAAAAACCAGAACCAGAGGCATTTGCAGTTAGCTAAGAAAAGCCCCTAGTCGTGACAAACACCTGAACACCTGTGAAACATAGTAGGAACTTACTCCTATCGGCCCACTGTCCGCTAGGGAGCTATTTGGTTAACTGGGGCGGGAGATCCAACTGCGTGAATGCGAACCAGAAGTAAAGGAGATCAGTCTGCGTAACCCACCACCGAGGAAAGAAACTCCAGCCTGAAGAAGCAGCTATGTTTAACGGAAGAGCAGAATTAGAGCGGTGCGCTGATAGCCCTAGCAAGAATACAGAGTAACCATGATGTAGAAAAGAAAGAAATGCAGCTTAATGTGGAAGCAGAGTAGAACACATGATGCAAGAACAAGTGGGTAAATGCAGCTCTGGGTGTGAGAGGTGCCTAAAACATGGTATGGGCACAGCTCTGAGTATGAGCATGAGGAGCATGGTCAACGCAGCTGTATGAATGCAAGCTGAAAGGGAACAGAGTATTAATGTAATGCAACCGCTGCTCTAGAAGTGAATGGCGTATAGGACAAAAATGTAAAAGCAGACACACGGCTGTAGCTTGAAGGTAACAATCCTAACCATGACCATGGAGCCCAACTCCCTTCGCCCAGAGCGCTACAAGTCACGGACCGTGGAACCAAGTCTGATCCTACCGTGAATGTAAGCACATGAACCGAGTGAGAACTGTGCCACCATGAATTCATGTCTAGGTTCCCCGACGTGTGTCATTACTCCGACCCGCCAATTCAACTGAATGTGGTGTTTAGGAAGTATACTGAATATTAACTGTGTCTTGACTGCACAACATTACCCTATGGGAACTAATGGCAGATCTATGTGGTATGTAGGTAGACAGTGGCATACATTTGAGCGAATATGCACGTGAATAAGCTAAAATCCCCGACACGATATCATGCCCCATTAGATTTGAAAAAGGTTGTGTTCAGTAATGTAGAGCACCTATAACAATAATACACATCTGTGGAACACTGGGAACCGGGTAGATGGGTGACAGCTCCCATGAAACCAGCCCCGAGCCTAGGAATGTGCCCGTGCTGGTGTACCTGCGCCTCTGTACGTGCGACTGCAGACCCCCCGGCCGGCGGCGGGGTTACCAATACCGTGCGAGCCCCAGGACTGCCAAGTAGGCATGCAAACGTCACATATTTGGCCACAATAGAAGCGAGACTGGAACAGTGAGTGGGGAACAACAGAATGTTCCCCAATGATGATCAGCAACGTGCCTGATGGAAACAGTGGAAACATAAACAAAGGTAAGGTTTTTTTTTTTTTTTGGTTTTTTTTGTTTTTTTTTTTAACATACGGAAGCGATTTATCTATGTCACTGTCTGGTACACGACCATGGACTATAGGTCGTATTTAAAACAATACATATTGGACTTGGGGATAGGTGTGACCTCACTGTAGGAGTAATGTATTAATTCCCCTAAACTGCCGTGTAAGGATCCCATGATTGTACTACCCGCGCCCAATAATATTCTGATAGAGCATACCTGTATCTTTTTAGCCTATACCATCCCAAATAAATGTGGTATCATAGGATGTACATGTGGCTTGAGGGATGCTTGCATGAATGACACCTGGTTTGATATGCTAAGAATCGAATCGTGGGCGGCTGTCCTCGACGCCGGATATATGTACAACTATACTTGTGGTCCGGGCGATGAGATAGATGTTAATCGATAAATAGATAATAGATAAACAAATCCAGTTGCGGCTAATATGTTGCGTGGCTGCCATCAGGAGGATGCTGGGAGATGTCACATCCAGTGAGTCCGGTGTCTCCAGCCCTTTTGGAACCGCGTATCAAAATGAAATAGTAACACATGATCTGAATTATGACCAGGCGTAAGTCATGGACAGCGCGAGAACTGACGCTGCCTGAGTCACCCCGGCTAATCGTGTCAGCCAAGGTCACATTACATGATGGGGGGAGTAGTACTGTGCGTTCCTGTGATACTGTATCACACAGGATGGGCTTTGATACACTGACTCAGTGGGCAGTAACACACATAACAGACTTAAATAGTGGTCAATATATTTGCAGCTGTGCCTGTATTGTACACGCTCTGCACAGGGGAGTAGAAGTGACCTTGACAATGAATCCAAGAGGGAAAAGAGCAGAGACGTCATTAATTATCTGCTATAACTACAGGTCACCCCAAATACTGAGAAGAGGACCGTCCTCAGGAGAGACGTATATAAATGTATGCAAGGACAGTACCGGACAAGCAATGCACGCACAGAGTGACTGCACCAGCAGAACAGCGAGTGCAGCTCCGGAGCCCAACACAGGACGCAACCCAGGGAAACAACATATGTGGGCGGGGTTCTCAACACGGAGCGAGCTTACCAGGGGCGAAGCCGCAGCGTGCCTAGCAACCGGCACACGCGGCTGCTCCCGGAACGCCCACCCGCATAACAAGCCTGCGCCGCCCGGCCAGCCGGCCACGGCATCCCCGCAACGTGCCTGCCCGCGGTCAAATCATGGCCAGCCGAGCGCTGCCCCCCCCCCCCGGGATGCGGACCCGACCCGCCGTGCAGTAACCACGCTGCCGCACCGGCATTGGATACCCCCTGCTTACCTGACCGAAGCACGAGCCGAGCCGACGCCGACCAATACTCACCCCAACCGAGACGAAAAAGAGCGGGACGTGCAGGAACCAGACGTGAACCGGAAGTACCAGGTACCTGGCCGCACGTCCCGTCCCCTGACCTGCGTGGGGGTTAATATAGCCAAGGGGCGTGGCCTCTGCCCCTCCCACAAATACAGGCTGCACGGCAGCCTTAACTACATATATATATATATATATATATATATATATTCAAAGAATTTGTGGTATTATATATATATATATATATATATATATATATTGATAATAATATTCTTCGCCAAGCTAAGTGATGGATTCCCACAGGAAAGACTTGTTTCAAGTGCTTCCCATTTAAGATATGGTCTAGCAAAGATCCTAGATCCCTGTTATTTGTCTTAATAGTCTTACCTAAGTTATATATGTGAAAATAGTCCAGGATGGGGCGGAAGGATACAGATATCTCTCCTAAGTTATATCCTTGAATGGATTTGCCCATTCTGGAAGTCATGTGATGTGTAGAAGGGGGCAGAATGTATTCAGCATTCCATACTGATGTCTAGGATTAGACATGCCCATCTTGATATCATGAGGTTTTCTCTGAACAGAAGTAATATATATAATTTATGTTCCTACTTTGATATCCTAACCTAATAATAGCTTGGTTATAATGTGACAAGTTATTTCCACTCACATGTATTGTTAAGCTTGTAATGCTTTATATTAACACTATATATATTCATTTGCATGTATCATTGTGTTTATTTACTTATATATGTTTATAAACTTGTAACCAATAAATCTGCATATTTTTATAATACCTGTGTATTATTGTATAATGTAGGAATACATTTTTATCATTAACGTCATCTCAAGTCAAAAGAACTTATTTATCTGAGGAAATAGTCGGACTCAGATGTGAATTGGATCGATTAGTTTGTCTACAATTCACCAGGTCATGATTTTAAGAATTTATGACAAATTAATTTATTTTTATTTTTTATGATTAATTATTTTTATGACCATAATTAATAATTCTTAATTGAATTATTACCGCCCGACAAGGCGGGGACAGAAGAAGCTCTTGAATAACTATGACTCTTCTCAGGCAGCCAAGACTCTTTTCCAGGGAAGGAATGTGATGATTACAATGCTGGTTCTTGACTACTACTTACTTTTAGCTCATGAGCGACCACTGAAATTAGCATGTCTGCCACTACTTTATGCCGCCATCATTGAGGGCATCATAAAGCAGATAACAGGCTGGTTCACTTTCAATATTTGAAGTGTATATATGAAATGTCTAAACAGCTACATAACTAGAGGGATGACTGGTTTAGAAAAAACTACTTTTGAATAGTCAAACTCTTTTTTTTTAAATAGCCAGCCAAAATTGCAAAAAATGGGGGTGGTCCTCTAAAAACAATATATTTATCGAAGCTTTAGAGATGTGACAGCTAGAAAGCCAGGTTGAAAAACACAGTGCTGTACTGTATCCGTCTGAGTCCCCAACCTGGATGCCCTTTCCTAAGCTCCCCCCGGTCATGGCTGCCTTCGCCTCAGCCCCCCGTGCATGGCTGGCCTGGTCTCAGGCCCCACGGCATGGCTGCCATTGCCTCAACAGCCCCCCACTATGGCAGACTTCACCTCAGCCCCCCAAAACACCCCCCGCCCTCCCCAGCATGACAGCCCTAGCCTCAGCGCCCTGGTACAGTTTACCTCGCATAAGCCTTGCCCCATCCCAGTATGACAGCATTCACCTTAGCCCCCCAATCCCCTATCCCCAGCATGGCAAACCTCCGAACCCCCCCCCCAAATTCTGGCATGGCAACCCTCGACCCAGCCCCTCCAGTACAATTGCACTCGCATCAGCCCCCCTCCCTGGTCTCAGCCCCCTTTTCTACAATTGACTCTTCTCATAATCATTCTAAGGGCTCATGCACACGATCGTATGTATTTTACGCTCCGTAAAAAATACAGATGACGTCCGTGTGCATTCCGTATTTTGCGGGATGGAACAGCTAGCCCCTAACAGAACAGTACCATCCTTGTCTGTAATGCAGACAATAATAGGACATATTCTATTTTTTTGCGGAACGGACACAATGAAACGGAATGCACACCGAGTAACTTCCGTTTTTTGGGGGGGACCCACTGAAATGAATGATTCTGCATACGGTCCGCAAAAAAAACTGAACCAACACAGAAAGAAAATACGTTAGTGTGCATGAGCCCTAACCAGCATGGCTGATTTAGTTTTCCTTCAAGCTCAAGGTTGATATCTGTTCACATGCAGCATGATATTTGCTGTGAACAGAGCTAGACAACACCCCCACAAAAGATGCATGTTACTCTGCTGCACTGCGTTCAATCACAGGATGCTCTTCTAGGAAGGGTTCATCCTATCAAGGAATTCTGAGATAATGGTGTTGGGGAAGGGGGGCTCTAGTCGTCCAGTCAATGCAGAAAGTGGCTTCATAAAGTGTGTCTCCCTCTTGCAGACCGAGAATGTCCATGCATTGCCCAGGCAGTCCATTTCTCCTGTGGTGGCACTGCAAGGAAATTAAACCCCCTGAGAAGTTCATCCAGAATCTTTAACTGGAATGACGGAGAACGCTGTACTTGGTTATCTCAGTTAGTACTATGGACTATGAATTGAGCACTCAACTACAGCTCCATTCAAACAGGGATAAAGTCCCCTCAGTGGGGGTCTCAGCGGGCAGAGCTTCATCAACCACCAATCTATGGTACCGGCTTATTAGGTCTTTATTTAATAGTTGCTCTTTTTTATTATAAAATCCAATTACTTGCAAAAATCAGTAGAGCAAGTAGAATAAAAGTAGAGCAATATCTCATGCATCTTCCACAGTGGTCACCTTGTGGTCAGATGAGATGTTATAATGCAGGTACGGTACACACGTAGGAATACATTAAAGGTTAGCCACCTTACTGAAATTTCTCCAAGAAGCTGTAAACAGAATCTGCCCGCTGTCATTATATTGGAAGTCCTGCCCCTTTACGGCACGCTCATCCAAAACCCGACAGCTGGTGGGGGGAGGACACTTCCTTATGAGGACATGGGGGCAGATTCTATAAATAACGTTACAGGATTAAGTCACTTGTAATGCCATTTCCAGCACTTCTGAAAACATTTCGAAATGGTGGCCAAGCTCTTTAAACTACAGAAGATTTTTTTTGCCATAGTTTTCCTCCAAATGTACACCCAGAAGCAGACTGATTGAAGAAGCACTTGTTTGTGGGTCCCTCTGCCAGGAGCTGATCTCAAGGATTCATGTCTTGCTGTAGGGAGTCCTCATGTTCAGCTGTTCTTGCCAGGGGGCACTCAATGTAAGTGTGGCTTCAAAAAACATTATAGATCAGACTTTACACTGACATCCATGGACATCCAATTTTTTTGCATTGTATCGCTGTCCTTACAATGTCCAAAGTCTGTTTACACATTGTAAGTTTATATACCATGATGAAGGACGACATGCTTTCGTCTGAAATGCATAGCATGTGAATTTGCACTTTAGGGATCTTTTTTAAGACGGAACCAATAAAGAATCATTTTATCGAGACGCAGTGCTGGATTGCTCTTATCAGTATTGAACCATTACTGGGGCGGCTTTTCTGTGCACCGTCACATCTTCTTGGGATTTGGACCTTGCAAAATGGTGAAGTGGTGAGCTGTATGACCTTCCCTCATCTTTGTTCACTATTCCTGTAGTGCTATACTGACAATCACCAACAGACTGCGTTAGAGAGACGCGACCTGCTGCTGCGACATGCTGGAGGAAGACCCGGGGCCTTCACTAGGCCCTGGCCTACCTGCACTGACATCGGCACCCCACAATCTCATTTGTACAGTGCTAAAGGGAGACATATGGAGTCCACTCCCTCTGTAACCGTATACATGCCACGGGCACCATTTCCTGTGGAATGTAAGAGGTTAAACGGCCCAAATCGGAGCTCCTGCTGGTCCGGGCCATTAGACAAGGAGTGTGGGTCTAATATTAGACTGGGTCGCAGTAAAGAGGACCACCATAAAAAGGCATATTGTTGGTCATTAAGGGGATTTCTGGTTACACACAAAATATAGATAACACCAGCAGTCAATCTTACTGCATTATATAAGTCAGATGAATTTCTGAGTGCATTTTGGCTCCAGTGTAATTGCGATCTGTGACCCGCTCCCTGTGTTTACATCCCAACACAAGACTCACAGGGAGTATCTGTTGCGTTAAGGGGTTATCCAAGATGCGTCGCGATTCTTCTGGGATGACGCGCTATACATTGGTCACGTGATCTCAGCCTGGCATTACAACCTGCAGTGCAAGCGGGACTCTAATTTTCTCGCCAAAGCGCTTGCGAGAGATTTAGACTTCGGCCTCTTTCACACGGGTGTTGCAAGAAAATGTGCGGGTGCGTTGCGGGAACACCCGCGATTTTTCCGCGCGAGTGCAAAACATTGTAATGCGTTTTGCACTCGCGTGAGAAAAATCGCGCATGTTTGGTACCCAAACCCGAACTTCTTCACAGAAGTTCGGGCTTGGGATTGGTGTTCTGTAGATTGTATTATTTTCCCTTATAACATGGTTATAAGGGGAAATAATAGCATTCTGAATACAGAATGCATAGTAAAACAGCACTGGAGGGGTTAAAAATAAATACATAATAATTTAACTCACCTTAGTCCACTTGATCGCGTAGCCCGCCATCTCCTTCTGTCTCCTTTGTTGAATAGGACCTGTGGTGAGCATTAAATACAGGAACAGGACCTTTGATGACGTCACTCCGGTCATCACATGATTCATCACCATGGTAAAAGATCATGTGACGTACCATGTGATGACCGGAGTGACGTCATCAAAGGTCCTGTTCCTGTATTTAATGCTCACCACAGGTCCTATTCAACAAAGGAGACAGGAGATGCCAGGCTACGCGATCAAGTGGAATAAGGAGAGTTAAATTATTATTATTATTTTTTTAACCCCTCCAGCGCTGTTTTACTATGCATTCTGTATTCAGAATGCTATTATTTTCCCTTATAACCATGTTATAAGGGAAAATAATAATGATCGGGTCTCCATCCCGATCGTCTCCTAGCAACCGTGCGTGAAAATCGCACCGCATCCGCACTTGCTTGCGGATGCTTGCGATTTTCACGCAACCCCATTCACTTCTATGGGGCCTGCGTTGCGTGAAAAACGCTGAATATAGAGCATGCTGCGATTTTCACGCAACGCATAAGTGATGCGTGAAAATCACCGCTCATGTGAACTGTCCCATAGAAATGAATGGGTCGGTATTCAGTGCGGGTGCAATGCGTTCACCTCACGCATCGCATCCCCGCGGAATATTCGCCCGTGTGAAAGGGGCCTTACACATGCACTACAGGTTCTAATCCCAGGCTAGGATCACGTTCCCAATGTATAGCACGTGATCCTGGAAGTGTCACCACATGGGATCACGGAGCATCTATGATAACCCTTTTAAGGTCTCTGCCTAGCCTTCCCCTCCCAGATTGAACGTCAGAGATCCAAGCCTGCTTGAAGCCCTGCTGGAAAATTCCCACCCTAAGACACAGCATCATATCTGACATCGTATCTACAGGACGGGGTTCGGGAGATTGAGCAGAACAACGCCCTCAGAAGCAAGGTCAACAGGGAAGAGCTTTACAAGCCTCGTCATGCCTCAGACGTCGACATGATGTCATCGGGATAGAGAACCAACACAGTGGAAAATGTCACGTGACCGCAATGGAGTGCAGGAAAACGGGGCATTACAGATTTAAAAAAATAAAAAATAAAATAAAAATCACTAATAGTATGTGATAACTTGTTGTTTCCTGTCAACTGATGATGAAAATTGAAAAGCCGAAATACTCCTTTAAAAGGTAATATGTCAGCATGAAAATCAAACCATGCGCAATGTCTGGCAGGACTACCAAGCATTATGCCTGGTTTAACACCTCATGCAGACAAATTCCCTTTTATGCAGTGATCACCAACCTGTGGCTCTCCAGCTGTTAAAAAACGACAACTTCTATAATGCCCTAAGGCTGTCAGAACATGATGAGATTTGTAGTTTCACAACAGCTGGAGAGCATTGCTTTAAAGGGATTCTGTCAGCTAGGTTTAGCCTATAGAGTTGAGGACATGCGCTGCTAGATCGCCGCTAGCATGTCCACAATATACATTTCCCATAGCTCTGTGTGCTTTTATTTAGTAAAAAAAAAACGATTTTATATTCATGCAAATGAGGCTATTAAGGTGCCCAAGGGGCTGTTACCAACATTTCAGGAGCCCAGCCACGGCCACTGTGAAGGAGCCCAGCACCGCCCGCATCCTCAGAATCTCCTCCTTGCTCCCCCGACGTCACACAGTTAGAGTGCCGTAGTCTTGCGCATGCCAGCTAATGCATGCGCAGTTCGTTCCCTGAGGCTGATGCCAGCACAGGGAAGGAACACTATGCTGGCACTAACATGCGGCGTGCTTGCGCATGCGCGAAATTACAGCGTTCTGGGTGACGTCGGGGGAGCAAGGAGGAGATTCAGAGGATGCGGGCGGTGCTGGGCTCCTGAAACATTAGTAACAGCCCCTTGGGCTCCTTCCTAGCCTCATTTGCATATATATCATCATTTTTTGTACACAATAAAAGCACTGAGAGCTATAGGAAATGTATATTGTGGACGTGCTAGCGGCGATCTAGCAGCGCGAAACCTAACTGACAGAATCACTTTAAAGCCTTTGGGTCCTGGTGTGACAGAAACCTCTGCACAGTCCATAGCATCTGACTCGCCATATCGCTATAGCATAAGCATGGCGTGCAGTCTGTTTCCTGCAATACAGTTTTCGGACCACTTTACAGTCACTATTCCACATTGATTTATATTAACCCGAGATAAACGTTTAGCCAGAATAAGGCCCTATACACACACGACTGTAGGTTTGGTTTACGTCCGATCCGCATTTTAATGACCCCGGAAAAAATGCAGACAAGCACACCGTGTGCTGTCCGCATCTGTATATCCGTTCCGCAGTCCAGCAAAAAAGATAGATCATGTCCTATTCTTGCGGACAAGAATAGGCATTGTTACAATGAATCCGCAAAAAAAACAAAAAACGGATGCAACAAGGATATCACACGGATGTCATCCACATTTTTTGCGAATCCACGTTTTGCGGACTGCAAAATACCAAAATACATATGATCGTGGGAATTCGCTCTTAGCGCCCATTCACACGACCGTATTTATGGGTCTGCATCGTTACACAATTTTGCAGAACGGATGCGGACCCATTCATTTCAATGCGGCTGCAAAGGATGCGGACAGCCCCCCGTGTGCTGTCCACATCCGTACTTCCATACCGCCGCCGCGCAAAGAAGATAGAACATGTCCAATTGCGGACAAGAATAGGCATTTCTACCGCAGGACTGGTCGTGTGCGTTCCACGGAATCTGCGTTTTGTGAACCGCAAAACACATACGGCCGTCTGAATGGGCACTTAATGTTATAATCTTGCTGCAAAGGTCATAAAAAAAGCTAAATAAGTCAGGGATCAGGAAGGAGCCTTTCCATCCGGTAGTGAATAGAATCTGTGGGTAAGGAAGAAATGGGGGGAAAGGGAGGCAGCGCAGGCGGTCTCTCAACACGGCTTGTCAAAGCCTCACACTTTTTCACCCTCCCACTCCTTGTACATCAGCCTCTGATCAGAAAAACAGAAGCTGTCTGAACCCTACTGAGACACGTGAGAGGTATTAGACCGCAATCCTACTGCACAGCCTAAGACCGCACGTCAAAAACATGACACGCCAAGAGAAAACACTGGCAGAATATTAACGCCACATGCTGATGAACACGCAGATGCAGCGAGTGGGTTACAACGTGCATGAGCGGGGAAGAATGATGCTGCAATCGGAAATAGTTGTCATTAATAAATCATCCCAAAAATTAAAGAGCATATTGTATAAAACAGAAAGTCCCTAATGTACTTTAATATAGGAATCACTGCCTTCTCAAGCAGGAGAGCCCCAATCAAAAAAAAAAACTGCAGGTTTTTCGATAAAACAACAGCCTGTCACCTGCAAGCAAAGAGAATCAGAAATCTCCAGCACATCATATGCAAACACCTCTATTTGAGGGCTCATTGAGATGGCCGTATGAACAGGTCCGCAGCCGTTCTGTAATTTTGCGGAACGGGTGCGGACCCGTTCATTTCAATGGGGTCACAAAAGATGCGGACAGCACACCATGTGCTGTCCACATCTGTGGTTCTGTTACGCAGCTCAGCAGAAAGGATAGAGTATGATGTCCTATAGGCAAATTGTGGAACGCACACGGCCGGTATCCGTGTTTTGCGGATCTGCAAAACACTACGGCCATCTGAAGAGAGTTTTGCAAATCAAGAAAAATGCTAGTCATATAGTACTCTAATGTAATTAAAGTCCGAGCTCCTCTGTGTAGCGTGCCTGGGGTTATACATTTTTCTTTTCCTTTTTTGCATGAATATTATATGATTATATAATTAAAGGAACATCTTCCTCACATTTCAGCAGCCTTTCCCTGTCACTAGGCTCGGTGTAAGTGTGCGGAAATCTCCTGAGACACACAAAAAACACAAGCATCTAGATGTCATAGTCCCTCATGTGACTGATGTCAGGAAATCAAGGAGATTGGCTGAGCATGGAGGAATCTAACAGCCTCCTTGATTTCTCTTGATTCAGTGTTGATAGGGTTAATGACCACTTCCCTTTTCTCAGCTGTTGCTCAGTGGTCACTTCGGGAGAGATCGGGAGCCGGCTATATGATTCTGCAGCCAGCTCCCGCCTCCTATATATGAATTAATGAGAGTTATCTTCATTGGTGGCGCAGTGGCCACAGCCCCTCCCCTCCTCTTCTCCTCTCATTGGTGGCAGCGGCACATGGGGGAGGAAGACACTGCTTCCTTCTACCCTATGCTGCTGAGGGAACACGGATCGCGCTGAGAGCAGCGCAATCCTTGTTCCCGATTCGTTATCGGCAAAATAGATGCAGATACCGATAACTTTCAAAATCCTGAATATCGGCCGATAATAATGGTAAAACCGAAAATCGGTTGATCCCTAGTCTCTAGTCCTATACTTATTCCAGGGCCTTATAGGGAAATCAGGGCCTAGGTATCCTGCTTATGAATATTCCTAACTTCAAGGTCTAGTCATATTGATATGTAGTCAGGGCCCGGATTAGGGTTGTCTAGGAGGTGACCTGTTTCTTCCCTAGTTTCCAGGCCCAGTTACTGTTCCCCTTTCCTCCTGTGTTCAGTGTGGAGTCGTCCCCCCCCCCCCCCAACACACACTGATCGTGACACTAGAGTAATACAGTAAACTGAAGAGAGGGGGGAGGGATGTGGAGCTGCAGTAAGTATCTCAAAAGCAGTGGCATACTGCCAATATAGGAAGACCATGCCGTTGCTATGGGGCCTGCGGTACAGGGGGGCCCGGAGCGCATGGAAGGCCCCGCCCCCTACATAATCTCTGCACAAGACTACAGACAGTTTATTCGGGCATTGAGGCGGCCCGTGGCCCGCCCACTTGTGTTCTCCCTCCGGCAACAACCACCTGCCCCCCACCTAGGTTGACGCACATGCGACCGCTCCCTCCCTGTCTGAGTGACCTCCATGATCCAGGCTGTGGGCTCCCTCCCTCCCAGGCACGGCGTCTGCTGCATTTCACACTGGCCAATCAGCTTTTAGCAGCGCAAAAGATCCTGCTGTTGATTGGCCAGTGTATCGCTGGCAGGCAGCAGGAGCATGCGCCGCTCAAGCACACACAGAAGTGCACACCCAGCGTGGCAGTTATCCTCTGCACTGCGCTCACATGCTGCCCGTCATCTGCCTCAACTTCAAGTCATTAACCAGTGAGTGCAGCCGCCCCCCTCCCCAGACTGAAGGACCCCTCCGGACTTAATAAAAAGTTAATATATGGTTGGATATGGGTATTCTTGATAGGGGGAGGGCAGCAGCAAGCAGTGGGGTTTGGGGGGTGCCCTGTAGGCTCATAGAGGACTCAGGACAGTGTGCTTTCCTCCTACTCCTCCCCACCCACAGGCTCCCCACCCCCAGCACATAGTCACCTTGCAGGGGGGGAGGGGGGGTTATGATTGGTGGCTATGTGCACACTCAGCATCAGCAGCAAGAAGGTGAAGAGGTTATCGCGGGTGAGGTTAGCGACAATGGGCGTTCGCTTGCACAGGAGCCGCGTATGTGAGACGCCCGTAGAATCGCGCATACAGAGCGCTACATCCAGTACGCTCAGGTCTGAACCCAGCGTTAGGATACCAGAGGTTTTTAAGTTTTTGCATTTTCTTTCCCATCTTCCTTGAGCCATAACGTTTATATTTTTCCGTTCACATAGATGTATGAGGGCTTATTTTTTGCGGGAGATGTTGTACTTTAATATGGCAAACTATGTAGTGGGAAGCGGGCAAAAAAAAATGCAAATGGGGTGGAATAAAAAAAAAACACAATTTCTCCACCGATTTACAGGTTTTGTTCCTACGGCATTCCCTTTGCGGCAAAACTGACCTGTGCCCTTCATTCTCTGGGTCAGTACGCTTACAATGATACCACATATGCAGAACGGACATATAGATGCGGACAGCACACATATAGCATTCGTATTTTGTAGAACTACAATTTGCTGTGTGCAAAACATATATGGTTGTGTGAATGGTCACGAATGGAATAGATATCCTGTTTAAAATTTGTTTCAGTAGGTCATGTGAACATTTCTTTAACCACTTCACATCCGGCCCATTTGTCCTGACCAGACCTAATTTAGCAAATCTGACATATGTCACTTTATGTGGTAATAGCTTTGGAACGCTTTTACTTATCCAAGCCATTCAGAGACTATTTTCTCGTGACACATTGTACTTCATGATGGTCATAAATTTAAGTCAATATATTTCACCTTTATTTATGAAAAAATCCCAAATTTACCCAAAATTTAGAAAAATGCACAATTTTCAAAATTTCTATTTCTCTGCTTTTAAAACAGAAAGCGATACCTCATAAAATATTTATTACTTAACATTCCCCATATGTCTACTTTATGTTGGCATCATTTTGGAAATGTCATTTTATTTTTTTAGGACGTTAGAAGGCTTAGAATTTTAGAAGCAATTCTTAAAATTTTAAAGAAAATTGCCAAAACCCACTTTTTAAGGACCAGTTCAGGTCTGAAGTCACTTTGTGGGGCTTACATGGTGGATACTGAAAGGAATCCATGTTCTTTATTATGTCAAAATGAATTCTGCTTTTTGCTGAAGTTTTGTTTCTATGTTAGGTACTAACTCTGATTGCTGTAAAACTAATATACTGTAAGGTTTCTATTCTCTGTAACCCTGAATCTTATCTCTTTGGCACTACTCCCGGACAATATTCCTAATATGGAAGTTCCGTTTTTGTTTCTATTTCTCTGAGCGTAGAATGAAACGTGTTAATATGATAGGTTAAATACATAACATACGATGATATGCTAATAAAGAGGGTAAAGCCCCCTCTATATAACCTGTGTGCATTAAAAATAAACCTCAGAGTGTTCATTCAGTACATCACTGTTGTGTCTTTTGTTACCTACTGAGTGAAGCGCTCTCCTGACGTCAGAAAGGGACTCAAACCAAGCCGATACTAGAAGTTTGGTGCCAGGGGTACCAAGTGGGACTCAGAGATTCCTATCAGATACCCCCATAAATTACCCCATTGTAGAAACTACACCCCTCAAGTTACTTTAAACAATTTTTACAAACTTTGTTAACCCTTTAGGTGTTCCACAAGAATTAAAGGAAAATATAGATCAATTTTTTAAATTTTACCTTTTTGGCAGATTTTCCATTTTAATCCATTTTTGTCTTTAACACATCGAGGGTTAACAGCCAAACAAAACTCAATATTTATTACCCTGAGTCTACGGTTTACAGAAACACCCCACATGTGGTTGTAAACTGATGTAAGGGCACACGGCAGGGCGCAGAAGAAAAGGAGCGCCACATGGATTTTGGAAGGCAGATTTTGCTGAACTGGTTTTTAGATGCCATGTCCCATTTGAAGCCCCCCGATGCACCCTTACAGTAGAAACTCCCAAAAAGTGACCCCATTTTGGAAACTAGGGGATAAGGTGCCAGTTTTATTAGTACTATTTTTGGTTACATATGACTTTTTGATCATTCATTATAACACTTTATGGGGCAAGGTGACCAAAAAAATTGGTTGTTTTAGCACAGTTTTTATTTATTTATTTTGACAGCGTTCACCTAAGGGGTTAGTTCATACATAATTACCGTACTATACTTTTTCTAATTTATTTAAGTTTAACACAATATTAGCATTTTTGAAACAAAAAAATGATGTTTTAATGTGTCCATGTTCTGAGAGCTATAGTTTTTTTTGAGCCATTTTCTTATGTAGGGACTCATTTTTTGCGGGGTGAGGTGACTTTTATTGGTACCATTTTCTGGGACATACGCCTTTTTGATCACTTGGTGTTGCACTTTTTGTGATGCAAGGTGACAAAAATTGCTTTTTTTGACAGGTTTTTTTTTTCTAGCGCTTCCTGATCTGTATACACAGCGCTCGGTGAGCGCTGTGTATACTGCGATCTAGAAGGCAGGGGCACCTGGGAACTATCCCTGCCTTCTCTCTGGGTTTCCCTGCTGTCACTGACAGCGGGCAACCCGCTCTGCAGCTACACGATTAGCATGGACGTCCATTCAGATATAGAGATCCACCTCCCGGACGTTTATAGTCAACGTGCGGACGGGAGGTGGTTAATGGCAAATTGGGGTGTGGCGGGGAAGAGCCATCACAGGAGGTGGGATGGGCCAGGGGTGAGAAGTGGGCAGGGTTAGGGGGCCCAATTCATATTCTTGCTATGGGGCCCAGTGATTTCTATGTATGCCCTTGTCTCAAAGTATGTATGTGACTGCATGCTAAGGAAGGGGAAGGGAGCAGCAGGGCTGAGACATCTCGCACCACAGGAAGAGTGCACCTAATCACCATGTATGGAAATAAATGCTGTGGGTATACAGAAACCAGTTGAGATACTGGAAAAGACTCAAGAATCTGCAGCTTACACACATTTACTAAATCTACAGCTGCCTAAGGCTACTTTCACACTAGCGTTAACATTTTCCGGCATTGAGATCCATCCATTCATTGTCAATGGGGACAAAAGGCAACTGAACAGAATGCTCCAAAATGCATTGTTCCGTTCTCATACCAGAGGGAAAACCGCTTTCCGTCTTGGGATTGTGACACAATCTGACACAACAGAAAACGGATCCGTACCCCATTGACTTTCAATGGAGTTCATGACGGACCCGTCTTGGCTATGTTAAAGATAATACAACTGGATCTATTCATAACTGATGCAGATGGTTGTATTATCAGTAACGGAAGCATTTTTGCTGAACCCTGCCGGATCCAGTAAAAACACTAGTGTGAAAGTAGCCTAAGACTGCAGCTCTATATGGAAGAATTCTTTAAGGGGTTCTTCAGGCTACTGATACTGATGGCCAATCCTCAGGATAGTAACAGATAATTCAGAGCAGCACCATGCACCTTATATGACTCCCTCGGAATGCAACAGCTTGTCCAGACCACCGATCCTCAATGGTCATCAGATCAGCGGGGAAAAAAACAGTCGATGACAGCAGCATATCCAAATGAGGGTCCTTCATTCACCGAACTTACATGTACAAAAAAAGGGCAACGTTTCGGCTACACAGTAGCCTTTATCAAACCTTTTTTGTTTTAGAAGCATGCTATATGTTTAAAGGGGTTGTCCCCTTCTTCCCTCATTCTTCATGAATCAGGATCAATGCTAGGTGGAAGCCTCCGCCTAGGAGTGTGAGAATGTAATCAAAACAGCCCCTGCAATGCAAGATACAGGGCAGGGCAAGGAGAGCATCGGAGCGTGAAATGCTCCGATGCTCCACTCATATGGGCTGAATGGGAAGATAAGGTTATGTCCGGGTTTAGAGCTGAACCCCTTTATTGTTCCTTTAATTATACAAAATTTTCTGTATTACCAAATTCATAAAGTATGCCAAGATGTATAGCTCAAATCTCAGCATGGCCATGCAATGCTGCCAGCCGAATGCACGTTTGGTTGTCCGCTATCATTCCAGGACCCTCCATGCACTCTCAGGTCGGTGAGCATTCGTGTGCCCTGTAAATGCCGCCAAATAAAGGCTGCCATACACATTAGTGTATTGTCGGCCAAACCCGCCAAGAATGGTGTATTGGGAGCTCACGATTCCTTTTGTTCTCCTGGGGGATAGGCTCCCGGCAGAAGTAACTGGAGGCGGATTTCTCGCCCCTCCCCATTAAATACACATACATCTTCAGCTCAGCCAAACGTCTATGTGTATGGGGGAGTCGGGAGAGATAGCGGTCCACAGATGCTAAATGTGTATAGCTGCCCTAAGATTCCTCTAGAAGCGGCTTATCCCCCCACTGGACCCCTATATATATATATATATTTATCTAATGTATATGGCCTGCTTAATCCACAAAAGAGCAATAATACAGCGTTATCTGTACAAGTTCAAGTCAAAAAGTTATTATCTCTAGTCAGACAAATTTCCATCTCTAGACTGTACGCACCAGATAGTAGATCGGTTACTTCCAGCATAATGCAACAGATTTGCTGATAACGGCAGAATCCATGGGAGGGAATGCCTGCACGAAGGAAAGTCAAACCTACTATTTTACTGCACGTTAAAGGTTCTCTGCAGAATTCTACAGCCCTCAAAGGCACGGTGCTAAAAACACACCTTCCCACAGACAGATGTAGGCTCTGCACATGGATGCTTACCTTTCATTTTGTGATTAAGCCCTCCACATGTTGCGTGTTAATCCACTGGGCCCAGAACTATTTGGTTTTTTACTACTTTTTTACGTACTTTTATAATTTACTAAAACATGCCTGCATCCATGTTCATGCCTCCCAATGCCCTGTCGTGTCACTATAAACTGGAAAAATAGGAAACGGTAAGAAAACCCTCTTCACTTCTAATAACGATCGCGCCAATTACAATTCTGAGGGTGCATGTGCGGACATGTCATCAATGATTGACATAATAGGAGTGATTGTTCTGCTCGCTAGAGCCTGTAGGTGTGTCCCCGATTGTCATGTTTGGAGGTTCTCGTTGTGATTACATACCAGTGGTTTATAAACCCCTTTTTCCACTGCATGGAACCGACTCGACTTTACTTGACTCAACTCAGTTTTTTAAAAATTTTCCTCTAGGTCAAAGTTGAAAATAGCACTGGATGGTAGTTTTCTTGGGTACTTGATCTGAGTCAGTGTTATGAAGTAACATGACCATACTGCTGACTAGTGTTTGTTCCAAGGGAACCTTTGCGTCCTTTGCTGGCTGGATTTATTATTCCATCATTATACACTGCTTGTTTCTATGGTTACGACCACCCTGCAATCCATCAGTGGTGGCCGTGCTTTCACACTATATGGAAAAGCAATTGCCTATCTGCTCTCCCACAGGCCACCAGAAGGACAGCACTTTCTTGACTGACTTTCCAGGTCTAAAAAAGTGGGTGTGGTGTGGGCGGGGAAGAGCCCATCTAATTTACCATTTTCTACGCCTATGCAACATGGTTAGGAAGCTGTCTTACATTTTGAAGCGGCACTGGATCTGCCAAAGTGAAGTAGAAGCCGGCGCCATCTAATGCGGACCCATTAATTTTCATTGGTGCCGGAATGTGCTGTCCGCATCCGCATTTGCGGTTCCGGATCTAGACTTCCGTTCCGCAAAAAAATTGCGGACAAGAAAAGGCATTTTCTATGAGATCACGGTGATGGACCATGTGATTGGAGCATGTGATCTGACGTCACCACAGGTCCTTTAGCCCACAGCACATCATTAAAGTAAAGAAGAGACCGGTAACTACGCGAACAAGAGGAGAAGGTGAGTTAATTATTTTATTTTTTTTAACCCTCAATTGATCACCTACTTAGCATTCTGTTTTCAGAATGCTATTATTTTCCCTTATAACCATGTTATAAGGGAAAATACTACAGTGAATAGACTGTCACCTAGCAACCATGTGTGAAAATCGCACTTGCTTGCGATTTTCACGCAACCCCATTCACTTCTATGGGGCCTGCGTTGCGTGAAAAACGCAGAATGTAGAGCATGCTGCGATTTTCACGCAAACGCACAAGTGATGCGTGAAAATCACCGCTCATCTGAACAGCCCCATCGAAATGAATGGGTCGGGATTCAGTGCGGGTGCAATACGTTCACCTACCACATTGCACCCGCGCGGAAATCTCGCCCGTGTGAGCGCAGCCTTAGGGCTGAGATTTTCCAGCAGGGTTTCATGCAGGCTTGGACCAAGGGCTGCCATTAGGAATTTCAGGGCTCCATACTGGCAAACTGTGTGCCATTATTTACGCTGTTTAGGTATCACCATCAATAAAATGTTCACTATATTGTACAGGTTATTATGATTACAGGGATACCAAATACTGTGTTGATATTTAATAAAATAATACTATAAGGCAGGGCTGGCCAACCTGCGGCTCTCCAGCTGTTGCAAAACTACAACTCCCAGAATGCCCAGACAGCCTACAACTATCAGCCTACAGCAGGGCATTGTGGGAATTGTAGTTTTACAACAGCTGGAGAGCTGCAGGTTGGCCAGCCCTGGTATAAGGCATAAAATAAAATAAAAAATCTCATCTTTACAGCACAGCTTTTCTATAAAGGAGTGGGTAAGAAAACGTTTACTGTACAGAAGGTCTGGGGTTCAAATCTCCCTGAGACCTGTAAAATAATATTTATAGTAAAAGTTATAGCAGAAAAACTGAAATTTTACTTTTCAAGTTATTGTTAATAAATTTAAAAAAATAACGCAAAAACCATGAAAGTTTTGGGAACATTTAGCATGAAATATCACAAAACAGTATTTGATATCCCCATAATCATAATAAGCTGTACAATATTGTAAATGGTTTATTTATGGTAATATGTATATGGTGCCTTCATTTCAGTAATATACTATTTATTTAGTGTTATGCCTGTCTAACATACCAGGTCTGTAGTGTAATGGTAGCTCGTCTGCCTGCCATACAGAAGGTCTGGGGCTCAAAGCCTGGTAAAGTTATACCGAATCTTTTCCTCACAAAACTTTATATCAATCTGCTCAGCTCCTCCTTTTCTACAACACGCTGCCTGCAGATTACACTGCATTTCCATGGTGACAGTTAGGCCCCTTTCACACGGGCGAGTTTTCCGCGCAGGTGCAATGTGCGAGTTGAACGCATTGCACCCGCACTGAATCCGGACCCATTCATTTCTATGGGGTTGAGCACATGAGCGGTGATTTTCACGCATCACTCGTGCGTTGCGTGAAAATCGCAGCAAGGTCTATTTTGTGCGTTTTTCACGCAACGCAGGCCCCATAGAAGTAATTGGGGCTGCGTGAAAATCGCAAGCATCCAGAATACAGAATGCTAATTAAAATAGGGCTGGAGAGGTTAAAAAAATAAATAATTTAACTCACCTTAATCCACTTGTTCGCGCAGCCGGCATCTCTTCTGTCTTCATCTGTGAGGAATAGGATCTTTGATGACGTCACTGCGCTCATCACATGGTCCATCACATGATATTTTACCATGGTGATGGATCATGTGATGGACCATGTTATGAACGCAGTGACATCACATGATCCATCACCATGGTAAAAAATATCATGTGATGGACCATGTGATGAGCGCAGTGACGTCATCAAAGGTCCTATTCCTCACAGATGAAGACAGAAGAGATGCCGGCTGCGCGAACAAGTGGATTAAGGTGAGTTAAATAATTTTTAATTTTTTTTTAACCCCTCCAGCCCGATTTTAAATAGCATTCTGTATTCAGAATGCTATTATTTTCCCTTATAACCATGTTATAAGAGAAAATAATACAATCTACACAACCTTGAACCCAAACCTAAACTTCTGTGAAGAAGTTCGGGTCTGGGTACCACATTCATTTTTTTATTACGCGCGTGCAAAACTCATTGCACCCGCGCGATAAAAACTGAACAACGGAACGCAATCGCAGTCAAAACTGACTGCAATTGCGTACCTACTCGCGCGGGTTTGCCGCAATGCATCCGGACACGCTCGTGTGAAAGAGGCCTTTCTCTTTAAAGAGAATTCTCTGTGTAAGGGCTCATGCAAACTAACGTATTTTCTTTCAGTGTCTGTTCCATTTTTTTTGCGGTCTGTGTGCGGACCTATTCACTTCAATGGGTCCGCAAAAAAACCTCTAAAATACGGAAGTTACTCTGTGTGCATTCCTTTTCCGTATGTCCGTATTTCCGTTCCGCATTACGGACAAGGATAGTACTGTTCTATGAAGGGCCAGTTGTTACGTTCCGCAAAATACAGAATGCAGATGGATGTCATCCATATTTAGCAAAATACATACGGTCGTGTTACCTTCCTGGAGCCACAACGTTTTTTATTTTTTCATTCACGTATCCATATGAGGGCTTTGTTTTTTGTGGGACAAGTTCTACTTTCTAAAGCCACCATTTAATATAGCATACAATGTAGTAGGAAGCGGGAAAAATTCCAAATGGAGTGGAATGGGAAAAAAAAAAAAAAAAAAAACACAATTCCTCCACCGTTTTACGGTTTTACCATTCCTTTGCTGCAAAACTGACCTATGCCCTTCATTCTCTGGGTCAGTTAAATAACAACAATACCACAT
This sequence comes from Bufo bufo, assembly GCF_905171765.1. Taxonomy (NCBI): domain Eukaryota; kingdom Metazoa; phylum Chordata; class Amphibia; order Anura; family Bufonidae; genus Bufo; species Bufo bufo. The sequence continues at coordinate 96,497,424 of NC_053392.1, read as the reverse complement.
ATTTATGGCTTTTTTAAGTCTAAATAGTGTAAAAATAAATTAAAACTTTGAAAAAAAATATTTTTTTACATCACCATATTCTGTCCCCCATTACTTTTTTATGACTATGTCTACTGAGATGTGTGGGGGATCATTTTTTGCAGGATGATTTGTAGTATTTATTGATACCATTTCGGAGTGTGTGTGACACATTTTATTACATTTTTTGGGGTAAGAGAAATGATGAAAAAATTGCGAATCCGCGATTTTTATACTTTTTTCCGTTATGCCATTCACCATATTAGAAAAATATTTTTAGATTTTAATAGTACAGGCTTTTTCGGATGTGGCGATGCCCATTATGTTTATATTTTTTTGTTATTTATGTATTTTTTTATTTAACGGAAAGGGGTAGATTTTTATATTCTTTCAATTTTTTATATATATTTTTTAAATAATTTTTAAAAAACTTTTTTTTATTGTTTTTGTAGCCAGTGTTTGAGGCTACAAGACTCACAACTTTTTTTTTTTTATTCAATATTACCATGTTTCATAGAGAAGCATGGTAATTGCTGAATTGCTCATTTCTTATGTTGGCCTGCCACCTGCTGGCCACCAAAAGAATTGCAGCTTCAATACCCAGTGTCTTTTCAGAGTATTGAAGTCAATTACTGTCATTCCCATTGGCCACAGGGGATGCAGTTAAAAGGCCCGGAAGCCTGCGCATCTGGGTTTTTGAGCATTTAGATTCCGTGATCACACTTGATTACGGCATTTAAAAAGGTTTTAATGACTGCGATCAGCATTACTACCAGTCGTGGTCATTAGCCGTGGGTCTCTGCTTTTTGAAACAACAAAGACCCGCTGGCCATGGCGCCCGCAGCTTGTGTGAGAGGGCGCCATGTTTACCTATCACCCCAAAGTGTCACCAAAACTTTTATCTGCCAGTTAACAAGAGAGCAATACACATCCTTTTTGTTTTCCGATTGTAGATTTATTTATTCTATTCCGTGAACATGATTATGGAGGCGGCCATCTTGGGGTCCATTCACACGTCCGTGGTGTATTGCGGATCTGCAAATTGGGGATCCAAAATACACCGGGCCGGCACCCCCATAGAACTGCCTATTCTTGTCCGCAATTGCGGACAAGAATAGGACATGGTCTATTTTTTTCCGGAGCTGTGGACCGGAAGATCGGGGCCGTGCTCCGGAAATGCGGAGAGCACATAGTGTGCTCTCTGCATCCACTCCTACCCCATTGAGAATGAATGGGTCCGACCCGTTTCAGATATTGCGGGACGGATGCGGACCCATTCAACAGACGCGTGAATAGACCATTACCAGAGCTGTTCTGAACAGCATTTAGAGAGCATTACAAAATTGCTTTACGGCAGCGCCGTTGGCCATAGACACAAGGGTCTGGAGGGGACCTCACTGACTTCTATGGGGGAGTCTTCTAGGCATGCTCTGTGACCTGAGCAGAGGTCAGGAGGGAGGAGATAAGCTGCGATATCACCTACTGTGAATGGTGGATCCCGTGTTGTCTGTACACGGAGGTGATATAATGAGGCTGTAACGTTAACCAGGTAACTGCAGTAAAGTGATCTGTACAGCCCCAGAAGTGGCGCCCAGTATTACGATTAGTGGCCAGTGAGAAAACTGCAAGATTTTATTATTTTTGTTTAAATATAGAGATTGGCATGGAAAATTAAATATAAAAATCACCAAAAATTCTTTAAAAACGTATTTAACATAAAAACGTGATTTAAAGAATAGGTCATGTTCTGATGACACATTCCCTTTCAGTGCACTCTCTCTGTTAAGTTAATGATTAGAACAACACACTGCAGTCTTCAATAATTTTGGCACAATGGGGGTCATTTGTCAAAGACCATAGTTTTACGGCAATCTTTAATAGCCCCTGTGCTGCTTAAGGATGCATCTAATTTTTATAAGATGTGCACCTCTTTTTAAATTACCGTATTTTTCACTTTACAAGACGCAAAAGTGGGGGAAAAATGGCCCTGCGTCTTATAAAGCGAATACTAGTGAGCGATTCCATTATGGAAACGCTCATTAGTACCGGAGGAACGGGAAGCGGTGAAGGCTCTGTACTCACCGCTTCCTGGTCCTCGGCCGTCGGCTGTGCTGTGGCTGCGCACAGCGTGAGGGCGCTCTGTGACCTCACATTGTGCGCGTCAGGTAACAGCACAGCCACAGCAGGAGGAAGACAGAGCGCGCTGGAGGTGAGGAGCGGCGGAGTCCAGAGCAGGAGAGGTAAGTGTTTTTTTTATTTTATTTGATCTGTGGCATGGGGGCTCATAAATGGCACTGAGGCTTATAGATGCATGGGGGCTCATAATGGGCTGATAAATGGCACTGGGGCTAATAGATGGCATGGGGCTCATAATGGAGGCTCATAAATGGCATTGGGGCTCATAGATGGCATGGGGGCTGATAAATGGTATGGGGGGCTGATCTGAGGTCTGATCGAGGGTCTTATTAACATTGTGGCTCTGATTGGGGCTGTCAGATGAGGTCTGATTAGCATTGGGTGTCTGATTGCTGGCCTGATCTGAGGTCTAATGAAAACAATTTTTTTCTTATTATCCCCCTCTAAAACCTAGGTGCGTCTTATAAAGCTAAAAAATACGGTAGGTGCATCCTCTGGCAGTCTGTGCGCCTAGTTTGAAATATCCTTCATACAACCATAGAAGTGTAAATAGACTATACAAATGATGTCATATGTGGTAAGGAGACTTGCTACATATGACATGGGAAGATTTTTCATGGCCCGGAAGCGTACGCCGTGCTATGATAACCAGCCGCACTGCTGGATGCAGCGCCTAATTAGGTGCAGCATCCGTCAGTCAGAGGCTGGGGTAGATTTCACTGTTCTTCTACACCAGAAAACTGGTATAGGAGATGATAAATGTGATCCCACCCCATTTTGGGAAAGTGGCAAGGCTGGTGGAGAAACGGCACTTGAGCAAAAGTCTTTGCGCAAGTGGGGTTTAAAACCTCTTAAAGGTGCAGTTTGTGACTTTTTCATGCCACAAAAGTGGCATATTTTAATGATAAATGTGGCCTAATGATTATTTTCCAAGGCAAGTTTATTCAGGTCAACGATAAGAACCAGCAATAATTCGACAAAATCACTGACACATAGTAGACATGTTCAACACAAGGTCACAGGCAAAGAACTAGTACGGAGCTTCATTGTTAGAAACCCTATTTTTATTTTTTTTTTAAAAGACAAATACAAAGCAGAACAGCAGACAATTCAATGGTAGTCTATGCTTTAGCACTCAAGGAAGAAAGAAAAAAAAAGAAACATGAACTGAAAAACACTAAATCCAGAAATAAAATGGAATGCGAAAATAAAGAAAGCACTTGCCTATTTCATGGTCTGCATATAACTTATGAATGTTGTTAAAAAAAAAAAAAAAGTCTTGTAGAAACAAGGAACTTTTCTACCTTGGCTTTTTCCATGTTTCAGCTGATGTATAAAATGATGGCTTGGTTAAATTAAAGGGCTAGGTATGGTATAGTTCTGCTTGATATCAGTCGGAGTGTGAACACCAGGAGGAGATTTCTTCCACTTCTCAGCCAGAAACTAAGAATCCTAAAGAATTTAGAAATTTCTGCCCCGACTGAGCACCGATTAATGATATACCAGTTGATTCCTGCTCGATTTACAAAGCCTGATGCAAACTAAATGCGGGTGCACAATTGTTCACGTTCCTTTCAGTTTGCATACTGTTGACGGCACATCTGCTATTTACATGGGACAATGTGCTGAGGACAAATGATTATGGTGCCGTTTGAAAGATGAGATCAACCAACTAACGAGCTTTATCGGGTGATTGGTGGCATGTTTACATGAGGCAATCATTACTGATGGGTTGTCCCGTTAGGGCAATTTATCCCCTATACTGTGTCTGACTGGAGGGGGTCCGACCGCTAGGGTCCCTGCTGATCACGAGAATGGAGATCAGTGCTCCCCATTTGTGCAGTCAACACACCTTTACGTCACAAAAAGTGAAGGTGAAGAAAAGAAAGCAGATAGTGACACTAATAAATGCAACTCCAACTCTGAAGGAACCAAAAAGGGTCCACTAGAAGGGTTTTACATTTTTTTTTTTTTCATTTTATTAGGCAATAGAAAAACATATGTGCAAATGAATAACTTAAAAATATATCTCCACATAATATGCACAAACTCAGACTCCTGGCAATCACATGAGACTTCACATACTGGCTCACAGAACGGTTTACCAAGTCAAGTGTGACATCTAAAGACTAAGCAGATGTGATTGAGTTCTTTCATTTGCATGTTAATCGCAGCAGTCGTCACAGAAATTCGGATCTGGTAGCAGGTACACAGGCTTTAAAAGCAAAAAGAAAAAAAGCTAACTAGTAGGCTGTGTTCACATTAGCATCATGGATTCTATTACAGTATTAATAGAGCCAAGACAACTTCGGATGGATCCCATAGTAGTCAATGGGGCCCGGAGCTGCTGCGCCAGTTTCCGGCTATGCCGGATGCGATGAACTCCGTACCGTAACAGCTTGCCGTTTAGCAATAGCGTGGAACGATCCATAGGAATGTGAGATAAGAGCGCTCCAAGAGCATACATTGAGTGTGAAGGAAATGTGAACAGCGCTTAATAACTATGAACACCTTATGGGGCAATTCTTTTTTATCATTGCATTTTACTCATTTTGGGCTAAAATATATATTTTTTCTTTTAAATTATTTTTAATAGTTAAATATATTTTTTTCAATGGATCTTTATTAAAAAATTCCAACAGTTTTTGGTCCACAGAGTTACGTTTCAGTCTGTCCACACTGCACCAATCAGGCTGCTGCTGTGACTGCTCCACATAACCCTTATCTCTGAATTCCTGACAGCTCATAACTAATCATTATAGCTAAACTCTTATCAAACTGATAAAAGAGTCACAACAGCAACCTGTTGGGTTCAGTGTGAAACCCTGTAAAACAAAAACTTTTGGAAATTTTTAATAAAGACCAATTAAAAAAATATTTTATCCCAAAATGAGTAAAAGAAAATGATAAAAATGTCCCAAAAGCTGGTCATGCATATGCAATAGCTGTCGGACCAACAATCGTTCGTCCGACAGCTTTCTCTCCCGACTCCCCCGTACAGAAAGACGTTCAGTTTGGCTAGAACGTATGCGCTGTCAATGGGGAGAGAACAGACAGTCCTAGCAGCAGTTTATCTCTTAGGAAAAGGATCGGCTGAAAAAATATCAGAAGAAGAAGCATGTAACCCAAGGCCTTGTGGTAAATATGTGACAAAGTAGTGATCAATGGGGGCAACATTTACTAATGTGATGGACCAATTCTCCAAAAAGAAGCATCCACTGTGTCTCTCTCAGTGAAGGGTGTGTGACTTCACATAAATGCGGTGTGTCTTACTTTGATTGGGGGGTGGCCTAAGATGCAGCATTTCCATGGGTGGGCCCTGGCTGCCGTTGCTTCACTCAGGTCCCCCGCTGTCAACACTTGCTTTGATGCAGCTGCTGCCAAAGACTGGCTGAAGTAGTTACCTGTTGTCTTTCATCATGTGACCAATTGACATGACGCAAGGGGAGCAGGTCACCATTACGCCCAGGCATTGGCTGCAGTGGCATCAAAGCAAGTGTTGACAGAGGGGAACCTGGGTGAGGCAGCGGCAGAGCGAAGGTGTCGCAACCCAGTAGTGTGGAGCAGATGGCGGATATCACACCTCCATCACAATGGAACAGGGACTGCTGCAGTATTTTCTGCAGTTGCGGTTCTGGAAGACATCTTCAAGCGAACAGGTCATCTGGATTTTGCACGCCAAACCAACAGCACCATATTATTCCTTCATATAAATTCACCCACAGCATTATTAGATAAGAAGTCATTAATATTTAATTTCTAGAAAAGACCTTCAACCCCTTCCCGACACATGACGTACTACTACGTCATGGGAACCACTGCCTTCCCGCAATTTGATGTAATAGTACATCATGGTGATCGCGTGAGCACCGCAGCGGTGCGGGTGCGATCACTGCAGGGGCCCGGCAGTCCCTGGTAGCCGGGCCCCAGCTGTATCCGCCAGCATCGCTGTAAAAGCCGATGCCGGCGGGTTAACCCCTTCTATGCCGCGGTCCATGCTGACCGCGATATAGAAGGGGTTTGTGTCAGGTGAGCAAGCGCATAGAGTCCCCGCGCTGCTGTGGCAGGGACCCGATGCGTGACAAGGCAGTCCGATGCCGTGCCGAGGCTGCCCAATGCCTTGCACGGCATCAGGACCTGCCTTCTACGGGTCCCGAGGAGACTAACAGGCAATGCATTACAATGCAGATGCATTGTAATGCATTGCAGAGGGGATCAGACCCCCAAAATGAACTTCGGAAAAAAAGTAAAGAAAAAAAAGTAAAAAATAAAAATAAAAATAAGGGTTTTTAATAAAATAAAAGTAATAAAATTAGTAAAGTAAAAAAAAAAAGAAAAAAAATAAGCCCCTTTCCCCTTATTTTATAATAAAAAACTGAAAAAAAAACAAAACAAAAAAACCACACATATTAGGTATCGCTGCATCCGTAATGACCGGCTCTATAAATATATTACATAATCCACCCTGTTCGATAAACACCATAAAAAATATAAAAATAAAAACATTTTAAAAAAGCCATTTTTGTCACCTTACATCACAAAAAGTGCAACAGCAAGTGATCAAATAGGCGTATGCCCTCCAAAATAGTACCAATCGGACCGTCACCTCATCCTGCAAAAAATTAGACCCTACTTAAGAGAATCGGTCAAAAAATAAAAAAGCTATGGCTCTCAGACTATGGATACACTAAAATATTATTATTTCGTCTTCAAAAATGCAATTATTGTGTAAAACTTAAATAAATAAGAAAAAGACATATTAGGTAATGCCACAACCGTAACGATACGCTCTATTAAAAAAAAGTCACATGACCTAATCCCTCAGGTAAACACTGTAAAAAATAAAAATAAAAACTGTGCCAAAACAACAAAATTTTTTGGTCACGTTGCCCCATAAAGTGTAGTAATGAATGATCAAAAAAATCATATGTACCCAAAAACGTCAACTCTTCCTGCAAAAAACAAGCCCCTGCACAAGATGATCGGCAGAAAAATAAAAAAAATAGGGCGTTCAGAAAATGGAGATATAAAAACCCAATTTTTGTTTTCAAAAATGCTTTATTATGTAAAACTGAAACAAACATCATAGAAAGTAGACATATTTGATATCATTGCGTCCGTAACAACCCGCTCTATAAAAATATAAAAAAAATGATCTAACCTGTCAGATATATGTTGTTAAAAATAAAAACAGTGCCAAAACATCCATTTTCTTGGTTACCTTGCCTCACAAAAAATGTAATATAGAGCAATTAAAAATCATATGTACCCAAAATAGTACCAATAAAACTGACACCTTATCCCCTAGTTTCCAAAATGTGGTCACTTTTTTGAGTTTCTACTGTAGGGGTGCATCAGGGGGGCTTCAAATGGGACATGGCATCTAAAAACCAATTCAGCTAAATCTGCCTTCCAAAAACCATATGGCGTTTCCTACTGCGCCTTAACGTGTGCCCATACAGCAGTTTACGATCACATATGGGGTGTTTCTGTAAACCGCAGAATCAGGGTAATAAATATTGAGTTTTAGTTGGCTGTTAACCATTGCTTTGCTACTGGAAAAAATTGATTAAAATGTAAAATTTGCCAAAAAAGTGAGTCTGAAATTTCATCTCCATTTTCCATTAATTCTTGTGGAACACCTAAAGGGTTAACAAAGTTTGTAAAAATCAGTTTTGTATACCTTGAGGGGTTTAGTTTCTAAAATGGGGTCATTTTTGGTGGGTTTCTATTATGTAAGCCTCACAAAGTGACTTCAGACCTGAACTGGTCCTTACAAAGTGGGTTTTGGAAATTTTCCAACAAATTTCAAGATTTGATTCCAAACTTCTAACGTCCCCAAAAAAAAATATTTCATTTTCAAAATGATCCAAACATGAAGTAGACATATGGGAAATGTAAAGTAATAACTATTATATGAGGTATCACTATTTATTAAAAAAGTTGAGAAATGTAAATTTGAAAATTTGGGAATTTTTCAAAATTTTTTGTAAATTTGGTATTTTTTCACAAATAAAAGGAACACTTGCCGCAAGGCCGGATCCGGAATTAATGCCCATTGGAAGGCATTGATCCGGATCCGGCCTTAAGCTAAACGTCGTTTCGGCGCATTGCCGGAGCGGACATTTAGCTTTTTCAGAGTGGTTACCATGGCTGCCGGGACGCTAAAGTCCTGACAGCCATGGTAAGTGTAGTGGGTAGCGGGGGAGCAGTGTACTTACCGTCCGTGCGGCTCCCCGGGCGCTCCAGAGTGACGTCAGGGCGCCCCAAGCGCATGGATCACGTGATCCATGTGATCACGTCATCCATGCGCATGGGGCGCTCTGACGTCATTCTGGAGCGCCCCGGGAGCCGCACGGACTGTAAGTATACCTCTCCCCCGCTCCCCACTACTACTATGGCAGCCAGGACTTTAATAGCGTCCTGGGTGCCATAGTAACACTGAACGCATTTGGAAGACGGTTCCGTCTTCAAATGCTTTCAGTACACTTGCGTTTTTCCGGATCCGGCAGGCACCTCCGGCAACGGAAGTGCATGCCGGATCCCAACAACGCAAGTGTGAAAGAGGCCTAAAAGTGTTCCAAAGCTATTACCACATAAAGTGACACGTCAGATTTGCAAAAAATGGCCTGGGCAGGAAGGTGAAAACAGGCCTGGGGTTAAAGGGGTTGTCTCACTTCAGAAATGGCAATTATCATGTAGAGCAGCCATGCTCAACCTGCAGCCCTCCAGCTGTTGTAAAACTACAACTCCCACAATGCCCTGCTGTAGACAGATAGCTGTAGGCTGTTCTGGCATGCTGGGAGTTGTAGTTTTGCCACAGCTGGAGGGCCGCAGGTTGAGCATGCCTGATGTAGAGAAAGTTAATACAAGGCATTTACTAATGTACTGTGATTGTTCATATGGCTTCCTTTTAATTTTTCCATCACGTTATACACTGCTCGTTTCCAGGGGTTAAGACCACCCCACAATCCAGCAACGGTGGTCGTGCTTGCACACTATAGGAAATACCGCTCACCTATGCACACTCCCATGGTACTGGCCACCAGAGAGGTCGGCGCTTTTTCCTATTATGTGCAAGCATGACCACAGCTGTTTAATTACAGGGTGGTTGTAACCTCTGGAAACAAGCAGTGTATAATGTGATGGAAAAATGAATCCTGACAGCAAAGGAGGCGGTATGGACAATCACAACCCCTTTAAAAGGCTATGTACACTTTCAGGGGCAATTTTTTATGAATGCATTTTATCTATTTTGGGCTGAATTTTTTTTTTATTATTAAATTAATTTCTTTATTAAAAATATTGAGCTTTGTACTTTCACTTTGTGCCGGTCATCTAATAACCCTTATTTATAATTTACCAGAAGGTCATAAACACTTATTTAAGCCACATTGTTATCAGTAAGGTAAGAATTGAGCTGTAGTAAGTGTTTAGAAGACCAGAGATAAGGAGCCGTCAGCTGAGCTGCCTGATGGAACAGAGTAAATATTCAGATCCTGCTACTAGAGAATCTTAGCCCTGTACAGAGAAGAAGACGCCAAATGTTTAATAATGCCCAATTGAAAAAATTATTTTAGCTCAATGAGTGCAATGCAATAATATAAAAAATGCCCCCAAAAGGTGTGCATAGCCTGTTTTTTAAAATAGCGCTCCTGCGCCCCGTTATGGTCCCCTGCAAATTTTGCGCTCAGTATGCCAATACTGAGCATCGAAAAAGGGAGGAGGAGACACCAGGGTTTCTCAATGGGCGTCTCCTTCTCCCCTGGCTGTAGCACTGTCCAATTGCAGCACAGAGCGTCACAGCAAGGTAGAAAAAAGGGGAGGAGACGCCCATTGAGAAACCCTGGTGTCTCCTCCTCCCTGTTCCGATGCTCAGTATTAGCATACTGAGCGCAATATTTGTGGCGGGCCATAACGGGGCGCAGGAGCGTTATTTTAAAAAAAACAAGCAGGGTGGCAGCACAGCGGGGGGTACCCCGCAGGTACAGATATTTATATCACACACTACAAACCAATGAAAGGTCCTCTTTAAGTTTTACTGGTATTCTATAATGAAGGTCATCAGTTAAAAATTTTACTCTAGCACAGAGACCAAGAATTTGAGTCCATTTTGAACATTCTTAACGATACTCTCAAGCTACTCTTTTAGCTAAAGCTCTTCACCTAACACCACAAACAACACTACTCTGTAAAAAAAAAAAATATATATATAAAAACATAAGAAAAATTAAAAGAAAAGAGATTACAAAGACAGCCAAGGAGGCAAGCATGAGAGTAAGCCTAGAAAACATGATTGAAGAATAGCAATGGAAAACCATCAACATGAAACTTTATTTGGGATGGCAATAACCCTGCAAGCATCTCAAATATTAGTCTGTTATGCAATTTAATCAAGGAAAGAAGCCATTCAATCAATTCTCCGGCACATCCCTGACCTCTCCACAAGCAGCACAATCACGACCGTATCAAATCTACTTAATCAACAAGTGTTTTCACCATAGACAAATAGATAGATGGTTCTTTGACAAATAACACGAGCAAGCTCTCTTTAATGGGTCACTGGGTTTATGCTGAAGGCAGAGGGCAGGAGTGCGAGAAATCTTGATTTCAATGTTATTATTCAGTCCGCATCTCCAGCAGACGCTACACAGAGAACAGAGACACAGTGAGGGGTCTCACACTGAAAGCTGCTTCAATATTGATCACAAGCGTTTTTATAGGAGTCATCATGTTTTTTTTATGGTGTAATTACCTATTTTAAAGTTATAGACAGTATAGAATAACTGCTACTACATCTTGGGCTCTGTTCACACCATCATGGCCTCCATTTATAATGGAGCTGCGATAGATCCGATGGGTTCTTTTTCAAAAGGCTAAAGACAAATTTTGATGGGCCGCCACCGATTCATGGTATAGTATTTTTCATTGCAAGTATAATTCTGCATACTGTCAAGAATGCCAGAAACCCTGAAAGAAAGTGCCACCTACAGGTACAGTACAGACCAAAAGTTTGGACACACTTCTCATTCAAAGAGTTTTCTTTATTTTCATGACTATGAAGGCATCAAAACTATGAATTAACACGTGGAATTATATACATAACAAACAAGTGTGAAACAACTGAAAATATGTCATATTGTAGGTTCTTCAAAGTAGCCACCTTTTGCTTTGATTACTGCTTTGCACACTCTAGGCATTCTCTTGATGAGCTTCAAGAGGTAGTCCCTGAAATAGTCTTCCAACAGTCTTGAAGGAGTTCCCAGAGATGCTTAGCACTTGTTGGCCCTTTTGCCTTCACTCTGCGGTCCAGCTCACCCCAAACCATCTCGATTGGGTTCAGGTCCGGTGACTGTGGAGGCCAGGTCATCTGGCGCAGCACCCCATCACTCTCCTTCATGGTCAAATAGCCCTTACTTTCAAAGTTTTCCCAATTTTTCGGCTGACTGACTGACCTTCATTTCTTAAAGTAATGATGGCCACTCGTTTTTCTTTACTTAGAATTTGTATTATGGCAAGAAAAAAGCAGCTAACAGTCTATTCAGTAGGACTATCAGCTGTGTATCCACCTGACTTCTCCTCAACGCAACTGATGGTCCCAACCCCATTTATAAGGCAAGAAATCCCACTTATTAAACCTGACAGGGCACACCTGTGAAGTGAAAACCATTTCAGGGGACTACCTCTTGAAGCTCATCAGGAGAATGCCAAGAGTGTGCAAAGCAGTAATCAAAGCAAAAGGTGGCTACTTTGAAGAACCTAGAATATGACATATTTTCAGTTGTTTCACACTTGTTTGTTATGTATATAATTCCACATGTGTTAATTCATAGTTTTGATGCCTTCAGTGTGAATCTACAATTTTCATAGTCATGAAAATAAAGAAAACTCTTTGAATGAGAAGGTGTGTCCAAACTTTTGGTCTGTACTGTATGTACCCTGTAAGCCAATATTCAACCTATTAAAAAGCCTTGAAACACAACTAATGATGTCAACCAAAGTGGAAAAGCTTATCTGTAGACAGCAGTGTTGTGGAGTTTGTGCTCCTCATCAGAACAGAGTGGGACCCTGGTTGGCCTGGCGAGAGGCCTATGAAGCAGCTTCTGGAAGGAAATGATTCTTCTTGTGGGGATCTGGTGGAAACAGGACCAGCTATATAAGGGTATCTCTGGTAGGACTGATATCCTCCCAAGTCCTGTTTCTAGGGTAGATCTCTATAGGTAGACAGACAGTTTTCTTCCTTTTAGGCCAGAGTTCCTCAACTCCAGTCCTCAGGACCCACCTGCCGGTCATGATTTGAGTGTTTCCCACAGAATGAATACCTGTGTTAAGTCCCAATGCATGGACACTAATCATATTCACCCTCTCAATACTAAAGAAATTCTGAAAACATAACCAGCAGGTGGACTCTTAGGACTGGAGCTGAGGATCAGGAAAGCTAATTTTGCCCAGGAAGCCTTGCCTGTAAGATCACCATCACCAGCTGGATCTCCACAAAGAGCAAGAGCTGATTTACAAGCCATCTACAGTTGGTTGGGTTTTTCCTCAGAAGGTACAGTGTGGGTGGCTATATATTAGCATGCACAGCTGATCCGGTTGGTACCTAGTCATATCTCTCCATCATGTTTTATGTATAACAAAAAAAAAAAAAAAACTCTGCAGACATGAGTAGCTTGTAATGTATGGTGAAGGGCTGTAGGAGTTACGATGGGGTTCGAGAGAGACCAAAGGGTAAGAGAAAGGTGGAATGTGAATTACAGAGTCCAACAGAGAATGCAGGGAACCGGCTCAGCGTACAGAAGTTTTTGTCCGGCAGATTCTCGCCATATTTGCCAGATACCGGCCATAGATCTCTGCCGGGCCTCATTATAGTCACTGGGGTCCGGCAGACAGGCAGTATTATGCGACAATGCCAATCCGGATAACTCCGGCAGGCTGCTCTCTACCGGAACAGACTGCCGAAGCCTCTGCCGCAACTAGAACTGAAACTAGCCTTACAAAGGAATTAGTAGTGCTACATATGGAGTGTACACAAACTATATATGAATTATTATCCCTTCCAAAATACAGGGTGGGCCATTTATATGGATACACCTTAATAAAATGGGAATGGTTGGTGATATTAACTTCCTGTTTGTGGCACATTAGTATATGTGAGGGGGGAAACTTTTCAAGATGGGTGGTGACCATAGCGGCCATTTTGAAGTCGGCCATTTTGAATCCAACTTTTGTTTTTTCAATAGGAAGAGGGTCATGTGACACATCAAACTTATTGGGAATTTCACACGAAAAACAATGGTGTGCTTGGTTTTAACGTAACTTTATTCTTTCATGAGTTATTTACAAGTTTCTCTTTGTTTACAGCCATTGACATGTCGCCGAGGTTAACACGTGAGGAGCGGATAGAAATTGTGTTGATGTCTGGTGAACGCAGTAACCGGGTCATTGCAGCAGATTTCAATGCAAGACACCCTACGAGACCACCCATCTCCCATGCTACAGTTAGCAAACTGCTTGCTAAGTTTCGTGAAACTGGTTCAGTGTTGGATTTGCCAAAATGTGGACGCATGAAATCTGTCTCTAATGAAGAAACATCAGTGGCTGTCCTAGCTTCATTCAGCAAGAGCCCACAGCGTAGCACTCGCCGCATGTCACTGGAGAGTGGCATTAGTCGAACATCCCTTCGGCGGATATTAGCTACTCACAAATGGCACCCTTACAAACTCCTGCTACTGCAGCATCTCAACGAGGATGACCCAGATCGGCGCACTGAATTTGCAGAATGGGCAAAACAAAAATTGGAACAGGACCCTCAGTTTACGCAGAAGATTTTGTTCAGTGATGAGGCAAACTTTTATGTGAATGGTGAAGTTAACAAACAAAACCACCGCTATTGGTCTGACACTAACCCACATTGGATAGATCCCTCCAAGACTGTTGGAACAAAAACATTGATGGTATGGTGTGGTATATGGGGTACAAAGATAGTGGGGCCATTCTTCATCAATGGAAACCTCAAGGCCACTGGATATGCGAAATTGCTACATGATGATGTGTTTCCCTCTTTATGCACTGAAGCTGGCACGTTCCCTGAGTTTTTCCAGCAAGATGGTATACCACATCATTATGGGTGTCAGGTCCGGGCATTCCAAGATGAACAGTTTCCTGGAAAGTGGATTGGTCGTCGTGGGCCAGTTGAATGGCCCCCAAGGTCTCCCGATCTGACCCCCTTAGACTTTTATCTTTGGGGTCATCTGAAGGCAATTGTCTATGCTGTGAAGATACGAGATGTGCAGCACCTGAAACTACGGATACTGGAAGCCTGTGCTAGCATTTCTCCTGCGGTGTTGCCATCAGTGTGTGAAGAGTGGGAGAAGAGGGTTGCATTGACAATCCAACACAATGGGCAGCACATTGAACACATTTTTTAAGTGGTCAGAAACTTGTAAATAACTCATGAAAGAATAAAGTTACGTTAAAACCAAGCACACCATTGTTTTTCGTGTGAAATTCCCAATAAGTTTGATGTGTCACATGCCCCCCTTCCTATTGAAAAAACAAAAGTTGGATTCAAAATGGCCAACTTCAAAATAGCCGCCATGGTTACCACCCATCTTGAAAAGTTTCCCCCCTTACATATACTAATGTGCCACAAACAGGAAGTTAATATCACCAACCATTCCCATTTTATTAAGGTGTATCCATATAAATGGCCCACCCTGTATATCACTGCACATCAGTAATGCTGAAGAATTCAATTAAAAGGGAGTCTGTCAGCAGTTTTGACCATGCTGAGTGTGGACAGCACTGGGAAGGGGCTTGGGAGAGCAGTACAAACATAGCTTTTGTGGTGTACAGCTGTAGAGGTCTCTGTGTTGAGTGCTACAGTCGTCACTCAGGGCAGAGGGGAGGGGCTATGAAGCACTCAGTGCAGAGAGCACTTACACAGTGAAGCTCCGCCTCCAGTGCATTTGCAACAGCAGAATAAACCTTCATATCCATACTACTCCTTATAATAAAAGATCCACATATGGTATTTTGTACTGCTTCTCCTTACCTAGTGCTGTCAGCAGTTAGCATGGTCAAAACTGCTGAAAAACTCCCTTCAAGTCTCCATAAGGGCTCATGCACACGAAACTAAGGGCTCCATGCCCGTGCTGCGGACTGCAAATACCTAAATGGGTCCGCAAGATATGGCAAAAGATAGGACATGTCTTATCATTGGCGGTGCAGAGGCACAGACCTGAAAGCGCATGGAAGTGCTTTATAGTGTCCCTCCGCTCCACAAATGATAGGACATGTCCTATCTTTGGCCGTATCTTGCAGATTGTCGACCCATTAAAGTCACATTTGTGTACATGAGCACTAATTGTAATGCTTTCCCCTACACACATGGAAGGAGACAATTTTAGGCTGATTATTAGTAGCATCAATCTGATCTGATCTATAAAATCCCCAAATAACTGTAATATCCTAGTCCCCTTAGGCTACTTTCACACTTGCGTTGTTCTTTTCTGGCGTAGAGTTCCGTCACAGGGGCTCTATACCGGAAAAGAACTGATCAGTTTTATCCCCATGCATTCTGAATGGAGAGTAAGGCTACTTTCACAATTGCGGCAGTGTGATCCGGCGGGCAGTTCCGTCGTCGGAACTGCCTGCCGGATCCGCCGATCTGCCGCTGACTGAAAGCATTTGTGAGACGGATCCGGGTGCGGATCCGTCTCACAAATGCATTGCAAGGACGGATCCATCTCTCCGCTTGTCATGCGGACCGACGGATCCGTCTTGTACATTTTTTCACATTTTTACCGATCTGCGCATGCCGAAACAACGGATCCGGCATTCCTGTATTCTGAATGCCGGATCCGGCGCTAATTCATTCCTATGGGAAAAAATGCCGGATCCGGCGTTCAGGCAAGTCTTCAGTTTTTTTCGCCGGAGAGAAAACCGTAGCATGCTGCGGTTTTCTCTTTTGCCTGATCAGTCAAAACGACTGAACTGAAGACATCCTGATGCAAACTGAACGGATTAGGCTACTTTCACACTTGCGTTGTTCTTTTCCGGCTAAGGCCTCTTTCACACTTGCGTTGTCCGGATCCGGCGTGTACTCCACTTGCCGGAATTACACGCCGGATCCGGAACCGTCTTCCAAATGCGTTCAGTGTTACTATGGCACCCAGGACGCTATTAAAGTCCTGGTTGCCATAGTAGTAGTGGGGAGCGGGGGAGCGGTATACTTACAGTCCGTGCGGCTCCCGGGGCACTCCAGAATGACGTCAGAGCGCCCCATGCGCATGGATGACGAGATCCATGCGATCACATGATCCATGCGCTTGGGGCGCCCTGACGTCACTCTGGAGCGCCCGGGGAGCCGCACGGACGGTAAGTACACTGCTCCCCCGCTCCCCGCTACACTTTACCATGGCTGCCAGGACTTTAGCGTCCCGGCAGCCATGGTAACCACTCTGAAAAAGCTAAATGTCGGCTCCGGCAATGCGCCGAAACGACGTTTAGCTTAAGGCCGGATCCGGATCAATGCCTTTCAATGGGCATTAATTCCGGATCCGGCCT
This sequence comes from Bufo bufo, assembly GCF_905171765.1. NCBI lineage: Eukaryota > Metazoa > Chordata > Amphibia > Anura > Bufonidae > Bufo > Bufo bufo. Next base: position 96,480,699 of record NC_053392.1, on the reverse strand, counting down.
TGCGGCAAGTGTTCCGGATTTTTGGCCGGAGCAAAAAGCGCAGCATGCTGCGGTATTTTCTCCGGCCAAAAAACGTTCCGTTCCGGAACTGAAGACATCCTGATGCATCCTGAACGGATTTCTCTCCATTCAGAATGCATTAGGATAATCCTGATCAGGATTCTTCCGGCATAGAGCCCCGACGACGGAACTCTATGCCGGAAGACAAGAACGCAAGTGTGAAAGAGCCCATAGAGTTCCGTCACAGGGGCTCTATACCGGAAAATAACTGATCAGGTATGTCCCCATGCATTCTGAATGGAGAGTAATCCGTTCAGTTTGCATCAGGATGTCTTCAGTTCAGTCGTTTTGACTGATCAGGCAAAAGAGAAAACCGTAGCATGCTACGGTTTTATCTCCGGCTAAAAAAACTGAAGACTTGCCTGAATGCCTGATCAGGCATTTTTTCCCATAGGAATGTATTAGTGCCGGATCCGGCATTCAGAATACCGGAATGCCGGATCCGTCCTTCCGGTATGCGCATGCGCAGACTGAAAAAAAGGTGAAAAAATAAATGCCGGATCCGTTTTTGCCGGATGCCACCGGAAAGACGGATCCGGCATTTCAATGCATTTTTTCGACTGATCAGGCATTTTTAAGACTGATCAGGATCCTGATCAGTCTTACTAATGCCATCAGTTAGCATACATTTTGCCTGATCCGGCAGGCAGTTCCGGCGACGGAACTGCTTGCCGGATCTCTCTGCCGCAAGTGTGAAAGTAGCCTAACTCTCCATTCAGAATGCATGGGGATAAAACTGATCAGTTCTTTTCCGGTATAGAGCCCCTGTGACGGAACTCTATGCCGGAAAAGAAAAACGCAAGTGTGAAAGTAGCCTTATCCGTTCAGTTTGCATCAGGATGTCTTCAGTTCAGTCGTTTTGACTGATCAGGCAAAAGAGAAAACCGCAGCATGCTACGGTTTTCTCTCCGGCGAAAAAAACTGAAGACTTGCCTGAACGCCGGATCCGTCGCTCCGGCATGCGCATGCGCAGATCGGTAAAAATGTGAAAAAATGTTCAAGACGGATCCGTCGGTCCGCATGACAAGCGGAGAGACGGATCCGTCCTTGCAATGCATTTGTGAGACGGATCCGCACCCGAATCCGTCTCACAAATGCTTTCAGTCAGCGGCAAATCGGCGGATGTGAAAGTAGCCTTACTAGGTCAATACAAAACTTACAAGTCTACAATGTTTATATCCCTATATCTGTATACATGAATGATTATCACACATAGATACTTCGAGCTAAGTCCTCTAACTAGAATTGTCGATATCGCATATAACACATGTGAGTTTGCGATTCAATCACAAACAATGGGAGAGATTTACTAAGCTGAATGTGCCAGAAATTGGCTTATTTTGCATCTAAAACGGATGTACATGACTTGCAGTAGAATTATGTACTTTAGGCACTTGGCGCCTTGTTCAGCAACTGGTGCAGCTTCGGCTACTTTCACATTAGCGTTTTTTGCGGATCCGTCATGAATCTGCAAAAACGCTTCCGTTACCATAATACAACCGCATGCATCCGTCATGAACGGATGCGGATGTATTATGTCTTCTATAGCCATGACGGATCCGCATGAACTCCATTGAAAGTCTATGGGGGATAGATCCGTTTTCTATTGTGTCAAGGAAAACAGATCCATCCTCATTGACTTAGGGTACTTTCACACTAGCGTTTTTCTAGGAGTTCCGTCCTAGGGGCTAAATACCGGAAAAAAACTGATCAGTTTTATCCTAATGCATTGTGAATGGAGAGCTATCCGTTCAGTATGAATCAGTTCAGTCCCTCTTAAGTTTTTCTCTTTGGCCAAAAATCCTGAACACTTGCCTGAATGCTGGATACGACATTAATTTCCATTGAAATGTATTAGTGCCGCATTGACGGATCCGTTCTTCCAGTCCGCACATGCGCAGACCTTTAAAAATGTGAAAAAATTAAATACCGGATCCGTTTTTCCGGATGACTACCAGAAAGACGGATCCGGCATTGCAAAGCATTTGTGAGACGGATCCGCATCCGTCTCACAAATGCATCAGTTTGCGTCCAGATTGCCGGATCCGGCAGGCAACTGCCTGCCGGAATCCTCTGCCGCAAGTGTTAAAGTAGCCTTACAGTGTGTTAGGACGGATCCATTTTGCTCCGCACCACATAGCGGACAGAAATCCAGCGGCGTTCACAAGATTCGCCGCGCCTGCGCACGTCACTCCCCATTATGGGCAGAGGCACAAGGCCGGCTAGATGTACGGGCCCGGCACATGCGCATTAAACACTCTTGTGCCTCTGCCCATAATGGGGAATGAAATGCGCAGGCGCAGCAAATCTTGTGAACGGCGCTGGATTTCTGAAGAACATAGGGCGGGCCAGAGGGGTTTCATATGAAAAGCGACGAGGGGTCTGGGCACCGGGCCGCTTGAACGTCGCCCCTGGGCACCTTCAGAACATAATTAACATATTGAATAAAAATGTTTTTTAGTGAAAATAAGCAATGGACAGCTATACGGTAAGTAGCATTCCAATATGGGGACTATAATGCAGAACATGGTGTTAGTGTTCTATAATGGTCAGTTTAGGTGAAAGACTCCCTTTAAGATGAGCCAATGGTGCCCCAACATTGTACCAACATTTTGGGGCAAAATAAATCAATAAGCGCCTAACATCTGAAACAGAATGCACAAACTGCAGAAGTCCAGGTACAGATGTATCCAAAATGGACTATCGGACTACACGCTACAATGTCATCTATATTTTTAAAAAAGAATTATATAAGCGGCAAGACACAGATGTCCTCCTACCTTCCTACCGTTTTCAGCTGCAACGCCATTAGTCTTAGCCACAGTCAATAAAGTAACTGGTTAAGAAACACCAGGTTTGTAGCTCGAAACACGCAAGTTTGGACATCTGGGTCGGGCCAGTTTTAGGAGCCTTTATCCCAAATAAATGGGGTTTGACCTGATGCTGAATTTTCTTTCCTTAGAACTTGTGACATGCTTACCATGGGAACAGATCACACAACTGCTTCAGGCGAGAAAAAAAAACTAAATTTTTGTATAACTTACCAGTAAAATCTCTTTCTCGCTCTTTCCTTGGGGGACACAGAAGACCTTGGGTATAGCTCATCTCCATAGGAGGCGTGACACTAAGTGAAAGCTGTTAAGCCCCTCCTCCACAGCTATACCCTCAGCCTGGAGAGAGAGACTGCCAGTTGCGTGTCCAAGTAGTGAGAAAAGGCAAAGTCCAACAAGGAACCAACAAGCCAACTACCCAACGGGTAACAAAAAACTCGGAAACCGTACAAAGAAAAACAACGAATGGGTGGGTGCTGTGTCCCCCAAGGAAAGAGCGAGAAAGAGATTTTACTGGTAAGTTATACAAAAATCTCATTTTCTCACCCAGTTTCCTTGGGGGACACAGAAGACCTTGGGACGTTCAAAAGCAGTCCAAAAGTGGGAGGGACCACAGCACCAAGGCGAAGCACCCGAAGGCATCAAGGAACCGCCGCCTGCAGACCCAGGCGGGCCGAGGCAGCATCCTCCGAAGCCAGAGTATGCACCCTGTAGAACACGGTAAGGCGTGCAAGGAGACCAGTGGCCGCCTTGCCCAGATGCATAGCCGAAGCCCAATGCCTCCGGCCCAGGAGGCACCGACCGCTCTGGTGAAATAAACGGTGACACCAAAGCAGAAACCTGCCCCTGGTGCGGTAACCTCAGCAATAGCCAATCTGATAAAGCGGAGGAAAACCCCCCTGGAGTCCGTCAACCGTATGCGTGGACCTCCTGGAAACCCAAGAGACCGAACGTCGACAAGAGTCGGAGATCTCCAAGTAAAAACGGCAAGGCCCAAACAACGTCCAAAACGGTGAAGTGTTGAAGCGAAAGGCAAACACCACCTTCAGAAGGAAGAAAACGGGATGTAGAACAGCCCTGTCCCGGGGAAAGACAGAAGGCTTGGAACAAGAAGGGCAGCCATTCAGGCACCCATCAGAGACACGACGGCTACGGAAACACAACCGTACAGGACAGAAGGGGTAGATGTAACTGCTCCAAGGAAAAGATTGGAGCGCCGAGAGCTCAGCATGTAGTTCCCAGGGCGGTACCGGAGGACAGTACAGAGAAACCAAAGAGCCACTCCGAGGAAGAAGGTCTTGACAGGCCCAGAGGGCCGGGGAACGCTGGAAGAGGAAAAACAGCGCCGACACTTGACACCTCAAGTAAAGGAGTCCCAGGCCCAGGCCGGACTGGAAAAAGACAGAACCATGGGGAGAGAAAGTCAGAGTGGGGAATGCACAGCTTCCCACAGAACCGCAGACAAAAAACCCCAAGTCCTACGACAGATCCTGGACGAAACACAGCCAGGAGCGAACAGTAGTGAGCCCGCTGGAGTCGCCTGGCAAGCGGGCGAAAACCCAATGTGATCAGGCGCAGACCAGTAACACGGGCAGAAGGGTCGACAAAACTGGTCCTGTCGGCACCCGAGCAACGTTGTCCAGTATCCACCCGAGTGGGGGAGCAGAAGGACAGACGGAAAGGAACCAAAGGGTCCGCCCAGCATCCGCCAGATGCCAGGACAAGACAGGCTAAAGTCCATGCTGATGTAGCCACGTTCTACAGTCCCGAACCGAAAGGTAGTCCCCCTTAGTTACCGAGAAGGAAAGTCTACAGCAGGACCATTGTTTAGAATGGAAAAACGCAATCTGCACCCAGCGGGAGGACAGAATGCGGTAGACTCGGTAAATAGGCACACAGCTAATACGGCCAGTGTGAACAAGGGAGACAGTACGAGGCCAAAAGGAACACCGGAACCATCCACATGAACAACCATACTCTCCCCAGAGGAGAGGACAGTGAAGGAACAGCCTCTGAAGTCTGGCGGGGCAGAAGCCACATCGGAGTGATCTGTACCGAGCGGGAGCCAAACGGAGCCGGCGAGATAAGGTAGTCGAGACAGAGGCCAGCATAACACCCTCCAACCGAAAGGAAGAGGGGGCAACAGGGAAGCCATAGGACAGCTCAAAAGCAGAACCCCGCTACACAGAGACGCCCGGTTCACCGCCTCGCAGAAGGCGAATACCCTGAAGAACCCAAGGTGGAGGTCCTCCGGACCTGGGTAATCGAGCACCCAAGAGAAGTTGGGTGACCTTCCCGAGAAGAGCGGCCGAACCTGGTAGCAGATCAGACTGAAGCGTAGAGGCGCCAAGAGGAATGACTCATACCACACTGCATCCGAAGAGGAGGAAATTGCAGTAGGCAAGGGAACCGCAGTCCTGCCAGAGCCAACAAAGAATTCGAGGGGCGCTGCAGACAACAGCACTCTCGATCATGTGACCCCTAGCGCAGAGAAGCAATGTCGCGGAAGGACGCACACATCTAGGAACCACGAACATTCCCTGGGATGAAGAGCCAACTAAATGAATGAGTACCACCCAGCTCGTGCAGCAGAGAGCAAGTAGAGCCCGTCCGGGTCAGGTGGGCAGAATAAACTCCTTAGAGACGAGTGCAAGACTTGTGGCAAGCATCGTATCCCAAGAAAAAAGTATGTCGCAGGAAGGAGGTAAGGCATACGTACGAGCAGCCCCGTAAGCAGTGAGAAGGCCAACCCACCTACAGGAGGAGAAGGCATATACGGCCCAAACGACGCACAAGAACGTCCGCTCACTGCAAAAAGGTTAATCAGCGAAAAGGGCCAGCCACAGAATGCCACAGCATGTATGGAATTGCAAAGTGCAACCTGAAAAGGAGTTATGCACAAGCCTAGTATGGCATGCGATAGAACGCAAGCAGTCCGCCCCAAAAGGGGGGAATGTACCTGGCAAACTGCAGTCGGCAAGAGTGCAAAGGCCATCCCAAAAGGGAGTGATGCCTAAGGCCGTACCTACTTCAGAGAAGCAGGACATACCATATAATCCAGCAGGAAACCAGGAGGTCCACCTAGAGAAAGGGGGACATGCACAGGGTTATCTTAGCATTAAGTGAATGTGCAATAATACACCCAACACTGAACTTGCGAGAGTGCAACTACTCTGCCAATGAAGGGGGACATGTACAAGTCCAGTACAGCACATATAAGGACAGCCATGAATCTCATGAGCGTGCCAAATTCTGCCCATGGAATGAGGGGTGGTCACGCACAAGGCCAGCATCGTATCCAATGGGAGTGCAAGCGTTCCCCCCATGTTAGAGGGCCATGCTCATGGCCAGCAACGTATCCGATGAGAGTGTAGCATGCTGCCCAGAAAAAAAGGGGGGGGGGGTGTAATGCACATGGCCAGCATCTCATCCAGGGATAGTGCGAGCACCCCGCCATGTATGGGAGTCATACACATGGCCAGCAACGTACTGGCGGAGACAAACACAGTCAGTGAGAATGTGCGTATGTCGCCTGAGGAAAGGAGGCATGCCCATGGCTGGCAGTGAATCCAGCGAGAGTGCGTACACCGCCCACGGAAGAGGGGTCATGCATATGGCCGACAGCGGATCCAGCGAGAGTGCAAGCACCCTGCCATGTATGGGGTTCATGCACATGGCCTGCAACGTACCTGCGAGAAAACATGCATGTATGCCGCCTGAGGGAAGGAGGCATACCCAAGGACGGCAGTGAATCCAATGAGAGTGCAGCATACCGCCTAAGAAAGGGGGTCATGCCTATGGCCGGCAGCAAAACCAGTGAGAGTGTAGCATAGTAACATAGTACATAACATAGTACATAAGTACATCATAGTACAACATAGTACATCCGTGAGAGTGCAGCAATCCGCCTAAGGAAGGGGGTCGTGCACATGGCCAGTACCGTATCCGGTGAGAGTGCAGTATTCCGCCTAAAAAGGGGGTCATGCACATGATCGCAACAGATCCAGTGAGAGTGTAGCGTTCTGCCTAGAGAAGGGGGTCACGCACATGGCAGACAGCGAATCCAGTGAGAGTGCTGCGTTCCGCCCATTGAAGGGGGTCACGCACGTGGCCGGCAGTGAATCCAGTGAGAGTGCAGTGTTCCGCCTATGGAAGGGGGTCGTGCACATGGCCAGCACCGTATCCGGTGAAGGTGCAGTATTCCGCCTAAGAAGGGGGTTATGCACATGGCCAGCCGGCAGCCAGGGAGAGTGCAGTATCCCGCCTAGGAGGGGGGGGATGCACATGGCAGGCACCTAACTGGAGAGGGTGATGAATGCTGCCTACGGAAGGGCCGCATGCACTTGGCCAGCGCCGTATCCTGGAAGACAGCAAGAAAGCAAGAAAACCGCCTAAAAGGGGAAAAAGCCAAAGCAGCGACGCAAGCTGGGAGCGCAACACCATGCCGCCTGTGGAAAGAGGGCATGCACTACTGATATGAGGCTGCAGTGTCCTGCGCAGCCCAGAAGAATTTTTATTTTATTTTTTATTTAAAAACACAGCCTCTCTGAGGCTAAAGGGGAGCCACCATATAGAGCACAGATTCTCTGACAGGAAAAAAAAAAAGGGGGGGGGGGGGGCCAACCATACAGGCCCATTAGCAGCCGGCCTGTACCTAAAGAGTTAACAGGGATCCCGGCTGGAGGGCGGCGCTGCGATCCCCTGGGGGCGGAGGAACCCCCCGGCGGGAAGAATTCGCGCCTGGAGAAGTTCCCGCCCCCTCCAACAGAGGCCGGAATTTTGCGGCCTAGTAGGCCGTGAAGCCGGGGCCTAAATTTTTTGCGGCATCCGGCTGACCGGGGCCACCAGGAATCGCGTACCGGAGTGGACTGCTTGTACATACCGGCCGCGGGAGCCCACCCCGCGGACCGGAGAGTCAGGGGCCCAGGTGGAGCGCCGGAATGCGGCCCAGTAGGCCCGAAGCCTGGGCCAAAATTTACGGCGCCCGGCCGACCGGAATTCGCCGACGGCCGGCCGGGATCGCCAAATGCCGGCCGCGGGAGTCCACCCCACAGGCCAGAACAGTCGGGGGCCGGGAAGGAGCGCCGGAGGTGTGGCCCAGCAGGCCGGGAAGGAGCGCCGGAGGTGCGCCCAGCAGGCCGGGAAGCCTGCAAAATTTACGCCATTGCCTTCAGGAACGGGCCCCCAGCCCAGAGCAGCGCATCGGTAAGGGGATGGGGGGACACAGAGACCGGGTGCCCGCTGATGCGAGTGCAGCGTTCCCAGGAGGGGGCTGAACCTATTCGCAGCATTCTGCAGCTAGTGTGGGAGCTGCGATGTCCTATGAAGGCCAGGAAGGGAGGAGAGGGAGCAGGGAGTAGATTGTCGCCCTGCAGCACCCCATAGGCCAGCCTAGGTCCAGCAGTGACAGAAGGGTCCAGAGGCCCAGTATGGGGGTCAGTCACGCAGGAGACCGGGGTGGGGGGAGGGGTGGGGGGACGTAGGGCTGGAGAAGCCTCTCTCTTACCACAGCCGTCTTCACCCTCGGTCCGTTCCAGCAGGGTCGCCCCTTCAGCTACTGGCACTGTAGTGGCAGGACGCTGGAAGAGGGACTTGGCGTGCGGGCTTGACTTGGGCTTGCCTAGGGTCCACAACCACTGACCTAATGGGTGCATACAATTAATGGGGGGGGGGGGGGTCATAAGGCTCTACAAATCCTTTACAAAACTTGTTCCTTGTGCTTCGTCTCAGATGTTTACCATAAAAAGCGCAATTTTGTTACGTCCTCCTCCCCCAAATGGGAGCAATTGACTAAGTGCAGCGGCTACCACTAACTTAAATATTACTCTTCCCGTTCAGTTTCAGGTCTTACAGCCCCAAAGAGTTCAATGCGGTAGTATAAAATATCCAGTCCCTCTACTACCATCTAAGTCAAATCAATGACAAAATATAGAGCCCTGGGTATTTCGCCCTATCCCCCACAGTCACCGACGAGACACTGAAATTAAAAATATAGCAACACAAACCACACAAGTGCAGCATAAAAGGACAGAAAATTTCATATTTCATCCTTTTAAAGGCAGCAATGAGGGAACCCGAGGCAGACATTTAATCGCCCCAAACTTTGAGAAGTTCTACTTTAGTAAACAAGAAAGCCGTCCAAATGTTAGTCCCAAAGATACAGGTCAAGTGGGAATCGTCGGTAAACAAGACATTGAAAACAATGATATCGGGTGTCTAAAAAAAGCCGCCATCCAAGGCTCTAATGCATGGAAGTGTCTGGCGTCTTTACAGCTCCTCTCCAACGCCACGCACAAACAACAGTGCGGAGAAGGGGATTTTATTACAGGCTTAGTTATGGGACTGATAAAATTACACCCTAGGTGTTCCGGAATTAATCTCCCAGGTAAAAATGAAGATGCTAATAAACCACCTGAAATCATTTCGCCTTCCCTACATGAATCCAGGGAAAATAATTGCTTAGAAAGCAGCTGATCCGCATTGAGCTGTGTATTTTGATATACTGAGACGCCTAACAAGCAGGTCCCATAATCTGGAGTTAATTAGTACTGTTAAAGCGTCGGGAGAGCGATGTGGCATGGAGAGGAGGAGAACAGCGTCTGCTGGAAAGACAAAGCAAATGCGGACGGCGCACAGGTAAGGCCGTGTTCACATCACCCTGTCAGAAGAACAAAATCATGGATCCTGTATTTTAAGCATCTGTTATGCACATTTTACATCTGTTTTCTCCATGTCTGTCTGAGAGAGAAAAAAAAAAGTCCTACACGCAGAATCTCAGACAGAAATGACGAAAACGGATGCATAACGAGAACGGAGCGGGGAAAGCTGTGGCTAGAGGACCCCAGATTCTCCAGGGTCCGTCCACCACCAAGCGCTGCTCCCATAGAAGTGAATGGGAGCGTACCGCGCATGCGCAGCCCATTCATTTCTATGGGGCCGACGGAAATAGCCGATCCAATGCTCGGCTATTTTCGGCGGCCCCATAGAAATGAATGGAGGGCGGCTGCGCATGCGCAGTGCGACCTCCTTCACTTGCGGGGCCCTGTTCTCGATATAGGTGCGGGTCTCAGAGGTGGGACCCACACCTATCAGACAATGGGGGCATATCCTAGCGATATGCCCCTTTTGTCTGAGATGGGACAACCCCTTTAAAATACAGGATCCGGTTTTTTTCTGACAGAACAGAAGAACGGAAAAAATAAATGGTGCTGGGAACTTGGCCATAAGGCTGGGGCTATACGGTGACCGTTGTCACGCAACCATTTTCATAATGATAGTCTATGGTGTCGCACTGCGACTGCAACACAACAATCGCAAAAAGTCCATCCAAGATGGATTTTTCTGCGACTGTCGTGTCGCAGTATGTCACAGTGCGACACCATAGACCATCATAGCAACATCAATGCCGTGCGACACATGTTGCAGTGTAGTTGGGCCCTATGTGTCGTGCCACTTATTGTCACTCGACACATGTCGTCATGCAGCCCTAGCCTAAGGGCCCTTTACACAGGCCGAGAATCGCCAAGGAGTGTTCGCAAGAGAGCTCGTTAGCGATTATCTGGTGGTGTAAATGTGCCGCCAATTAGATCATTTGTGAGGACACATAGCGCAGATTGTGCTGTGCAATTAGCTTTCTGGTGCTGCCAAACAACGAGTCTGTATAGGGACGAGCGATGACATTAGTGATCACTCCTGCCCATACTGTGGAGGCGATCGCTCCATGCAAATGCAATGGTCTCCTCCACTGATGAGCAGGCAATTGCCTGCTGCATCGTCCAGTGTAAAGAGACCTTTACATATAACACTTATACATACGTGATGGTATCCAACATGAGGTTTAGAAAGTGAAGCTTTACCTTAGGCCAGGGCTTCACTGCAACAATGAGGACGACGATCCACAATCACGGTCACGCAGTGCGTCTGATGTAAGTCTATGGGGGTGCACGATATGATGATTTGTGTGATAACTGACTCGTGCTCAGAAATACTCCTCACCCTCTGCCTCGAACATATCCACATGTGTTTGAAATAGTGGGGCGGGGGCTTCATAAATATAGCATTGGGGTATACATATAGCGATAAATCTGCCCCTGTGTCTCACTGGTGGCAAACTCAGTGCGCCGTCTAACCCTGCAGTCACGTCTTACTCTCTTCCATCTGCCAGTTCTTCTATTCTCTGTAGGTTAACAAGAAGAGGGGAGCATGAATGCTGGATCAGACTACCCACAGGGTTGGTTTGTAGTCTGTAACCATGGAGACAAAAAGGCTGTAAATGCAGACTGGCAGAAGAATATTTAACCCATTCAGCCACCGAGATGTACCTGTATGTCATAGTCGCTGAGGGAACGTATGGAGCGGGCTGCTGCACTGATAATACAGCTGGCACCCAGACGCGATAACGCAGAATCCGGTTATTTAACTCCTCAGATGCCGGGGTCAATATCGATTGCAGCTTCTGTGGAGTTAGACAGAGGGAGGCAGCTCCCCTCTTGCCTTCCGATCGGAGCCCCCGCAGTGAAATGGTGGCGATCCAACCAGTTACCATGACAGCCTGGGGCCTGCTGAAGGTTCCCAGGCCTGTCATGGTGATCTGCCTGTAAAGTAGTGCACAAGGCACAGCTCAGCAGGCAGAGCAGCAGAATCTCATTCACCCCAGTAGTTCTCTATTATGGTGTATGGGACAAGGGTTACCATACAACCGTAACAGAAAAAAATTAAAACGCACAATGAAAATAAATAAAATCACAGAAATAAGATAATAATGCACTTAGTAAAGTAGATGCAAGCATTATATATGGACAAAGTCCTCACTCTTGTGTAATAAAATCTGAGACACTTAGCCAATATATTTTGATCAAAACACATCTGTGCCCGCCTACCAAGCGCCAAGGTGGTCTCAGGTCAGGCGGGTCCAACGCTAAACCTACCTAAGCCGTTGGGCTTCTATGTTCAGGAGAGCAGACCCCGCACATATGGTGTGCTGCTCCTAGTCACCTCCATGTGCATCAAGCAACCAATGGGAGGAGGAGCAAGCACACCTATATGTACCACCTAATCAAGGCGGTCTATGAGATGGGAGTAGCATTCCTTGCACTTTTGCTCTTCCTATCTCATAGAGCGCCTTGATTAGGTGGTACATATAGGTGTGCTTGCTCCTCCTCCCATTGGTTGCTTGATGCACATGGAGGTGACTAGGAGCAGAACACCATATGTGAGGCGTCTGCGCTCCTGAACATAGAAGCCCAATGGCTTAGGTAGGTTTAGCGTAGTACCCGCCTGACCTGAGACCACCATGGCGCTTGGTAGGCGGGCACAGATGTCTTTTGATCAAAATATATTGGCTAAGTGTCTCAGATTTTATTACATCAGAGTGAGGACTTTGTCCATATATAATGCTTGCATCTACTTTACTGAGTGCATTATTATCTTAGGGCTCTTTCACACTTTGTCCGGATCCGTCGTGTACTCCATTTGCCGGAAGTGCCCGCCGGATCCGTAACACCGCAAGTGAACTGAAAGCATTTGAAGACTGATCCGTCTTCAAAATGCGTTCAGTGTTACTATGGCAGCCAGGACGCTATTAAAGTCCTGGTCGCCATAGTAGTAGTGGGGAGCAGGGGAGCAGTATACTTACCGTCCGTGCGGCTCCCGGGGCGCTCCAGAATGATGTCAGAGCGCCCCATGCGCATGGATGACGTGATCCATGCGATCACGTCATCCATGCGCGTGGGGCGCCCTGACGTCACTCTGAAGCGCCCCGGGATCCACACGGACGGTAAGTATACTGCTCCCCCGCTCCCCACTACACTTTACCATGGCAAACAGGACTTTAGCGTCCTGGCAGCCATGGTAACCATTCAGAAAAAGCTAAACGTCGGATCCGGTAATGCGCCGAAACGACGTTTAGCTTAAGGCCGGATCCGGATTAATGCCTTTAAATGGGCATTAATTCCGGATCCGGCCTTGCGGCAAGTGTTCAGGATTTTTGGCAGAATGCATTGGGATAATCCTGATCAGGATTTTTCCGGCATAGAGCCCCGACGACGGAACTCTATGCCGGAAAAGAACAAACCAAGTGTGAAAGAGCCCTTATTTCTGCGATTTATTTTTCATGAATGTGGCCAGGGACATCCGCACATTTATTTATCATAGCAGGATGTTTTTATCTTAGTTTTTTCAGTGATTTTTTTGTTTATATGGTACAGGCTCAACAGTGTTGCCCATGCTATCCACAGGTTAGCAGTAACATGCAGGAACATACAGATTACAGAGCTAACATCGGTTATGTCTGTTTAACCACACAGATGTCAAGACAATGCAGACTGCAGCACCTAAGTGGTTTTACCAAGTGAGAAGGCTTCCTCTGTAACCCCATCAGTGCTCTTCCAATGTGACCGCAGCGCTGATGGGCTATCATGGCAGTTGTTAGCCTAACAATAGTCCTCATGTCAGTCCACCTGCACAATACACTGCAGTGCAGATATATCACAGTTTAGTATGTAAGTGATAAAGGGGTTGCATGTTTCCGTCGGACCGTCCCATAGTGAACAAAATGAATGAAAAAAGTAGGAGGTGGGACGATGAATCCGTCGAATGCACCGAATCTTGCTGGATACAAAGGATTTGTGGACTCGAATCCCAACCTCATTTACAAAATTCAAATCAGACAAATCCCGGGACAGCGATACAGATGCTTTGCCTGTGCTGCAGCAGGAGAGGGAGATGAGTGTCTGCTGGGACTCGAACCCATGACCTTCTGTATCAGAGGCAAGGCACTTACCCAAACAGCTATAAGAGCTGCATAGCTACTGACTGAAAAAATATGAGACTTCTACTGTATTTGTTATAGCCAGTGTACATCTATACACATGACAGCTGCCCCAGCACACTCAGCTCTGCTATATCTCTATACATGATAGCTGCCCCAGCACACCCAGCTCTGCTACATCTATACACATGACAGATGCCCCTGCACACTCAGCTCTGCTATATCTATATATCTGTAAGTATTACTATACAGTAGACAGATATATAGAGATATAGCAGGGCTGAGTGTGCTGGGGCAGCTGTCATGTGTATAGATGTAGCAGAGCTGGGTGTGCTGGGGCAGCTGTTATGTGTATAGATGTAGGCTGCATCGCATCGCTGACATGGAGGTAAGTATAAGTGGGGTTTTTTTTGTTTGTTTTTTAAATACCGGACTGTTACTGCCACATGGGGGGGGGGGCAGGAAGCACTTGATACTGGCACATTGGGGGGGGGAGATGGCACTATGATACTGGCACATTGGGGGGGGAGATGGCACTATGATACTGGCACATTGGGGGGGGGGGAGATGGCACTATGATACTGGCACATTGGGGGGGGGAGATGGCACTATGATACTGGCACATTGGGGGGGGGGAGATGGCATTATGATACTGGCACATTGGGGGGGAGATGGCACTATTATACTGGCACATGGGGTGGGGGGGTGGGAAGGAGAGAGGCACTTGATACTGGCACATTGGGAGGGAGGGGAGATGGCACTATGATACTGGTACATTGGGGGGGAGAGAGGCACTTGATACTGACACATTGGGGGGGAGATGGCACTATGATACTGGCACATGGGGAGGTGCGTGGGAAGGAGAGAGGAACTTGATACTGGCACATTGGGGGGGGGGGAGATGGCACTATGATACTGGGACATGGGGGGGGGAGGCACTTGATACTGGCACATGGGGGGGCATCTATGGGGACACTTACTGGCACATTATTGGGGGGCATTATGGGGGTCCCTTTTTACTGGCACATTATTGGGGGACACTATGGGGGCATCTACTGAGGCCACAAAGAAGGGGTATTTTATATGGGGGGGCTCTGTGTGGTACTAGTATTATCAGGGGGTTTATCTGTTTCTGCAGTATTGTATTGGGGAGCACAGCGGCACAGTATTGGGGGTGGTAGGATGATTTGTCCAAAAAAATGTGAGAATTATGGAAAAGTAGTAAACTACGATTTTTTTTTTGTCAAACTGCAGAGACGAAAAATGGCTGAAAACTGTAGGTCTGAAAGGAGAAGATGAGGAAAGAGAACATCTACATCAAAGAGACATCACTGGATGTAAGTGGTATGGGGCGCTGTATTACCCTGGATGTAAGAGGTATGTGGCGCTGTATTACCCTGGATGTAAGAGGTATGTGGCGCTGTATTACCCTGGATATAAGAGGTATGGGGCGCTGTATTACCCTGGATGTAAGAGGTATGGGGCGCTGTATTACCCTGGATGTAAGAGGTATGGGGCGCTGTATTACCCTGGATGTAAGAGGTATGGGGCGCTGTATTACCCTGGATATAAGAGGTATGGGGCGCTGTATTACCCTGGATGTAAGAGGTATGTGGCGCTGTATTACCCTGGATGTAAGAGGTATGTGGCGCTGTATTACCCTGGATATAAGAGGTATGGGGCGCTGTATTACCCTGGATGTAAGAGGTATGTGGCGCTGTATTACCCTGGATATAAGAGGTATGGGGCGCTGTATTACCCTGGATGTAAGAGGTATGGGGCGCTGTATTACCCTGGATGTAAGAGGTATGGGGCGCTGTATTACCCTGGATGTAAGAGGTATGGGGCGCTGTATTACCCTGGATGTAAGAGGTATGGGGCGCTGTATTACCCTGGATGTAAGAGGTATGTGGCGCTGTATTACCCTGGATGTAAGAGGTATGTGGCGCTGTATTACCCTGGATATAAGAGGTATGGGGCGCTGTATTACCCTGGATGTAAGAGGTATGGGGCGTTGTATTACCCTGGATATAAGAGGTATGGGGCGCTGTATTACCCTGGATGTAAGAGGTATGGGGCGCTGTATTACCCTGGATGTAAGAGGTATGGGGCGCCATATTACCCTGGATGTAAGAGGTATGGGGCGCTGTATTACCCTGGATGTAAGAGGTATGGGGCGCCATATTACCCTGGATGTAAGTGGTATGGGGCGCTGTATTACCCTGGATGTAAGTGGTACGGGGCGCTGTATTACCCTAGATGTAAGAGGTATGGGGCGCTGTATTACCCTGGATGTAAGTGGTATGGGGCGCCATATTACCCTGGATGTAAGTGGTATGGGGCGCTGTATTACCCTGGATGTAAGTGGTACGGGGCGCTGTATTACCCTAGATGTAAGAGGTATGGGGCGCTGTATTACCCTGGATGTAAGAGGTATGGGGCGCCATATTACCCTGGATGTAAGTGGTATGGGGCGCTGTATTACCCTGGATGTAAGTGGTACGGGGCGCTGTATTACCCTAGATGTAAGAGGTATGGGGCGCTGTATTACCCTGGATGTAAGAGGTATGGGGCGCCATATTACCCTGGATGTAAGTGGTATGGGGCGCTGTATTACCCTGGATGTAAGTGGTACGGGGCGCTGTATTACCCTAGATGTAAGAGGTATGGGGCGCTGTATTGCCCTGGATGTAAGTGGTATGGGGCGCTGTATTACCCTGGATGTAAGAGGTATGGGGCGCCATATTACCCTGGATGTAAGAGGTATGGGGCGCTGTATTACCCTGGATGTAAGAGGTATGGGGCGCCATATTACCCTGGATGTAAGTGGTATGGGGCGCTGTATTACCCTGGATGTAAGTGGTACGGGGCGCTGTATTACCCTAGATGTAAGAGGTATGGGGCGCTGTATTACCCTGGATGTAAGAGGTATGGGGCGCTGTATTACCCTGGATGTAAGAGGTATGGGGCGCCATATTACCGTGGATGTAAGTGGTATGGGGCGCTGTATTACCCTGGATGTAAGTGGTACGGGGCGCTGTATTACCTTGGATGTAAGAGGTATGTGCGCTGTATTACCCTGGATGTAAGAGGTATGGGGCGCTGTATTACCCTGGATGTAAGAGGTATGGGGCGCTGTATTACCCTGTATTTCCATTTTTTTTCGAATCCAAATCCGAATACTTTGTTAAAAAAGTAAGGACTCTTTATTTTTTCATATTAAAAGAATATTGAGTTTGGATCACTTTGTTTCTTCCCCGTTCACACAATTCTTATGTACAGGATTCGTAGGATTCGAGATTTGAAAGATTCGAGAACCTTTTCAGATTCGGATTCTAAAAAAATTGGATTTGTCGAAAACGTATTTACTATAATGCAAAAAAATAAAAAAGCCTCAATGCCAGAATACCTGTTCAAAAGTATGCAGACTGGTGAGGATGCTCCAAGTCAGACCCTTAACAATTTGACATTGATGGCCTAGAGAGACCATCAATCTGGTACAGCTGGAGAACCCCTTTAACGTATACATTTAAAGTTGTATGATGTATAATACAAGTACGTTAGCAATCAGATCACCTCTTTGATTTTTAGATCTACTCTGTAAAAATGTAAGCTGTATTCTGGGCAACAAAGCAAAATTACGATTAGTGATGAGCGAAGAGAGCTTCAGATACTACATCCGAAGTCGCTTTGTTCAAAACTTCGGAATAATACTGTACGGAGATGGATAAAAATGTATGGGCTCCGATGAGCTGAGTTAGGTTTTAAAGTGGTTTTCCACTTTAAAAATCAACTACCAAAGTTATAACTAACTTCGGCTCATCAGAGCCCACACATTCTAAGGGTCAATTCACATCAATTTACACATCTACAGTGTTTTGCGGATCCGCAATTGGGCCGGTACCCCAATAGAAATGCCTATTCTTGTCCGCAGCTGCGGACAAGAATAGGACATGTTCTATTTTTTTGCGGAGCCGCGGACCGGAAGTTTGGGGCCGTGGACCAGAAATGCGGATGCGGACAGCACACTGTGCGCATCTTTTCCGTCCCCTTTAAAAATGAATATGCTGAACGGGTGCGGACCCAATTGTGGAACGGATCCGGACCCAAAGTGCAGATGTGTGAATGGACCCTAATACTGTACAGAGAAGGATCTGCGCAGTATTATTCTGAAGTTTTGAACAAAGCGACTTCGGATGAAGCATCTGAAGCTTGAGTTTTTTGTTTTTTTTTAACATACCCATAATTTACGATATAAAAAAAAATCTGCCATGTTCCGTTGTGTAAGGCCTCATGCACCCCGTGCCGTTTTTTGCGGTCCGCAAAACCGCAAAAAACGGAAGGCGCCCCATGTTGCCTTCCGCAATTTGCGGAACGGAACGGGCGCCGGCAATATAAATGCCTATTCTTGTCCGCAAAGCGCAGACAAGAATAGGACATGTTATATTTTTTTAGCGGGGCTGCGGAACAGAGCCACGGATGCGGACAGCACACGGAGTGCTGTCCGCATCTTTTGCGGCCCCATTGAAATGAATGGATCCGCATCCGAGCCGCCAAAACGGAAGCTCGGATGCGGACCCAAACAACGGTCGTGTGCATGAGGCCTAAGGCCCTGTTCACACATCAGTTATTTGGTCAGTTATTTCCAGTGGAGGCTAAAGATATAATGAACAGATCTGCACCTGTTCTGTTTTTTTGACCCACACCTCGTTTTGGCTCACAATAACTGATGGAAATAACTGACCAAATAGCTGAAGTGTGAACCAGGCCTAAGAGCTGATTGTACTTATCTATATGGTCCACGAACTGCAGCGATCTGAGTCCAGCACCACTTGGCCACAGCCTGAAGACCGTAATATAATGACACGGACTCTCTGATAGAGAGCGATAACCATGTAAAAGGCGGCAGCTATTAGGCGCGGTAGTGACATGAGCAGTCATAAAACAGATGGGGCAGGGGTGTGACTGTAGAATAATGGAAGATTCATATGCTTTTCAGGGTCTGTGGAAAGCTGAGTGAAGACCCATATGGGCCACTGCTGTCATTAGCATATTAGGTTGTGACACAAAAAATGATATAGTCTCCTCTGACCACAGCGCCACATCTCATATGGTAGAGGAGGGGTCACCAGATGCTTTTTGGTGGCTCAAACATGATTTGATGTGTTTTGCCGTGTAGATAAGCTGTTACCCAGAGGACACAAGCGGGGTCCTTAGTGCTCCTGTAAGTCCATGTCTGATCCATTAAACAGGCCTGGAAACAATGACTTAGGCCTCATGCACACGGCCGTGCCGTTTTTTGCGGTCCAAAACCGCGGATCCACAAAAAACGGAAGCCGCCCATGTTGCCTTCCGCAATTTGCGGAACGGAACGGGCACCGACAATATAAATGCCTATTCTTGTCCGCAAAACGCGAACAAGAATAGGACATGTTATATTTTTTTTTTTTCGGGGCCGTGGAACGGAGCCACGGATGCGGACGGATGGGTCTGCATCCGAGCCGCCAAAACGGCAGCTCGGATGCGGACCCAAACAACGGTCGTGTGCATGAGGCCCTAGGCTATAAGCCAAAATCAGAGTCTTTCCCGCAACATAAGACGGCGGCTTCAGCCATTCATCAGGGCAGGGCACAGGACTGGTTTGGCCAGTGACAGGCTTCTGACATGGGTCTGGAGTGGAGAAATTAAAGGGGTTTTCCGGTATTTTTATACTGATGACCTATCCTCTGGATAGGGTGATCAGTATCTGATCAGTGGGGGTCCAACAGCCGGGATCCGCTGTGTGAGAAGGCAGTGGCGCTCCTGTGAGCACTGCGGCCTTCTCACAGCTTTTCCTAGGCCAGTGACGACACGTTCATCGGTCATACCGCTATACCAGGGAACAGCAACCATCGGCACTACAGCTGTTGTGAAACTACAACTCCCAGCATGCTCGTTTCACTTCTGTGGGAGTTCGAGTGCCGAAGGTTGCTGATCCCTGCGCTATACAATGTACTGTAGCACTGTGCTTGGTGAGCTGTGAGAATACCGCCGCGCTCACAGGGGTGTCGGTGTCTTCTCAAAAGGGATTGGAATTGCAGTCACAGACGCGTGTCTCTTGGGTTATAGATACTAGGGTTATTGCTCATTCTTCCAGGCAAAACGGATCCAACTCCTTTGCGTTAGATGTCGGAAGTGGTGTAATTATACTCATATCATGCGACTGTCAATGGGGACAAAACCTAACTGAACAGAACATTCCGTTCTCATACCGGAGAGCAGCATGCTGCGGTTTGCTTTCCATCATGGGATGCGGAGCAAGATGGATCCGATTTCTCTGACACAATAGAAAACGGATCCGTCCCCCATTGACTTTCAATTAAGTTCACGACGGATCTGTCCTGGGTATGTTTAAGATAATACAACCGGATCCGTTCATAACGCTTTCGTTAATCAGTAACGGAAGCGTTTTTGCTGAACCCTGCCGGATCCAGCAAAAACGATAGTGTGAAAGTAGCCTTATCATACTGCCATGTAAGGTAAGTGCCCTGAAACATAACCATACCTTTCATGTTAAAATCTTGTCCTCTGGTCATAAAAAATGCATTTTTTTGTTTTCTGCAAATAAGGTTTTCAATGCACCGTGGACGGGGTGGCTCCGTTTGGGGCACCCGGCTTCCCCTTTGTCATTGCTGCCGCCCCTGAAATCTCAGGAAATGTCACTCATATAAGAGCGGGAGGCACTGGGCAGTATTACTAGGGGGACAGACGGTGCACCAAACGGTGCGGCCCGCGCCATACTGTGTGCCAAATGGTGCGGCCCCCGCCATACTGTGTGCCAAATGGTGCGGCCCCCGCCATACTGTGTGCCAAATGGTGCGGCCCCCGCCATACTGTGTGCCAAATGGTGCGGCCCCCGCCATACTGTGTGCCAAATGGTGCGGCCCGCGCCATACTGTGTGCCAAATGGTGCGGCCCGCGCCATACTGTGTGCCAAATGGTGCGGCCCGTGCCATACTGTGTGCCAAATGGTGCGGCCCCCGCCATACTGTGTGCCAAATGGTGCGGCCCCACGGTGCACTAAAACCCTTATTTGCATAAATATTTAAAGAAGCATTTCTCCGGATTACAGGACTGGATTTTCACTGGAAAGGTTTGGCATGTTTCGAGGCAGCTATGTGGAAGCATGCTTACTTTGATACCAATTTTGGATGTGTTTGAAATATCTCTCTAATTTGTCATCTGACAGAGATATTTATCTCACCCAGCATGGGTATATGTAAAATGACACCCCAAAACACATAGCCCTACTTCCCCTGAGTACGGCGATACCACATGTGTGACACTTTTTTGCAGCCTAGGTGGGCAAAGGGGCCCAAATTCTAAAGAGCACCTTTCGGATTTCACAGGTCATTTTTAACACATTTGGATTTCAAACTACTTACCACACATTTGGGTCCCTAAAATGCCAGGGCAGTATAACTACCCCACAAGTTACCCCATTTTGGAAAGAAGACACCCCAAGGTATTCCGTGAGGGGCATGGCGAGTTCCTCTAATTTTTTTTTTTTTGGCACAAGTTAGCGGAAAATTATGATGTTTTTATTTTAATTTTTTTCTTACAAAGTCTCATATTCCACTAACTTGTGACAAAAAATAAAAACTTCCATGAACTCACTATGCCCATCACGAAATACCTTGGGGTGTCTTCTTTCCAAAATGGGGTCACTTGTGGGGTAGTTATACTGCCCTGGCATTTTAGGGGCCCTAATGCGTGAGAAGTAGTTTGAAATTCAAATGTGTAAAAAATGTCCTGTGAAATCCTAAAGGTGCTCTTTAGAATTTGGGCCCCTTTGCCCACCTAGGCTGCAAAAAAGTGTCACACATGTGGTATCGCCGTACTCAGAAGAAGTAGAGCAATGTGTTTTGGGGTGTATTTTTACATATACCCATGCTGGGTGAGAGAAATATCTCTCTAAAGTCAAATTTTCCAATTTTTTTATACAAAGTTGTCATTTGACAGAGATATTTCTCTCACCCAGCATGGGTATATGTAAAAAGACACCCCAAAACACATTGCCCAACTTCTCCTGAGTACGGCGATACCACATGTGTGACACTTTTTTGCAGCCTAGGTGCGCAAAGGGGCCCAAATTCCGTTTAGGAGGGCATTTTTAGACATTTGGATTCCAGACTTCTTCTCACGCTTTAGGGCCCCCAAAATGCCAGGGCAGTATAAATACCCCACATGTGACCCCATTTTGGAAAGAAGACACCCCAAGGTATTCTGTGAGGGGCATGGCGAGTTCATAGAAGATTTTTTTTTTTTGGCACAAGTTAGCGGAAATTGTTTTTTTTTTTTTTTTTTTTTTCACAAAGTCTCCCTTTCCGCTAACTTGTGACAAAAAGTTCAATCTTTCATGGACTCAATATGCCCCTCAACGAATACCTTGGGGTGTCTACTTTCCAAAATGGGGTTACATGTGGGGTATTTATACCGCCCTGGCATTTTAGAGGCCCTAAAGCGTGAGAAGTCTGGAATATAAATGTCAAAAACAAATTACGCATTTGGATTCCGTGAGGGGTATGGTGAGTTCATGTGAGATTTTATTTTTTGTCACAAGTTAGTGGAATATGAGACTTTGTAAGAAAAAAATAAAAATAAAATCAATTTCCACTAACTTGTGACAAAAAAATAAATAATATTCTATGAACTCGCCATGCCCCTCAAAAGTGATCATTTTACTGTGTTTTTGCAGTGATCAGAAAAAAATAATTTCTGTCACTGCGGTGGGGCTGACTGAACGAAAGTGTGCGCACAAGATCAGGCCTGATCGGGCGAACACTGAGTTTTTTGTAGAGCCTATAGAACATGTCCTATTCTTGTCCGCAATTGCGGACAAGAAAAGGCATTTTCTATATAGTTCTGGCAATGTGCGGATCCGCAAAATGCGGAAAGTACATTGCCGGTGTCCGCGTTTTGCGGATCCGTGGTGTCTGTGTTTTGCGGATCCGCGGTGTCCGTGTTTTGCGGATCCGCAAAACACATACGGACGTCTGAATGGAGCCTTACAGGGGGGTGATCAATGACAGGGGGGTGATCAGGGAGTCTATATGGGGTGATCACCCCCCTGGAAGGCTCCATTCAGACGTCCGTATGCGTTTTGCGGATCCGCAAAACACATACGGATGTCTGAATGGAGCCTTACAGGGGGGTGATCAATGACAGGGGGTGATCACGGAGTCTATATGGGGTGATCAAGGGTTAATAAGTGACCGGGAATGGGGGGTGTAGTGTAGTGGTGTTTGGTGCTACTTACAGAGCTGCCTGTGTCCTCTGGTGGTCGATCCAAGCAAAAGGGACCACCAGAGGTGCAGGTATATTAGACGCTGTTATCAAAACAGCGTCTAATATACCCTTCAGGGGGTTAAAAAAAAAATCGCATCTACAGCCTGCCAGCGAACGATCGCCGCTGGCAGGCTGCAGATCCACTCGTTTACCTTTGGCTCCTGTGAACGGGCGCGCCTGTGTGCGCGCGTTCACAGGAAATCTCGCCTCTCGCGAGAGGACACGCGGGCGCGTCCAGGAGGAATAACAGGGCCGCCGCCAGGACGCAATCCTGCGTACGGCGGTCCTGTAGTGGTTAAAGAACCCTTTTAAAGGGTTTCTGTCATCAGAAAAATCGTTATGTAGCTGGCTGACATTAGCGATGTGCTAATGTCAGCAGAACATAACTGTGTGACTTATATCTCCCTGCCGCCGTTCTCGCTAAATAATGACTTTTATAATATGCAAATGAGCCTCTAGGTGCTAGTGGGGCGTTGCTGCAGCACCTAGAGGCTCCGTCCTCTCACAGTTTGTCACGCCCTTGTAAAGGTGATTGACATCGTCGGTCTACTCCGTGGCCCGCAAATCCCGCGCTGTCCATTTTAGTATTAGGCGCAGGCGCAGTGAGTGAAGGACGCTCGCCTGCTGCATACAACACGCAAAAAAATGCTTATCGGATGTGGACAAAAATATATTAGTGTGCATGAGCTCTAAGGCTACTTTACACTTGCGTCAGAGGATTCCGGCAGGCAGTTCCGTCGCTTGAACTGCCTGCCGGATCCGCCAAAACGCATGCAAACTGATGGCATTTGTCAGAAGGATCAGGATCCTGATCCGTCTGACAAATGCATTGAATTGCCGGATCCGTCTCTCCGGTGTCATCCGGCATTTTATTTTTTTTTCAAATTTCTTGTGGTCTGAGCATGCGCAGACTACAATACCGGATCCGTTTTGCCAGAACACTCGGGAAAATGCCGGATCCGGCGACGGAACTGCCTGACGGAATCCTCTGCCACAAGTGTGAAAGTACCAGAGCTGAAATCCCCCTGCATTCCTTGATGGTAGTTCTGTGCACGTTTCCAACTGCAACCTGCAGAATTGTGAATGCAGCTCTTGACTACAAGGCTGTAAATTAACTAAAGATTAAATATCTATATGCAAACTGTATAGGCTTACTAATAGCATATATGAAGCATCGGTGCAGCTGGACAATATGCAAACACATCAAACTGACGCCATGCCACTGTAAGCAAAAAGGGAGAACTACACACCTGGAACTCCA
Source organism: Bufo bufo (assembly GCF_905171765.1). Classification (NCBI taxonomy): domain Eukaryota; kingdom Metazoa; phylum Chordata; class Amphibia; order Anura; family Bufonidae; genus Bufo; species Bufo bufo. Next base: position 96,456,452 of record NC_053392.1, on the reverse strand, counting down.
GGCCGTAGATAACAGGTGCATCGTCCTCCATCCTGCTCCTAATTGTCAAAACTGTGTCAACCAGACCCCTCTGCGTTGCATTCAATGATCTATTTTGACTCACTGCGGCTCCCGTATTAACTCATCTTCCTGTTTCCTAACCTGCTGATTTGTGTAAATAAAGCTGAGTGAAATCGACTTTTGCTAGCACTGCGCTTGCGCTTGGAACTCACGCCTGCGCACAGGGGGCTCGGTTGAAAGTTGACGCATGCGCGTTCCTCTTTGTAGGGGTTGTCAGGTGTTTACGCCTGCGTAATTGATTGCCGGTATCAGAGGTGGCCGAGGTCGGTGCAGGGTGTCAGGTTCGTCTGTTGTCTCCAAGGATTCTGTGTTCTGTGTGTTTTCTTCAGGTGACACGTATGTAGAATGTGTGGAGTATCTATCTATCAGATGCTTGACTATGGGTTCTGCTTAATGTTTTCACCATTTTTAAAGATGTCTGCTTGCTGTCAGTGAATGGAAGGGTTTCCATTCACAGGCTGAAAACTTGCTTTCCTATACAGTTAAAGGGGTTTTCCATCCTGTGGATACTAATGACTTAGGGCTCGTTCACAGGAACCATTCATTTCAATGGAATGTCCTCCATATGCATTCTGTTTCCAGTGTTCCGTTCAAAGATAGAACATGTCCTATTACTGCCTGCAAATCACCTTCTGTGGCTCCATAGCCGCAAAAAAACAGAACACATACGGAAACACTACTAAAACAAAAAAACTGAAAAACGGATCCGTTAAAATACTGAAAAAGCCATACGGTTGTGTGAACAAGCCCTTATCCTGAGGATATCTACAGGATGGAGACCCCCTTTTAGAGGGCACTGTCAGCAGATCTGTGCCTATGACACTGGCCGACCTGTTACATGTGCGCTTGGCAGTTGAAGGCATCTGTGTTGGTCCCATGGTCATATGTGTCCGCATTGCTGAGAAAAGTGATGTTTTAATATATGCAAATCAGCCTCCAAGAGCATCGGGGGCGTTACCATTACACCTAGAGGCTCTGCTCTCTTTGCAACTGCTGCGCCCCCTGCACTTTGACAGGGCGAAGCAGTGAAATTGTAATCACACCTATCAAAGTGCAGAGGGCGCGGCAGTAGCAGAGAGAGCGGAGCCTCTAGGTGTAATGGTAACGCCCCTGTTGCTCCTAGAGGCTCATTTGCACATAATAAAACATCATTTTTCTCTGCAATGCAGACACATTAACACAGGACTAGGGTTGTTGCGGGTATTAAAATTAAGATACCCAATCGATACTTTTGTCCCGATATCGATACGATACCGGGATTTCCATTTTTTCGATACTGGGCTGCGCTTCTGCGCAATCTAGTATCTCTGAACATGAGCGCGCTGACACAGTGCGCTCATGTTCCCTCAGCAGCACAGGGGAGAAGGAAGCAGTCCTCCCTCCCCCCTGTGCTGCCACCAATGAGAAGAGAGGAGCGGAGGAGGGGCGGGCACACTGCGCCACTGATGATACGACTCTTCCTACACAGAGTGGCACCCAGAGATTTCCCAGCACTTACTATTATTCCTGGGTGCCGCTCCGTTCGCCCGCAGTGCCCCATTACTGTCTCCTGCTCCTGATCCATATGCTGATTACTATCTGAGTGATGGGGAGGAGACAGCAGCTTCTCTAGTGGGCGTTCCTTCTCCCTGCGCTGCGATTGGACAGCGCTACAGCCAGGGAAAAGGAACGCCCACTAGTGAAGCTGATGTCTCCTCCCCATCGCTCCGATAGTAATCAGCATGTGGAGCAGGAGAGGAGACAGTAATGGGGCACAGCAGGTGAACAGAGCGGCGCCCAGGAATAATGGTGAGTGCTGGGACATCGCTGGGCGCCGCTCTGTGTAGCCTAATACTTAGTCTGTACCCAGGAAAAGTAGACTTTAACACATAATACAGGAGGCGGGTGCCGGCAGCAGAATCGCATTGCCGGCACTTTGCCCCTGACAGGGGGCTGCGATCAGCAGCAGTTAACCCCTCAGGTGCGGCACCTGAGGGGTTAACTGCCACTGATCTGCCAGTACCCGCCTCCTGTATTAAGGGGTAATTATCATTGGTGGCGCAGTGTGCCCCCCTAACCCTCCCATCCCATTAAAATCATTGGTGGAACAGTGCGCCGGCCCCTCTCAATCCCCCAGCATTAAAATCATTGGTGGCAGTGGCCACAGGGTCCTCTCCCCTCCCCCTCATTGGTGGCAGTGGCAGCTTCTGATTGGAGCCCCAGCTGTGTAATCCTGGGGCTCCGATCGGTTACCATGGCAGCCAGGACGCTATTGAAGCCCTGGCTGCCATGGTAACATCCCTGATGCTGTGTGCACAAAGCACAGAGCAGCAGGGACAGTGTGAGGTCTTATTCACCCTGATAGAGCTCTACCAGGGTGAATAGGACATGGGGAGGAAAGATCCCAGGTTCTGGCCCCTAAGGGGGGAAATAATTAATAAATAAAAAGTGTAAAAAAAAAAACACCAAAATATTAAGTATGAATCACCCCCTTTTCCCAATTCCACATATAAAATGTATAAAAAAATAAACATATTACATATCACCACGGCAGAAAAGTCCAAACTATTAAAATATAAAAAAAATCTATGCGGTGAACGCCGGAACAGAAACAAAATTATAAAAACTGTGCGATTCGCCATTTTTTAAAATGCGGAATGCACGTGTCTTTTTTGGTTAATTTTTTCACATGGTATCGAGTATCGCAATACTTTTTCATGGTATCGAAACCGAATCAAAAATTTGGTATCGCAACAACTCTACATGGGACCAACACAGATGCCTTCAGCTGCCAAGCGCACATGTAACAGGTCAGCCAGTGTCATAGTCACAGATCTGCTGACAGATGGCAGTAAGACCCCTTGCACATTGGACTGACTTCATCCCATAATCTCCCCCTGTATTCTTCTGACTTATTTTTTCTCCCCTCACGTCATAGAGAAAAGAAGTTGTGACACGCTCCAATGTAAGCCAGGTTACCGCACATGGAGCACCTACAGTTCATCGCGATCTGTAGGTACTCCATGTGCCGCCATAGAGGGCCCACACTGGTGGCTATTTCCCGTACCTGGACCCTGAGGATATAGAACCTCTGAATTCTGAGGAGCCGTGTGCTGGTTGGGAGTTTATGGTTGTAAGTGTTCTGACGTTTGCTGGCTGAAAGCAGAGATCATAAAAATGATTGATCAGTTACATAATTAAGGTTTTATTTATGGACAGGGAGAGATGCAGCAGAAAGGACATGCGCCCTGACCTGTGACAGGGAGAGATGCAGCAGAAAGGACATGCGCCCTGACCTGTGACAGGGAGAGATGCAGCAGAAAGGACGTTTCGACGTGTACTCTTTATCAAGCAGTCAGATAAGACTACACGTCGAAACGTCGCCATGTTTGTTGCCTTCTAAATAAACCACAAGATATTCTAAGTTGACGAGTGCTGTGAATCCCTTCTAATCGCTTTATATTGACTGGGAGCCCCCAAGCTCGGGTCCCCATCCGCATGCACCATTTGTTCTGTGGACCTTTATCAGGGATCCTGAGGATTATAATGAATTTTTTCCCATGGTTGGGATAGGTCATCAGTAACTCTCGGAAAACCCAGGTGATTTTACAACAGCCAGTCGGGCATTATACCTGTAGCGGCCTCCGCAGGGGTAATGGAGCATAATGTGGCAGACGTGCAAATGAACGGCCGTCTATGTAATACCAGTCCACCAGAGCAGGAGCTGAACACTTCTGGGCCGTGCCATCTCATGACTGTATCACTGCAGGCGGGCACTGGTGCTGTAATACGCCAGCCTCTAGGTGACCATTGCCCAGTGCTGTTGGGTCATTCATCTATCTTAGTTTAATTTGATGTGAATTTTAGGTGTGATTTTTCCCGTTGATCACTATTGGACTCCTGCTCAATGATAACAGGTGCTGGGAACGTTCTAGAGGACTGCAGCTCCTAAGACGTCATATGCAAACGGACATGTCTGAGTTTTGTGTCTGTGGGCATTCCAAAGTACGGACAAGAATTGAACATATTCTGCCCAAAATACAGTGGGGGAAATAATTATTTGACCCCTCACTGATTTTGTAAGTTTGTCCAATGACAAAGAAATGAAAAGTCTCAGAACAGTATCATTTCAATGGTAGGTTTATTGTAACAGTGGCAGATAGCACATCAAAAGGAAAATCGAAAAAATAACTTTAAATAAAAGATAGCAACTGATTTGCATTTCATTGAGTGAAATAAGTATTTGAACCCTCTAACAAAAAAAGACTTAATACTTGGTGGAAAAACCCTTGTTTGCAAGCACAGAGGTCAAACGTTTCTTGTAATTGATGACCAAGTTTGCGCACATTTTAGGAGGAATGTTGGTCCACTCCTCTTTGCAGATCATCTCTAAATCCCTAAGGTTTCGAGGCTGTCTCTGTGCAACTCTGAGCTTGAGCTCCCTCCATAGGTTTTCGATTGGATTAAGGTCCGGAGACTGACTAGGCCACTCCATGACCTTAATGTGCTTCTTCTTGAGCCACTCCTTTGTTGCCTTTGCTGTATGTTTTGGGTCATTGTCGTGCTGGAACACCCATCCACGACCCATTTTCAGTTTCCTGGCAGAGGGAAGGAGGTTGTCGCTCAGGATTTCACGATACATGGCTCCGTCCATTTTCCCGTTTATGCGAATAAGTTGTCCTGTGCCCTTAGCAGAAAAACACCCCCAAAGCAAAATGTTTCCACCCCCATGCTTGACGGTGGGGACGGTGTTTTGGGGGTCATAGGCAGCATTTTTCTTCCTCCAAACACAGCGAGTTGAGTTAATGCCAAAGAGCTCTATTTTGGTCTCATCAGACCACAGCACCTTCTCCCAGTCACTCTCTGAATCATTCAGGTGTTCATTGGCAAACTTCAGACGGGCCTGCACATGTGCCTTCCTGAGCAGGGGGACCTTGCGAGCCCTGCAGGATTTTAATCCATTGCGGTGTAATGTGTTTCCAATGGTTTTCTTGGTGACTGTGGTCCCTGCTAATTTGAGGTCATTAACTAACTCCTCCCGTGTAGTTCTAGGATGCTTTTTCACCTTTCTCAGAACCATTGACACCCCACGAGGTGAGATCTTGCGTGGAGCCCCAGAGCGAGGTCGATTGATGGTCATTTTGTGCTCCTTCCATTTTCGAACAATCGCACCAACAGTTGTCACCTTCTCTCCCAGCTTCTTGCTAATGGTTTTGTAGCCCATTCCAGCCTTGTGCAGGTCTACAATTTTGTCTCTGACATCCTTGGACAGCTCTTTGGTCTTTCCCATGTTGGAGAGTTTGGAGTCTGCTTGATTGATTGATTCTGTGGACAGGTGTCTTTTATACAGGTGACTAGTTAAGACAGGTGTCCTTAATGAGGGTGACTAATTGAGTAGAAGTGTCTAACCACTCTGTGGGAGCCAGAACTCTTAATGGTTGGTAGGGGTTCAAATACTTATTTCACTCAATGAAATGCAAATCAGTTGCTATCTTTTATTTAAAGTTATTTTTTCGATTTTCCTTTTGATGTGCTATCTGCCACTGTTACAATAAACCTACCATTGAAATGATACTGTTCTGAGACTTTTCATTTCTTTGTCATTGGACAAACTTACAAAATCAGTGAGGGGTCAAATAATTATTTCCCCCACTGTACATATATGCGCATGGGCCCTATTGAAATGAATGGGCCATTGTGGTGTGGGATCGCAAGATGTGTGTAAGCTGAGCCGCCATGAATGTGAGGGCAGCTGACGCTTTAAATGGGTTGGAAGACAAAATATGGCAGCACACTATTATACATGCAAACAATAGAACTAGGGATTAGAGATTATTTTGGATTAAAGTGGTACTATACCGACTATACATGAAAAATGGAAGCTCTTTGCGCACATTTTTGACCAAGCGTGTGTTGGAGCCCATCTACTAACGTCAAGGTGGCTTCTGCAGATGGGTACCTAACACTAACAGAACTGCCTAACCCAAGCCTACAACGTTCTGACCGATCTGACGCTGGAGGTGGAATGACCCCACAGGACCGGACATGACATATTTTTCTTGATCCTGCACTGATTTTGAACTAAACATCATTTTCTTTCCTCAAAATTGAAATAAAATTTCTGCTCTTCAGCTATGCGGAATTTGTATGCGGATTCGTACTCCACAGCTGAACTCTTACAATGCGCTGTGGGAATTCTCCACAATTCTGAATTTAGCATTCTGGTTAAGCAGAGAATGAGATGTGTAATTTAAAATGAGTAGAAGACTCGTCACTAGGATATGCTATTACATTATGATTATTGAGAATGAAGGGACAGAGGAACATAACACAATTCTCCTGTACACACACGTACAACTGGGAATGAGCAGCAACGCTTAAAGGGGTTGTCTCATCGGAGACACTGGTGGCGTATCACAAGGATAGGCCGTCGATGTCAGATAGGTGCTGGTCCCACCTCTGGGACGCGCGGAGAGTAGCCGTGCACGTGCCGCTTGCTCTCCTTTCATTTTTATGGGACTTCTGAAAATAGCCGAGCAAGCGAGCTTTTCAGCAGTGCAATAGAAACGAACTGTGGCTCGCCTCGTATGCAAGGCTGTTGGCACTGGCTTTGGGGGCCATGTCCTGGCAATAGGTGCTGGTCTCACCTCTGGGACCGGCTCCTATCTGACATGGACGGCATATCCTAGTGATATGCCACCAGGGTCTCAGATGAGACAACCCCTTTAGAGCCAGTTCAGACCTGAGCGTTTTACAGCACGTTCCTACGCGCTGTAAAACGCTCAACAAGGAGAAACCAATGCTTCCCTATGGGAATGGTTCTCACCTGGGCGTTTTACAGCGCGTACGATCGCGCTGTAAAACGCCAGACGCTCAAACAAGTACATGAGCGTTTTTTTCGGGCGTTTGTCGCGCGTTCCCGTACATAGACTTTCGGGAACGCGCGACAATGTGTGTTTGCTTGTCTCTGTATGCGCGATTGTAAACGCCCGTACAATCGCGCATACAGAGCGATCCTTTCAGAACGCTCCGGTGTGAACCCAGCCTTAAAGAGGATCTGTAGCCTCTCCTGAAATGTCTGCTTTAGTAACTACCTGTGTTCCCATGCAGTAACAATTCTGTGACATTCATCTGTTATTCCTGTTTGAAGGTTATCAGTAAGGGTACAACTGGGTGTTAAAAGGGTGGAGAGTGACTCTACGCTGTCTCACGCTGGCAGTACTGATTGAACAATGTCAGACTGTGCAGGACACACCACAAATGTTAACACTCAGTTGTTGTTGTTGTTGTTGTTTTTTTGTTTTCTTTTATATAAACTTCTAGCAGGATTAATAGAGGATTGGCACAACATGGAGACTGCATGCTCCAGAATTGTCACTTCTTGTGGAATACAATTATTTGCTAAGATAGACTTGTCGAGAGGTGACAGGTCCTCTTTCAGTCTGAGGACTTGCCAGCAGTTTCTTTGGTGAGAACTCCGGAAGGTAGTAAATGTATTTTCAGATTAAGGCCTCATGCCCACGGCCATACCGCGTTTTACGGTCCGCAAAATGCGGATCCACAAAATATTGATACCGGCCGTGGGCATTCTACAATTTGCAGAACAGAAGGTCTGGCCCTCAACAGACCAGTTCTATCCTTGTCCATGATATAGTAGTTGTGGCAAGAGACAAAAAGGGGAGAGGCGCTCATAGGGTGGTGGGTATCGATAATACGGTTTGGAGAAATGGATGGAGTATGCTCACCTTTTGGTGTTGTGCGTGTGTGCGCACAACGTCCGTAGGGGCAGGACCACAGAGAGAGGGAGGGGGGGGGGGGGGGGGGGGGGGTCGGTGCCGCCAGTACCCGTTCGGTCCCTTTGGAAGGTTTTGCCAAAAACTCCTAGGGACTGTGGAGGAAGTTGTGGGTGGTGTGTGTGCTGGCACACGGTAGGGTACTTGTTTGGCGCACAAAAGACGACCTCAATTGGGGAACGTTTGGTTTAATAGCTGTTTATTGTGCAGTAGACAACTACTGCACAATAAACAGCTATTAAACCAAACGTTCCCCAATTGAGGTCGTCTTTTGTGCGCCAAACAAGTACCCTACCGTGTGCCAGCACACACACCACCCACAACTTTGTCCATGATATGGACAAGAAAAGGACATGTTGTGTTTGTTAGACACACCTTGCTTTAGTGCCATTTTCATCATTGTGTGTTTTGCCCTAAACAGGAGAAATGGAAACCCCTGATACAAGCCCCGAAAAAGAGAAGACTTCCTCCAGTAATGCAGCCGAATCACACTCTACCACGGTCGTAGGGCTCCCACCAACCGACCCCTGCGATGAGCAAGAAGAGATTCTCTTCCAGGATGAAACCATTGATCTTGATGAAGACCCCTATGAATCTGAGGAAAATGTCACCCTCTCCGAAGACGTGGGCAACTTGCTAGACAAAATAAATGAGCAAATGATGGAAAGTGTCCTCATCTCCGACTCTCCCAACATCAGTGAAGATGACGCCGGAGATGTCGGCTGCTTACAAGACAGTGTGGACGAAATAGAGAGCAGCGATACTTTAGGACTCAAACAAGTCACCGATAAAGAGTACGAAGAACAAGCAGACAGTAGGAACAGTACGGAGCGTGACATCAGTCCTGAAGCCTCCAGCGAAGAGACATTGACTATGACCAATGACTTTTTCCAGCAACAGGATTTACCGGTGGTAGAAAAAGAAAAGGTGCAGGTAAAGACGCAATCCCAAGGAGAACACAAGGAAGAACTGGTTACTCCAGTGAGCATGTCCTCTCCAGCAGAAGAGACCATTCCAGTCTGCACCATCTTCAGCCAGTCCAATTCCCAGCAGTCGTTTGTAGTCCACGATGGCTTTGAACCTCAGCTGGTCAAATCGCCCAGTTTTGGAGCGGAGATTAGAAGTGCTGTTAAAACTCGGACACAAGTCGTCCAGCCCAGCCCGAGCCTGAGCAACTTCTTCTCAGATAACGGCCATACCAATTCTTCAGCGACAGACTTTTTCGATTCCTTCACCACTTCATCCACCTTTATCTCTGTCAGTAACCCAAATGCAGCCCCAGGTGCCCCTGAACGGAGCCCAGCGCCAATAACTCCGGACACCAGCCCCTGCCAGGACCCTGTCGCTGTCGGCTTCTTTGTGGGGAACAATTCCCTTGATTCAAGTGGGTCGTCTGCTTTAGTGGAAGTGCCCCAGTCCCCTAAGCCGTTCTCGCAGATCCATAGTGTGTTTGCCGGAAGTGATGATCCCTTTGCCACGGCTCTTAACATGAGTGAGATGGACAGGAGAAACGATGCTTGGCTGCCCTCAGAGGAGACGAGGAACATACTTATTTCTGTAGCTACTCAGCAGTACAACCCTGTGTTCATCGATAAGGAGAAACTGACTATGCCAGGCTTGAAATTTGATAACATTCAGGTAAGCTGACTGCTGGTGTCAACGCACTCCACCAGTTGAAGGGTTGTCTGAACCTCACCTCTCCAGTCCCTTGAAGCAGATCCAGCAATCATGATTTATACTACTGGCATCACTGGGCAGCCATGTCAGTAGACTGGCACGTGACCTCTGAGGCCACTGATGAGCAGCAGTCCTCACATCTGGATCAGCAAGTGACTGGAGGAGTGTATTTTATTTTTTATTTTATATTTTTGTTCATTTTATAAAAAAAATTCTGAAGGTCAGAAAGCACTCAAACTTTATATACAGCCGTCTGTTTTCAGCACCAGTGGCCCCGAGCAAAATGTATAATAACAGTCCATTAAAGGGGGTTTCCATTCTGTTTATATGGGTGGCCTACCCTCAGGATAGGCTGTCAGTATCTCATCGATAAGGGCCCAGTATTTTGTTTCTTCACCATGTTTTCCTATTTCCCAAACTTTTCAGCCATGTGAGTTATGTAGCGTTTTTACGTGGAGCAAGTTGTATTCTTATATTGGCACCATTTTGGACTATATATCATTTAAAAGGGTTTTCCAAGACTTCAATACTGATGACCTATACTCGGGATAGGTCATCCGTATCTGATCGGTGGGGGTTTGACATCCGGGACCCCCACAATCAGCTGTTTCAAGAAGGCAGTGGCACTCCTGTGAGCTTACCAAGCACCGTACATTGTATAGTGTATATATTTACTATGGTGCTGAGCTGCGCCTAGGTCATGTGACAATTGAGCGCGCCGTCACTGGTCTAGGGGGAGCTGAGAGAAGGCCGCGGCACTATTGCAAGCACTGGGAGAGACTGCAAGGTTTTTTTCTTGAGATTTTTTTTCTTCCACATTTAACCCGTAATAAAAGTCTATATCCTTTATCATATTGAGAATAATGTTTTTAGGTTTAAAAAGCTAATGTATATTACAGGTTTCTTTTATAATCATACCGTATATTATTTGGATATGAATACAAAAGCAGATATCTCTGCAGCTGTTTATTGTACAGACAAAAGAAAGGTATGGTTTTAATCAGCATGATGAGCACTACCAGGCAGTATGTCTGGTTTAATAGGGTTGATCCTCTTTAAAGCCTCTTTAACGCTGGGTTCAGACCTGAGCGTACCGAAGGAGCGCTCTGTATGCGCGATTGTATCGCGCGTTTACAGTCCGCGGCTCCGGCAACAAGCAACGCCCATAGACGCGCGATCCCGGAAATCTATGTACGGGAACGCGCGACACTACGCCCCAAAGAAGCTCCTGAACTTCTTGGGGCGTCGGGCGCTTTTACAGCGCGATCGTACGCGCTGTAAAACGCCCAGGTGAGAACCACGCCGATAGGGAAGCATTGGTTTCTCCTTGTTGAGCGTTTTACAGCGCGTAGGAACGCGCTGTAAGACGCTCAGGTCTGAACCGGCTGTAAAGGTCTTGTGCTCTGGGAATAATCCATTTTTTTTAGAAGGGTCCCTTGACCTGCTGCTTTTTTAGAAGGGTCCCTTGACCTGCTGCTTTCAAGTCCCCCAGACACCTTCTACTCAGTGGTCTCGCTCGACTTGTAGGAAATAACCGTTCACCCCCTCACTAGCTGTGACTGGCTGAGTGCTCATTAGAGTGTCACAGTGGGAGAGACAGGAGATAAATAACGTGGTAAGTTAATTTATTTTAAAACTTTACAATGAAAAGGAATGAGCCAGACAACCCCTTTAAAATGGTTTTCTGGGAGTTTAATGATGGCCTGTGATAAATATCTCATATGTGGCGGTCCGACACCCAGCCCGACTGTTTGAAGAGGCTGCATTGCTGCCGTCAGTGCTGTAGCCACCCCACAGATTACCAAGCACAGCGCCGTACATTGTATAGTGGCTGTACTTAGTACTGCAGCACAGGCCCATTCTCTTGAATGGGACTGAGCTGCGCACAGGCCATTTGACTGATGAAAGAGACATTGCTTGCCCAGGAACAGGGGATAGGAAATAAATATTAAACCCCAGGAAACTCCTTTAAAGGATAACTCATATTTTTTTATTTTATTTGCTAGTTTATTAGACCTAGGCATGTATACCTGAGTTATTCTGTAAATGATTGTCAAAAGATCTGTAATTACCTTTATAATAACAGCTATAATGTCTCCTGTCCCTTTCCACTGGTCCCTTTTAAAGACCGTTGCTAGGGCTTGTCAGTCTTCCTTTTAGTATAAACAGAAGACGGAGGGGCGGTCCTTAACACTGCATGACTGCATTAGGCTTCAGAGTGAAGAGGCGTGTCTCAGTAATCCAATCTGATTGGCTGGCAGGAAGCTGCTGGCTACAGCAAGTGTGTATGGGAAGTGAGGGAAAGCAGTTTTGGCCTCAGAGAACTGGCAAAGGAGCCATCTTGAGAAGATCCTCATATTGTAAATGTTTAAACAGCCGTAACTAAGGCAAAAACCCAAGGAAAACAGTGCTATGTGAAAAAACTAATGATTTCTTTATGCATAATGCTGCTGCAGCAGTAGCATATCCTAAAATAGATTTTTTGATGAAAACATGACAGTTATCCTTTAAATATATGCTGAGGATTTAGATAAAAAAAAATCAGTGTTGAAGGGTGGAGAATAAAGCGGTGAACCTAAAATAACTATTTTGATTAGGTTTTGAGCTATATGTGACCAGGAGAAGATGCTTTGCAGTCTGTTATAAGACAGCCAACACTGACACAACTTAGTCCCCAGTTATATCTTATGTCCATACGGAAAAATCTGTCCTGGAGAAGCTCAGACTTCTGACATGTTTCAGACCTGTACGCATCCTCTTTATGTGGTTGGCTTCCTTGTCTATAAGCTTACTGTCTAAGGAACCGTAAATTCAGTTACGGAGGGCGCATACATTTCCCTCCTCTATTAGGACTGTGTCAGTAAAGCGTCAGCAGGACGATACCGTATATCACTGAGTGTAGACGACGGGATATGAAGCAGTATCAGTGGCTCAGTCTCTGTTCACACCTGCCTGGAGGCTCCACCGACACTGTTTAATCCAGCAGGATGACCGACACCGTAGTGGAACCCAACAGACCCCATTATAAGGTTGTGTGGTCAGGGGTTGGGATGCTAAAAAAAAACAAAGAAAATACAGTTTTTAATGGCCATGAAAAATGGACAAACAGCCAGGAAATGGATGCAGAATGGCCATGAAAAACAGACACTGAATCAGATTTTTAAGAGCGTTTTCTGAGATTTTTTTAACTGATGGACTGTCCTTCCCCCCCCCCCCCCCCCCCCCCCCCCCCATATGTGTCAAGGTAGCCTTACTCTTAATCCCATACACAAGATCATTAATAAAGAGATTACAGGTTTGTTCCATTAAAGCCTCATTCACACGTCAGTGATTTCCATCAGTGATTGGGAACCTCCTGCACACGACCGTTTTTTCCCCCCGTTTACTAGCCGTTTTTTGCATTCCGTTTTTCCGTTCCGTTTAAAGATGGAACATGTCCTATTATTGCCCGCAAATCACGTTCCGTGGATCCATTCAAGTCAATGGGTCTGCAAAAAAACGGAACACATACGGAAATGCATCCGTATGTCTTCCGTTTCCGTTCCGTTTTTTGCGGAACCATCTATTGAAAATGTTATGCCCAGCCCAATTTTATCGATGTAATTACTGTATACTGTATATGCCATACGGAAAAACGGAACAGAAACGGAAACAAAAAACGGAACAACGGATCCGTGAAAAACGGACCGCAAAACACTGAAAAAGCCATACGGTCGTGTGCAGGAGGCCTTAAGGGAAGGATCTGCTCCTGTTCTGTGTTTAGCGCTGCACCTGGTTTTGGCTCAAAATCACTGACGGAAATCACTGACCGAACAGTAAAGGGGATCATTGATTGTTGGAGGTCTGACCACTGGGGCCCCTGCTTATCATGAGAACAGGGGCCCATGCTCCTCTGTTTGAATGGAGTGGTGGTCACACATGTGCACTGCCGCTTCATTCCGCTCTATGATGATGCCGGAGATAGCCGAGCACTTGTACTGGTGGTCGTATCTGCTGCTCCATTCAAACGAGGAGGGGGGGACCCCACCGGTTGGACCTCTACCGATCAGACACTTAGGAAGAGATTTATCAAACTGGTGTAAAATAGAACTGGCTTAGTTGCCCATAGCAACCAATCAGATTCCAGATTTCATTTTCCAAGGGAGCTGTGTAAAATGAAAGGAGGAATCTGATTGGTTGCTATGGGCGACTTAGCCAGTTCTACTTTACACCAGTTTGGTAAATCTCCCCCTTATTCTCCATCCTGTGGATAGGATATAAGTTTTCTAAATGGGACAAACCATTTAAAGAGAATTGGGGTTACGCAGATCCTCGTGGTACCCGCTGCTGACTTTACCCCATATTGAATATGTACCATTTTATTATCCACCCCACCACATCTGATCTGATGCTGCCCCGATCCCCACTGCTCTCCACTTCTTGGTGCCGGGCTCGACTCACAGGAAATGGATTGGACTTCCCTCCCAGCCAATCACGGCATGGAGCTGTGTGGGTGGAGCCCAGCGGCAGGGGATAGGAGAGGTAGGTAATTATTTGTAAGCACTTCTGCGGGTTTTTGGTTTATATACAGAATTATTCTGCGGCTTTTCGGACTTGGAACTTCATCCAATTGGCAGCAGTCAGGCCCGATCAGTCCTCACCTCAGTGGGGGTCCACCATAATCCGATTTTTGTAAAATTCACATTCACAGTCTCTTTTAGAGCGATAATTTGACTGCAGACGTTCCCTGTGTAAGTAAGTGTAATATTCTGAGTGACGGCGATAAACGGATGGGGGCAGGGGCTGTCTCACACTTCCCAAGCTGTTCCTCCCGAAATCCTGCAGCCCTGTCATATGCTGTCACCGGAAAGCTCTGAACTCTTTATATAGCGAGAGGAAAGTGCCTGTCAGCAGAACTTCTATACAACCTGTCACTGAAAAAGCACAAATTCTACGCTCGCAGGAAAACTTGTACTTCGCTGGAAATTCTGCCTAATTTAGGGGAAGAAGTTCCATATATATCTGTGCGTTTTTGGTGAAGACTCAGATTTTCTTATTATTGCTCTGCCTTTATGTCTATAGATTAGGGAACCATTCAAAGGGTCTTCAGAAGTAAAGGAGTTTTCTGGGACTTACATACTGATGAGCTATCTCCATTCAATGTCTGATAAGAGGGAGTCCAAGTCCGGGCGCCATGCTGATCAGTTGTCTGAAGGGGTTGGCCTGAGACATTGCGTTCATCGGTCACGTGGACTTTGTGCAGCTCAGTCTCATTCAATTGAATGGATTTGAGCTGCGTTACCAGGCACAGCTACTATATAATGTATGGCACTGTCTTTGGCATACTATGAAGAAGCTGCAGCACTCGGGCGCCCCTTTGAGCGGCTGATTTAGTAGGGATCCTAGGAGTGGGATACCCTGATCTGATGTTTATGATCGGTCCACAGCTTGTATGTGGTATTGCTGCTCAGCCCCATTCACTTCAATAGGACTCAAGTGCAATACCAGACACGTCCTATGGACAGGAGTGGCACTGTTTCTGGAAGAAGCAGCCATGGCTGGCTACCAAAACGGTCGCCAATGCACCTTAAAATTTGCAGATGGTGACGAGACTTTTTAGCCTTGTTGCCATTTGCGACAGGGCTGCCGCGCTGTAGCTGAATATTGCAGCGGGGCACGGGAGCCAATAATTCCTTACCCCGCCGCTGATCACCTATGCTGTCATAGGCTACAGGCCTGAGGCTTATTTGGTAGTGAAATCCCAGCACAGGTGGGCGTGACGACGTCATCACGCCCGCCTGTGCCGGGACGCACAGCAGTGTGGTGTGCGCATCTGCGTCGCACCATCCCAGGCCATACCAGCAGCTAGTGAGCGCCAGTGAAAGGACACAGGTGAGTATAAGATTTAACTTTTTTTTTTTTTTTTTTTTATTGCCAACATTACATAAGGGGGTGCACTGGGGTGATATTACTGGCCATAAGGGGGGCACTGGGGGGGGGGGGGGGACATTACTGGCCATAAGGGGGGCACTGGGGGGGGGACATTACTGGCCACAAGGGGGCATTGGAGGACGGTGTGGGGGGAATTACTACTGTGGAGCATATTAATACTGTGGGGGTAGTGTGGGGAAATTACTATAGGGGGCAGTGTGGGAGAAAATTACTACATAAAGGCAGTGAGGGGGGATGTTACTACTGTGCGGGCAGTGTGGGGGGGGGGGAATTACTATGTGAGGGCATTGTGGGGGGGAATTAATATACGGTATGGTTTTATTATTATTACTGGGGGCACTCTAGGTGGCATTTATAATTGCTGTAGACACTATATGGACATTATTTCTACTGGGATCACAATTCTTTCTGAAGTATAGTACCTGGGGCATTGGGGAGCACCACTGGCACAGTATTGGGAGTGGCAGCAGGATGACATTCCTGGGGCACCAGGATGGTGGGGGGTGTTGATGGAAAAATTGAGAAATCTAACGTGTCTGTAACAAACTCTGTAGAGACAAGATGCGGCTGAAAGAATTTGTCATGGAGGTCTGGGTCAAATGTAGGAGAAAAGGAAAGAGAAGGTCTACATGAGTGGAGATGTCACTGGATGTAACAGGTATGTGGTGCTGTATTCTCCTATATGTAGTGCTGGCTCATTACTGTGACCTGCGTCTCTACTGCGTCTTTTCTTTTATATGTATTTTTCATATTTTTCCGTTTAGGAGCCAATGGCTTTTTTTTTTTTTTTTTTTTTTTTTTTTTTTTAGGAGCCAATGGCTTTTTTTTTTTTTTTTTTTATAATAATCCTGAACTCAAACCAGCCTCTAAATAAAAAATTTAAAAAAAATCCCTGAAAGGATAACGGGTAACATCTGATGTGTGACAGCTACCCGTGACCACTGCAGCGATGACCCCAGGAGGGTCCACACATTGCAGCGATAGGACGCAAGCAACTGGGCAGCTTTCTCAGCTTTTCCTAGGCCATGTGACACATTGATCGTTCGCATGGTCTAGGCGCAGTGCAGTCCCATTGAAGTGAATGAGGCTGAGTGCAATACCAATCACAGCCACTACCAAATGGACGGCGCTGTGCTTGGTGGGCAGGCTGGATAGAAGGCCTATCCAGAGGATTGCTCATCAATAGTAAAGTCTCAGAAAACCCTTTTAACTGGGGAATGAGCAGAACACATACATGGTGCCCTCCTTTTTATCCTTTCCTGGACTCCTCTTCTGCCATCCAAGATGGCCGCACTTCTTCTCAGGCTACCTGATGCTTACTGTGCATCGGCAGTCCAATACACTTCCTGCCCATCAGGCCCTGCTTTCGGATTGGTCAGCACTTCTCACATGAGCAGTGCTGGCCAATCCAAGGGCAGCAGGAAGTGTCATAGGCTACCAAATTTATAGTGTTCATCAGGCAGTCTGAGAATCAGTGCGGCCATCTTGGATGGTAGAAGAGGAGCCCTGGAATTGGCAGGTCTGCAGCTGAAAAGATGAAAAAGAGGGCCACTTTGTACATGTTCTGTTCGACCTCAGTTAATATGAATTAGTTTCTTGATCTGAAGGAACGCTTTAACCTGCAGACAAATATGGGGCTTTCACAGAACGGGTCAGTCCTCTTTTCAGAGGTTCGGCAGCTTTTCTTCCACATCTCCTTTCTCAGAATACAATTAATAGGATATCAGTTTATCTCTGGGCTCTTTCCCCTCTCCTTCTCCCATCTTCTTCTCCAGTTGGGTGCCCTTTATTCTTGCACCCTTTCTGCTGCCTTTTGGTTAGTGACATACGTGTAGCATGTATACTGGCCTCATGGTTTCTTGAGCTTGGTCTTATTGTTTTTTTATGTTATGTGAACACTAAATATGCTTTACCTACCCACGTGGTTATATAGACATGTGATGGTCAAGACCAATGTTAGGGTTGGGGGGTTAGGGTAGGGTAAGGGGGGGAGGGAGTTTGGAAAGGTCAAGTTTTTGGTATTTTTTGCCCATAATATGTTTTAGCAAAGGTATATGTATTGTATGGATTCATGATAATACTGAGTGGTGATATACATATGAGTAATGTTGTTCACTGAATCCGCATTGTGGATAATGTAAAGAAAGAAAAAGTCAACGTATTGTATTATGTTATAATATGTATTTATTGTTTAATAAAAACGATTTGATTCAAAATATGCTTTACCTGTTTCAGGGGGATGCGGTGAGGGAACTTATGCTGCGCTTCCTGGGTGAACAAGCCGCCATGAAAAGACAGGTCTTCACCTCCAACTCAGTAGAACAGACCTTCCTGGGACTGAAACAGCTTCTTGTAAGTATACTGTACGTCTCTGACAGAAAGGCAGGGCTTGTATCGGGGTTGTCTTGTACGACTTGCTCAGCTGAATGTAATGGTAGCTTTCACTTAGAGACCCATTAAGCAGGGGTGGACCCAAGCCATTCTGTGCACCCTTACTCCTCCTACTTCCTCTGCCAGCCCCTCCCGGGCCAGGTGAGAGGACTATGCAGGGACCTGACCCTGTCAGTCAAGAAGAGTGAGGAGCAAGTTGCAAAGAGTGGCTTGGGCCCACCCTCAGTGGAGTTTGCATATGTATTAGGCTAGTTTCACACTAGCGGCAGGGGACTGGCAGGCTGTTCTGTCCGTCCTGCCGCTAGTTCACGTGTGCCCCCGGACTGCCGCTCCGTCCCTATTGACTATAATGGAGACAGGGGCGGGTTCCGCCGGCAGCGCGCACCGAGAGGTGGCCGGACTAAAAGTACTGCATGCAGGAGTCCCCTGCCGCTAGTGTGAAAGTACCCTTAAAAGTACTTTTGTCCCAGGTTGAAGCAATGGTATCATTACATTCAGCAGAGCTAGCCCTACAAGGCATTGTGCCTGGTTTAAAGGAGTTTTCCAGGTGTTTAATATTGATGACCTATCCACAGGATAGGTCATCAGTATTAGATTGGTGGGGGTTGAACACCCGGCACCCCCTCCGATCAGCTGTTTGAGGAGGCCATGCTGCTGTAGTGAGCACTGCAGCTTACCAAGCACAGCGTTATCCTTTTGCGGATAGTGGCTGTGCTTGGTATTGCAGCTCAGCCCCATTCACTTGAATGGGACTGAACTGCGCACAGGCCATGCAACCGATTAACGTGTGACATTGATGGCATAAGAAGAGGCCACAGCGCTCACTGGAGCACCATGGTCTCTTCAAACAGCTGATGGGCGAAGGTGCTGGGAATCAGACTACTGATCTGATATTGATAGCCTATAATGAGCACAGGCCATCATTATCAAAATCTTGGGAAAACCCTTTAACACTGAATTGCCTGGTGTCCGATTTCCTTTAACATGAGGTATGTGTACTGTATTTAGATGGGATACTAATACTGCAAGGTTTGTTTTGTGTTGTAAGGTTTCATTTTAGTTGTTCGTCCCTTTAATAATTTCTTGTTAGTGTGGTGAGCAGATTCAGGACCCTATTGTTCTACAGTTACCAGGACTGATAACTGGGCCACAATCCTAAAGCCTGTATTACACAGGCCAATTGAGCAAGCGATTTTCGGGAGGGAAACATTATCAATATCTGCTAGCTAGCGGAGGAGACCACCAATCTCTGCAGCATGGGGAGCAACGATCGTTATGCCATCGCTTGTCCTCATGCTGTCTGGTGGATTGCCGGCGGCAGATCGGAATTAAACAGCACGATTTGCTGTCAGCCAACTATGATTTTTAAGCATGCTTAAAAATCCAAATTTCCTGATGAACGAGCGTTTGCTCGTTAGCGATCATCTGCCGAAAAATCGTCTGGTGTAATACAGCCTTAAAGGGAACCTGTCACCGGGATTTTGTGTATAGAGCTGAGGACATGGGTTGCTAGATGGCCGCTAGCACATCCGCAATACCCAGTCCCCATAGCTCTGTGTGCTTTTATTGTGTAAAAAAAACCTATTTTATTCATATGCAAATTATCCTGAGACGAGTCCTGTCCCTGAGATGAGTCAGGGACAGGACTCATCTCAGGTAATTTGCATATGCATCAAATCGGTTTTTTTACACAATAAAAGCACACAGAGCTATGGGGACTGGATATTGCTGATGTGCTAGCGGCCATCTAGCAACCCATGTCCTCAGCTCTATACACAAAATCCCAGTGACAGGTTCCCTTTAAGGCCGGAGGTCATTGTACATGCATTCTCACCCTGGAGACTTATTAGGTGGGCACTGGTCTAGGTTTAAAAGATCTGTACAGGTAACAGAAATGAAGTTCCAAAACGTCTGTGTAAGAACTACTCATCTCTTGCACATTAATTGCAGGTTAGGCTGAGTTCACACTTGGTCATTTTTTTCCATCAGTTATTGTGAGCTAAAACCAGGCGTAGGTCAAAAACACAGAACAGGTGCAAATCTTTCCATTAAACCTCATCTGTGAGTAGGCTTCACTCCTGGTTTTGGCTGACAATAACTGATGTAAATAACTGTCCAAATAACTGATGTGTGAACTGGGCCTTAAGTGATTATTTATGTGCCTAAGGCCTCATGCACACAACTGTATGTATTTTGTGGTCCGCAAAAAACGGATCTGCAAAAAATACGGATGACTTCCGTGTGCATTCCGTATTTTGCGGAACGGAGCAGCTGGCCCCTGATAGAACAGTACTATCCTTGTTCTATCCATGTTCTGTTTTTTTGCGGAACGGAAATACGGACATACGGAAACAGAATGCACATGGAGTAACTTCCATTTTTTTGCGAACCCATTGAAATGAATGGTTCCATTTACGGTCCGCAAAAAAAAGGAATGGATACGGAAAGAATATACGTTCTGGTGCATGAGCCCTTATGTTGTATGTGATCTGTATCTTTATATGTCTTCTACCATTGTTTGGTAAACTTTTTATTCACTTAGCCATTGTTTTAGCCCATTTATTCCCGTACCATAGAATCCACCATAAAGCAGTTTTTATCATTCACAAAAATAATGTATCCTTGAAGATTATTCAGTTAATCTACCCCGCCTCTATGTTCTTGGAAACATCAGGTCAGACCTATTTCTCATTGTAAGGCAACTGGCTCTGGCATGTGCTAGCTCTGTTTGATATACAAGACTAAGCATGCTGATTAGGAGAGAATAAATACCTGTGTTTTGTTTGTTTTTCGAAAAATTACATTTGGGATAATGTATATGGTGCCATTGTATTTTAAGGACGCAGACTAAAATAAAATTACATCGTTCACATTCATTTTATTTTACTTTGTTCATTAATTTTTTTTTCAAAATACATGTAAAATACTTGTTATGACAGTATCATATACTTTGGGATTGTATTGCAGTAGAATAGGATTGTCACATGATTTACTCACACTTTCTTGGCTTTTCCTGCTGCATCCTGTAAGCCGAGAAAGCGGTCATGCGACTAAATCACGTGACCGCCACCATATTGCTTCCTATGGATAGGTAGGCCACAGTTTTGAAATATTTACATACACGGGCAGCCATGTGTCTGATTGGTAGGGGTCCAATTAATGGGACCCCCGAGATCATGAGAATGGAGGTCCTGTGTCCTCCCTGTATGACTGGAGCATACAAGGATGCCTGACCAGTGCTCCACATATATGGGGAGACTTAGGACATCCATTCTTGTGATCCCAGCAGATTCCATTCAGTTGGATCCTTATGCCCAGTCCTGTAGATGGGGGGTGGACACCTTTGTAAAAAGAAGCCCCGCCCTTCGAGAAGCCCCACCCCTCACAGACATCTCGCTCACCGGGAGCAGCTCCAGACTACATTGTGGTTACAGGACCTGTGGTGATGTGTGTGTGTGTGTGTGGGAGGAGTTAGGGGAACACGGGCTCCTGTAGGACTGTGCTGGTGGAGAATGCAGAGGTACTTTATGTATGGAAGGTGTGTATAAAGCAGGGCTATGTCAGTGTAACCAGTCTATTGTACAGTTTTCTGTGTGTAATGTGCACATTGTAGTTCTATCTGTGTAATGGACGCGTAGCAGAGCTGTGTGTGCAATGTGTATATAGTAAACTATCTGTGTAATGGGCATGTGGTAGAACTGTGTATGTAATATGTATGTAGTAGTGTCAGGTGGCCCCTGTGTATGGCAGCGTCGGGTGGCCCCTGTGTATGGCAGCGTCGGGTGGGCGCAGTGTATTAGGGATCGACCAATATTGATTTTTTTTTAGAGCCAATACCGATAACCTGTGAAATTTCAGGCCGATAGCTGATAACTTATACTGATATTCTGTGCATTTTCATTTTTGAAAAAAAATTAAAATTCTGTTACGGCATTCACAACATAGGAGATTTAAAAAAAATATTTTTTAATAGTTTGGACTTTTCGGATGTAGCAATATGTAATATGTTTTTCCACCAATGAGGAGGAGAGGACCCTGTGGCCACTGCCACCAATGATTTTCAATGATTTTAACACTGGGGGGTTGGGGGGGACGCACTGTGCCACCAATGATTTTGATACTGGGGGGTGGGGGGGAGGGCGCACTGTGCCACCAATGTTTTTAATACTGGGGGGTGGGGGGGGTGGCGCATAGCGCCACCAATGTTTTTGATACTAGAGAGGGCGCACTGCGCCACCAATGATAATTAACGTTTTATACAGTGTCGGCGTAGAATCGCATAGCTGGCACCTGCCTCTGACAGGAAGCTGCGATCAGCGGCACCTGAGGGGTTAACTGCCGCTGATCGCAGCTTCCTGTCATATAGGCTGGGCACCGCCTCCTGTATTTGTATTAGACGTTAACTTTCATTGGTGGCGCAGTGCGTCCGCCCCTATCTCTCCTCATTGGCAGCATTTCACAGGGGGAGGGAGAGCGTGACTCCTTCTTCTCCCCTGTGCTGCTTAGGGAACATGGCGCGCTGACAGCAGCGCGCTTATGTTCTGTGATAACTTTGAAAATCATGAATATCTGCCGATAATTGGTCAATACCCACTGTGTATGGCAGTGTCGGGTGGGCCCCGTGTATGGCAGCGTCGGGTGGGCCCCGTGTATGGCAGCGTCGGGTGGGCCCCGTGTATGGCAGCGTCGGGTGGGCCCCGTGTATGGCAGGGTCGGGTGGGCCCCGTGTATGGCAGGGTCGGGTGGGCCCCGTGTATGGCAGGGTCGGGTGGGCCCCGTGTATGGCAGCATTAGGCGGGCGCAGTGTATGGCAGCATTAGGTGGGCCCCGTGTATGGCAGCATTAGGCGGGCGCAGTGTATGGCAGCGTCGGGTGGGCCCCGTGTATGGCAGCATTAGGCGGGCGCAGTGTATGGCAGCAGTGGTATTATGTTTAGTGTATGATGTTGGATAAATGTAAAATTGTCTACATTTATTTCTGCATGGGAGACTAGCAATGGTTTCTCTGCAGAGATATCGGCCTCATAACGTTATGTGGGCCTGTGCATTATATATGTGAATTACCGCAAAATTTGTACTTCTCCTCGGCTAAAAATACTCCTCAAAATTGTTAAGAGGAGTATTTTTACTCTTCTGGAAAAAATGTAGTGCGACCTCTGGTCAGGGAGCCCTGTGATGAAACACTGTGGCTGGCATAGTCAGGGGGCATTATGGATGCTAACGTGATGAGGCACTGTGTCTGTCATAATCAGTTGGCACTGTGGTTGGCAATATGATAATGCACTGTGGATGGCATAGTCAGGAGGCACTTTAACTGGCATAGTTAGCGGACATTATGCCTGCTACTGTGATTGGGCAATGTGTCTGGCATAGTCTGGGAAGACTGGCTGCCAGTGTTATGAGGCACTGCCTTTTTTGTGCTGTCTGGACTGTCTCACCCATAGGAAAGAGACAGTAAAAATTGTATTTTCTACTTTTATGTTTCTAATTGTGCGTCTTATTGTCTGAAATACGGTGGATGTGCACCATTAGCTAACCCAACCCTACGATGTGTCTTGTACCTGGTTAAGATTTAACCTGGCGAGTCTCATGGTGGTCACCATCTGTAGGGAGAAGGATAGACCCCTGAAATTAGGGTTAATGAGCAGAGGTTATTAGACTGCAGCTATACATCTACTGCAGGGAAGCTAGACTTTCATTGTTTTTTTTGTTTTATGATTTTTAGATGGAATTGACTGTTTGTTTATTTCTTTATTCCCTTAGTCCTTTGTTGCACACAAGGCAGTCTGGAGTTCAGCTGCTATGCGGAGGGCTAGAAACATACAGGATGCAATAAGGAGAGTTATGAAATATTAAAAAATGAGCTTTGAGTCATGAGGGCGGCTGGGTATACGGTGACCTGGATTTGATGCTTGCTGTATTAGTGTGAGGATCACCGCTGTGCATAAACATCATCCATTTATTTGTTCTCTGCCCTATTTTTCCGCCTCTTGTCTGGTGTGCACCGAGTCCCGCTGCGTTTTATGCTCTCATCCATAATCCCCAGGCAGCTGCCGCGTTTTCTCTACCATGTATTGAAATACAGCCGTCATTACTACTTGTGTGCTACTTTGACTTTTCTGTTTTCTTGTTCCCCTTTCCATTGTAATGTCTGAGGATAAGCAGCTTTAGATTGTTCTTAAAGGGGTTATCCCATGACTAATGTAAAAAATAAAAATCAGACATCATTTAGTACATGACTATCTCTTTCTAACAAAGCTAGAACCAGCCCTGTATCTGTACGATCTCCCCATTCATTGCTCTGCTAGATTTATATCAAGCTGAAAGCTCGGGGGGAGTGTCTTTCCTGCTGCAGCTCAGGGGGCGTGTCTCAGCTCTCCCAATCACAGCTCAGGAGGCAGTTGAAGGATGAAACTGAGCATGTGCGGCCTCCTCAGTGAGCAGGACAAAGAAATAAGAAAAAAACTAACCTTATGTGGCGCTAAACAGATACATTTTATAGAGTAACTCAGTGGCTGTGCAAAATTTGTAATTACATGCTATTACAAAAGTATTCAGATCCAGGTGCTGGTTTAAAAACTGTAGAATATTTTTCGCGGGACAACCCCTTTAACAGAAGAAGCAGATTTTGTTTAATACATTTCCCAAACAAATATTTATATCTAAATAATCAAAACTACCTGGACCTATTTTTATTTAACCTCTTCCCACCTAAGCCATTTTGGATCAAACGCTGAGCCCCATTTTTAAAATCTAACACGGGTCATTTTTATGTGGTAAAAACTTTGGAAAGCTTTTATTTATTCAAGTGATTCTGAGATTTTTTTTTTTTTTTTTTTTTTTTTTTGTGAAACGTTGGGGGGGATTTAATAGATAATGGCAGTTTTAATTTGCCCTGGCGTGAGATTTGCCGCAATTATTAAGAGACACACACACCTCTTTAATAATTGTGGTGCTTGTCACTAAACTGAAATCTAGTCCAGCTTGAGACGAGAGTAGATTTCTGGGGTGATGTGCACAAGTTATCTGGCTCACATGTTTTTAAAGGGAACCTGTCACCATGCAGATGTAATGAAATCTGCCAGCAGGAGGCGCTGAGCAGATTGATTTAGAATTCAGTAGGAAAAGATTCAGCATGACTTATATTTTATTCCTGTAAATTCCTGCTCATTCTGGCCTTTGAAGTCCAAGAGGTGGTCCGATCAGTGAGTGTTACCTATACACTTCTGTATAGGGTCCACCGTTCACAGTAGGTGATATCACAGCTTATCTCCTCCCTCCTGACCTCTGCACAGGTCACAGAGCATGCCTAGAAGACTCCCCCATAGAAGTCAATGAGGTCCCCTCCTGACCATTGTGTCTATGGCCCATGGGGCTGCTGTTAAGCATATCTCTAAATGCTGTTAGAAACACCTCAGGCAAGATGGCCGCCTCCTTAAACATGTTCAGGAAATGCTGTAAATCCTCTGGGTCATTGTATGGCTTCTGGCCACTATAGCAACTATCGGCACCCCACAATCACATCACAGGGACCCCCCTTCCTTTGTCAATTCACTTAGATGCCACATTTGCTATTAACTTGAGCATCCAGCAGGTTAAACTGCTGGGATTGCAGCTGTCTCCAATAAGTTGCAGCAACTGAACCCTGAATCCATAGGTATGTTAATATCAAGATGGCTCCCCTGTCTACTGATGTAGAACTGGTGCACCAATCAATTGGGACTCGCCCGATCACTAATGGGTTAAATAGAATTATACAGTAAACTAGAAAAGCTACAATTTCTGGGGAAATTGTGTGAAGTGTTCTTGCCTCCACCAGTAGCTTACAACTGGAGTGGGCGGAGTAACTGGGTAACCTAATCGTTGGGCTGGTTGCACCTAAGGGTCGGAGTGGCTGCACCTAAAAGTCGGGGTGGGTGCACCTAATCGTCGGGGTGGGTGCACCTAATCGTCGGGGTGGTTGCACCAAAAAGTCGGGGTGGTTGCACCAAAAAGTCGGGGTGGGTGCACCTAATCGTTGTGGTGGTTGCACCTAAGGGTCGGGGTGGTTGCACCTAAGGGTCGGGGTGGGTGCACCTAATCGTTGGGGTGGTTGCACCTAAGGGTCGGAGTGGGTGCACCTAAGGGCTAGGGCGGGGGCACCCATGAGTCACCTAGTAGTCCGGGGGGGGGTCACCTGGTGGTCTAAGTTAAATGGCTGAAATTTGATTGGCTATTTTAGGCTCCGCCCACTTTTTAAAATTTGCATCCCAGTCACCCATTGACCAACTGTTCCAAGTTTAGTGACTTTGCCATTGACCCTCTAAGAGCAGCGGCAGTTTTAAATTTTCCCATTAAAACATATGGCTGAAATTTGATTGGCCGTTGTAGACTCCGCCCACTTTTAAACATTTGAATTCTAGTCACCTATTAACCGAATATATTAAGTTTAACAACCCTGCCATTAACAATGTTGAAATGGCAGCAATTAAAAATTTTCTCATTGAAGTCAATAGGGAAAATCTGATTGGTTGTTTGTAGCTCCGCCCACTTTTTAATGTCCCCAAAATGTGACAGAAATTTTGAGGTTGACCCCATGACTAAGTGACCCAAGTTTGGTCAGTTTAACTCCGAAGCTGTATGAGTGACAAACGTTTGCATTTTTCCAATAAAACTCTATGGGAGAAAAAAAGAGGTTTTCGGCGCCCGCCCCAGGGGCCCGGAGGGTGGGATCGGTTAACAAAGCACAAGCAAGATACTCGGGTATGTGCCGACCAAGAGTGCAAAGTTCGGTATTTATTCTCCTAAATCTGTGGGAGGAGTAGCAATTTGAACGTCTCATTATAGTCAATAGGGGGAATTTGATTGGTTCTGTGTGGCCCCGCCCACATTTTAGGGTCTCCGAAATGTTCTAACAAATTGCGCGTTGACCCCATGACTAAGTGACCCAAGTTTGGTGACTTTAGTTTCAAATCTGTGCGACTGGGAGAGATTTAAAAATTTTCTCTGTCAAAGTCAATGGGAAAAAATGTGGATTTTGGGGGCCCGTTCCAGGGGCCCGGAGGGTGGGATCGGTTAACAAAGCACAAGCAAGGTACTCGGGTGGGTGCCGACCAAGTCTGCAAAGTTTGGAATTTGTACTCCTAAAAATGTGTGAGGAGTAGCAAATTGAACGTCTCATTACAGTCAATGGGGAGATTTTGATTGGTTCTGTGTGGCCCCGCCCACATTTTGGGGTCCCCGAAATGTGCCAAAAATTTTCGGGTTGACCCCATGACTAAGTGACCCAAGTTTGGTGACTTTAGCGTCAAACCCTGGCGAGTGGGAGCGATTTGAAAATGCACCCTGTCAAAGTCTATGGGAAAAAAGGGGGCTTCCGGGGCCCGCCACGGGGGCCCCGGGGTCGGGATCGCTCCACAAAGTAATAGCAATCCGATCGGGAACAATCTGCACGTTTTGGTAAATTTTTGTCTATGTAGTGTAAAAACTGTGGGAGGAGTTAGGGTGGCAAATTTGGCTATAATAAGAATAATAAGAATAATATATATGTGAGATAACATTAAGTGGTCTTGCTATGCAAGAACACTTAATAACTAGAAAAGCTACAATTTCTGGGGAAATTGTGTGAAGTGTTCTTGCCTCCACCAGTAGCTTACAACTGGAGTGGGCGGAGTAACTGAGTGGAGTGGCTTGAGTAACTGTTGTGTGGTTGGAGTGGCTGGAGTAACTGTGGAAAGGTTGGACTGGGCAGAGTAACTTTATGGAGTGGTCACCTGGTAGTCCGGTGGGGGGGGTCACCTGGTGGTCTAAGTTAAATGGCTGAAATTTGATTGGCTATTTTAGGCTCCGCCCACTTTTTCAAATTTGAATCCCAGTCACCCATTGACCAACTGTTCCAAGTTTAGTGACTTTGCCATTGACCCTTTAAGAGCAGCGGCAGTTTTAAATTTTCCCATTAAAACATATGGCTGAAATTTGATTGGCCGTTGTAGACTCCGCCCACTTTTAAACATTTGAATTCTAGTCACCTATTAACCGAATATATTAAGTTTAACAACCCTGCCATTAACATTGTTGAAATGGCAGCAATTAAAAATTTTCTCATTGAAGTCAATAGGGAAAATCTGATTGGTTGTTTGTAGCTCCGCCCACTTTTTATTGTCCCCAAAATGTGACAGAAAGTTTGAGGTTGACCCCATGACTAAGTGACCCAAGTTTGGTCAGTTTAACTCTGAAGCTGTATGAGTGACAAACGTTTGCATTTTTCCAATAAAACTATGGGAGAAAAAGAGGTTTTCGGGGGCCCGCCCCAGGGGCCCGGAGGGTGGGATCGGTTAACAAAGCACAAGCAAGATACTCGGGTATGTGCCGACCAAGATTGCAAAGTTCGGTATTTATACTCCTAAATCTGTGGGAGGAGTAGCAATTTGAACATCTCATCATAGTCAATGGGGAGAATTTGATTGGTTCTGTGTGGCCCCGCCCACATTTTAGGGTCTCCGAAATGTTCTAACAAATTGCGCGTTGACCCCATGACTAAGTGACCCAAGTTTGGTGACTTTAGTTTCAAATCTGTGCGACTGGGAGCGATTTGAAAATTTTCCCTGTCAAAGTCAATGGGAAAAACGTGGATTTTGGGGGCCCGTCCCAGGGGCCTGGAGGGTGGGATCGGTTAACAAAGCACAAGTAAGGTACTCGGGTGGGTGCCGACCAAGTCTGCAAAGTTTGGAATTTGTACTCCTAAAAATGTGGGAGGAGTAGCAATTTGAACGTCTCATTACAGTCAATGGGGAGATTTTGATTGGTTCTGTGTGGCCCCGCCCACTTTTCGGGGTCCCCGAAATGTGCCAAAAAATTTCGGGTTGACCCCTTGACTAAGTGACCCAAGTTTGGTGAGTTTAGCGTCAAAGCCTGGCGAGTGGGAGCGATTTGAAAATGTACCCTGTCAAAGTCTATGGGAAAAAAGAGGGCTTCCGGGGCCCGCCACGGGGCCCCGGGGGTGGGATCGCTCCACAAAGTAATAGCAATCCGATCGGGAACAATCTGCACGTTTTGGTAAATTTTGGTCTATGTAGTGTAAAAACTGTGGGAGGAGTTAGGGTGGCAAAATTTGGCTATAATAATAATAATATATATGTGAGATAACATTAAGTGGTCTTGCTATGCAAGAACACTTAATGATGGGCACCCGCTATCTGGAATCACCTCAAGCTGGCAGTATTTATAGAAAAAACCACATGTATGATAAAAGGCCGTCACAAATACAAAAAATAAAATGAAAATAGTAAGCGATCTCCAAATACATCAGGCGGTGCTTATATAGTTCTCTGATGGAGAATTACCACCATACATTGTACAGTGTCCTAGCGCATATATTAAGGCGTTGGACTGGCTTATAATGGTTCATTAGGTGCAGTCTGTTTTGTGCAATTGATTGTAATATTCAAATGGACGACTGCTTACTGTCCATACTGCTGTAAATGATGTACAGAGTATTGAGAATGAATCACAATCTTAAAGGGAACCTGTCACCTGGATTTTGTGCATAGAGCTGAGGACATGGGTTTCTAGATCACCGCTAGGACATCCGCAATACCCAGTCCCCATAGCTCTGTGTGCTTTCATTGTGTAAAAAACCTGATTTGATACATATGCAAATTACCTGAGATGAGTCTGAGACAGGACACCTCTCAGGGTAATTTGCATATGTATCAAATCGGTTTTTTTGCACAATAAAAGCACACAGAGCTATGGGGACCGGGTATTGCGGATGTGCTAGCGGCCATCTAGAAACCCATGTCCTCAGCTCTATGCACAAAATCCCGGTGACAGGTTCCCTTTAAGGCAGGGTAATTGGGTATATACCAAGCAGTGTCAAAGCAAAGGTTGGTTATTGAGACTGTTCCGTTAGCTTTGTATGATAATTTCAGACCCCACTGTTCTTGAATATACAGTTAGATGTCCTTGATGGACCCCACTGTTTTATGCAGGAGTCGAGTGCCGTCCGTGGAGTCCCACGTGGTGTTCAGCACAAACTGACCTCAGTGTCTTCTGCTAGCAACAAATGTCACAACCTCCCTGCTTCCCTGTATGAACCAGGGGATCGATCGGCGTCTCACGTGCTCAATGGGTCCGGAGATGAACAGCCGGCTGCATGTGTATGTTCTTAGTAGGCGATCCTTCAAATCCTGAACATGTAGATTTTGGAGCGCTCCATTTATTTACACATCATATATGTCCTTATGAGGGTACTTGCATTGGGGGTATTTGCGACCAGACGCGTTTCTGAGCTTTGAACTTGCTTCTTCTGGTTATTTCCCCTATGCTCCACGTACCCTTAAATACCCTCTCATACGTATGTCATGAAGGTTACATCACAAAATTGGAGTGGATCTCCCCCATCCACATGGTTCTTCATTTGTTCTATAGCAATCCCATTATCCATTTCTCATTAATGATTGATGTGGTATTATTTGTAACAACACTATTAAAACAGATTTGTGGGCCAAGGTGGGCACGTAAACGCATATTAATCGCATGTGTTGTGTGTGTGCGATTTCTACTAGAGACCTTTATTCAATAGTTAGATCTGTCAGTTATTATGATGTTTCACAGCTTATATCCATCAGACGTATTTACCACTGATTGACGCACCATAGACACCACTACTAAAAAAAATAATAAAAACAATGAAAAAATCCAAAAAACATGAATGATAGAACATATTATACTCATTGACGTCAATTTTATCCACATATATCATGTATTATATTTGCGATTTACATGCAGTATTTGGACGTCTTCTGTTTTTCGAAGGGAGATATTCTTTCATTACTGCCAATTTTCTTTTTCTTGTATATAAAGGAGATTGTTTCGTTCACCTACGCCATTTCAAATGATTTATTTATATTTGTATTTATAGAGAGATCAGTATCCAGGACGCTAATGAGTGGGGGCCACCCACCAAGGAGAGATCAGTACACCAACTGGATAACCCGACATCTCGTCGGTGGAGGGCACCCACCCTTAATCTACAGGAATCCGAAGACTTCAGGTTTGGCATTGAGGCCTGCAGGTAAGAGGGTGTTGAATTCAAATATCCTTCTAGATTCTAATCTAGACATTCTGCTTATATGGTCCGTCCATCCCCCCGCCCCCCCTCCAGTGTCTGTCTACTTTTTTCAAGCGCTACAAAAATGAGACCTGTCGGATCTTGATTATGTGCTTATTTGAAATGGTTCGATAAAGTATGTTTGTCCTATCCGTGTGTTCCGCAATCCTTTTCTGTCCTCTTGGTCCTGCCTACATACTGCTTGTGCAAGGACACTGAATGATGTAGATAACGTTCGTGGAGTTACACGTTAGGAACTCATTAATGTTTTGTGTGTATGAATTAGTGGTTGATGTTATCTTCATAATTTTTCTTGGAAATGAAGTAGTTTTACAATTTTCTACATACGCCGCACCTATGGAGGCCAGTTAGTCCCACCCACTTTTGAATGGATTTATCTCCCTTCTGATTTATCTTAATAGAAGGTGCTACTTTAAGACCTAAATGAGGAGCCTTTGTGAAGGCTATTTGAGGTGTGGTAGGGACCAACGGGCCTATAGTTTTATCTTTTAAGATGTAGTGCCAGTGTTTTCTGATGATTTGTTGAATTTTTCTATATTGTGGATTGAACGGTAAAATTATTCGCATTGTATCATTTTTAGATTCATTCATTACTACAGTATCCTCATTACAAAATGTTTGTCGGTCCATGCTGCGAACTTTCATTAGGGATCTTTCTACCAAGATTACTGGATATTTTTTCTTAAAAAATTGGTCCTTCCTAATAATAATAATAATAATAATAATAATAATAATAATCTTATTAAACAAGAAATAGAAGCTATTAAACAACTCCAAACACAGAAACGGTCATCCGTCCCGCCGATGAGGGTGGAGCAATTGTCATTTTGGAAGCAGACGAAATAACAAGAAATTAAAAAATGATCCTACTAAAGAATACTATTTAAAATTGGTTAAATATTGTAACAAAGGTCTACAAGGTATTTTTTTCAGAACAGGAGTACAAGTTTATACTCTATACACAACAAAGGCTACCCGTTTTTTATTGTGTACTGAAATTCCATAAAAATCAACAAGGTCCGCCTGGCCACCCAATTATTTTGGGAGTTGGCTCTCTCACCTCAAATTTGTCACAATGCATAGACAAATTAGTGCAACCTACAGTGAATAGAACACCAACATACATCAAAGACACTACACGAATCATTCGACCAATGGAAGATTTAGATTTTAAACCTCATTGGATGATAGGTACGCTAGATGTACATTCTTTATACACCATGATCAATCATCAACAGGGAATAGAAGCAATGGAAGCACAATTACAAATGGGTAATCAATTACCTTTGGAACAGATAGATTATTTGGCAGAGGTTGTTCAGTTTATCTTAACCCACAATTATTTTTTTCTTTGAATCAGAGCTTTACTTGCAGACGCAGGGTACTGCCATGGGCACCAGGTTTGCCCCCAGCTATGCCAATTTATTCATGGCACAATGGAAATAGCAATTCATTCTTCCCAAGCTGGGGGCAGACCTGGTGCTCTGGCAACGTTACATAGATGATGTCATTTTCATCTGGCAAAATGATGAGAAGGAACTTCAACAATTCTTGGAAGATATAAATAAGAACACATGTAATCTACAATCCACATCTAATAATTACAACTCATCAATAGAATTCCTAGATCTTCAGATTACTATAGAAAAAGATCATTTAGTCTGTAACACCCATCATAAACCTAGTCAAAATAATATCTACAACCCCCGATAAGTTGCCTGGACTCCAAAAGCTGCAGGTTCCAAAAAGTGACGTGGGTCAAGTTCACACAGTCAAATAATGCATTTTGGGTAGGACCGCTCTATTACAAGATTACCGGAAAAGGTCATTTCATAACCCGACCCAGGATCGCCCCTGACGAAGCGTGAAAGCGATCCCGGGTTGGGCTATGAAATGACCTTTTCTACTATGTCTGATATGCTGTACACAAGTTTGTGTTTGCGAGTATAATAAATGTTTTTATGTGAAGCGGAGAAGTCAGTACTTCACTATCAGTGCGACCTGTTTGGTTTCCCATAGGCTGTGTTGGAGGAGGGAAGCCTATTGGTGGAGATCGATTATCCTCTGTTTTACATCTGCTGCACAAGTTTGGTGGAGATTGAGTGTCTTCTATGTCCATATCTGCTGATGAATAAGTCCTGTGATATAATGAAGGTGTCCGGTAATCTTGTAATAGAGCGGTCCTACCCAAAACGCATTACCTATCATAGAACAATTATGTCGAATTAAACGCAACTGTACCAACGAAGACAAGTTTGAAGAGGCTCAAAAAATGAAGGACCAGTTTTTAAAGAAAAAATATCCAGTAATCTTGGTAGAAAGATCCCTAATGAAAGTTTGCAGCATGGACAGACAAACATTTTGTAATGAGGATACTGTAGTAACGAATGAATCTAAAAATGATACAATGCGAATAAGTTTACTGTTCAAATCACAATATAGAAAAATTCAACAAATCATCAGAAAACACTGGCACTACATCTTAAAAGATAAAACTATAGGCCCGTTGGTCCCTACCACACCTCAAATAGCCTTCACAAAGGCTCCTCATTTAGGTCTTAAAGTAGCACCTTCTATTAAGATAAATCAGAAGGGAGATAAATCCATTCAAAAGTGGGTG
Source organism: Bufo bufo (assembly GCF_905171765.1). NCBI lineage: Eukaryota > Metazoa > Chordata > Amphibia > Anura > Bufonidae > Bufo > Bufo bufo. The sequence continues at coordinate 96,422,891 of NC_053392.1, read as the reverse complement.
GGACTAACTGGCCTCCATAGGTGCGGCGTATATAAAAATTGTAAAACGACTTCATTTCCAAGAAAAATTACGAAGATAACATCAACCACTAATTCATATACACAAAACATTAATGAGTTCCTAACGTGTAACTCCACAAACGTTATCTACATCATTCAGTGTCCTTGCACAAGCAGTATGTAGGCAGGACCAAGAGGACAGAAAAGGATTGCGGAACACATGGATAGGACAAACATACTTTATCAAACCATTTCCAATTCGCACATAATCAAGATCCGACAGGTCTCATTTTTGTAGCACTTGAAAAAAGTAGACAGACACTGGAGGGGGGGCGGGGGGGGGGGGACCATATAAGCAGAATGTCTAGATTAGAATCTAGAAGGATTTTTGAATTCAACACCCTCTTACCTGCAGGCCTCAATGCCAAACCTGAAGTCTTCGGATTCCTGTAGATTAAGGGTGGGTGCCCTCCACCGACGAGATGTCGGGTTATCCAGTTGGTGTACTGATCTCTCCTTGGTGGGTGGCCCCCACTCATTAGCGTCCTGGATACTGATCTCCCTATAAATACAAATATAAATAAATCATGTGAAATGGCGTAGGTGAACGAAACAATCTCCTTTATATACAAGAAAAAGAAAATTGGCAGTAATGAAAGAATATCTCCCTTCGAAAAACAGAAGACGTCCAAATACCGCATGTAAATCGCAAATATAATACATGATATATGTGGATAAAATTGACGTCAATGAGTATGATATGTTCTATCATTCATGTTTTTTTTATTAATCTTTTTCATCATTCATTTTTCTCATTTTTTATTTTTTAGTAGTGGTGTCTATGGTGCGTCAATCAGTGGTAAATACGTCTGATGGATATAAGCTGTGAAACATCATAATAACTGACAGATCTAACTATTGAATAAAGGTCTCTAGTAGAAATCGCACACAAAACACATGCGATTAATATGCGTTTACGTGCCCACCTTGGCCCACAAATCTGTTTTAATAGTGTTGTTACAAATAATACCACATCAATCATTAATGAGAAATAGATAATGGGATTGCTATAGAACAAATGAAGAACCATGTGGATGGGGGAGATCCACCCCAATTTTGTGATGTAACCTTCATGACATACGTATGAGAGGGTATTTAAGGGTACGTGGAGCATAGGGGAAATAACCACTGAAGAAGAAGCAAGTTCAAAGCTCCGAAACGCGTCTGGTCGCAAATACCCCCAATGCAAGTACCCTCATAAGGACATATATGATGTGTAAATAAATGGAGCGCTCCAAAATCTACATGTTCAGGATTTGAAGGATCGCCTACTAAGAACATACACATGCAGCCGGCTGTTCATCTCCGGACCCATTGAGCACGTGAGACGCCGATCGATCCCCTGGTTCACACAGGGAAGCAGCGAGGTTGTGACATTTGTTGCTAGCAGAAGACACTGAGGTAAGATCAGTTTGTGCTGAACACCACGTGGGACTCCACGGACGGCACTCGACTCCTGCATAAAACAGTGGGGTCCATCAAGGACATCTAACTGTATATTCAAGAACAGTAGGGTCTGAAATTATCATACAAAGCTAACGGAACAGTCTCAATAACCAGCCTTTGCTTTGACACTGCTTGATATATATCCAATTACCCCTGCCTTAAAGGGAACCTGTCACCGGGATTTTGTGTATAGAGCTGAGGACATGGGCTGCTAGATGGCCACTAGCACATCCGCAATACCCAGTCCCCATAGCTCTGTGTGCTTTTATTGTGTAAAAAAAACAATTTGATACATATGCAAATTACCCTGAGATGTGTTCTGTCTCAGACTCATCTCAGGTTAATTTGCATATGTATCAAATCGGTTTTTTTACACAATAAAAGCACACAGAGCTATGGGGACTGGGTATTGCAGATGTGCTAGCGGCCATCTAGCAGCCCATGACCTCAGCTCTATGCACAAAATCCAGGTGACAGGTTCCCTTTAAGATTGTGATTCATTTTCAATACTCTGTACATCATTTACAGCATTATGGACAGTAAGCAGTCGTCCATTTGAATATTACAATCAATTGCACAAAATAGACTGCACCTAATGAACCATTATAAGCCAGTCCAACGCCTTCATATATGCGCTAGGACACTGTACAATGTATGGTGACAATTCTCCATCAGAGAACTATATAAGCACCGCCTGATGTATTTGGAGATCACTTACTATTTTAATTTTATCTTTTGTATTTGTGACGGCCTTTTATCATACATGTGGTTTTTTCTATAAATACTGCCAGCTTGAGGTGATTCCAGATAGCGGGTGCCCATCATTTACTGTATAATTCTATTGAGCCCTGAATCCGTGCCATCCATATGACGTTACCATGCGGCAAGTTGGTAGCGATCTGGATGTAGCATTATCTCCTTTTACAGGAAAGGGTTAAAAAACAAACAAAAAAAACTGTCACCTGGGAACCGCTGTGAGGTTTGTGCACAGTGCACCGTAGAGCTGAGTGATGTAGTGATACAGATTTGTGGGAAAATGTTTATTAGAACTTTTTGTTCCTTTAAATCTCTGCTCACTTTGGGCTTAGGAGTCCAGTTGGTGGTCCTATCAGTGACTGGCAGTCTCTCCCTTACAAGTGTACATAGCCGTCACTGGTGGGACCTCCCTCTGGACTGCTAAGCCAAGAACGGGCAGAGATTTAAAGGAATAAATTACAAGTCCTAATAAATATTTCCCCACAAAACTATATATCGCTCCGCTCAGCTTTAGCATGCACTGTGCACCTCCTGCTCTGTAACCTGCTGCAGATTTCAATACACGTTCACAGTGACGGGTTTTCTTTTTAAAGGGAACATGTCACCCTGAAAATGCAAAGTAATCCGCATGCAGCATGTTATAGAGTAGGAGGAGCTCAGTAATTAGATTTCCAGTTTTTTGGGATAAAACTTGTAATTTATACATGTAAATTCCTGCTCGTTCCGGGCTGTGAAGTCCAGGAGGCGGTCCTATCAGTGACTGACCGCCTCCCCTCTATGACTGTGTACAGCTGTCAGTCACTGATAGAACCGCCTCCTGGACTTCACAGCCCGGAACAAGCAGGAATTTACATGTATAAATTACAAGTTTTACTGAATCTTTTCCCTTAAAACTACATATCAATCTGCTCAGCTCCTCCTCCCGCTCTATAACATACTGCCTGGAGCCCAGACACCATGTTCACCATCGTGGTCACATGCCTATTGACAAAGCCACATGGGAGTTGAAGGCAGATTGTTGACCTGATGGGTATCTTATGTCTAGGGAAGTCTGTTTCCTGAACAGCCCCACTAAGATCAACTGGATGAAAGCCTACTAGCTAGCTGGTTTGCCTTGAAAGAAGTCACGTGACGCGTCACTGCTGCAGCCAGTTATTGGCTGCAGTGGTCATGTGACCCATGTCAAACCAGATGTTGGCGCAGGTACTCCTGGGACTAGCGGCGCACAAAGGGGAAGTGTTGGAGCCGGGAACCAGTGAGGTAAGTATGCTCACCACCGCAATTCTGGCCATGGGGGGGGGGCTGAAAAAATACACTGCAAAGGTGGAATACCCCTTTAAAGTGCCTCTACCTTGTGATGACACTTTTGTTGGAGGGAAGCGAGTCGGATAACAATGACACCCCCTTCTCGAGCGGCGCAGAAATAACATTGGTGGTCATTTGGCTACTAAGTATATGTAAATAGCTGTAAATGCCATTCCTTAAGATATGAGTGAAGGTGTAAGGCAGGAGAGCCTTCAGATTACGTCCTGAGATTACCTGTGCTTGAGTCTCATACAGAGGCGCCTGACTATAAAGCTTTTAGATGTAGCACACGTCTTCATATCACGTGTTAATCACCCGTAGACATATCTGTCGAGCTTAGAAGGATCAATTACCGGGTTGGAGCTGAGCAGGGAATAGACGGCGGCAGCAGACTGCTAAAAAGCTTTTAATGGTATAATGGAGCATCTCTGCACTCTCATTACTGTAGAAGAGGGACAGCTCGGCAAGGGTTAATAAATGCACTTTCCAGAGCTGTGCCAACGTGCTGTAGAAGCGTAATTTATGATGGAGAAGAATGTCATGGCTGCTGGAGGAGGACATTTTAATCACCTTAATGGTGTCACATGTAGAGTTAATGGCCCCCTTTGAGTCTTTGTTTCTGGGGAGGGAGAGCTCACAGGTACTATTAGCAGCGTCTGTGGAAAATGCGCCATTCCCATGCCGGAAGAAATGAACGCCGTTGTAATTCTGCCTTTCAATCCTTACCGAGAAATGCTGTTCGTCTTGTTGGGGCGTTTAGGGGACATAAAGAACGTTACATAAACCAATGCAACATGTGAATTTCTCCTAATTTAAAATTAAAAATGCCGTACATGTTCTGTAACCGGTAATATAGTGACAGCGTATAATCATGAAATAAAGTAAAAATAAACTAACCTTAACCTCCAAAAAGATACATTATAAATATTTTAATATATCCAAATGAGCCTCTAGGAGCAACGGGGGTGTTGTCTTTACACCTAGAGGCTCTGCTCTCTCTGCTACTGCCCTGCCCTCTGCACTTTGATTGACAAGGCTAGACAGTAGATGTCATCACATCGGGCCCTGACTTCTTCTAAAGTCAATCAAAGTGCAGAGGGCGCGGCAGTTGCAGAGAGAGCAGAGCCTCTAGGAGTAATGGTAACGCCCCCGTTGCTCCTAGGGGCTCATTTGCATGTAATAAAACATCATTTTTCTCAGCAATGCGGACACATATGAACACGGGACCAACACAGATGCCTTCAGCTGCCAAGCGCACATGTAACAGGTCAGCCAGTTTTATAGGTACAAATCTGCTGACAGATGCCGTTTAGGGTCCATTCACACAAGCACAAAATGGGTCCGCATCCGTTCCACAATTTTGCGGAGCTGGTGCGGACCCATTCATTTTCAATGGGCCGCAAAAGATTCGGACCGCACACCGTGTACTGTCCGCATCCGCACTTCCGTTCCGTGGCCCCGCAAAGAAATAGAACATGTCCTATTCTTGTCCGCAGCCACGAACAAGAAAAGGCATTTCTATCATAGTGCCGGCCATGTGCGGTTTTCTGGAAGTACAATATTGATGATGGGTCCTCAGTATCAGATTGGGGGGCGTCAGACTACCGGCACCTCCTTTTCCCCCAAACAATCGATGCGGCATCCTCACAGTGTGCCAAGCACAGCGCCATACATTGTATAGTGGTTATATTTGTTATTGCAGGTCAGGCCCATGAGCTTGAATGAGACTAAGCTGCAGAAAAGTCATGTGACTGATGGATGTGACATCATGGGTCAGCTGATCGACAGGGGTGTCGGGATTCTGACCCCCACCAATCAGATATTGATGACATACCACGTGGATACTTAAAAGGGTTTTCTGAGACTTTACTACCGATGACCTATCCACATCAGTGTCTGATCGGTGGGGGTCCGACGTGCGGGACCTCTGCTGATCAGTTTGTTTGGGAAGGCACTGTGTTCTTCTCTCAACTCGCCAAGCACAGCACCGTACATTGTATAGCGGCTGTGCTTGGCATCACAGCTCAGCCCCTTTCACTTCCATTGGGCGGAGTAGCACCTAGGTCATGTGACCGATGAACGTGACGTCACATGGGCTAGGGAAAGCTGATAGAAGGCAGCAACTCTACTATGAGTACCTACCGGTGCCTTTTCAAACAGCTGATCAGTGGGGTCCCAGGTGTCGGACCCCCACTGATCAGATACTGATAAGCTATCCAGAAGTCTTGGGGAAAAAAACTTTTAAGTCCTGGAATCCCCTTTTAAAGAGGACAATGTCAGTCCTCCTGACTTGCCATTTTTATGAAATCCCCTGTAACAACATTAGATCTCTTGTTTGTGTTGCCCCTTTGTTTATTCCTACTAGAAATGTATGAATTAAGAATCACCACTGGGGTTGACTAGTTTGGGGTGTGTCCCTACCAATCAGAGCTGACGGTGTCAGGCTGTGTATAGGCGCACGCCGTTGAAAAGTGGAAAGGTAACACCCAGTTGACAGTTTATTCATACATTTCTAGGATGAACAACAAAGGAACGGCACAAACAATAATATCTCTCGGCAGGGGCACCCATTTATATTGGTCTAATATCTCCTAATGGGGCAAATAAAAAGCAGACAAACTAAGTGCTAAAATAAAACCCACCAAACTAAAAAAAAAACAGTCTATTACACCTGAGCCACATAAACACTTCCTGATGTATGATGTACACAGTGGGTTTTGGACCTCTTGAAAGAAACATGTCTTTTGCCTATGGCAACCAATCGGATTTCACCTTTCATTTATACAGAGCAGGCCTGAAAATGAGCGGAGCAATCTGATTGGTTACTATGAGCAGAACAGACCATTTTTGCTAGAGCAGTTTCTATGCTTGATGCTCCTTGTGGTGATGGTGAGATTTTAGGATTTCTCTCCATTTATTCCACATCCCTTAGCAGAGCGCTTGTAGCACTGGTACGTGCGCTCATGTTCTAAAATGACTGCGCAACAGCTGCTCGCACGTAGCTCTGTTACAGCCAGTTTCAGCGACCTAAATCATCTTTCCCCTGCTGCAGCCATGTAAAGAACACATCCTTCAGATTTCATTTTTTTCTTACTTTCACAAATTTTTTGTAACAACATTTCTATCACTTCTCGCTCTTTCATGATTGCCCTCTTTTCCTCTGTCTGGTCTTTTTCTCACTCGCTCTCTCTTTCTCGCATGCTCTCTCTCATTCTTTCTCGCATGGTCTCTTTTGCTCTCTTTCTCACTTGCTCTCTCTTTCTTTCTCTCTCCTTTGCTATTTTTTCTGGCTCGCTCTCCTTCGCTCTTTTTCTCGCTCTCTCTTGTTATTTTTCTCGATCGCTGTCTTTTGCTATTTTTCACGCTTGCTCTCTTTTGCTCTTTTTTTTTTTTTTTTTTTTTTTTTTTCTCTCTCTCTCTCTCTCTCTCTCTCTCTCTCTCTCTCTCTCTCTCTCTCTCTCTCTCTCTCTCTCTCTCTCTCTCTCTCTCTTTTCTATCTTGCTCTCTTTCTCGTTTGCTTTTCTTCGTTCTATGTACAGTAGCATGCAAAAGTTTGGGCATCCCTGGTCATCATTACTGTTGATGTGAACAGTTAAGCAAGCATAAAATTTGAAGATGAAACACACTTTAACATTTTAAGCAATATCAGTTTATTATTTTAGAGTGAAAAAAGAGAAGGGAGAAGGATATTTGAGCGCTCAGATAACTTTGACCGAGGTCTCGCACAACTTATATCGCCTGTTAGGGTTAAGCCTTCTTCACAATCATCATTATGAAAGGCCCGGTGGTGCAAATTCAAAGCTTTATAAATACCCAGACTCCTCTAACCTTGTACCAAAAAACAGCAGCTGCCTAACACTCTGAAAATAAAAATGGTTGAGGCCCACAAATCAAGAGAAGGCTATAAGAGGATAACAAAGCATTTTCAGGTTGCCATTTACTCAGTTCGAAATGTAATTAAGATATGGCAGTTAACAAGAAGAATGGAGGTCAAGAGAAGGTCTGGAAGACCAAGAAACATTTCAAACAGCTGCTCGTAGAATTGCCCCGATTGACTGCAAAAGACCTTTAAGTAGATTTAGAAGACTCTGGAGTTATGGTACGTTGTTCTACTGTTCAGCAACACCTGCACATATATGGCCTTCATGCGGTGGCGTACATAGAGAAGTAAGGGCCCCATAGCAAGGTTCAAACCAGTCCCCCCACACAGGACAGAAGGGTTTCTGCCTAAACCCTTTTGAATGACCCTTGGGCCATTTTTCCACTGCCTCATTTGCTAACAGTTGTTCCTTTTAAATGGTAGAGTCCTGACCAAGTTTTCACCTCCAGTAGAAGAGTAAATATTCCCAACTAAGACTGAGCCCCCACTTGCCCTGGGCCCCATAGCAGTCGCATGGTCTGCCTCTATGGTAGTTACTCCCCTGCCTTTTTAATGGAAGAGTCATCAGAAGAAAACTTCTCCTGCCTTCTCTTTGGCCGCAATGAGAAAAGGTATGTTTCATGAAAAGAACACCCCTATAACCATTAAGCATGGGGGTGGATCAATCATGCTTTGGGGCTGTGTTGCAGCCAATAGCACGGGGAACATTTCACTGGTAGACGGAAGAATGGATTCAAAGAGAATCCAGCAAATTCTGGAAGCAAACATAACACCAGCTGTAAAAAATAAAAATAAAATAGCTTAAGTTGAAAAGAGCATGGCTTCTACAAATGGATAATCATCCAAAACACACCCCAAAATCCACAATAGACTACCCTAAAAGGCACAAGCTGAAGGTTTTACCCTGGCCCTCACAGTCCCCTGATCTGAACATCATTAATAATCTGTGGATAGACCTCAAAAGAGCAATGCATGCAAGACGGCCCAGGAATCTCACAGAACTGGAAGACTTTTGCAAGGAAGAATGGATGAAAATCCCTCAAACAAGATTTGAAGCCTTGGCTGGCTACAAAAAGTGTTTACAATATGTGATAGTTGCCAAACTGTGTGCTACTAGGTACTAACCATGCAGGGTGCCCAAAGTTTTGCTTTAGCCTCTTTTTTTCATTTTTGTTATTTTGAAAATGTAAAAGATGAAAATAAAAAATAGTGTTTATTTAAAATACAAAGGGAAAGTGTCATCTCTAACTTTATACCTTTTTGGAGAGCATTTAATCTTCAACTTAACTGCTCACAATAACAGTGATTTTGACCAGAGGTGCCGATTCTTTTCTTACCAAAGTTCCAGCAGAAGGGAAGTCTTTCTACATTGTATTCCTGCTTCCCCATGCTGTGATCCACCTATACTGGAAACTCATCACCCTCTTCTGTAAAGTCTGTTAAAGCCATTTCTTAATTCTGTACCGGTGTGTTAAAGGGGTTTTCCAAGTCCGATACACAGAATCCCTGCCGATAAGCTGTTTGAGAAGGCAGCAACGCCTGCAGTAGTGCCGCGGTCTTCTTGCTGCTTTCGTTAGGCTGAGTGATGTCATGTTCATCGGTCACATGGCCTAGGCACCACTCCTCCGGCCCATTCAGGACCCCCACCGATCAGACACGAATGACCTATCTCGAGGATAGGTCATTAGTATTTTAAATCTTGGAATACCTTTTTTTAAGTCTGTCCTTTTGTGTTTCAAAATTAGCAGCCACTTAGTGATAGTGTGCCACACAGCAGGGCTACAAGTGTTTTTGGCCACATGGTATGTACAGTGGGACAGACTTCCTAATACTGTTCCTGGAGCGCCGCTGCCTTCTCAAACAGCTAATCAGCGGGGGTCCCGGGTGTCTGATCTCCACCGAACAGATGCTGATGCTCTATCCAGAGGATAGATCATCAGTTTAAACAAAGTGCAGAACCCCTTTAAGCACAGTATTAAATGAGAAAAGGGACAAGAAACAAGTCTCAGGAAGTAAGTCAGTCTTGGCATAATAAGTAAAAGAAACAATGTCCAAAGCAAGAGTCTTGTAATGATGAAAATCGTAGTAGAGACCTCCTAGAGAGGTCGGTGCAGCCAACTAGAAGAATAGGTGTTAAGGGGAATGGTAAGGAGGGGGATGGGGGGATGGCCACCTTTCACCAGTAGACGGTGGATAAAGCAGGAAGACTGGAATGACAGATAACCTGAACGGCCTATACAGAAGATAAACTAGGGAGAAAAGGTGGGGGGGTAGTTCTCGCAGGATGGCAGATGTGCTTGGGCATTTTATGGCATAAGTGTACAACCCACAGAAAGTAGAGAACCACTTTGTTGGCCTGCAATAGATAAGTTGAACCAAGAACTAAACAGACCATAGCAGCTGTCTAGAAGAAAGTTAAGATGATTAGACTTCTATATGATTAACGCAAAACTAACCTGTGTACTGACCTCCAAGATCGTATCCTGTCAATTAGCCAGCCAGTATACAGGTTGCTTTTTCGTTAATCATATAGAAGTCTAATCATCTTAACTTCAGAAAAATGTTGTGTTTCTTCTAGGCAGCTGCTAGGGTCTGTTTAGTAGCCAGGAAGAAAAAGCCGATCAGTCTCAGGAGCCTCCTACTTAAGTAGTGTTTCCCAATGATCTTTCCAGAGGTTATAACCAGTTACTAAATTGATGAGAAGGTAGCCCCAATCCAAAGGTACAAACTAAAGTAGAACTAGCTTAGTTGTCTATTGCAACCAATCAGATTCCACCTTTTAATTTTTCAGAGCTCCTTTAAAAAATGTAAGGTAGAATCTGATTGGTTGCTATGAGCAACTCAGTCTGTTTTCCTTTGCACCAGATTTGATAAATCTCCCCAATGTCTTATTACCCTGCGACAGGCCCACCATATATGTTCCCTAACACCTAATAATTGACAGCCTCTAAAACAGTTGGAGGAGTAGCCCAGTACTGCATTAGGCTATCCTGGATGGGTCTAAATACCAGCGGAATAGCACTTTAAAAGATACTCCAAGCATTAGTGTTTTGGGCACTCCTACTGGTGGATTCCCAAATTTGTTTCCATTGCTCATCCAATTGAGTTAAGCCTAGATCTGATTCCCAGTTGGAAACCTAGGAAAATTGGGTTCTATAAGAGGTGTGGACTAGGTTTGAGTACATTTGTGTAATAGGGACCCTAGCATCTGGGTGGCAGTCGGTACAATTCAGAAGAGGAAAGTTCTAAGAGAGTTTTTTAAGGGTACTTTTTACTGAGTTCCGTCAAAAGGGCTCAATGCCAGAAAAGAACTGATCAGGTATATCCCCATGCATTCTGAATGGAGAGCAATCCGTTCAGGATGTCTTCAGTTCAGTCATTTTGACTGATCAGGCAAAAGATAAAACCGCAGCATGCTACAGTTTTATCTCTGGCCAAAAAACAGAAGACTTGCCTAAATGCCGGATCCGGCGTTTTTTTCTCCATAGGAATGTATTAGTGTCGGATCCGGCATTCAAAATACCAGATTCAATGCATTTTTATTTTTTTTACTGATCAGGCATTTTTATGACTGATCAGGATCCTGATCAGTCTTACAAATGCCATCAGTTGGCATACGTTTTGCCGAATCCGGATCACTCTGCTGCAAGTGTGAAAGTAGCCTTAGACGGGAGCTCAAATAATCTCTGTAGGAAGGTTATAAGTGGAAAGGAGGTGGTAGACCTTAGTGAGTCCATTATTTGTCCTGAACCTTAACGATACTGGTGAGTCATATCCTGGGGGAAGTAGAGGGTTTTTCAATAGTGGCAATAAGGTAAGATGTGGGGAAACCAATTGGGCCAAATATTTAGCGGCTGAGTGACTTCCATGGCTCCAAGTGAGAGCCAGGCTGGGGCATTTTGATATGTGTTCTATTGTGAATAAAATATGGGTTCATGAGATTTAAAAATCATTTTTTTTTTTTTTTACATTTTACATGGCATCCAAACCTTTTTGGAATTGAGCTATCATGTCCCCGTTTCACCAGTTATCATGTCCCCGTTTCACCAGTTGTCCTCCCTTGGGCTTCTTTTGGTAGGTACTAACCTTTGCATACCGAGAACACCCCACAAAACCTGCTGTGACCCAGTCATCTAAGCATTAATATTTGGAACTCAGCCCTGTAATCCATATGCTTGCTCGTTTTGCCCAGAACATCAACTTCAAGAATTGACTGTCCACTTGCTGTTGAAATCTGCCCATAGACGATAAGATCTGCTTGCGGATCACCGCTAATTGCTGTGCCGTCCCTGTACATGCTACCCGTAGGTGTAGACAATGCGCTGCTGGACTACATTATGTACGGGTAGCCTTCCCACTTCAGATGCCATTGTCACAAGTTTGTCTGTTTTTCACTTCAGTGGTTTTAGATATTGATAGCCTATCTTCAGAATGGGTCATCAATATTAGATCGGTGGGGGTCCACCTCCCTCACCGATCAGCTCTTTCGGGCAGGTGCTGGAAAGTATATAGTGGACAGAAGGCTCCATCACTCTGTAATTTCCTGCAGCTATGCTCTCGTTCACTTGAAGCACCTTCTGCTTCTGGTTCCATCCACTCTGCAGTTTTCGGATGCCCAAAACACCTTGATCGGTGGGGGTACCAGGTGCCTAACTCCCGCCAATCTGATGGTGATCATTTGTCCTATGGTAGGCAATCAATATCTAAGTTCTGGAGATCCCTTTAAGGTTACGGCTGGCCAGTGTATGTGAGGAATGTCTTTCAAAGTCATGTTATGTCCCTCAGTGATTTATAATGCTATTTATTAAGTAAAAATGCCTTAAAGGATAACTGTCATTTTTTTTTTTATTTGCTAGTTTATTAGAGCTAGGCATGTATACCTGAGTTAGCCTGTCAATGATTGCCAAAAGATCTATAACTACCTTATAATAACAGCTATAATGTCTCCTGTCCCTTTCCACTGCTCCCTTAAAAGACCGTTGCTATGGCTCATCTGTCTCCCACTAGGAAGATAGAGGGGTGGTCCTTCGCACTGCATGCCTGCATTAGGCTTCAGAGTGAGGAGGCGTGTCTCTCAGTAATCCAATCTTATTGGCAGTTTGTATGTAACCTGAGGGAATGCAGTTTTGGCCTCAGAGAACTGGCAGAGGAGCCATCTTGGTAAGATCTTCATATTGTAGGATTCAAAACAGCCGTAACTAAGGGGAAAACTCAAGGAAAACAGTGGTAAGTGAAGAAACTAAAGATTGCTTTATGCATAATGCTGCTGCAGCAGTAACATTTGCTAAAATTGATTTTTTTTTTTTATGAAAATATGACAGTTATCCTTTAAGTTCGCTCAGTTCCTTTTATTAAATTCATTCCTAGGCATATGAAAAAATGCTGCGCTCCCCCCCCCCCCATAATATATGCAGCCTGCACCTTATTTCACCCTCTGTAAAATGTAGGCCATTAACAGCTCTGAAAATGAAGGGGGGGTGTACTGTTTGTAATGTTGTTGGTGTCTTCTGCTCGCTCTAAACAGCGCCTCATGCTTGGCTTCACTTACTGCCTAATTATACGTACAGCTTTGACAAATGACATCGCGGCTTTCCTGGCCATCTTTACTGACCTTGTCATCATTACTGATGACTAGATCGAGCCGCTTCAAGCAAATGAAGCAGCTGAGCATTTTATTCGCATCATTTATTAGTTGCTATCTTTCGTTCTCTTCCCACAGAATAGTAAGAATTGGCGGGCGGCAGTTGACCTGAGTGGGAGGCTTCTGAATGCCCACGGGCAAGGGTATGGCAAGAGCGGTCAGCCGACCAACCACACCACCGACTCGCTGCAGGTGAGAACGCTATTTATTGCTTGAAGGAAAGCGCTAATTGTGTAAAGAATAATGGAGGTGTTGTCTACAGCAGCACCCGGTTAGGCTTTAGCTGTCATATTTTTGTGGTGGGCTCTGATCTAACTGGCCGGCAGAGGTGGCACCTCCGTTTATTTTTTTTTCAGCATTGGTTTTCATAAATGAGGTCCATTTTGATGGTGCTGACATGTTCTTGGTAAGTGTTTTTATCTTTCTAAATAACTGAATGGGGCTCTCCGCTTTGGTCCTACCTGTTAGAAGAGTCCTTTTAACAATATGTTGATCACAAGGTGTCCTCATGTTGGGACCACAGCGATCAGGTGAAAACAGTAAGTGCTCCATTTCCCTGAAGTGCCACCAAGGCGGAAATAAAGTATTACACAATGCCCATTCAAATCGATGGTAACACAGGACAGGACCTGCAGAGCAAGAAACACTGTTGGTAACCAGCCGCTTCCCACTCTGATGCAGATATGGGATCCTGAACAGACTAGGAGTAACGTCAACGCCCCTGTTGCTCCTAGAGACTCATTTGCATATATTAGAAGATCATTTTTCTCAGCAATGCGAGCACATATGAACATGGGACCAACACAGATGTCTTCAGCTGCCAAGTGACTGTGACCAAAGTACTGTGACTGATATTACAGCTCACCATTACTCCCTTGATTGGGACTGAGTTGCAATACCAGACGCAGCCCAAGGGCAATAGTGGAGCTGTTTCAGTGGGCTGAGTGCCAACTACTAGCGATATAAAGCAGTAGTCAACCCTTAAAGGGAACCTACATTTCTAGCTTAGTACATTTCTTGTGGTAAGATGAACTTTATTCAGCCAGCACAGACAGTTTTATAACATGCAGAATACAGGCTGCTGTAACCTTCCCTTATAGTACAGCTAGCACAGCAGAAGGAGATGTTTGATTGTAGAATTACAGGGAGTTGCTGTCTTGGTATTAGGTTCGATTCAGACTGGCGCCTGAGTCTGGTGTTCTATTCCAGCATTGAAACATAATACCAGAATTGCCGGATCGGGCATATGCCAGACACCGTTGGCGTCTGCCAGATCCTATTTACTATGATGGGGTCTATCTGGTTTCCTGAGTGAGGACCAGCATTTTGCAGAATGAAATACCGCTGCACGCAGCACGGTTTTAACATACCCTTAAGTGACTCTACACTTGTCAAACCTCATCAAGACCCCTTTGTATTTTCTAGCGGTATAAATACATTGTACCAGTGCCACTGATCTCATTAGACACTCTGAGTATGGCCACACAGGGTGAAAATCCACTACAAATTCGTGGCCAGATCTGCGTTAGTTACATGTGGATTTTTCTGTGGATTTGTCTTGAATTTCACAGTATGCATTGCGAAGGGTGAAATCTGCAGCATGAATCATATACTGTGGATGTAAAATGTGTAGTTTGAATTACAATGTAGTTAATTGTATTGAGGGCGAATTATTATATATTTTTTTATTAGAGGCAGGCACGGGCAGAAGTGTCAACTGGGCGTTCCCCGCTTGCTTTTCCTTACCTGGCACTGCTTGATTAACAGGTCTCCTCCCTCATTCAGTAGGAATCTGTGGATAAAAATCACTTGACCAAGACAGATGATTATCCACAGAGAAATAAACAATGATAGTTGCTGTTGATTACAGCAAACAGAGATCTTGAAAGCCCCGAGGAATTGATACAGCACGTTACCACAAGCTGGATGCTGCAAGAAATCCAACCCTGCTGGGTTACAGCAACTTTCTTGTCCCAACTCTACCCCAATCAGGTTAATTACTTGCAGGGGTTATTCTAGACTATGAAATTTGTCCCCTATATGCCGGGCCCCTCCCATTGAATCTACTTGCCTCGCTCCCTGCGCCGCTCCTGGTCCCCGCATCCCCGTGCGCGGATGAAAACATCCGGTGTCGGGTGGAGCAGCCAATGGCAGGAGGGAACGGGGACAAGTCTCCCTAGCATCGCGGGTGATGCTAGTTAGGCTCATCCCCGTCCCTGCCTGCCATTGGCTGCTCCCCCCGACACCGGATGTTTTCATCCGCACACAAGGAGAAGCACCAACAGCGGTGAGGGGAGCCAGGTAATTATATTCATTGTGAGGGGCCCGGCACATGGGGGACATTTTTATAGTCTTGGATAACCCCTTCAAGTATCCCAGCCAAAGTTGCTGTGTAGCCTCAGCCTAAAATCCCCTTCAATTTTCCTTCAAAAATGAAAAAAAGCTGTAAATATAATATTTTTCAAACCTATGTTAGTAAATCTCTCATCCTCTCATCATTTTGTTGTCTTCCATTCTGGGCTGTCCATGCAGCTCTTTCTTAGGCTACTTTCACACTAGCGTTTTTCTTTTCCGGCGCTGAGTTCCGTCCTAGGGGCTCAAATCCGGAAAAGAACTGATCAGGCATATCCCCATGCATTCTGAATGGAGAGCAATCCGTTCAGGATGCATCAGGATGTCTTCAGTTCAGTCTTTTTGACTGATCAGGCTTTTCAGAAAACCGTAGCATGTTGTATTTTTACCTCCGGCCAAAAATCCGGAACACTTTGAACGCCGGATCCGGCCTTTTTCCCATTGACTTGCATTAACGCCGGAGTCGGCGCCGTGTGTTCCGTCAAACCAGAACTGGCTTTTGCATGTTAAACCCGAAAAAGTCCATAAATGGCGGATCCGTTTTTTCCAATGCATTTTTTCATTGTGATCAAAATCCTGATCAGGATTCAAATGTAATCCGTTTTCACACGTTTTTACGGATCCGGCGGGCAGTTCCGGTGTCAGAATTGAACGCCAGATTCAAACAACGCTAGTGTGAAAGTAGCCTTAGGCTACTTTCACACTAGCGTTTTTCTTTTCCGGCGCTGAGTTCCGTCCTAAGGGCTCAAATCCAGAAAAGAACTGATCAGTTTTATCCTAATGCATTCTGAATGGAGAGTTAGGGTACTTTCACACTTGCGGCAGGACGGATCCGACATGCTGTTCACCATGTCGGATCCGTCCTGTGGCTGTTTCGCCGTGCCCCCGGGCCGCTGCTCCGTCCCCATTGACTATAATGGGGACGGGGGCGGAGCTCCGGCGCAGCACGGTGGTGCACGGCTTAAGGCCGCCGGACTAAAATTACTGCATGTCAGGTTTTTTAGTCCGGCGGCTTTCTCCGTGCACCGCCGTGCTGCGCCGGAGCTCTACCCCCGTCCCCATTATAGTCAATGGGGACGGAGCGGCGGCCCGGGATCACGGCGAAACAGCCGCAGGACGGATCCAACATGGTGAACAGTATGTCGGATCTGTCCTGCCGAAAGTGTGAAACTAGCCTAATCCGTTCAGGATGCATCAGGATGTCTTCAGTTCAGTCTTTTTGACTGATCAGGCTTTTCAGAAAACCGTAGCATGCAGTATTTTTACCTCCGGCCAAAAATCCGGAACACTTTGACTGAACGCCGGATCCGGCCTTTTTCCCATTGACTTGCATTAACCCCGGATCCGGCGCCGTGTGTTCCGTCAAACCGAATCCGGCTTTTGCATGTTAAACCCGAAAGTCCATAAATGGCGGATCCGTTTTTTTCCAATGCATTTTTTCATTGTGATCAAAATCCTGATCAGGATTCAAATGTAATCCGTTTTTTCCGGATCCGGCGGGCAGTTCCGGTGTCAAAATTGAACGCTGGATTCAAACAACGCTAGTGTGAAAGTAGCCTTATTTCCTGTGATATCATGTCCATTGGCAGTTAGAGCAGCAACAGGGGCAGTGATAGGGAAGTGTCTATGTAACTAGCTGGTGGGAGGAGCTATAAACTAGCTGGGTGTTAGGGGAAGTGATGGAGGAGTGTCAATGTAACTAGCTGGTGGGAGGAGCTATAAACTAGCTGGGTGTTAGGGGCAGTGATGGGGGAGTGTCTATGCAACTAGCTGGTGGGAGGAGCTATAAACTAGCTGGGTGTTAGGGGCAGTGATAGGGTAGTGTCTATGTAACTAGATGGATGGGAGGAGCTATAAACTAGCTGGGCGTTAAAGGCGGGGCTGGAGCTGTGGCAGAGGAAGGAGAAGTGCATCATGGGTTTGGTTGGATACAGCAACACGAAGTGGTACATACATTATGGAAACTAAAGGGATTTGTCTACATGGTGGAAACGGGTCAGGAGAGTCCAAATTAAAAAAGAAATAGCATGGAGAAGATGTACATGAGCATATATGTTAAAATTCAGAGTAATTCCAGAAATACTCCATTAATGTAGATCCAGCTTGGTATGGGGTATGGTCCATGTAACAAAATGTAATTTTTAATAGAAGGTGACTGAGGAGGAACACCCATCATTGTACAGAGGAAAAGAGGAAAGCTAAAAACAAGCAGGCAAATGCCCTACCTTCAGGCTTGGGGCAGACATGACACCCAGCAGCCATGTAAAGCCATAGTATCAGTAACTAGTGACTGACCTGATATTGATGTGTCTTCCAGCTTTGGTTTCTCCGGTTGTCCTTATTGGTGAAGCTTGGACTTTTTCAAAACGCAGAGATGGAGTTTGAACCATTTAAAAACCTCGACCAGCCAGATCTTTACTATGAATATTACCCTCACATTTATCCGGGCCGCAGAGGTAAGACGCTTCGTTATTTCTCAGTTGTCCAGTCTGATTGCTGGTTTGGAGCCCAGTATGGAGTCCACTTAGGCCTCGTTCACATTTACGTATCCGTTATGACATCCTTGGAAAATCCATCCGTGTTTCATCTGTGAAGATGTCGATGAATAATCTGTGTTTGATCCGTGTGTCTGTTTTTTCCCATCCGTGTGTCACCTATATTCCACAGACACTGCTAGGCTGAAAGTGAATTCCTAGGGCATCTCCTACCTATGGTTCGTGAAAAGGGTCTGCATCACGGACCAAAGTAGTGCATGTCTCCATGTTTTTCCACTGACCCACAATCGGAGGTACTACTAATGTGTGAACAAACACCTACAAATCAGTGGGTAGGTGTGCTGTCTGCGGAGTACATGAACAGCACAGGTCTGTGACTTACTGAAGTGTGAACGAGACCTTAGAGTTAGTTATGGAAGCTGTGAGGGAATGTCATGTACAGGAAGTCGGAGGGCGCGCTACCTCTGGAGGAGAGCTGCCCAGCACTTCTAGTAGCTGAGAAGAGTTTCTAATCCAATCCAATGTACCATTAATCCTTGTCCTCATACTACATTAAAGGGGTTATCCAGGAAAAGATATTGAATACCTATCCTCAGTACACCCAGGACCCCTGCCGACCAACTGTTTGAAGATGCTTGGTGCTCCACGAGTGCTGCAGCCACTTTTTAGGCCATGTGACATCACCGTGCATCGGTCACCTGGCCTAGTTGCCGCTCCTCTCCATTCATGTCAATGGGGCGGAGCTGCAATACCAAGCACAGCCGCTATACCATGTACGGCTTTGTGCTTGGTAAGCTGCTGGGAGGCCACAGAGCTTCGGTAAGAGCCGCAGCTTCCCGAAACCAGCTAATTTGCGGGGGTTCTAGGAGTCAGAGCCCCGCTGATGTGATATTGATGACCTATCCTGAGGATACGTCATCAATAGCTTATCCAACATAATCCCTTTAACACTCAAAACAGGACGTTAAAATACAAAAGAAGACATACCTAGCATATGTTTTGTCCAGATCTTAAAAAAGCTACAATTAAAAGGGTATTCCCACAGTGTTATCGTATCGTTAGTATATGCCAGTGTTAAAGGGGTATTCCCATCACAGATAATGGGAATACCCCTTTAATGACCCCCTAAGTGCTCAAATCGGTGGTAACTCAGCACAGGACAGGACCTGCATGGCAAGATACAGAATACAGGCTGCTGTAAGCTTTCCTTTATGGTATAGCTTGTTTGATTATAGAATTATTTCAGGCAGTTGCTGTCTTTGTAGTCTGATAATTTCTTAGGCTAGGTGCAGACTTGGACCTGTATTCTGTTCCAGCTACCAGAATCACTGGCTGTGGCCCCAGAAGCGTGTGGGTCCTAGGAGTTTGGCACCACTGATCTGACAATGATGGTATATGCTTTCAAAACCCTGCAGTTTTCTCACTGGCCACTAATCGTAATACTGGGCGCCACTTCTGGGTCTGTACCGATCACTTTGCTGCAGTTACCTGGTTAACGTTACAGCCTCATTATTTCACCTCCGTGTACAGACAACACAGGGTCCACCATTCACAGTAGGTGATATCGCAGCTTATCTCCTCCCTCAGGTCACAGAGCATGCCTAGAAGACTCCCCCATAGAAGTCAGTGAGGTCCCCTCCAGACCATTGTGTCTATGGCCAACGGGGCTGCCGTAAAGCAATTTTGAAATGCTCTCTAAATGCTGTTCAGAACAGCTCTGGTAAGATGGCCGCCCCCTTAATCATGTTCCGGAAATAGAGGAAATAAATCTGTAATCAGAAAATAAAAAAAAGGTTACAAAAAAGGAGCTGTTTTACTATCTAGTTTTAACTGGCAGATCACATTTTTTGTTAACCCTTCAGTGTGCCTACAATGGTAAATGCCATAGTATCCATCTCTCTGTACAGATGGATATGAGAGATAAATAATGTGCATTCCGCACACTAGCCCATTCCTCTCGCTGATAGGTGAGAGTCTCGATAATAGCGGGAGACCTCTTTCTGTCACTTTGATACTGCAGGGGAAAATCTCCTTCACCTAAAGTGCCCGTCTGGGAGCCATTGCCTTTTCATTTGTTCAATTTGCATCTTCCTTCCCTTATAATTACTGGTTTTCCCTGTCTGCTTTTTCCGACTTCTGCACAAGAATCATTTGATTTTCTGCTCTTTCTCATTCATGTGCAACCTTCAGCTGTTCCTCTTCCTGACAGTTGAAAGGCTCTGCATTCCTGCCGGTGGTAAAACAGCAGGTCATTTCTGCCTCACGTTCTTGCCGTGTTTTTTTATTTTTTGTTTTTTTTATTGTTTAAGACATAGACATTTTTCAGAGCGAATTATCTGTTACCAAGGCTACCAGCAAATGTTTGTGTTATATAGTTTTAAAATTTCTTATAAAATTTCATCCCCCTGTATCCAGAGCTTTTGCGTATAGTGGGCGACTGTTCTGGTAGTCGCCCACCGACTGAGGGCTTTGTTGCTAGATGATGGTTCACATGTCAATACCTATATAACAGATGCCCCTCCTATTCAGAGAGAGACTCTTAATATAATCGACACCTATATATTCTCACAAATAACCAATCCCTCTAATATCTAAAAAGTGGTTATCAATATCAAATATATTATTGTATTGTTACAATAAAAATACTATAACAAAAACAAAGACAAGTGCACTCTGCGGTCTTACTAACCCTCGTACTGGTGTAAAATTGAGAGATTAGCCAACATATCCTGCTTGGAGGACATGTCTGAGCCCGAGCACCGCGCCAAAGGTTTCTCAAGTAGCTCGGGACCTAACACTCGCCTATCTGTGCCGTACGGGCAATACCACGGGCCAGTGGGCGAATTACAGAGCGTAAGGTCCGACTCAGACAACTCACCAGTTACTTCCAGCATGTAGCCATGCTAGCAATGGGAGGAGTCTGCGAGTCCTATTGAAGACTGGCTGATATAGCCCGGGCCTCACATGTGCACCAGAATGCTGCCTGTAGATGGAAATAAAGGCACATTCAGACTAGGAGTTTCTACACCTCCAAAAAATTCAATATACAAACTACAAATTGGCGTGGTATTAAAAAGCAGGAAGTGCTCAACCCCCATATGCAGTGGTATATCTATACGGGGGGGCAGATCCTGCACTTGTGGTCCGCTGCTAATGGCAATCCCCAGCAAAAATGCATACAATGGAGGATGCCTGCAGCGGACTAAAAGTACCACAATGGACATCCTACGCAGGATAGCAAATGTGTGGATGTGATAAACAGTACATATATAATATAACAAAAACAAAGATGGGTGCACACTGTGGTCTTACTAACCCTCGTATTGGTGTAAAATTGTTACAATAACACAAAAATCCATTAATTCCATTATGTTTTTAATGGGTTTTAATAGATTTTTGTGTTAGTGTAAAAATAAAGTATTACCGTATATTTGATTTTAATGATATTTTTTTTTTAATTATATATATATATATATATATATTTATTTATTTATTTATTTATTTATTTATTAGAGGGAGTTGTTAAACGGGAGAATATATAGATGTTGATGGTTCACAGGTATTTATCCACTTACACATTAAATCACTTGTTAATGAAAAAAGAAAAACATTCAGCAAGGAGAATACATGGTGCAGGAGGTGGACTTCTCTCCATGTAAAGTTGTCTATCTCTATGGCAAGGGATGTCCAGTGTCTAATTCTCTTAAAAGGGTTGTCTCTCTTCAGCAAATAGCATTTATCATGTTGAGAAAGGTAATACAAGGCATTTACTAATGTATTATTGTTGTTCATTTTGCTACCTTTGCTGGCTTGGTTCATTTTTCCTTCACACTATACACTGCTCGTTTCCATGTTTATGACTAGGGATCGACCGATATTGATTTTTTTAGGGCCGATACCGATAATTTGTCAACTTTCAGGCCGATAGCCGATAATTTATACCGATATTCTGGGTATTTTTATTTTTGAGGGAAAAAAAAAATTTCCTACACAAATCTGCTGAAAATTAATGTTTATTGTTAACGTGTATTATTTTATTTTTTTTGTAAATCTTTTTCATTTATACTTAATTTTTTTTTTTTACTAACTTTTAGCCCCCTTAGGGACTAGAACCCTTGTCCCATTCACCCTGATAGATCTCTATCAGAGTGAATAGGATCTCGCACTCTCCCTGCTGCCCTGTGCTCTGTGCACACAGCAGCATGGAGCTGACTATGGCAGCCAGGGCTTCAATAGCGTCCTGGCTGCCATGGTAACCGATCGGAGCCCCAGGCTTACACTGCTGGGGCTCCGATCGGAGGAGCAGGGGAGAGGGGATCCTGTGGCCACTGCCACCAATGATTAGAACTGGGGGAGGGGGGGGCGCACTGCGCCACCAATGTTTTTACTATTGGGATGGGGGTGGGGGGCGCACTGCGCCACCAATGACTAATACTAGGGGGCTTGAGGGGGGGGGGCGCACTGCTTGAGGGGGGGGGGGCGCACTGCGCCACCAATGAAGATACCTCTCTTTCACATACAGGAGGCGGGAGCTGGCTGCAGAATCACATAGCCGGCTCCCGACCTCTATGAACGGTAGCTGCGATCCGCGGCACCTAAGAGGTTAACTACCGCGGACCGCAGCTGCCGTTCATAGAGGTCGGGAGCCGGCTATGTGATTCTGCAGCCAGCTCCCGCCTCCTGTATTTGAATTAATGAAAGACTCCTCCATTGGTGGCGCAGCGGCCACAGCCCCTCCCCTCCTCTTGTCTTCCGTCCTGTCATTGGAGGCAGCGGCAGCAGCATCACAGGGGGAGGAGACACTGCTTCCTTCTCCCCTGTGCTGCGGAGGGAACACAGAACGCGCTGAGAGCAGCGCGTTCTGTGTTCCCAATACGTTATCGGTATATCGGCAAAATAGATGCCGATACCGATAACGTTCAAAATCCATAATATCGGCCAAACCGATAATCGGTCGATCCCTATTTATGACCACCCTGCAATCCAGCAACGGTGGTGTCACTGTCCCTCCTATGACAGAGGTGAGAAGATCAGAAAGACTGGCGGCACGTGAGGGTATCTGACGGTCTCTCTGTTTTCACCTTGCAGTGTTGTTGTTTGGTTATGATCCTTTGGATCTCCTGCTCCTCCATTCTTCTCTAAGCTAAGTGCATCTTGTTTTGCATTTTGTTGTTCGCTTGTGTTTGTTGTTTACTAGGCATCAGGGAGATGCTGGTTCCTTCATCTGGGAAGGAACCAGTAGTCTCATTCCCTGCCTCCACTCCTAGGAATTTCCAGGGTCTCTAGGGCTAAGGTTCCGGTGTATGAGTATTTCCACCTTCAGGGTCTACTCATATTGGCAGGAGTCGGGGAGAGGTCTAGGGATTCCTAGGAGGTCACAATCCCTCTCCCTTCGCTTTGAGGCCTAGACTCCGGTCTATTTCCTTCTGTGTGTTATCTGGTGTTTTTCCCCTCCCCATTGCCCGTGACAGGTGGCCATGCTTGCACACTATAGGAAAAATTGCCGGCCTCTCTGGTGGCCGGACCCACTATAGTGAGCATAGGCCAGCGTTTTTTTTCCTACAGTGTAACTCCACGACCACCACTGCTGGATTACATAGTGGTCGTAATCATGGAAACAAGAAGTGTATAATGCGATGGAAAAATAAATCCAGCCAGCAAAGAAAGCAAAATGGGCAATAACTATACATTAGTTAAGTGCCTTGTCTTAACTTTCTCTTCATCATAAATGCCATTTGCTGAAGTCAGACAACCCCTTTAAAGAGAACATTTTAGTAAAAACTTGTAGGGTTGTTTCGGGTATCGAACTTTCAATACCCAGTCGATACTTTTTGTCCCGGTATCGATACGATACCGTGATTTGCCTTTTATTGATAGCCCAGTGTCAGAGAACATGAAAGCGCTGCTCTCAGCGTGCGCCATGTTCCCTTAGCAGCACAGGGAAGAAGGAAGCAGTCTCCCCTCCCCCTGTGCCGCTGCTGCTGCCACCAATGAGAGCATTTAATACATTACAAATACAAGCGGCAGAAACACATTGCCGGCACCCTGCCTCTGACAGGGTGCTGCGATCCGCGACAATTAACCCCTCAGGTGCCGCACGGCCGCCGGCTGTATTTGTATATTAAACGTTAATTATCATTGGTGGTGCAGTGCGCCCTTTTTTTTTTATTCACCTTGTCCCCCCAAAAAATAGGATAGCACGTGGCTTTTTTGGCGTTTTTTATATTTTTCGCGTGGTATCGAATGGTATCGAGTATCGCAATACTTTTTTATGGTATCGAAACCGAATCAAAATTTTGGTATCGAAACAACCCTAAATACTTGTATTCCTCATGAAACAACTATTCTGCAGCATCTATTTTTACTTTTGTCCTACATTTTCAGGAGAAACAGGGAATAGCACAACACAGTTCCTCAGGCAGGTTTACATGGCCCAATGTTCCAGGTAATCGTGTAAATGAGCCGCAGATCAGCCGATGGATGAGCGAAACACTGAAATGATTGTTGGTGCAGAAACCTCTGTCATGGTTTCTGGGCAGCAGATGGTGATGTGTGAACAGTGATCTGCTGCCCAGAAACAACAACATTTGTATGCGGACGAGAGATGACAGTAGACATAGCTTGTCCTCCTACAGAAGAGCGGATGTAAGGGAGAGTCACATCACCATTTCATTTTCCATTCTTCTGATCTGTCAGAAGAACAGGGGAAAAACACAGGATCCTGTAAAAAAAAAAAAATGGATCCTGTGCATCAGTTATGCACATTTGGCATCCATCTGAGATCTGTTTTTTAAGACACCAGAAAATGTATTGCATGCAGAAGTTTTTTCGATCTAAAAAACGGATCTCAGATGGAGATGGCTCAAATGGATGCCAAATGTGCATAACTGATGCGCAGGATCTGTTTTTTGTTTGTTTTTTACAGGATCTTGTTTTTTTTAAATAACGGTCATGTGAATTCCCTCTAATGCAGCTCTTCACCTCCACTGATGAGCAGGCAATTTTCGGGAAGGAACGCTGCCTGCCCGCCCAACAATTGTCTGCTCATCTACACAGTGTAAATGTGCCTTAAGAAAGCAATGCCCCGGCATTAGTTTATGTGGAGTGCAAGTACTCGCTAAAACATGTCAGAATTAATGGCAGGTCTTTTTAAAGTCTGCATTTACATGGGGGGCGACAAGAAGACTATATTGTCGGAAGGAAGCGTTCCTTCCCAGAAATCTCCTGCTCTTTAGTGGATGTGAGGCGCTGCATTTACATGCATCCATCAACTCCACAATATGAAGACAAGTGATGGCTAATGCTATCGGTCATCCTCAAACAGCCACATTGTTTCTGGAAAGCAGAGTGCAACACGATCTGCTGCCCAGAACGATAATTTAGCTGTCTGCATGAACGATTGTATCAACCAATGAACAAGCTCAGCAGAAGAGCCCGCAGCCATTCGGGCGATCATATGATCAGAGCCGAGATCGCGGCTCAATGAAAGGTTAACCTTCACAGGTTAGTTGAACTTGAAGATTTAGTTAAAGCCCTGGAGAACCCTTTTAAGTATATAAATTACAAGTGGGGATGAGTGAACTTCTGTCTTCAAGTTCGACATACAAGATTCGGGTTATCTAAGAATTCTGTTATGGATTCTGCTACCACGGACCATAACTTATGGTCCGTGGTAGCGGAGTTCATAACGGAATTCTTAGATAACCCGAACCTTGTACTCCAAACTTGAAAACAGAAGTTCGCTCAACACTAATTACAAGTTGTACTGGCTCTCTTCCCGCAGAACTATAAATCAAACTGCTCAGCTCCACCTGTCTGCAGCTTGCACTGCATTTCATGGTGTCAGGTTCTCTTAAACCGCTGCAGGACATACATGGCAGGTGTCTGCAGGGTTAATGTCACTTTACCACTCAGATACCGTGGCTAGTTGTGATCACGGCATCTGAGGCGGCTTTGAATCTCTCCAGGGGGAGCTGTTGGTTCCTTGTAATAGCCTAGAGCCATAGGAAGGATCCAGACTACTACAGCAGTACATTCCTATGAAGACCTGCCTGTGAAAAGGCTCAGTAGGAATGTTTTGAATCTTCCATAGACTGTAGTGGTGATTCATTGCATTCTTTTGGAGAAGCGATATGAAGAACGCATGTTCAAGTCCCCTAGGGGGACTTCACAAAAAAGTTTAAAAATGTTATAAAAATTAAAAACACCATCAATGTATGTATACCATACTGTGAACACCATAATGGAAAAAAAATCTAAATGGCCCATTCGCCACTTTTTTTTTAAGTATTAAAACACAAGAAAAACTGTACAAATAATCATACTGACCTAGAGAATGAAGCGGAACGCCGTAAAAAGTAAACCCATCAAACTATGGCGGAATTGCATTCTTTTCCAATTTCACCCCATTTGGAATTTTTTATAACTTCCCACTACATTACATGCAATACAAATTGCCCCTCAAGAAACAAACCTTCATACTGCTATGTGAATGGAAAAATTAAAAAGTTAAAGCTCCTGGAAGGCAGGGAGTAAAAAAAAAAAAAAATGCAACAATGGAAAATCCTCCTGTCCTGAATAGTGTTGATCACGAATATTCGAATTACGAATTTTTATCGCAAATATGGGTAATTCGAAAATTCGCTAATATTTAGAATATAGTTATATATATTCGTAATTTCGAATATTCAAGATTTTTTTATTGCGAATTTTTGTAATGCGAATTTTCGCAATGCGAATTTTTGCAATGCGAATTTTTCAATTGCAGAGTAAAAACATGATTCCTCCCTGATTCTTGCTTGTGGGCCAATGACTCATTGGCCCACAAGCAAGAAGCAGGGAGGAAAAATGATGAATATTCTAAAAACTAATATATAGCACTATATCGAATATATTTGTTTTTTCGAATATTCGTAATATTCTAAAACAAGAATATATAGCAATATAGCGAATATTCGAAAAAAAGGACTATAGAGCAATTTAGCTAATATAGTACTATAATCTTCTTTGTCTAATTGTATTTTTTTTTTTCATCTGCAGTTCAGATTGGAAAAAAAATTCAACTATTAAATAACAAGATTATAGCACTATATTAGCTAAATTGCTGTACATTCGTTTTTTTTGAATATTCAATGTATTGCTATATATTCTTGTTTTTAGAATATTATGAATATTTGAAAAAACAAATATATTCGATATAGTGCTATGACTCATTGGCCCACAAGCAGGAAGCAGGGAGGAATCATGTTTTTGCTCGCAATTGAAAAATTCGCATTATGAAAATTCGCATATTACGCGATCGTTATCTTGTTGATTTTTCGAGTAAAAAAAATCGTAGAATATAACGAATATTCGAAATATCGCAAATTCGAATATGACCCCTGCCGCTCATCACTAGTCCTGAAGAGGTTGATGGAAATCCTTCAAAAATCCCATAGACTACAATAAATTTACATGTTCAAGTCTAAGGAAACTAAAAATTACAGAAAAAAAGTTAGCGTTTTTTTTTTTATGTATAAAAAACAACACAAATATAGAAATATATTTTTTTTAAAAACAACACAAATATTTTAAAAATTTTAATAATTTCCCTTTCCCAACTTTACACATTAAAATAAATTGTAAAAAAAATAAACTCTGTAGATAAATATGTGAAAAAAGTTATGGGTGTCAGAGTATGGCCATGCAAAAAAGTATTACACAATGAATGCCGTAAAAATAAAACCCAAACTTGGTGGGATATTTCATTTTTTTCTTTTTTCTTTTTTTAGCGTACCCTAAAAATTAAATCAATTACTTTCCCGTTTACCATAACAAGATATGGTAAATTAAAGTGTGCCAGAACAATAAGCCCTCATATGTCTACATGAACAGAACATTTTAAAAGTTATGGCTCTCAAAACGGGGGAAGGAAAAAACAAAAACGCTAAAATAGCCCCAGTCCGCAATTATCCTAGTCCTTAAGGGGTTAATGAATGAGGGGGTTTATTGTGACCTTATAATAGCAGGAATGGAGGTTGCACCTCTGTGTAACTAGGTGCAGATGACACTCCAGACTCTAAGACGGCTTTAATGGCTGCCATAGTGGCTGGTGGTCGGCTAGTCCCAGACCCAAATATAAGTAAATGGCAGGTGTATAACTCCAGGCTAATCCTTAGATCATGTCTTCTCTGCTCAGGCGTAACTTGAATCTCCTTGGCCACGATGTGAAATCTGTAACTGCGCTGCCACCTATCATGTGCCATCTGGTGTCCTCTTATATGGCACATTTTGTTTGGGACCCTCATGGACCAGGGCCGGGGTGCAATCTGCATCCTAAAAGTAAGATGTTATTGTAAGAAAGTGCTGCCTGGTTATATGTCGATTTTCTCCAGTTCGGATCACGATGTCAAAAGTAGAGCTTAGCATCGAGTTCTGTAGGAGATAGGAAGTCAATATATAGACTGGCAGAGAACAGCAGCCATGGGGAACAAGATGGATGACTGACAACCACATTCATTATGGATAAGAGTTTAGGATAGACCAATGACTATTGGCAGCTCCTTTGACGTTACATCAATTAGTGCCTAAATTAGTATTTTTCCTGTGTCTTGGAGGTGAAAGCAGCATATTTCTCAACACTCCAGCTGAAATAGAACCTAATACAAAAAAATGTCTCTTTGATTTTATGTTATTTAGAATCACACTGAGCACGCACAGGATGCCGAAAGCATTCTACTCTTTTCTTTGAGCCGTGTCTGGAGTTGCAGCTCTGTTGTGTTCTCTGCAGTGAGAATGTGCTACAGTATCAGACACTGTCCATAGACGAGAAAAATATATTGTAAGCTACAGATTTGTTGGAGGAAGGTGGTTTCCCATGTGAAGGGAGAAGCTTTTAAATTAGAGGGACTGATCATAATTTGGTTGTCATGCACAGCATCAACAATCGATGTGCATATAGGGACTCTCTGACACTGTCATGCCTGGTCTAAGGGAGAAATAAATTGGGCTTGTTAAATTGCCCATTTATTACTACACAGGCGAGTAGTATTATTATTATTATTATTATTATTATTATGACCACTTCCTACTTTCGAGGTCGGTAGCCTGTAGCTCATGAAGGAAGTCACATGTTGGTGACCTGGCTTGGTGGGTAAATGACGTGTGCGATAGGCTGTCTCCACACATATTCCTTGTTGCTGTCATGGGTAAAAGGGACGATTTATCTGAGTTGTAAAAAGTGATGATTATTGGCTTTCAGGTCAATGGCAGTATTTCAGAAACTGGGCAGTCTGTGAACTGTTCGTGTTGTGCTTTGCCTTCTCCATTGAGTCATGTTTTCTCCATCATTGAATGGATGGACGCTGGCATGTTAGGCAAGAAATATCCGAGAACGAACACTCTGCAACCATTGCTGGAAGAACACAAGTTGGTGGCAGTGTTATGGTCTAAGGAATGGTTTTTGTGTCATTCTCTGGGCCCACTCATCCATGTGGAAGGCACTTTCAACTGAATTAGGTATAAATCCATCCTTGCAGATCACGTACACCCATATACAGTATCTCACAAAAGTGAGTACACCCCTCAAATTTTTGTAAATATTTTTATACAGAAGAAGATATGACACTTTTATACACAGAAGATATGACACTTTGATACAATGTAAAGTAGTCAGTGTACAGCTTGCATAACTCAACACACAGCCATTAATGTCTAAACCACTGGCAACAAAAGTGAGTGCACCCCTGAGTAAAAATGGCCACATTGTGCCCAATTAGCCATTTTCCCTCCCCAGTGTCATGTGATTCTTTAGTGTTACAAGGTCTCAGGTGTGAACGGGGGTCATATGTGTTAAATTTGGGGTTATCGTTCTCACACTCTCTCATATTGGTCCCCGGAAGTTCAACATGGCATCTCATGGCAAAGAACTCTCTGAGGATCTGAAAAAAGAAATTGTTCCTCTACATAAAGATGGCGTAGGTTATAAGAAGATTGCCAACACCCTGAAACTGAGCTGCAGCAGGGTGGCCAAGACCATGCAGCAGGGTGGCCAAGACCATGCAGCAGGGTGGCCAAGACCATCCAGCAGGTTAACAAGACAGGTTCCACTCAGAACAGGCCTTGCCATGGTCGACCAAAGAATTTTAATGCACAAGCTCCGCGTCATATCCAGAGGGTGTCTTTTCAAAATGGACCTATGCGTGCTGCCAGCATTGCTGAAAAGGTTAAAGAGGTGGGAGGTCACCCTTTCAATGCTCAAACCATACACCGCGCACTGCATCAAATAGGTCTGGATGGCTGTCGTCCCAGAAGGAAGCCTCTTCTAAACAGGATGCACAAGAAAGCCTGCAACAGTTTGCTGAAGACAAGCAGACTAAGTACATGGATTACTGGAACCACGCCCTGTGGTCTGATGAGACCAAAATAAACTTTTTTGGTTCAGATAGTGTCAAGCGGGTGTGGTGGCAACCAGGTGAGGAGTACTAAGACCAGTGTGTCTTGGCCACAGTCAAGCATGGTGGTGGGAGTGTCATGGTTTGGGTCTCCATGAGTGCTGCTGGCTGTTGGGAGCTACAGTTCAATGAAGGAACCATGAATGCCAACATATACTAAGCAGAGCATGATCCCCTCCCTTCGAAAATTGTGCTGCAGGGCAATATTTCAACATGATTAGGGATGAGCGAATTTACATTTGGGCACAATTTGGCCATTTTCAGTTAGAGGTGTACTCACTTTTGTTGTCAGCGAGTTATTTTGAGGGTGCACCAAATTTACACTTATACAAGCTGTACACTGACTACTTTACTTTATATCAATGTCAGATTTTCAGTGTTGTCCCATGAAAAGATAGAATAAAATATTGACAAAAATGTGAGGGGTGTACTGACTTTTGTGAGATATGCTCATTTTCTTCCCTGGGACGGATGGGATCTTCCAACAAGTTAATGCGACACGTCACAAGGCTAGAAATGTCCAATATTGGTTGGAAGAGCATGACCAAGACTTACTACTCTGGCCCCCTAATTCCCCAGAAGCGAACCCAACTGAGCATCTGTGGGACCACCTCTATCATCTTCTTCTCTGGATCCTCCCCCACGCACCCACCAGTAGTTGTGGGATGCACTGCAGTCAGCATGGCTGCAGATACCTATGACAACCTACCAGGACCTTATTGAGCCACCCCCAGCCCATCTAGCTGCTGTCTGTGCTACACATGGCGATTTACGCTGGATATTAGCTGGTGGTCATAATAATGTGTATTAATTGGCATGGCTAGATACTGCAATGACCGCTTATCTCTAATGTACTCCTGCTGTAACAGAAAGAAGTAGCGTTCAACCTCTTGAGCTGATTTCAGCTGGATCATGTTTATAGGAGCTGCCACCTGGAAAAAGCTTTAGGCTTCAGCACTAGGTAGGCCCCTTCTAGAGGCAATGCCAGTGGATTACACCTCTCCACCCATTGAAATAAACTTGCATGCTCAGGGGTTTATAGCTGGCTGATGTGTTCAAGGAAGCAGTCTCCTTTCTGGAAACATGGAATTTTATTTTCATGGTGTCTGAAAATTCTAAACAATTGCAGGATTTTCTGACTTCAGATTAGAAGACCACCGCTACATCTGCTTCTTTCCCTCTGGTATCTTTGTTCTCGCTTCTTGTTGAGTTCAGGGTCCCTGCGTTGACATGTAAAACTGACCTTTGTCCCACACAAGCTCTTATGATAAAGCTGTCGTGGCACATCTCTCCTTGTTCTGCATGGCAGGCTCCTTTCTGCGGGCACTAATTAGGATGTGCTATGCCTAGGTTGTGGCAGGACTGCTAGCCGCCTTGGGTTAGGTCTGCTTCTGTACTCCTATAAGAAAGGCCATTGTGCTTCATTTTATCAGGATGGCATTTGTAGCCTGTTCACATGCCCTAAACACACGCTGCATTGTCCTGACCGCCTCTAAAAATATATCTTCTGAGTACTGGGGAACGATCCCGGCTGATCCGTCTCCACTGTTGCCCTTTTATGTGTATTCGTAAGAAAAGGAAACCTGATGGTACATGGTAGCAACACTGCCTCTATGAAAAGGAGTAAGACAATAACCCAAGAGAAATTCAGCTTTTTATTTATAATTCATATTTTTTTTTTTCTGAATTGTAAGTGAACTGCTATTATCATGCCTGCTGGATTTCTGCTGCTCCCAATTAACCGCTGTCCGACTACGATAAGATCTCCAGCCTTCTTCAAGGAGATTGTGATATCCTCTGTGTCTGCAGCAAATGGTGGTGCTGTTATTTGTCTGGGCATCTATATTAAGAAATGCCCCCTTCCCCCCGTTAAATGTTTACACTATGAACAAATACTGACCCTGACTACTAATACATTGTTGGTGGCCGGCTGACATAAAAAACCCTACTTGCCTTTGTCCTTTAACCAAGAAGTAAAACATAAAGGAGTTAATACTGATGACATATGCTCGTCTGATTGGTGGGGGTCTGACACCCGGGACCCCTACCGACCAGCACTTCAAGAAGGCAGCAGTACTCGCAGTAGCGCCGCGGCCTTCTCTCTGCTTTCCCTAACACGAGTGACGACTTGTCACACGACACGGCTCAGCCCCATAGTAGTGAATGGGGTTGATCTGCAATACCAAGCACAGCCGCTATACAATGTACAGCGCTGCGCTTGGGGAGCACTGAGAAGGCTGCAGCGCTCACAGGAGTGCTGGTGCCTTCTCAAACAGCTGATCGGGATAGAATAGGTCATCAGTATTAAAATAGTGGTAAACGCTTTTACTTATTTACTATAAACAAGTATGTGCTCATTTAAAAACCCAGCCAAATCGCTGTATTCTGTCTGAATATGAACGGAGAGATCTAGGCATCACTGGGTGTGTGTTCCCGCAATCACCCCCTTCTCCAGTTTGTCACTGGTTAGTGTTAATCTACATGCAGCGATGTTGTTCCCTCAACGTGTTTCTGCCCGACGCCAATCTGACCCTCAATATGTTGGGGGCATTGAGTAATCTTATTTTAATACCCGACATTGCTGCATGCCGCTTAATACTAACCAGTGACAATAAACTGGTAGGGAACCAGTAAATAGGAGTAGGGGGTGTTCTTGGGGGTGCACCGCCGGTGTCACCCGGTTTTTATATGAGCACAATAATTGCTTACAGTAAGTAAATAAAAGTAGTTTTACTCCTTAGTTAAACGACAAAGTGAAGTAGGGAGTTTTATGCCTACTGGCAACCAACTCCGCTAAATGTGGGGGATTGAGTCAGCGCAACCTGTATGTAGGTGCACATCACTCCGCTAAATGTCACCTTTAAAAACAAAAACTACATCTAGATATTACCAGCGTAACGTTTGTCAGTACGAGACAGTATTGTATTTCCGTTATTACCACTAGGGGCTCTACATGACTTTTATTGACCTGAATAGGCAACCCATATAGATCAGCCCCTAGTGGCTGAAAGCCATCACCTGAGGTTTGTAGAGCAAGGAACACTACTCTGGGCTAAAGACATGGAGCAGCTTGACCTTTTAAAGGGATATTTCAGATTTTCCCTATGCACAGGGTGGAGGATAACCACCGCTCGGACCCCCACCGATCATGAGATCGGGGTCCCTGTACCCTGCAGGGCCCCTCAAACTGATTGGAGCAGGTTGGGCATACACACTGCTGCTCCTTTCACCTCTATGGGACCTGCTGGAAATAGCCAAGTTCTGTACTGTTATGAAAACCTATATGTCTCCATGGTTACAGACCACAAACGTTCCAGCTGATCCTGCATTCATGTCAATTTCTTGCATCTGTCTCCTACTCCCTTCTAACATACATTTATTGGAAGATAAAATGAAAATGAAATGAAATTATTTTTGAACTTCATTTTTTTTATTGTACATGTACGGAAGTAAAAGATTGGTTGTAAAGGAGAATGTAGCTTTTAAAGTGGCACTCCAGTCATTTTATTTATTTACTTTTACATTCACTGCTAGTTCTCCAGCACTGTTTGAGTAGTATAATTGGTTTTATTCCAGCTTAGGCTACTTTCACATCTGCGTTTTCAATTCCGCTATTGAGATCCATCATAGGATCTCAATAGCAGAAAAAAACGCTTCAGTTTTGTCCCTATTCATTGTCAATGGGGAGAAAACTAAACTGAATGCACCAAAATGCATTCCGTTCCGTTTGGTTGCACTCCCATCGCGGACAAAATAACGCTGCTAGCAGCATTTTTCTGTCCGCGATGTGGTGCGGACATTTGACGCAATAGGAACAGGATCCGTCCCACATTGACTTTCAATGGTGTTCATGACGGATCCGTCATTGCTATAAAAGACATAATACAACTGGATCCATTCATGACGGATACATGCGGTTGTATTATTGTGACGGAAGCGTTTTTGCAGATTCGTGACGGATCCGCAAAAAAAACGCTAATGTGAAAGTAGCCTTAGTTGACTCCCTACGTTTCAAGCCCTTTCGTTATGGGCAGTTGAATAATGTGAATCCAGTCTGACCACCAGTCCAGAGCTTGCTCTCCTGTTGTGATAGGATGCCACTTTCTCCTGTGTAGCTGACTTTCTGTGAACTGCAGAATTGCATCATCATTTATCAAGCCCCTCCTGGCAGGTCTGTCACCTCATTATTCCGTTGTGATAAATATTGAGTATATACAGTGATTAGCTGCAGGGTTCTAAGGGTGACTTCACACGTGGCAGATTTTCTTGCAGAAAAATTTCTGAAACTGAAAGTCTGTTTCATTCACTTGAATGGGGCTTGCAGAAATCTATGTGCTTGATGTCAAAGAAACCCCATTCAGATGAATGGAACTGATTTCCAATCGCATACATTTTCTGCAACAAAATCTGCCAAGTTTAAAGCCACCCTAAAACTCCCTTGACTCACACCGCCTCTGTAAACTATCTGGGCATGCTGTGTGCAGAATAATCAGTGTATCCTATGAAATTCAGCTTCAACTGCTTTCCCCTGCCTGTTGCTTCTAAGGCTGCGTTCACACGGGCGAGATTTCCGCGCGGGTGCAATGCGGTAGGTGAACGCATTGCACCCGCACTGAATCTGGACCCATTCATTTCTATGGGGCTGTTCAGATGAGCGATGATTTTCACGCATCACTTATGCGTTGCGTGAAAATCGCAGCATGCTCTATATTCTGCGTTTTTCACGCAACGCAGGCCCCATAGAAGTGAATGGGGTTCCGTGAAAATCGCAAGCATCCGCAAGCAAGTGCGGATGCGGTGCGATTTTCACGCATGGTTGCTAGGTGACAGTCTATAAACTGTATTACTTTCCCTTATAACATGGTTATAAGGGAAAATAATAGCATTCTGAATACAGAATGCATAGTACAATAGGGCTGGAGGGGTTTAAAAAAATAAACTCATTAACTCACCTTCTCCTCTTGATCTCGAAGTTCCCGGTCTCTTCTTTACTTGAGTTGTGGGCTAAAGGACCTTTGAGTTGAGTTTACTGATGAGTTGTGGGCTAAAGGACCTTTGGTGACGTCAGATCTCATGCTCCAATCACATGGTCCATCACCGTGGTGATGTACCATGTGATTGGAGCATGAGATCTGACGTCACCAAAGGTCCTTTAGCCCACAACTCCTCAGTAAACTCAACTCAAAGGTCCTTTAGCCCACAACTCAAGTAAAGAAGAGACCGGGAACTTCGAGATCAAGAGGAGAAGGTGAGTTAATGAGTTTATTTTTTTAAACCCCTCCAGCCCTATTGTACTATGCATTCTGTATTCAGAATGCTATTATTTTCCCTTATAACCATGTTATAAGGGAAAGTAATACAATCTACACTACAACTAACCCAAACCTGAACTTCTGTGAAGAAGTTCGGGTCTGGGTACCAGTGTCGGTTTTTTATCACGCGCGTGCAAAAAACATTGCACCCGCGCGATAAAAACTGAACATCGGAACGCAATTGCAGTCAAAACTGACTGCAATTGCATTCCTACTCGCGCGGTTTTGCCGCAACACACCGGGACGCATCCGGACCTAATCCGGACACGCTCGTGTGAACCCAGCCTAAGAGTTGACATTGAGAAACCTATCACAGGCAGGAAGACAGAGTGAAGCTGCATCACATGCCAGAGGTTCCTTAGCTTAATGCCACAGGTGAGATGGGGAGTCAGTGTAAACTATTTATCTCACCCCCGCATGGCTCACTTCCAAATCTGATTGTCTTATTGGCCCAAAAGTTATTTTGTGTTTTTGCCAGTTTTAGTTCTTAGTTGTTTTTACTCCTCTGTATGACTTGGCCCTGTGCCATGAGGTCAGTCTCCATATATATTATACATACATTGTACATTGAAGGGTAATGACTAGAAGGTTTACACTAACAAATCAGGATTGTAAACTGATTATATTTTCGTTCCATTGAGAAAAAAAACATTCATTCATTTTTCTGTCTCTAGGCTCCATGGTTCCTTTCTCAATGAGGATTTTACATGCAGAGCTGCGCCAGTACCTTGGGTGTGCTCAGGAGACTCTTGACCGACTGCACAGTATGAAGACTATTTGTTTAAAGGTAAGTTACATAATGTGTCTTCTAGAGGTATACGTGTTTAGGTGAGCAACAAATGGGGGACTGAAAAGACCCCCAGGCGCTTATGATAACGCATTAGCCTGATGATAATGCTTTAGCTTTGCTTAATTCCAAATCAAACTCATCATCTGGGATTGAAAACGTAGGATATCTTTTTGTAGCCAGGAGGATGGAGAGGCACCCAAATAAATAAAGGGTCCTGTGGAGTGTTGCATTACTTTTCCCTATCCATGACAGCATAGAGCAGGGGTAGGTAACCCCCGGCACACCAGCTGTTGTGAAACTACAACTACCAGCATGCATACTGCCTCTGCTCTTCTCAGATATCTCACAGAAATCAATGAAGCATGCTGGGAATTGTAGTTTCACAACAGCTGGAGTGCCGAAGGTTTCTGATCCCTGGCATAGAGGCATTCAACTCAAAAAATATTCTAATATATCCATTTAGAGCATTCTGGGGCACTGGTCACTTCTGACCTGTTTTAGTACATAACTGTGTTCCATATATTGTGACTGGAGTATCTTTTCTTAGAACTCCGTGTTGTACAGTTGCTCCGTTAGGCCTCTTTCACATGTTACATGTCAGTGAATCGCGAACGTGTTTTGGCCACGGGCCATTGGTAAGGGATGCTCTGGAAACCAGTTTTCAGCCAAGCAGTGAAAGCTGACTCATGGACCAATCTCGGATCCTTCACGGACATCTTCAGGGACCACTGACCATCTTGCCACCGATGTCATCATGGACACAAACGTGTGAATGAAGCCTTATTCTTCTTAAATATCAATGACTAAATGACAAATGGATGTTACAGTTTAGAGTTCTAAGAAAAGGATTTGCAGAATTGTTAGTTCATAGGGAATACAAGTAATTTAACGGTTTTCCGAGGCCCCAAAAATCTTAGATTTAAGCATGGATTGTTCTAAAATAACAAAAGACTTGCTCACCTGTCCACTCCACCACCGCTCCTGCACTGCTGCTTAAGTGGGGTAGCCAGGGACTGCTTACAAGTGATTGGCTGTAGCGATCACATGGGGTTGAGTCGTGGATATTATCACTACAAAGACCAGCGAGAAGCCCTGGAGCAGCAGCATTGGAGTAGAGGGGAGAAGACAGGTGAGCAAGTCTTCTTTTATTATTTTATAACAGTCACTGCTTGATCTAAATTTTTTTGGAGTCCTTGAAAACTCCTTTTTGTCAGGATAGTCACAGCTCCTATCTAATAGCATATCCAGCATACGTACAGCCTACCTCTGGGTCCCATGGCCTTACTTCAAAGAATCCATTAGTGGCTGCTTTTACCATTGAAATCAATGGAGATGTGGCCTCCCCTTCTCTCTCCATACAAGTTTGTGGGATTTATGGAAAGAGCCAAGCACTGCTCTACTGTAGAAAAAGGAGTTAAAAGTTGATGGTCTGTCATTCTGTAGTCGGCAGTTAAGATATCCGTGTTAAACCGCTGTGCACAATTGTACCATAACAGAGGACCCTATTAAATATAAAAGTGCCACACAATAAGTTTCCCCACTCCTCAAAGGGATGGTCCTTCACTGGACCCTAGCAGAATGGCAATGCTGTACACGATTTTCCCCTATTTCTACTTTTAGCAGTGCCATTTAGTTTTTGAAAAGTATTGACTGTTGCTGATTTTTATTTTATTTTTATTTTTTGGTGTCTGGCTTGTGTGTTCCCAGGAGCCATGACATTATGCTGTCTTATAGCCGATACTGTTTAGGAAACCACAGGCGAGTCTAGAGCCCCCCTCGGTCAGGAGGGGAACATGGAGACAAAAGAAGGGGTATGGGGGGCGCACAATAGGGTAGTATGTTTGATACAAACTTAATTGTAAAACAAGTTAAAAGGTGCTCACCTTTTTAGGTTGTGCAAGAATAGACACAACTCTATTGTAGGTATATAAAATAAAACAAGAGAGATTTTTCGGATCCGTGGATGCAGCCGCAGAAGAGGTATCTTTGGGATCGGAGGCCCAATCCCCCAAAGGATGCTTGTAGAGAAGGAGGTTTTCTGGTAAGGCGCAAAACACATGGGATCCAATCCGTCTCTTATAGGTGAATCTTTTTTAATGCATAAATAAAATATAACAACGCGTTTCGGGGCTCAAAATGTCCCCTTCCTCAGGTTAACAGTAGTCACAATGAATAATATCAGTACAGGTATATAAAGATACAAAAAAAACGCCAAAAAACGGATTGCCTGAGAGCTGCCCACAGATGGGAGGGGCTAGCTGCGTCACAGATATAAATATAACTCTTCAAATTATACATGTGGTCACAGTATGTAATTTCAGTTGGTAAATAGAGATAATATAGTAGGGTATATCACAAATATTCGGCGATTCTCTCAGGAGTTTATTATGAAAAAGAGCGGAGGAAATGAGTCACATGACCGCACTGATGCGGTCACGTGATCGGGGCAGAGTAACTCCTGTGCAAGGTACCCGGCGCCTGCGCTCTGTAAGGCTATCCTCCTTACACGGGCACCTGGTCATGTGATCGCAAGCTTCATAATAAACTCCTGAGAGAATCGCCGAATATTTGTGATATACCCTACTATATTATCTCTATTTACCAACTGAAATTACATACTGTGACCACATGTATAATTTGAAGAGTTATATTTATATCTGTGACACATTACCTGCAGCTAGCCCCTCCCATCTGTGGGCAGCTCTCAGGCAATCAGTTTTTTGGCGTTTTTTTTGTATCTTTATATACCTGTACTGATATTATTCATTGTGACTACTGTTAACCTGAGGAAGGGGACATTTTGAGCCCCGAAACGCGTTGTTATATTTTATTTATGCATTAAAAAAGATTCACCTATAAGAGACGGATTGGATCCCATGTGTTTTGCGCCTGACCAGAAAACCTCCTTCTTATAGCCGATACTGGCAGACCCTATTGACTTATTGTGGGCCCATCATGTTTATTGGTATCTTGTTTTACTGGATAGAATGGCACAACATGCTATGCTGCGCTATACTAGCTATCGGTTGTGTGAACAGAGCCTTAATGTGTCCAAAAAGCGATTTATTCAGCATGTTAAAGGGGATATTCTAGGATTATTATTACTATGCAAAGAATAGGGCATTTCAAATGAAGTATTATTGCAATATATATGCCATAAAAATAGTGTTTTTTTTTTATTTTTATGTACATTACATTTTCCTCTTTGGTAGCGCCCCATGCTATTTTTTCTTTTGGTCCACCTTTGCCTGTTAATATGCTCAGTGGCTTCCCTGCTCTCTTGCCTCCCCTTCTCATGATGAAGCCAAAAAGACACCTATCCTATATTTCATCCCTACTTCTAAATTCCTAAAAATATGAGAGAGGTTTTCCAGGATTTTAATATTGATGGGGATTTAACCCTTTCAAGACCAAGCCATTTTTCACCTTCGTGACCAGGCTTAATTTTGCAAATCTGACATGTGTCACTTTGTGTTAACAATTTAGGAATGCTTTTATTTATCCGAGCCATTCTGAGATTGTTTTCTCGTGACATCTTGTATTTGATGTTAGGGGTAAATTGGGGTCGATAAGTTTTGCCTTTATTTTATAAAAAATCCAAAATTTACTGAAAATTTGTAAAACAAATTTCATTTTCTAAATTTGAATTTCTACGCCTTAAAGGCAGACAATTATACCTCATTAAATAGTTTTTACTTAAGATTCCCTATAAGTCTATTTTATGTTGGCATCATGTTGAAAATTTTATTTTATTTTTTTAGGACGTTAGAAGGCTTAGAATTTGAGAAGCAATTTTTCAAATTTTCTATAAAATTTTCAAAGCCGACTTTTTCAAGGACCAATTCAGTTCTGAAGTCACTTTGAGGTCCTTACATAATAGAAACCATCCATAAATGACCCCATTTTAAAAACTACACCCCTCAAATTACTCAAAACTGGTTATATAAACTGTGATAACCCTTTCCGTGTTCCACAAGAATTAAAGGAAAATGGAGGGGAAATTTACAATTTTCAGTTTTGTATAGATTTTTTATTTTAATGAAATTTTTCCTATAACATAGCAAGGGTTAGCTGCAAAATAAACCTCAATATTTATTATCCTGATTCTGCAGTTTACAGAAACACCCCATTTATGTTCGTAAACAGCTGTATGGGCACACGGCAGGGTTCAGAAGAAAAGGAGCAACATATGTTTTTTGGGGGGCAGATTTTGCTGGAATGGCTTAGGTGTCGGGTCATATTTAAAGGCTCCCCTACAGTAGAAACCCCAAAAAGTGACTCCATTTTGGAAACTACACCCCTCAAAGAATTTAGTGAGGTGTGTAATGACCACTTTTACCTCAGAGGCGTTTCATAATATTTAGAAACACTTGGCTGTGAAAATGAAAAATGATAAAATATTTAAGAAAAAGTCGCTTAAGCCCATATTTTTCACTTCAACAAGGGATAACGGGAGAAAATCCACCTCATAACATGTTACCCATTTTCTCCTGAATACTGCAACACCCCATATGTGGTAGTAAACGGCTATATGAGCAGACTGCAGAATTCAAAAGGAAAGGAGCGGCATCTGCATTTTCTAACATGGAATTTGCTGCAATAGATTTTAAGGCCCATAACGTTTTTATTTTATTGTTGACAGAGCTGTGTGGGGGCTCATTTTTTGCGGGTTGGGCTGTAATTTTTAATGGTATCATTTTTGGGTACATATGACTTTTTGATCGCTTTTTATAAAAAATAATTATGAGGTGAAATTAGCTAATATTGCAATTCTGCTAGTGTTGTTTTTTTTGTTTTTTTTTGAGGTTCTCCATGTGGTAAATTTGATAATTTTATTCTGTGGGTTTATACGGTTATAGTGATACCAAATCTATAGTTTTATTCATGTTCTACCACTTTTATATCATAAAATGACTTTATTTTTTATAAAACTTCTTTTTTTTTTTTTTTTTTGCATAACCAAATTGAAGACCCATAACTTTTAGATTTTTCCGTCAATGCAGGGGGCACAGATGGGGCCCACAGATCGGGGGCACGCAGCACATCCTACCTGATTTCAGGCTCTCATCTGCAGAGTGCAGATCAGAGTCTGAAACAGGCACTTTTACACTGCCGCAATCCGATTGGTATTGGTCAGTCTGCACAGACTAACCAATTGGATCGATCGTCGGCAAGGGACCACTCTGCCAGCATTACTGGACTGTACACTGTCCGTGACAGTAGCAGTGCAGGGACAGAAGCTCTGCAGCGCTTAGATTAAAGAGCTGCCATACTTTTATATACGTGCTATCTGCATGGGGCATGTATATAGCCGTATGGCAGTCGGGAAGGGGTTAATATCCTCAGAATAGGGCATAAGTATCTGATCGGTGGGGGTCCGACACCCGGCGCCCCGCCCATCAGCTGGCTTTCCCTGCGAGGGCAGCCTTCCCTTCATTGTTTGCTGCCGTCAACAGCACAACGGTGAGCAGGTGTAATTGCTTCTATGGGACGGCTCTGTAGTGTACACTTGAATAGGAAGGAGCCGTCCCGTTGAAATGAATGGGATGGCTTCTTGTAATTACACCTGCTCACCGATGAGATGTCGACGGCAAGCAGATAAACAATGAAGGGAAGGTTGCGTTCGCACAGAGCGCGGCCTTCTCTTCAACCCTGGCTGATCGACAGGGGTGCCGGGTGTTGGACCCCTGCTTATCTGTTATTGATGACCTATCCTGAGGATAGGTCATCTATATTAAAATCCCGGAAAACCCCTTGAAGCTATATCGGTGGAGAAGGAAATTGTGGGGCATTACATATCCTATGTATCTCTGCTGCATGTGATGGACTATTTTCTGAGAAGGAGAGGAAGGGTTTAACAAGAATTAAGTGCAGTGCATCCTGGGAGATGCAGGTGTCTGATGAGCTGCTGCCCACCCACAGAAAGGGAAGAAAAGTGAGTAAAAAAAATAATTTGTGGGATAACCCTTTAAAGTAGACCTACCAGAAAAATTTTTAGAAACCAAGACCTATCTAGTAATCATATTCAATCTTTTTATTCTTAGAATACATGGTAATAGGCCTTTTACCCTGGTAGGCCTCCTTTAATGTGCCATTTGTTAGTACAACTTGTAGCTGGTGAACTTGGCTGAGACTGAATATTTAAAGGAAATTACTTGAAGGAGTATTCTCACTGCAGACATTTATGACAGGACATGGTCTGACAGGCGAGGGTCTTACCTGTAAGCCCTGTCCAGAAGGTAGCCGCAATCGCGGAAGTAGCTGTGCACTTCTGTTTCCATATCACCCACTCACTTCACAACAGCATAGTTCGGTGTGCTTTAGCTGTAGCCATAACTCCAGCCACCTCTGCCTTCAAGTACAGGCTGGATGCTGCAGCCGCTGTCTGTATGGGTTTGGGGGACCATAAATGGCTGCGGTGAGAATACCCCTTTTCATATAACAAAAATCCCTTCTACTTGTTGATTTTCTTCTGTATAATGACTCTTTCAGATTTTAGACAATTTAGAAAAAGGTTTTGCAGAAGATGGAAGCATGATCACATTGACAAGCAGTAACCGTCAGGGTAAGTGTATTGTGTAGGATTTCCCCTTTATATGTCTAATATGTATACTGTAACGTGACATTCCCCAAAGGCTATGGTAGCGGGGATTTTGAAGACCCAAGCACCTACAGAATTCTCAGTTTACTAAACCCTTCCCCAGTCATAATCAAAGGGATCCTGGAAGCTGAGATCTCAGGTGCTGTTTGTTAGGATCTTCACTCTGTAGACCTGCTTACTAGGGCCCTTTTGTCTGTGAAAGGTCGGGGTAAATTTATTTCCTTGACTCACAAAATATTAACATTGTTAAATGGGATTGTATGGACCAATTGTCGGAACCTGTGCCCAATTTAAAATAAAACCACTGACCAGTCTGCAGTTTACCCATTCCCACACTACTGTCCCATTTCGGATACTTCCGCTCCCCATTGGACCAGAGGTGGCTTGATCCCGTGACCGCTGAGGCTAGAATGGCAGATCGTAGAGAATGGATTTGTTAAATACATTTCTACAGACTGTCCCCATCGGAGCAAAACAAAAAAAATGGATGTATTTAGCTCTGATTGAACTTGTTTAAATCAGTGCTGTATATAAGGATATATTCACATAGAATGGGAGAGAAGCTGTATGTGTATTTTTCGCTTTTCCTGCTGCAGTAATCCATTGCTTATGGAGTTTTGAATGGGGGGGGGGGGGGGCGCGTCTGCAGTGTCAGACTTGGCTGCTTGTACAGCCCCTTCATTGTGTCCCTGAGGTCTGCCCCCCAACGATCTAAACATTGATGGCTTATCATGAAGTACTGGAGAACCCCTTTAAAGGGAATTTGTCACCATGATTCTGGACTGTTATCTGAGGTAATACATAGATAGCAGTGCACGTAAGGAGTCCAGATCACCCCCTGGACCAGTGCTGAGAAATCTCAAAGCTGCGCTGAAAAACTTAGTCCAGACTGCTGTGCCATCATAATGGAGAGGACTCCTGTGCGCCTGCACAGCAGTCCTGACTATGTGCTTTAAATGGTGATCTGCAATACTACTGCAGATACTAGTCCAATATTGTGGTGACAGATTCCCTTTATACAAACAATGCAGGCAACAACAAAAAATGCAAAAATATCTTTATATGCCGATTATTTTTTTTGTCAGTCTGCAAGACATTTTGTAAACTTTTTTTTTATTTTATTTATTTTTTATATCTGAGGGCAAAATCAAGGGTCAGTCTCCTCCATCTAGGGTGTAGCCAGAAGGGTGGACCTAAATTAGTCTAGTCTGTCTCCCATTTGTGATAGGGGCACATCTCTGCTGTAACAACCTGCTTCCCATATGGAAATTGGTTTGCTAAAAAGGAGGGGAGAGAAAATGGGCTTCTCAATGGCACCTGTACAGTCTATTTGGGGACCAGTGAGACTTCTTTACCCATGAGCCATATTAGGCAGAAAGGGAACAGTTCTTGAAGTTGATGTATTAGAAGCAGGAAATATGGGCAAGCATAAGGATCTTAGTGATTGTGACTGGCAGATGACTGGGTCAATGGAAGGCCTTATAGGGTACTCCTGGTATGCTGTGGCTAGTGTTTAACAAAAGGGCCCTGTTATCACGTTGTTCTATTTGGACCACAAGGGTCATTGATGCTTATGGGGAGTGAAAGCTAGCACATCTGGTCTGATCTAATTACTCTAAAGTTTAAAGGGATTTTTCCATTAACCACACATCCTCTATCTACAGGGTACTGAAAATGCATCTGATCAATGGGGGTCCAACCACTGGGGCCCTCAGTGATCAGAAAATAAAATGGAGTTCCAGGAGTCCCTATGAGAATGGACCACCAGTTTTCGTTATCACTGGGGGCCCAAGCAGGCAACCATCCTCAATCAGACACATTCCCTACACAGTATGTTGTAGACCAGTCGG
This sequence comes from Bufo bufo, assembly GCF_905171765.1. Taxonomy (NCBI): domain Eukaryota; kingdom Metazoa; phylum Chordata; class Amphibia; order Anura; family Bufonidae; genus Bufo; species Bufo bufo. Next base: position 96,377,973 of record NC_053392.1, on the reverse strand, counting down.
GGTCCCCATGCTGACCCCCCACTGCCGACAGTTCCTATCTAGGACACATGAGCATCAGAACTGGACCATGGGGCAGTTTTTTTTCTTGTTTCTGTTTTTTGTACTTTAGTGCCTGTCTAAATAGTTTCAGAAACAGATTTTCTATCTTGGGTTTAGATAACTAACGAATCATTGCCTTAAACCCTATTTTTGAGGCTAACAAAGACATATGTAACCTATTTTAAAGTTTGTGTTTCTCAAATTTGCTTTATTACTAACCCCTTGGACAGAATGAGTCCCCGGCTACGCAGTTTGTTGTAGACTTATTTTTCTAGCGAGCTGTTCTGACCATTTAAGTTATTTCAGCGCAAGGACCTTAATGTTCCTTTTTGTGATTAACTTTTCTCTCTGTTTCTCCAAAAACCCCAAAATCCCATCAGAGCTCTTAATGCATTTACTCTTAGGTAGTTTCGCAGATTACAAGATGGTAAAAATTAACCATTTATAATACAGTGCCGTGCCCCCCGTGCGAGCGTGTAATACAGATGGACTGCTGGGACGAGAGAGGGCACACAGAATGATAGATCGGAGAGCCAACTACAATAACAGTCTCACCCACTGAGAGTCACAAAATAGATTGGAAGTCATTTTGGAAGACTTGTGGATTCGGAAAATGAGTTCTGGGTCAGCCAAGTATGGAAGGTCAATAAATTCTCTAGGCAAGTATTCCCCTTGTAAAGCAGAGGCTTAGCGTAGCTTCCAAATTGAAATCTGCGGTGCATATATATCTCCGATGTTTGGTTATAAATTCTGAAGCATCCTTCTATCCGAGGTCCAGTTTGGCCACCCGTCACTTAAATCATTCCTCACAACTCATCCCTGAGGAACATAGTAAAGTTTAATGGCAGGATGGGGGGGAGAGGGAGTTGGGGTTTTCCACTTCCAAATATCTCTTCTGTCTAATTGGGAAAATTGTCTCCTGCATTTTAGGAAACATTTGATGGTTGGAAGGCTGCCTAAAAGATATTTTAATTTAGAGGTGATTTATTGAAGGAAACATGAGCATTAGCGACTGGGATGGGTTCTAAATCATACGCAGTATGAGACGCCATCTGCATACTGATGTCAGGCGCAGAGAGATGCATCAGAAGCTGCAGGCCTGTACGACTTAAGCTGTTCCTGCAAACCTCCTTAGATTGCTGCTTCATACCGATGCAGCATTGCTTGCGGGGAAAAAAATCTTCTGATATAAATGAAAGGCGTTGTCAAAGAATTTTAAGCAATAAAGCAACTGTGGGAAATGCTATAAGATAAAAACTCTCGGCTATTAGATCTCCACTGAACGGATGCTCCGGTGGTTTACTTTCTGCGATGATGCCATGCTGTACATCCACGCCATCGCTGCAGCTAATCAGTGGCTTCAGCAGTCATGTGCCGTGCATGCGAGAGGCAGGAGGAGTGTCTTTAGCTGTAGGCAGGGGCGGACTGGGAATTTAAAGTGGCCCAGAAAAAAACCTAAAGGTGGCGCCGTGATTAGGCTGGTCCAAATTGCCAAAAGGTGGGACAACAGATGTAGGCAGGGCCAGCAATACCACAATGCAGCACAAAATACTGCCCCAGCAGAACCAGATATCACAGTGCAGCACAAAATACTTCCACCTGCGGCACAGTCTGAAACGGTATCATTGTCCAGAGGATACCAATACAGTTGAATTCGGGAGGGCACCTGCAGCCGCTGGCCAGGTGCATAAGTGCGTGATGTTCCTGCAAGAATCAATGCTGAGAGCATCAGATCTTTATGGTTAGGGGCCTAAAGGAGGCATCGGCCCACCAGGGAATTTCCCTGTAGGATCTAAGGCCAAGTCCGCCCATGGCTGAAGGGACACCCCCCTCAAAGGTGTAGAACTGTGGTTGATGAGACAAACCGTTTTGCTCATCTCTAGTTTGAACCTACCTTCATGGCAGCATTGTCCTCTTTCAGCAGGATGAGGACCCCTGCACACAACCGTATCTGTTTTGCAGTCCACAAATCGCAGATCTGCAAAACACAAACCACAGCCGTGTGCATGCCACTATTTATATATATTTTTTTGTTCAAATTCCTGTAGAAATGTCCTATCCTTGTCTTCAAAACTGACAAGTATAGGACATGTTCTGTCTGTGTTGCATGGCCATGGAATGAACATACGGTGTGCTGTTCGCATCTTTTGCAGCCACATTGAAACAAATGGGTCCGCATTCACAAAAAATGCGGATCAGATGCGGACCGAAAATACTGTTGTGTGCATGAGTCCTAATGCATCCTGCCACACGGCAAACATTGCTCAAGAAACACAACAAAAAGTCCAAGGTGTAGACTTGGCCACAAATTCAATAAGATGTTAATCTGACCGAGCGTCTGTGGTACGTGCAGAACGAAAAGTCAGATCTTAAAGGGGTTTTCTAGTAAAAAAAAAAAAAAGAATAACACCTACACCCTTACTGCATTGTACAAGTCAGATTGATGAAGTTCTGAGTGCATTTTGACTCCTCCATCCTAATGGCAGTCTGTGACCCGCACCCTGTTTTTATCCCAGCGTAAGATTCACGGGGGGAGTCTCTGTATCATCGGGTCCCTCCTTCCCCTCCCAGCTCAAACGTCACAGGCCCAAGCCTGCTTGAAGCCCTGTTGGAAAGATCCCACACAGCGTCATTACTGACATCACGTCTACAGGGCCGGGTCCAGGAGAATGAGGAGGAGTATGGAAATATAAATTAGAGATCTGGAGTCAGCGGGGGCAGTACTGTTCTTGTAGTGATACACTTAGCAGGACTTTTAGATAACATTCCCGTTTTGGGAATATTTTGGCCTATTTTTTATTTTTTTTTCATCCCTGCCTTCTGAGAGCTTTGTTTTTTTTTGCTGGATGACTTGATGTTTTTAGTGATACCATGTTGGGGTAACTTAGACTTTTTCATCACTTTTTTGTTTTAGCAGACATGGTGAACAAAAAACAGTAATTCTGCTCACTGTGCAGGTTAAATAATGTGATAAACTTATAGTTTGGGTCTTTCTGGAAACTGCGAAACAATTATGCATACGTTTTTCTTTTTATATATTTTTGATATAAATAGTTTTATTGGAGTTTTTTTTTTTGCATTTTCCTCTTTTTAAACTTTTTTTTTTTAAACGTTAGCATTTTGTTTTAGTCCCATATGGGGCACTTATGCAAGTTTGGATGCTCACATAATGCATCTTAGGGGGTAGAAGGGTACACAATCTAATTTCCTTTTCTCTAACACCATGGGGGAAATTTATTGTGCTCTGCACTCCAGAATTCTAGCTTCAAAAAGTCGCAAAATAGGGGCTTTGTGACTCTTAGTGTTCACGTGCGCAGACTCCAACAAAATTACCCTCATGATAAGTGGCCCCCATTCGCTCTAGGGCGGTTTGATAGGAAGCCAGTTAACCTATCAACATGTTTTTGCATTGTGAGTGGAAAACTGGAATACCTGCAGCAAACTGATACAGACTAGAGATGAGCAAATCAATTCTAACGTATCAAATTCATTCAAAATCAGCCTTTGGGAGCACCGAGGGGCGGGCACCGCTACTCGGGAGACTCCCCTCTCCTTGGTTGACAGTGCCAGACATCTTGTCTGGCCCTGTCAGTCTCGATGCTCTCACTATCCACATAAATTCAGATAATCTACTGCTGCTACTTGAACAGAGCAGATACCGACTGTGTATGTGCCACTGACATCTGGGTACACCTGGAAGTTGGGGGCGGCGCGCCTCCATCCGAAGCTGCCACATCCGCTTCAGGGTGTAACCAGACGTCAGTGGTCTATGTGCAGTCAGTATCTGCTCTGTCAGGTAGCAGCAGATCCTCTGGGCTTTTAACGATACTCAGAGAAACTGCGGCAGCACGAGGTTGACCGGGCCAGGCGAAATGTATGGCCCTGTCAATCAAGGGGGAGGGTTGTAGTCTTTTGAGAAGCGAGACCAGCCCCTCGGTGCTCCAGGAGCCTGAACTCAGTTCATTAGGATCGATTCACTGACCTCTAGGGGCCCATGCACACAACCGTATTTTCGGTCCGCCTCTGATCTGCATCCATTCATTTCGGGGGGGGGGTCACAAAAGATGCGGAAAGCGCGCACCGTGTGCTTTCCGCATCTATTTATCTGTTCTGGCAGTCCACAAAAAAAATCTCACCTGTTTTGTAGACAAGGATAGAAAATTTCTACAGGAGTTTACAAAAAAAAAATGACGGGATCCGTGTTTTGTGGACTACAAAACGCGTACGGTCATGTGCATGAGGCCTGATACAGACACAGCTAGAAAATATAACCTACATGGAGATGTTGTTTCTAGTCATATCCCACATTCTTCGACATCATCCTCAAAAACAGATAATAATAGGACCTGCGATAAGTTTTGCAGATCGGACACAAGGAGCTGTGAAAAAAACTGATGTAGGCATGGGCCCATTGTGATTTATGGGTCACAGACGGTTGTGTGCATGAGCCCTTACGAGTGAGGGTACTTTCACACTAGAGTTTTTGTTTTCCGGTATTGAGTTCCGTCACAGGAGCTCGATACCGGAAAAAACTGATCAGCATTCTGAATGGAGAGCAATCCGTTCAGGATACATCAGTTCAGTCCCTCTTACGTTTTTTGGATGGAGAAAATACCGCAGCATGCTGCAGTTTTCTCTCCGGCCAAAAATACTTAATTCACATTGAAGTGTATTAGTGCCGGATCCAGCATTAAGTGTATGCGCAGACCTTTTAAAAATGCAAAAAAAAAAATTATACCGGATCCGTTTTTCCGGGTTGACACTAGAGAGACGGATCCGGTATTTCAATGCATTTGTCAGACTGATCCGGATCCGCCTGACAAATGCCATCAGTTTGCGTCCGGATTGCCGGATCCAGCAGGCAGTTCCGTCGCTGGAACTGCCTGCCGGAATCCTCTGCCGCAAGTGTGTGAGTACCCTGAGGCTGTGTGAATAAATAGTGCCGCTGCAGTGCTCAATCAGTTCTTGGGCTCTGGACTGTACTAGGAATGTGTTATATTAGATAAAATCCCGGAGATGCCCTTTAATTCGGTCCGTGTTTGCCATATTACAGAACAATAGAATGAGTGCGCTTGTGTGGAGCGGGTAAAAATACCTCCACAGTTGATGCGTGGCTGGCATGCACAGTGCCCCAGATCTGCTCTGCTATTCCTCTTCTATAGACCTAATTAGAAGGCTGCTTGAAGTGGTGGAGTGTCTTCTGGTGAGACGGGGACATTTTGCAGGGAGACGCTGTGATGGGAAGGTCATGCTGAAGGAGGGGGCAGCTGAGGGCAGAACCTCTCAGACACATCACGGCACAGTTGGCTGCCTCTGAGCTGATGGCTGGGAAACGGCTTTCTCTGCATAATGCTTGGACGTTTCCAGACCTCTCTCTTTTCTCTCTCCGCAGATTTAAAATCAATGCTGTTAGAGTTCTTCCTCCTCGCTGTCGGGCGCACACTTGAGATTTCAATTGATTTTAGCGAGCTGCCATTAATGATGTCATTTTTTTCATTTTGCGTTATGGAATAATCCGCCACTTTGTCTCTGTCATTTCAATTTCCAGTCTTTCTATCATGAGCTTTTAGCAGCGTAGCTGAAACGTGTGGTATTGTAAGGCCATGTCTGCACAGTGTAGTTTTGGTGCAGGAGCGGACACTAGACAGAGATACAGTGGTGTATAGGAAAGAGTTTGGGCTGTTTCACACGAGCGGATGCCGTGCGTGACATCCGCTGCGTGAATGACAGCCAAGACCCGCTGCGGACAGCAGAAAGACACGGAGTATTAACATGATTGATAATGCTCCGTGCCTCTGTCATCTTTTTACTACAAAATCACAGTGAGATAAAGTTGTCACTATGATTTTGTAGTAAAAAGGTCACAGAGAGGCACAGAGCATTATCAATCATGTTAATACTCCGTGCTTCTGCTGTCCGCAGCGGGTCTTGGCTGTCATTCACGCAGCGGATGTCACGCACGGCATCCGCTCGTGCAAAACAGCCCTTCTCCTTTATAGGGTCAGATTCTTTTTTCGTCCCGAGTCCTGTGTCCATAACACAAATGAATCTGAAATCCTAAAGGGAGCGGTCGAGAATTTGGATATTGATGGCCTATGCTCTGGATAGGACATCAATATCAGATCGTCTGGGGCCCAGCACCCCGCTCCTGTGCCGGAACTACACACCATTGGGTAATGGAGGGAGCTGGTAGCTGCAGCACTGCTGCCATTGTATTGATAACTGTATGGCCGCTGTGCCCATGTTGCTAGCCGCAAACAGCGGTTCCACAATACACGGGCACTGGCCCATTGACATTAATTGGATCCGCCATCTGCAACATACGGCAAAACATAGGACATGTCCTATGTTTTGAGGTGCGTAGGTACGAATTGGAAGTCCACGGAAACACTCAGAAGCCCTTCCATGGGCTTCCGGGTCCGTGCCTACGCACTGCAAAAGATAGAACATGTGCTATCCTTTGCCGTATGTTGCAGATCTTGGACCCATTCAAGTCATTGGGACTACGCCGCAGCATGGAGTTTACACTGCTGGTCCCCGTGTAATGCGGTCCTGCTGTTTGCAGTCCACAACACGGGCACGGCAGCCATATGGTCGTCTGAATGGGGCTTTAAATTGCCAGGGTCCGACACCCACGCCATACACTGTATAGTGGTCGTACCTAGTTACTGCAACGCTGATCCCCTATATCTCACTGATCTCCATTTCTGAAGCTGACACAGACTTGGCTTTATCATGGGGAAGCCGGTAAACCTGTCCAACTCATATGGTGAAGGTTTTCCGGCTTAACCATTATCGGAACTGACTATGGAGCAGCGGTACAGGAGGGTAAATAAATCCTATTTCTACCATGGTCCAGCATAGCATCTGCTTCTCCTGTTCTTCTCTGTGTTTTGTCAGGCAGTGCAGGAGTTAAAGCCGCTGCCTGGATCCTTACGGGAAGGTAGAAATAGAGGAAAAAGCAAAGTGACAGCGTTGCCTGGAACATTTGATAAGAGTCACACTCGCAATTACTTGCAGACACCTGCACCTGGAATCTGCACGCGGCCCTGACTCCAGATTTAAGCTACTGTCTAGACATAGCCGGTGGCGGGGCGCCTTCTGACCGCAACATGCCTCATTCACTGCGAGCCCGAGAAAGGAGGTGAATACATAGGGGGATATTTTAGCGGGCAAAAGTGCAGATGCGCTGCAAGTAATTAACCGTGATTGACATGAAGCTGCTTAGACAGTGAATGGGAATATTTGGTTGCTATGGTTTATATAGATCCGGGCTTTGATAGTAAACAGTCCCTTATTTGTACTGGGTCTCCGGTGGACGGGTGCACTCATTGCATGTATGTCAGACCAGATGATGAAATATTATACAGATTTTACAGTTCTGACCTGCAATTAATTAATTTTCTTGGACAATCATTTGTCCTTGTGTTAGTTTCACGTTAAATACTTTGCAGTTGGGTGTACGCCTGTAGGCACAGTGGTATGCCAAGCTGACAGAATTGCATTGCGAAACCGCTCGCAGTTTTAACATAGAATTATTGTTTTTTTTCTGCGTAGGTGACCACCAGAAACCCTGCTGTTCAGCACACCTGCGGGGCTCATTTGAATAGGACTGACCTGCCAGGCAGTGGCTGACTGCACGGCTGGACTGCTGTGCCAGTCAGGGGCGTAGCAGAAGGCTCATGGGCCCTGGTGCAAGAGTTCAGCTTGGACCCCCATATAGCACATAGCCTTCGTGCTGCCTCAGGCAAAAATTAAAACTGCACCCCCCCCCCCCCCGACTAATTCTTGTCCTGACCCTTTCCTCCAGCCAGAGGGGTAACTTGACCTGCATGCACTTTCTATAATACCTGTGTCGTCTTATGCACCACAAGGGTTTTTGGGCCCCCTCAGGCTTCTGGGCGCGGTGTTGACAATGAAGGGGGCACAGCATACATACCGTAGGCGTGCTGAGGTTCCTTCATTGTTTTCACAGCAACTAAAAGGTCCTGAGGAATCCCCTTAAAGGGAGTCTGTCATCAAAGTTTCACCTTTTTAACCCTTCCCATAGCTTTCTAGCACCCTTACAGTTAATAAAAACTTTACCTTTATGAGCAATCCTGGACTTATAAAACCGGCAAAAAACATCTTAGTAGCATATGCAAATGAGGGCCCGCAAGTGCCCTTTCCCTCTGCCCGCCCATCCTTTCCCTCTGACCGCCGAGATCCAGTGCCTGCGCACTCAGTCCGTCGACCGGTGCATGCGCACTGCGATGCCCATTCCTTGTACGGCATCACAGTAATTAATGCGCATGCTAACGGCGCGAAAACACCACAAAGGAGGCGGTCCATCGGCGCATGCACATTAATTACTGTGATGCCGTACAAGGAATGGGCATCGCAGTGCGCATGCGCCGGCCGACGGACTGAGTGCGCAGGCGCGGGATCTTGGCGAAGCAAGAAGTAAGTAGAAGGGCGGTCAGAGGGAAAGGATGGGCGGGCAGAGGGAAAGAATGGGTGGGGGGAAGTGACGATAAGGCTGAGCTAGCTGGGCACCTACGAGGGTAACGCCGCCCCTAGGCACTTGCGAGCCCTCATTTGCATATGCAACTAAGATGTTTTTTGCCGGTTTTAGAAGTCCCAGGATTGCTCATAAAGGTAACGTTTTTAATAACACTAAGGCTGCTAGAAAGCCATGGGAAGGGTTAAAAAGGTGAAACTTTGACAGACTCCCTTTAATATTATTAAAGGGCTTATCCAGGAATTTGATATTGATGGCCCTTCCATAATATAGGTCATCAGTATCAGATCGGCAGAGGTCCAATTGCCAGCACCCCCACCGATCAGCTTTTTGAAGAGGCCACTGCGTTTACCAGAGCTCCAGTGAGCTCTGCAGTCTATTTACATCTTACCAAGCACAGTGCCGTACATTGTATAGCGGCTGTGCTTGGTATTGCAGCTCAGTCCCATTGACTTGAAAGGGACTGAGCTGCGCCTAGGCCACGTGACTGAAGTACAGGGATATCACTGGCACTAGGAAGAGGTCTAAGCGCCCAAGGAGTGCCGCAGCATCTTTGAACAGCTGATCAGTGGAGGTCCCGGGAGATGAATCCCCGCCAATCTGATATTGATGACCTGTCCTTAGGATAGACAATCAGAATCAAATTCCCAGATAACCCCTTCAACTCAGTAAGACTTTATACACTCCGACGACAGACAGTAGGAGGCCATGATACCAGTGTGAATAGAACTTATGGGGGTTGTCTGGCTTAATGGTGGTAACTTGTGGTCAATAAAAAAAAAAAAAAACTCACCTGCCCACCCTTCCGTATATAGCACATGTGACAGCTGAAGCCAGTGATTGGCTGCAGATGTCATAGGACCTAGCCACTTCCAGTCTAGAGGGGACCACGGAAAGGTGAGGTTTTGTAAATGGATGTAGTGTGAAACTACCCTAACCTCGGCTGACAGACAGCTTGCTGCAGCAGAAACCCTAATCCAAGGACCAACCCATTAGCTGAACCGCACCCATTCACACTTTCCAGCCAGACATGGATAGGGCAGACAGGAGACTGCAGAACTGATAATTGTTTTTTTTTTGTTGTTTTTTTTTACAGACTATACACTATGACCAGGTTGCAGACCACAGGAGGACATAGAACATCCCGCAGTCTGTTGCTTTGATAGAGTGAAAGATTCAGATTTTTTGAAAATTGTCTAAGGGCAGAAATTAGTATAAAATAAAAAAAAAGTAACCAGTACCTGTTAAATGCCCTAATATTCCAGCACTTGTCACTCTTGTGGTCCCTGTCATTCCATCATCTCTCATGTGACTGCAGCAGCCAATCGGTGACCTCAGTGGTGATGCATGCAAGTACAGCGTGTGATTACGAAGGCCAGTCATGTGAGTGATGTACGTGACTACATTGCTGCAAGAAAGGCAGGCACCATAGGAGTGGCAAGAGCTGGAGCATCAGGGGATTTAAAGGGTAAGTACTGATTATTTTTCTATTTTATACCATTTCATGCCCTTTGCTGATGGAATTGTTCATGCTTTCAAAGCAACAGAATGTAGAATTTTTTTTTTTGCAGTCTGTTCTCTGCAATCATGTCCATATCCTATAGCCTGCTACACAAAAAAAAAGCTAAAATCCAGAACAAAACGGAAAAGCACAATTGTCAATTTGTAATCCTTTCTATAAGGTCCCATGCACATAAGCATACGTATTTTGTGATTTGCAAACCGCAGATATTCAAAATAGGGATATCGCACGGATGCGGACCCATGGAAATGAATGGATCCGCGTGCGATCCACAAAATATCCATCATTGGATGCAGACCCTAAATACGGTCGTATGCATGAGCCATATTGTTTTGTCTGTCACATTCCTCTCTGGCTAGAAAGTGAACAGGTGCAGTTGGACCTTGGAAGAAGGAAGCTGCCACACATTGAGGAGGAAAGGATTACAAAATAGAGAATAATATCTGTTCTTAATCGTTTCTATCCTTTTATGATACACTCCAGATTTTGGCTTCAAAAACAGCATAAAAAAACCTGAACGTGTGGCAGCAAGGTTACGTCTACATGTGACTGAGATGCTGCAGATTTTCTGCAGGAAATCCGCAGCAGAAAAAAGCGTACCATACGTTGCTGATCACCCTATAAAAACCCTATAAAAACCTGCTGCATATATTGACATGCTGCACAGTTCAATTTAACGCCGTGTTTGGGGTGGCCCCAACACTACGCTGGGTCCCCCGGACACCATTGAGGTGTCACCATGTGTTGCTGCTCTCCGGAAGGGATGGTAAGGCATGGTGCACCCCAATGGGAAATAAGTCCAGGAAATCAGGGTCTGCAGTAATACCAGGGTGCTTCTTTAATGGAGGGGTTCAGGTGCAAAACAATACAAGCGAGGCATTGGGCGGGCTTCTCCAGTCTCCTCCCTGGCAGAAGAAAGATTTAATGCTAAGGAAAGGCCTGAGCTAGCTGTCCCTCTCTTTTCAGAAGGCTGGTACCCTGGTCCAAGGCTGGTGATCCAGGGTCTGTGGCAGCGTATCCCCGTCTCAGCGTCTTCTTCTGGTAGTCTGGCGGAGTCTCCTCTGCCAAGCACGGTTTCCTAACTGCAGAACACTAGGGGCTCTGACTGCTCTCCTTATATACAGTTTTTGCTAGACTAAGGCTACTTTCACACTTGCGGCAGAGAGATCCGGCAAGCAGTTCCGTCGCCGGAACTGCCTGCCGGATCAGGCAAAATGTATGCTAACTGATGGCATTAGTAAGACTGATCAGGATCCTGATCAGTCTTAAAAATGCCTGATCAGTCGAAAAAATGCATTGAAATGCCGGATCCGTCTTTCCGGTGTCATCCGGCAAAAACGGATCCGTCATTTATTTTTTCACCTTTTTTTCAGTCTGCGCATTCGCATACCGGAAGGACGGATCCGGCATTCCGGTATTCTGAATGCCGGATCCGTCACTAATACATTCCTATGGGAAAAAATGCCGGATCCGGCATTCAGGCAAGTCTTCAGTTTTTTTAGCCGGAGATAAAACCGTAGCATGCTACGGTTTTCTCTTTTGCCTGATCAGTCAAAACGACTGAACTGAAGACATCCTGATGCAAACTGAACGGATTACTCTCCATTCAGAATGCATGGGGATAAAACTGATCAGTTCTTTTCCGGTATAGAGCCCCTGTGACGGAACTCAGTGCCGGAAAAGAACAACGCAAGTGTGAAAGTAGCCTTAAACCTTCTAGTGGGAGGGGTGGAGTGGAGAAACTCAGCACAAACAGATACATTGTTTCAGTTCCCTTCTGGTATAGACTTACATTAGAGCTTCAATGATACTCAATGGCAATGACAGCAGGTTTTCCAGACAAAAACAAGTTTCCAGACATAACAACAGAGCTAAACCAGACATTTAAAAGGTCAGGCTGTCTGCTTTTTGGTGGTAAACAACGTCTGAGTTTTTTCCCTCCAAAACATGGTTTTCTTTAAACCCCATGGCAGCTGTGGAAAATTACCAGCTTCTCAATCAAAGCCCTAACAGTCTCTCAGTATTCATTAATCCTTTCCACAGAGTCATGTAAATACAGCTATAATGAACAGGATACAGATCACAACATATAAAATGCAGGTACACAGTATTAAACAGTATAAGTTAACCCTTTCAAGAGAAATAAAGTAAGAAGTTTTTTACTTTGCTTAGGGGATATAGGCAAATGTCAAGGTACTTCCTGCTCTAGGGCACTACATGTGGATGAGAACGTCTTTACTTTGATAGTACTGGAAAACTAGGTGGATTTTCTGCACGCAGTTCTGTGACTGATAATCTGCAACTTATCTGCCATGTTTGAACATACCGAGAGATAGGGTGTCTTCTGCAGCACGTTGTCTCCACTCAAGTCAAAACAGAGTTCATATCCTTTTTCCAAACCTATTGGACAGCACTTTATTGCTATCCTTAAAGACTATGTATACCTTTGGGGGCATTTTTTAAATGATTCCATTGTACTTATTTTGAGCTAAAAATCGTATTTTCAATTAGCAGCTGCCTGTGGATTTTCTGTCTTTTCCGTCAGTTGGGGAGCTGACGGGCTCCTTATCTCTGCTCTCTGACATTATAAACACTCATTATGGCTCAATCCTTATCTTACTGATAAGAAGTAAATAAGTGTTTAGACCTCTTAGTAATTTAGAGATAAGGGTTATTAGATAACCGGCACAAAGTGAAAGTCAAAGTAGCAGTCTCAGTTAGAAAAACAGTTAACCCTTTGTGACAGAATGGCTCAATATTTTTAATAAAGGCCAATTGAAAATATGATTTTTAGACAAAAATGAGTAAAATGCAGTCATGAACAAAAACTACCTCCAAAGGTGTACATAGCCTTTAAAATGCAATTTTACCATTTGGATGCAGTTTGGTTGTGTGTTTTTTTGCTAATTGAGTTTTCAGTACTCTTACTCTTCTAAGCAGAAAGAAACTACAGCAGCAAAAAATGGACCAAAACAACATCCAAATGGTAAAAAGTGAACCCCCGTTTTCTGCTGTGGTTTTTACTGTCCCGTGTGAATATACCATTCTTGTATTTGCTGTAAATTTATGGGGACAGTGGTGTTAACTCCATGAAATGTACGGCAATCATTGTCTTTGGTTTTTATTCTCATAAAGTGATGTACATGTAAATATTACAGATGTATATTGCAGATGTTACCTACTCCATTGCTGATCAAAAAATATACCACCTGGCCAGAAGTATGTGGATCGTCCTCCTCTTTTAGTGGGTTGGGACATTGCTACCTAGTACACAAAAGGAAGCATCACAACTATTCTCCATTGGCTAACATAAGCCAGAGCTCTGGGATGTTGTGCCTGGCATTGTCAGAGACTTTCACCTTTCCAAAAAGTTGGGAATATCTAGCAAAAACTGATTAGCTGCAAATCAGAAGGCCTTACAGGCTCTTGAAGCACATATTGCGGGTTGTCCAATAATGACCCCTTTTCAAGCTAGATGGCTGGGTCAGACCGCTGGGAGCCCTACCATTGCCAATAACTCAGGGGTTTCAGTTTTTGCTCTCAGCCACTTTCTCTCTCTACATATAGGTGAATGGGAGTATCAGTCAGATAGTTCCCCCCCTATATTGTGTGTCTTCAGACGAACATGTTAATATTCCAACACACAGGCATTCTTGTAAGACGTTCTTTTCCTGTAGCGTTTTGTCCAGCAGTGAGATCAGTCCTTGATCTCGGCTACTTTCACACTTGCGTTTTTGCCTGATCCGTCATGGATCAACAAAAACGCTTCTGTTACTGATAATATAACCATCTGCATTCGTTATGAATGGATCCGGTTGTATTAGGTCTTATATAGCCATGACGGATCCGTCATGAACTCCATTGAAAGTCAATGGGGGACGGAACTGTTTTCTATTGTGTCAGAGTAAACGGATCCGTCCCTATTGACTTGCATTGTGGGTGATGCCGGATCCGTTTTGCTCTGCATCCCATGACCAAAAGAAAACTGTGGTTTGCTCTCCGGTCTGGGAATGCAACCAAACGGAACGGAATGTATCTTGGAGCATTCCGTTCTGTTCAGTTAAGTTTGACAATAAATGGGGACAAAACGAAAGCGTTTTTCTCCGGTATTGAGATCCTCTGACGGATCTCAATACCGGAAAATGTAAACGCAAGTGTGAAAGTAGCCTAACTGAACGGATGTGAATCCTGGCAGCCATATTCTAAAATCTAGGAAAGCCTTTAAACCTTTCTACATCTCTTGCTACCATTTTAAATGTGTTATCCAGGACTAGGAAAAAAGGATTTTATTTTTCTCCCCACATGTCTGTCCACGGTCTGTGTTTGATATTGTAGCTCAGCCGTAGGAACAGGCACAACCGGTACACCGCCATGGCTCCGCTTCTATGAATAAAGCAAACATTTTTTGGTTTTGGGGAACTTTGTCATTTATTTAAAATCCTGTTACAGGTTGTTTAATTGTATACCGGGAAATTTCTTAAAGCCCCTTTGTAATGAGATGTTGATACTTGGTTTTGCCGGAATGGGGCTGAGCTGCTGTATCGGGCGACCTGCACCCCTCCTCACTTCTGATTGTAGGTGCTGGGCTTTTTACAGCAGTCTGTAGTCTGGATTTTAATTTTCAGATAATTAATATTTTTGACTTGCAGGCAGAGGTTGGAAATTGATATTGTAATACAATCCCCGTCAGTTTTCATTTTAATTTTCTATAGGTTGCATCACATTTCTTAACTAAAATATACATTAAAAACCTGTGAAAATCGAAGTAATGCATATTCCCGAGCCGTGTTTTGACAGAGTAACGGTGTACGTAAAAATATACCGTAAAAACAATGCTGCGTAGGGATCCAAATAAGATGACACATTGGAAGCTGTCTTGCCCCAAGAGCTTCCAGTCTAATGAGAGATCCTGCAGCGAGGGGTGAAGGTATGTGCTCGTGACTGGTCTGATGGATGCGCTGTAATCCCGCGCAGCAGTTCGTTGCCTGTCCCATCAGCACCAGGAAGATTAGTGAGCCTCTTTGATCTCGTACCATTGGCAGATGCTTAGCTCTATGTAGGCTGCCAGCTACAGAACAATAGGGGGATGTAGTTGAGCTCAGCGGTTTCTCTTGGGTTTCACGCTGCCAATAGCTGACAACTATATGGCTCAGACGCCCCCATCTCTGTCTGCGCTGGCATTACAATCCTTCAGAAATGCCACCAGCATCCACATATCCTGTTCTGCTCGGAAGATCATCTGGTGCACACTTCCTTATATGCATGATAATGGTTAATGTCATTATAATTAGCATTTCTGCCGGGAAGGTTGCTGATTGTTTTGCATGGCTGCGTCATTTATGCAGAATTCCTAATCCGTGAACTGTTCGAGCCAGTCCCTTAGTGAAAAACGTGGTGAAAAAAAAATGTGTTTTTTTTTATTCCCCCCCCCTTCCTTCTCCTTTTGTCTTGACTTGCAGTCTACAGAGTATTAAAAATTCTAGCCTGAAACCCAGCAGTGTTAACAAGGGGGATCTTTTAAATCAGAATTCATAGGACCAATGATTGATGGCTAGAAAGAACCTGTAATTTATTTGTGCACATTCACGAGCTGATCTTATTTTGCAGCCTCTGTTCAGCTGTGGAGGTCACGTCTGGGCCGGGTGATGTACTCCATGGCAAACTGTCTGCTAATGATGAAGGTACGTGGGCGGCAGCAATCTGCAGAGTTACCGTATATACCCGAGAAGAATGCCAAGCGGGTGCCGTCTGGCAGCACAGAACCCGAGTCCTTTACACGGAATATTCTCTCTGATTTCCTCTTTTCATTTATGGCTGTTGCATTATATCTTTTACCTAGTATACTGACTGTCTCCCTTTTTTTTTTTTATATAATATTCTAGTCTAGGCTTATGCTAGTACACCGCTAAATTAGTATTCTTCATTTATCTGACGCTCTTTCTATTCAGTTTCCTTTAAGTCAAAGTAATAATCTGATCTCCACAAGAACAGATCGACCAAAGTTTAGCGCAAAAACAGTGGGCACTGCCTGCAGAGTCAAGGGCATGGGCACTGACAAAAGGGCACCATGCCCCCGTTATGGGACAGGAGCCTTTCAAAGAGACAAATGAATATTTATATTGAAAGCCTATTGTATTTTCATTTAAAGGGGTTGTCTCACTTCAGCCAATGGCATTTATCATGTAGAGGAAGTTAATACAAGGCACTTACTAATGTACTGTGATTGTCCATATTGCCTCCTTTGCTGGCTGGATTCATTTTTCCATCACATTATACACTGCTCGTATCCAGGGGTGATGACCACCCTGCAATGCATCAGCGGTGGCCGCGCTTGCACACTATGGGAAAAAGCTCTGGCCTCTCTTGTGGTTGGGATCGTGAAGCGCACATAGGCAGCAGCCCCCTTGTATCGGGGTCGTAACCCCTGGATAAGAGCAGTGTATAATGCTATGGAAAAATGAATCCAGCCAACAAAGGAGGCACTATGGACAATCACAATACATTAGTAAGGGCCTTGTATTAACTTTCTCTACATGATAAATGCCTTTTGCTGAAGTAAGACATCCCCTTTGATTTCGGTAGCAGCAAGGACACTGATTTTTTTCATATCTGCCGCTTTTTAAAATTATACTTATCTGGTCACTTAGCAACCAGGTGTGTTCCCTTCCAGGTGACCACCACAGCACTGCATAACAGCTTGGTACAATTCTCATGTCATTTTGTATATCTGTTATGTATACCTGCACTGTACAGCACCTACCCCATTCTCCGGTTTTAGGCAGGAGTTGAGGGAATGGGATATCATGTTCTGTGTATCCAAATACACATTCTCCACATGTATTCTTCCTCCAGACAGTCATATGCATCTTCCTCATCCTGTCCTGACCTCTACTGGTCATCTGTGGTAGTACTAATATGTATTCCAAAAGTGGGAATTATGCTTGGCTCTCATTGGGCAGTTGCTATATTAGGAACTGTAAGGCTCGCTGCTGTTTTTGGGACAAACGTTTCAAGATGATGAATATATTCTGCACAGTGAAAGTTATGTTCTTCACGTCCAGTGCAGGGTGGTCCCTCAAGTTACAATATTAATTGGTTCCTGGACGACCATGGTTTCCAGCTGCAAAACATGGACGTATCTGGGCTTCCAGGTGTCTCCATTTTTTTTTTCCAGACATTCATCTGATTGAATGAGTCTTGGATGGAAAACGGAGAAGAATAGTGAATGCTTCAGATTGTGTGCACTGAAAAACCGAAGTGTGAGTTGTACCATTTACCTGGTTAGTAGGTCTTTGCCCTATGTGGTGCAGCACACGGATGGAAAGGACTGCCACGTGTGCTGGTAGCGTGGGGTGCGGCAGAACTGCAGAGGTTTACTGGGATTTGCCGTGGTTTTGGGGCAAGTACAGGTGAAGTACATAAAAACCATATTCTCTCCTGTGCTTGACACAAAGCCGCTACAATTCACTCTAAACCGCTGTGGTTGGAAACCCATTCTAAGGGTGCATTCACACGACCGTATGTATTTAGCTGTCTGCAAAATGCGGATTCGCAAAATATACGGGTGACGTCCGAATTGCATCCATTATTTTTTTTTGGGTGGACCCAATGTAACAATGCCTATTCTTGTCCGCAAAACGGACAAGAATAGGACATGTTCTGTCTTTTTTGCGGGACTGGGGAACGGACATAGGGATGCGGAAAGCAAACGGACTGTTATCTATTTTTTTTGCAGACCTATAGAAATGAATGGGTTCGTGTGTGAATTGGATGCGGACCAAAAATGCGGCCGTGTAAATGGGGCATAAGGGTGATGTCATTGCAGCTATAACACTGCAGTCGCCTTACAGTCAAAACCCACGGATTAAGAAAGTGCTAACTCGTTGCTGTTTGTTAATGAGCATAAAACTTGGCTAGATCTGCGTTGCCATTAACAAATCGCAACGAGTTAGCACTTCTTTTGTTTGCAGATCACCTGGACTAACGGCTTTGTTTTGGCCGCCGCTCAGCAGTGTTGCAGCCGCCATGTTGGACACCACCCAAATTCAAAATATAGGTTTGTCTCCATTCATGGCTACCAGTCATTCAGTTGAAGAAGGTAATGGTTTATAGTCCCCTCATACAGGCACCAGCATAGAGAATAGAGCTGGACCTTCACATCTGTATTCCCTTCCCCATATGTTACCTGAAGCCTTATCTGTTAGGCCCCTTTCACACGGGCGAGTATTCCGCGCAGATGTGATGCGTGAGGTGAAGTCATTGCACCCGCACTGAATACCCACCCATTCACTTGTGCGTTGCGTGAAAATCGCAGCATGCTCTATATTCTGCGTTTTTCACGCAACGCAGGCCCCATAGAAGTGAATGGGGTTGCGTGAAAATCGCAAGCAAGTGCGGATGCGGTGCGATTTTTCACGCACGGTTGCTAGGAGACGATCAGGATGGAGACCCGATCATTATTATTTTCCCTTATAACATGGTTATAAGGGAAAATAATAGCATTCTGAATACAGAATGCATAGTAAAACAGCGCTGGAGGGGTTAAAAAAAAATTAAAAATTTATTTAACTCACCTTAGTCCACTTGATCGCGTAGCCCGGCATCTCCTTCTGTCTCCTTTGTTGAATAGGACCTGTGGTGAGCATTAATTACAGGAACAGGAGCTTTGATGACGTCACTCCGGTCATCACATGGTACGTCACATGATCTTTTACCATGGTGATGGATCATGTGATGACCGGAGTGACGTCCTGTTCCTGTAATTAATGCTCACCACAGGTCCTATTCAACAAAGGAGATAGAAGGAGATGCCGGCTACGCGATCAAGTGGACTAAGGTGAGTTAAATAATTTTTTTTTTTTTAACCCCTCCAGCGCTGTTTTACTATGCATTCTGTATTCAGAATGTATTATTTTCCCTTATAACATGGTTATAAGGGAAAATAATACAATCTACAGAACACCGATCCCAAGCCCGAACTTCTGTGAAGAAGTTCGGGTTTGGGTACCAAACATGCACGATTTTTCTCACGCGAGTGCAAAACGCATTACAATGTTTTGCACTCGCGCGGAAAAATCGCGGGTGTTCCCGTAACGCACCCGCACATTTTCCCGCAATGCCCGTGTGAAAGAGGCCTTAGGGTTCCTGAACACCGCATATGATATCATGTGCAGGCATTGTAAGCGTACAGCCATGACAGATTTCCAATTGCAGGAGGAAAACCTGCAGCGTTTTATAGTGCGTGAGATTGAAACAGATCTCATCCATATGCTGTGTGAAGAATCCGCAGTGGACATCCGTAAATCAGCATGTCACACGAGCTTGTAATAAGTGTATATCAGACGGTTGCTATCCCCTGATATGAGGTCCATCTTCAGTTCACTTTTAAGGAAATTACATCCCACCACTGATTTACAGGAAACATCTTTTTACTTTGTGGTTCTAAAAGCGAAGCAAATGTCTGATGTGTTGGTGGTTAATAAAGGACTAGAATGGTTTTCCCTCCCCTGTCTGTGGTAGCGTAGAGTCAGGTGGCCAGGGACTCGGGGTGGGGTGTAGAGGAAACCCACTGGAAACAGTGATTTAGTATTTTCAGTGTGTTATATGTTTTGCAGCATTGGGTAATTTATGCTCCTGAGTATGAGGATGAAGGCTTATCGTGTCATCTCCATTGTGATCAGGATTATGCTGCCAATAGGAAAAGAGATGGTGTTGGTCCATATTTTTGTTTAATAAGTCAACTTTGTGTTTGTAAGTACAGCTAGAGCAAGATGATCTCCTCTACGGAAGAGCCTGCATTAGGGCTCGTTCACACGAACGTTGCCCCTCTGTGCTGTGGACCGAAAAATGCATGGGCACCGTCCGTGGGCCAGCCGCATGCGGATCGCGGACCCGTTCACTTGAATGGGTCCGCGATCCGTCGCTTCCACAAAAAGATAGAGCAAGTTCTATCTTTTTGCGGTGCGGAGGCACGGAACGGAGCCGTCCGCATCCATGATGCACAATGCACCCATGTATTGCAGACCTGCCGTATGCGGGCCGCAATACGGCGACTGTCGTGTGAATGAGCCCTTAAAGAGATGTCTCATTTCAGCAAGTGGCATTTATCAAGTACAGAAAGTTAATACAAGGCTCTTTCTAATGTAATGTGATTGGCCATATTGCCTCCTTTGCTGGCTGGGTTCATTTTTCCATCATTATACACTGCACATATCCAGGGGTTACGACCACCGTGCAATCCAGCTGACCTCTCTGGTGGCCGAGATCATGGGAGCAAGCATAGGCTGGCACTTTTTCCTATAGTGTGCAAGCGCGGCCACGGCTGATGGATTGCAGGGTGGTCATAACCCCTGGATACAAGCAGTGTATAGTGTGATGGAAAAATGAATCCATCCAGCAAAGGAGGCAATATGGACACTCACAGCACATTAGTATGTGCCCTGTATTAACTTTCTGTACTTGATAAATGCCATTTGCTGAAGTCAGACAACCCCTTTAATGTGCCCCTCACTCTGGTAAATAAGGTGGCATTTTAGCATCTGTATTAAGCCTCCTGTACACAACCGTATCGATTTTGCGGTCCGCAAATTACAGATGTGGTCCTTGTGCATCCCACTGTAAAAAAGCCTATTCTTAATGGACCCATAGAAATGACTGGGTCTGTGCGCAAGCCGCGAAAAATGCAGATTGGACACGGACCAAAAATGCAATCGCGTACATGAGGCCTCACACGTGGCAGATTTTGTCGCAGAAAATTTCATTCATCTGAACGAGGCTTGCAGAAATCCATGTGTTTGCTGCCACAACAACCCCATTCACATGAATGGGACTGAATTCAGTCGAGGGAATTTTCTGCAACTAAGGCTACTTTCACACAGGCGTTTCTGGGTCCGCTTGTGAGATCCGTTTGAGGGCTCTCACAGGCGGCCCATTATTGGTACGGATCAGTTCAGCCCCAATGCATTCTGAATGGATAAGGATCCGTTCAGAATGCATCAATTTGGCTGCATTTGGTCTCCGTTGCATTTTTTTAGACGGACACTAAAACGCAGCTTGCAGCGTTTTGGTGACCGTCTGACGATGCGGAGCAAAACTGATCCGTCCTGACTTACAATGTAAGTCAATGGAGACGGATTCGTTTTCACTGACACAATATGGTGCAATTGAAAACGGATGCGTCTCCCATTGACTTTCAATGTAAGTCAGGACGGATCCGTTTTGACTTAGACTTTTTTTAAATGAATAATGCAAACGGATCCTTTATTAAAGGATACAAGCGTTTGCATTATTGGTGCGGATCCGTCTGTGCAGATACCAGACCGATCCGCACCAAACGCGAGTGTGAAAGTAGCCTAAATCTGTGCGGGGCAACCTTATGGCTGTAACACCTGTTTGATTCAGTAAACCCACAGGGGGGCAGTATTACAACCGTGTGAAACTATTCAATGCTTTACCGAGATTATCCTATATGATAAGTGTAATATAGGTACTAGTCCTCTACCCCGCCACTGGTCTGTAGTGACGATGTGTCATGTCGGTACCATCGAAAGTTCCCTATGGCACCTTTTAGACTGCTTGAAATTGATGGTAAGCAAAGCTAGCCGTAGACATGAAGATTTTCCCCTAATATGACCATACACCGGTACATGTTTCCTACGTTTTCACTGGCCATAATTCTTGCTTTCATCATGGAGTAAGAGCTTCCAAAGAAATCCCTTTCTCTTTTTTCCGCTTTGCTCCATATATGTGTTGCCCTGCATGCAAAGCAAGTAGCATAGACCTTCTGACATGGGCCCCTTAATATAACATGGGCAGTGGGTGCATTTTCAGTAGAAAGGGTCAGATCGCCATCTTCACTGATAAGGATTCATGCTTTTTGTATGGTGAATTCCAGTCATTTAGAATTGGGAAGTGCTGGGTCCAGTTCATCTCGGCTCCGACCTGCTCTAATGTGATAGTCAAGGTGAGTTTAGTTGAAAGTCTCTTCTGACAGTTGCAGGGAGGAGGCTTTTGTTGTCTGGGCCGCTATGGCATTGCTGCTGCTGCTGCTGAACTTCTGCCGTTTGTTGCCATCTAGAGGCCATTAGTTGTATTGCAGCTGTTCACTTCATGTGGTCTGCAACGGTTATGTATTGGCTCTGAATGTGTTAATTAACACTTTATGGAGCAGTGGAACATTTCTCAGTCTCGTGTAGCTGAGGACGCCTTCAACCCATGCGTAGTAAGGATATACAGCAGCTCGACAGCACGTAGCGTGAATAGCTGCGTGGTATATAACTGGTATTGGGTTTAGAACACTGAACCAAAATTGTTTTGGGGGTCGCAGCTGTCAGGGTTTACAAGGAACTGCATGCGGTTGGTGAAGATGGAGATGATCCACTTCTGTATATGCTTTTTTTCCATAGAAACTAATATTTGCTTTCTTTTTATGTGACTGGAGCCATAAAAAGGGTTGTACCATCAGGACAACTGCTATCCATCCTTATAGAATGGGTCCCCAGGTCAGGATTCCCCTTTATGAGCTAGAATTGTGAGCCACCAACAAGCAGAAGCTCTGGCGGACTCTGGCCATTCATTTGAATGTATGCTTGTAATACTACACCTCCCCTGTAGTGGGCACTGCAGGGGAAATAAGCAACCAGTGGCAATTTCCGAGAGGCTTATGATCCAGGCCGGTGGTGATCAGCCAATCACTGCGGCGGCTTTGGCGCATATACTTACTTGAAACTTTTGCATCCTCTTCAAGCCTTGGAACGTGTCCTTTATAGTTTTTGCAGGCCGCCTGATACAGGAGAAAAGGCCAGCTCATTGTACAATGAGAATACTGTCTGTACAAGATTCCTCACCATTTAGAGATCTGTGATTTTCATTTACATCCAGGTACTGCCAAATCATGTAGACCTAGTACTCACAGGTGAAGGTTTGTTACAATGTATTCAGTCTTCTAAATCCTCACTGATTGCTTTTAAAGGGGTTGTCTAAGATTAGAAAAACATGACAGTGGTCTTCCAAAAACAGTTCCCAGCAGTCAGACCCCACCCACGGGTGGACACAGATCTCATTGCAAAACTTTGTATGTGCCCCCTGGACCTAGTTTCCCAGTGTACATGCGTCCATAAGGGCTCATTCAGATGGCCGTATGCTGTACGCAAAAATGCGGATCCATTTTTTTTGCGGACCGTTCAGCATGTCCGCAAAAAAAGGATTGCATTCCGTTTTTTTGCTGATCCATAGACTTCAATAGGGCCATGTCCTGATTTTCACTGACAAGTATAGGACATGTTTAATTTTTTTGCTGAGCCATGCAATGGAAGAAAAGGGCTCCATAGAAGTGAATGGGACAGCATCTAATCCGCCAAAAAACTGATCCGCATTTTTGCAGACAACATACGGACGTCTGAATGAGCCCCACCTCCTAGGTAATGCAGAACATGCGCCACACCCCAGATTTAGGTTTGCGGGTTTTTTTTTGTGTGTATATATATATATATATATATATATATATATATATATATATATATATATATATATATATATGTATATATGTATGTATGTATGTGGGAAATTTTAATTAAATACACATAATAATGGAATTTTTTAAAAGTTGCCTTTGGCGTCACCCACTTTATCTGACTCTTGTGTCAGAAAATATGGAACAGGTTCTTCAAATATATAGTGCTCATTCTGAACGCCATATTTTGTCTTGTATTACAAAGCTCGCTGCCTGCAGCCACCACTAGAGGGAGCTGAGTGACTAGGAATTATTACTACCATAGAAGTTGTAATTATCTTTTTGCATTGAGCTCCACCTAGTGGCGGCTGTGTGTAAATTCAGTGTTTTTACTCAGCGAAGAGAAAAGTTCTGTATAGGCCTCCCGGGCCCCAAAGCGTGGTCTACCTCTACTGCAGGTACATCCCTGACCCCACCAATAAATTAGTTATCTCTTTTTAAAATTTGGCATCGCCTCTTTAGCAATCACCTGAGCCTGAAAAATACTCTCTTAGGGCTCATGCACAAAGCCTTTGTCAGCCGGTGGGTGCACCATATTACAGTTGCGGACCCATTCTAGCAATCCGGATGATACCATGCGGTGGCACGGAGCAGAAAGCCACTAAAGCTCTACGGAGTGCTTCCGTGGCATTTAGGTCCATGCCTCCACACCGCAATGGGTCTGCATCTGTCTGCGCCAGCCACGCGGACTGTGCCTGTGGATTGCGGTCCACAATGCACGGAACAGGTGGCACATGCACGAGTCCTTGGGGCGAGTTCACACGTACAGATGCAGTGCTGGCTC
The DNA here is from genome assembly GCF_905171765.1 of Bufo bufo. Taxonomy (NCBI): domain Eukaryota; kingdom Metazoa; phylum Chordata; class Amphibia; order Anura; family Bufonidae; genus Bufo; species Bufo bufo. Next base: position 96,353,618 of record NC_053392.1, on the reverse strand, counting down.
CAGAGCCTCCTCCATTGATTCTGGCCATAGATTGCCCAGCACATGTCCTCTGGGAGGTAGGTAATGTGCTAACGCCTTGTTTCCTCTTCCAGGACTACGTTCTCGCTGTCGATGCCTATCACACCGTCATCCAGTATTATCCCGAGCAGGAGCCGCAGTTGCTGAGCGGCATCGGGAGGATTTTTCTTCAGGTAATTGCAGACAAGCCGACCAATGTATTTTCTTCCTTTTGGTTATGAGATCATTAAATGAAATATTGGGAAAGTGAAGCCTCAGGGGACCTCATTTGTTTTAGTGTTCCTCCTGTTAACTGGACACGAGAATTATTAGGTAATGATCAGCGGTGTCTGAAAATGATGTGAGGATGCAGGTAGGGAGCGAGAAGCCTCCCGCTGGAGAGTGGGGGAGGGGGAGGGATTGTGCTACCGTCTTACAGGAAAGTGTGAGCCCAAGGCTTAGAAAACTGCGCTATAATCCCCTTGTCAGAGCTATTCTAGTTTCTTACACTGGTTGGCATATCAGTCATGACAGGTGTCCAGAATATCACGTATTCCTGTGTGAGAGCAATAGGCCTTCAGCTGACTGTGACCTTCTTGGCTGCACTGGGCCATGCGAGGCCACCGTCTTCAGCCCAGGAGTCCAGGTTCTGCATCTTGGCCAGGATTATCACTTGCTTTGGTTCTTCTATGCCCATTTCTTTACATATTTTGTTTTATTACTTTAGCACCGGCTTAGTAATAGAATCACTGATCAGTGATGTTTTTGAAGCGTGGAAGAAAATTCAGCCCCAAAATATCCAGAAAAGCACAGGCCATACGTGTGTATGTTAGACCATAGCAAATATGCATTCCTTTAAGGCCTCATGCACACGACCGTAGTTTTGGTCCGCATCCGATCCACATTTTTTAAGGATTGGATGCGGATCCATTCATTTCAAGGGGGACATAAAAAAAAATGCAGACAGCACACCGTGCGCTGTCCGCATCCGTATGTCCATCCTGCAAAAAAGAGAGAACATGTCCTAGTCTATTTGTAACATAGGGCTGGACGTGGGGAAGTGGAACATGTAGAACGCACACTGCTGGTGTCCGTGTTTTGCAGACCACAAAACTGACACGGTGGTGTGCATGGGGCCTTAAAATGATTCAATGCTTACACATTCCTGTTATTGCGCCCCCTGGTGTTCTTTTGATGCTCTCTCTGAACTTCCACCTAATGTGTCCAGTGTCCCCGTTACTTGAATTAAAAAATGGTTACTCAAAGGGGGACATTTATAAAGAGTATTATTTTAGCCTCTGTCCAGCTGGCGTCAGATGTGCCACGTTATATAATTGTGGGGTATCTTGGGCCTTCCGGGCACCAGAAATGAAATCTGTGCCAGCCATTCAAGTACTGTATATTTCAAGTAGATTTTTACCAGTATCCTGAACGTAGGTTATAACAGATATGTGAGCCTACCCAAGCTGGGCCCCATGCCACCCACTGTTTTGAAAGTGGCATGCTTGGCACAAAACCACCAATAAGTCACCGATTTTTCTGCGGGCGGGCTTTGCACCAAAACTAGTGACTTTTTGACACCAGAAAACTGTCATAGGGGTGTAATAAATACCCTCAATATATAGTAGAAACTTGCATCAATTTTCATGATCTATGT